>NC_137099.1:52430161-53115161 GCF_949357685.1 Gobio gobio | reverse complement strand
TTTACTTGCAAGATAGGTAGAGATCCTCTCTTGGTCCAGATCCTTCAAACCTTTCTCCAGCTCATTCTTCGCCCCCACGAAATTCGTGCCTTGGTCGGATCTAATCTGTCGAACGGCTCCTCTGATTGCTATGAAACATCTTAGAGCATTCAGAAATGCATCGGTAGTGAGATCCTCTAACATTTCTAAATGTACAGCCCTGGAGCTTAAGCACGTAAACAACAGACCATACCTTTTGAATTCCTTTCGACCTTGTTTTGTGTAGAAGGGCCCGAAACAGTCAATGCCAGAATAAGAGAATGGGGGTGAGGGTTCCACTCTGTCAGCTGGAAGGTCAGCCATTCGTTGTTCTTCAACTGGTCTACGCAGTTTTCTGCAAGTAACACAATTTTTGATGTACTTGGCCACTACATTGCTTGCACCTAATATCCAATATCCACTGGCTCTGAGTTCATTCAAGGTCTGACCTCGGCCTTGATGTTGAGTTTTCTTGTGACAATGGTCAAGTATCAGTTGTGTGACAATGCTTTCCTTAGGAAGAATTACCGGATGTTTCACCTCAAATGCTGCATTAGATTTTCTTAAGCGTCCACCAACTCTGAGCAGTTCATTCTGGAGGATAGGATCAAGTTGGTATAACTTGTTATTCTTTGGCAGCTTAGCAGGGTTTTGACTGAGCCATTTCAGTTCTTCTTCGAAGGCTTCTCTTTGTGCTGCTCTGATGAGCACAAGAGCTGCTCTCTCTCTCTCCTCTACACTAATGAACCCTGAACTGTCTCTGTTTACCAGTCTTTTGATCCTTGCAATCGTATAGAGGGCTGTATTCCAATCTGAGAATCTTGACAGTCTTTCAAGAAAGCTGCTTCTTACACAAGCATCTATTTTCAAGACCTTAACCTCAGGGTCACCTACAAGAAGCTCTGGGGGATTTTCATGAGTGATAATCTCTCGTTCCCATAAGAACTTGGGACCTATCAACCAACTTGAGTCCATCAGGTCTGCCACCTTGATACCCCTAGACGCGCAGTCTGCAGGATTTTGACTTGTTTCCACATAGAACCATTGTCTTGGATCCGTAGAGTCTCTAATCTTCTGGACACGATTAGCTACAAAGACATGAAAACGCCGGGCTTCATTCTTGATATACCCCAGGACTACTTGGGAATCAGTCCAGAAAAACTCCTCATTTACCTTCAGATCAAGCTCTTCTCTAAGAACATGACTTACTGCCGCAGAAACAGTGGCTGCGGTCAGCTCAAGACGTGGTATGCTGAAAACCTTCGTAGGCGCTACTCTAGCCTTACCCATAACCAGCGCACAATGCACCTGTTCATCAGCCACAACCCTAATGTATGAACACTGCCCATAACCCTCACTGCTGGCATCTGAAAAATGATGCAATTCTATTTTCTGGATTCTGCCCATATTTTCAGGAATGAAGCATCTTGGTATTTGAACCCTTTGGAGATTCTCCAAGTCATGGAGCCATGTATCCCACTTTGGCTTCAGATCAGAGGGAAGAGGTTCATCCCATCCTACCCCTTGTTTGCACATCTCTTGGAGCACTCTTTTCCCAATCAAGACATAGGGAGCAATAAAACCTAATGGGTCGTACACACTTGCAACTACTGACAGAATTCCTCGCCGAGTGGCAGCTCTTTCAGGAAGGTCAACTTTGAATGAGAACGTATCAGTCTCTGTATTCCACTTTACTCCCAGTACACTCTGCATTGGAAGCTCATTGTAGTTCAGATCTACATCCTTCACAACACTGGCACGTTCGCTCTCTGAAACTGCCCTCAAGACTTCTCTGACATTGGACACAAACTTGTGCAAACGCAGTTTTCCTTTTGCCAAGACTTCTTGCGCTTCACTAACCAACTTGTTGGCCTTCTCGATGGAATCAACACTAACAAGTCCATCATCCACGTAGAAATTTTTGCGAATGAAGCTTGCTGCCAGTGGGAAGTCCTTTTCATATTTGCTGGCAAGATATTTCATGCCGTAGTTCGCACAACCCGGAGAAGATGACGCTCCAAAAATATGTACTCGCATGCGGTATTCCTTGGGTTCCTTTTCGGTGTTCCCTTCTTCCCACCATAGGAATCTCAAGAAATCACGATCATCTGGACTGACATGAAAGCGGTGAAACATCTTCTCCACGTCGCAAACAATCGCAATCTGATGCTCACGAAATCTACACAACACTCCAGTCAGAGCATTTGTTAAGTCTGGACCTGTGAGTAAGTGGTCATTAAGAGACGTACCTTCAAATTTGGCTGAGCAGTCAAATACCACTCTTATTTTTTCTGGCTTCCTGGGATGATACACCCCGTGGTGCGGAATGTACCATGTATTGCCTTCCTTTGGTGTGGCCTCTGCTTCCTCTGCATCCCCATCTCTAAAGACACTTTCCATAAATCTCACATAGTCCTCTCTGTACTTGGGATTTCTCTCCAGTTTTCTTTTCAAATGTTTCAATCGAACCGTAGCAAGCTGCTTATTGTTCGGTAATTGAGGATGTTCTCTGAAAGGCAAGGGCATTTCCACATGTCCTTCTCTGTTGTGTTGAGTTTTTTCATCCAAATGTTGAAGAAACTGAATGTCTTCCTGAGATATTGTCTTTTCTCTTGAGTCTGTATCCCGAAAGTCTGCTTCTAACGCCCTGATTACAGAGGCAGGCGTTATGGCTGGGAGTTCCTTCACAGAAATGCGATGACAGAAGCCCACTACATTTCTAGAGCAAGTATTGGGTGTTATGGATCCCACTATACTCCAGCCTAAGTCCGTCTTGACTGCGTATGGTTCGTGATCCTTCCCTGATATCACTTGGGTTGGTTTCAGAGCCCTTGGACAATCATAGCCAATTAGAAGCCCTACAGGACAATCCAACAAATCTGGCATCTTGTCTGCAACACTGAGCAGGTGAATCCATCTCTGAGCCTTTTTGCAAGTAGGAATGCTATCTCGTTCCAAGGGAATGTATTCTCGAGTGTATACGGGTGGCAACTCAATGTACTCTTGCAGATTATAACCTCTCACTCTTAACCCAATTGCTCTCTGACAATTCTCAATCGAAGCTCTATCAGTCATTGTGGACAGTTTTAATTTAACAGATTCTTTGTTTGCTTGCAGTTTGTCACAGATGTCCTGATTGATAAATGTATTACTGCTCTGCGTGTCCAGTAATGCGTAGGATAGAATTTCCGGGCTGTCCTTTGTTGCACAAGAGAGCCACACTGGAACGATCATCGAAGTATGATTGCCATTGTCTATCTCCACACTGCATAAACTAGTGGAAGCCCTTTCCTCAGGTGAAGCTTCTGGTTTTACTCCTTGAGAGCGTTCTTCATGAAGAGGAGAGGGGTGACTCTGCCTACAAATGTTGCAAGTAGCTCGCTTTTTACAGTTTTTGGAGATATGACCGATTCTGAGGCAACCAAAGCACATCTTGTTGTTGATGACAAACTTTTTCTTCTCCTCAAGAGGCATAGCTGCAAACTTTTCACATTTGTATATAAAGTGATTTTGCTGACAGCAGACACATTCTATTTGTCTCTTATCCTGATTGGAAAAGGGGCTGGGTTTGGAGCCTTTCTCTCTTTCCAATGCACTCAAGCTCTTTGCAATGGGTTTAACATTTTGCACCAGAGCGCTGGCCTTGAGACGTTTCTGCTCCTTCCCAGGCTTTTCATCCGCATGTTTTAAAGCAAGGAGTGAGGAAACAGGATTACATGCAATACGTGCCTCCTCTGCCACAAAGTCTGAAAACTCAGTGAAATTTGGGTATGGCTTCTCTTCATCTAGTGCTTTCGTGACATACCTATTCCAGCGAGTTGTTATCCAGTCAGGGAGTTTCTGCAGCAATTTCTGGTTTTCTTCACAATCGTCCAAAACCCCCAAACCATGTACATGAGGCATTGCATTTTTGCAAGAGACGAGAAAATCACTAAATTCCCTTAATTTCAGTGATTCTTTAGGTCCAATATTTGGCCAGTTACTCAACTTTGCCCTAAATGCCCTTTGAACTACAAAGGGGTGCCCATAACGTTTGTTCAGGGCATCCCAAGCTTGCATGTATGCATCCTCATCACTCCTATAAAATGTTCCCTCTAGCACACTAAGCGCATCTCCACTTATGTACCTTTTCAGATAGAACAGCCTATGTGCGGGAGTTGTACAGTTCGTTTCGATCAAAGCTTTAAAGCAAGTGCGCCATTCAGTGAACTTGAGTGGATCACCTGTAAACGTGAATGGCTCCGGAGCTGGAAGTTTAGTCATTGCCAGGGATTCTTTTAGTGCTTTCACTAACAAGACCTCATCTACTCTTTTCTCTAGCTCATTTTCAGAGCAAGGTTGAGCTAAAGTTTCTGGGGAAACCTTGGCGCATGAAGGGTAATTGTGCTGCAGTAGATGCTGATGTGGAGGCAAAGTGCTTCTTTCTTTACTATCTCCTATTTCAGCATTCAATCTTGATTCCTCTTCTGCATACACAATGTATTCAGCTTCCATGACTTCAAAATCCCTTTGCTCCTCCAGCATTTTCAACCTCTCTTGTTGGGCTAGCACCTCTTTTCTTTGAGCTGAGATTTCTTTTTCTCTCTTTAGTTCAGCACGCTTTGCAGCTAAGCGTGCCGCTGCTTCCGCCCTTTTTACTGACATATGACTTCCATGCTGACTATCTCTTTCAGCTCTCGACACAGTTGATCCATAAATTGACCTGGCGTCATCTCTTTGCAATAACTGGACGAGTGTTTCTTTTACAGCTTCAGCATCAAACTCCTTAGTGCCAACTTCTGCGCAACGTCTTTTCAGTAGTGCAGTTATTTCACTAGTAACTGAAGTACAGCTATCCATTCTCCTTCTGATATCTTGAGATGGGACGTTCAATGCACGGATACTCTCATATATTTGTTTTAACTCTGCTTCACGTTTCTCTGCCGTTACCATCATGTCATCTAACGCATTTTTAGAGCACTCTTCTTTCAGTTGAGATCGGATTAACTGAGCTTCGGCTTTAAAGTTTAAGTATGTGAACATAAACTTCCGTTCTTTCTTTGCTAACTCGTCACGTCTCAACTCAAGCATTTTTTCTGTTGGACGCCTTTCTCTTTCTGATCGCCTAACTTCTTGCTCAACTCGTGATGATGGTTCCTGGAGTCTCGTCTTATTAACTTCCAGATCTGCATTAATTTCAGCTAAGCGTTCCTCATAGTTTTGTCTGTCTAAGACATCAATTTCAGTTTCTAATTTCCCCTCTAATTGTGCCTTTTCATCTTCAAGAGCTTGAATCACGTGGTCTAAGACATAACTCTCTGATCTATTTTGATCCATGTTGGTAATTTGCTTTACACCACACTATTATTCAGCTTTAAACCCTGATAACAAGCTGTAATACCATGTGGAAATTGCAAAATGTCAATTATTAAACAAGTTACACTCTTCTATCAACTTAGAAAAGTATCAAATGCAAATATTTGTGTCAACCATTTGCATACAATTTAAACTAGAATAAATGTTAAGGCAACATCCACCAAGAAATGAGATTTCAAACTGAAAAGATACAGTCTGACCTGTAAATCCAAAGATAGCAACTCTTATAGACAACTGAATTGTCCAACACGTCGCAACGTTGCCGCCTTGTGGCTATCAGTCGTCACTGCAGCACTATATTCTTGCGTTGCTTTTCTGCGCGGCAAGGAATGCAGACACGTGAAACGCAATGGAGTTTCAATGCAACGAAATCGCGTAGGTTACTTGAATGGCGACGTCTTCACTTCCACCAATGGCAACATTTTTCCACCGGCGTTGACTCTTCACATCAAGGACTGGCAACGATCTTTCCTTTTCCATGATGAACTCTTGCACTCTTCCAAGGGGTTGTGAATACACGTTTTTTCACTATAACGGCTCCTGAATGTTTTCTCCAGACCAGAAAAACCACGCTTCAACTGATGCCTTAGATGTCTTCAATATTTAATGTCTTCAGGACAATCAACATCAGACACATCAAATGGACACCGTGAAAAAACTGAAAATAAATAAAATTACAATCAAATTCGTGATGAAATTGTTTTTCCATGACGTTGTTCGATTAAGCCCATAGCTTATTAAACTGAAATAAATACACATAGTACCTTAAATTATAAACAAACAATAACCAAGATATAAACAACGTACCGTGTGCTTTCCAATCAGGATTCAGGAGACATTAGGAGACATCTTATTATCAAACAGTCTTTTCAATCTTCGCAGCTCTCAATTCGTGTGCGCAACACCTCGTGTTTTTCCGTGTTCATTCTTATCAAATCACATGACTGGTACGTCTTATGTTACTCATTTTCTCCTGTAGGTGTCACTATTGCTATAGACTATAATTCAAAGCAAATATACAATTCTCAAACAAGTATTCATGAATTACAACATTTAAAACAAACAAAAAACAAAACATTCAAGAAGTGACCAAAATATTCAGAAAGAAAAAATTCTTTATCTACGGCAGCTACACTATCTATCTATCTATCTATCTATCTATCTATCTATCTATCTGTATGTATGTCGGACGGACAGATAGATAGAAAGAATGAGAGACTGACAGACATAGATATATAGATAGTGACAGATAGACAGCATATCACAGTCTATATGACAAAAGAGAGAACGTTATCATTTTCTGTCTCTCATCCAATGGTGGGATGACCTTAGTTTGAATGAAGTCAGGGAGGATTAAGAGGAGGATGTGGGGTGGGGGTGTCTCCATGGCAACAGCAGGTCCAGTCTGGGAGGAAGGTTCAAAGAGTAACAGATGCTGTCTTTGTGGGACATGTGTGGAGGGTGGAGACCTCCTCCACTTTAGAGAAGAAAGTGTAACATTACATATCCTCAGAGAACAAGAGAAAACGGGTCCCTTAGCATAATTTCGAAAGCTCAAATATGATAAAAATACATAAACTAACCGTTGTGTTCATTCTATGCAGGCTTTCTAATTCAACATATGCTTGCCTTCACGTCACGCAAGTCATTGTGGACTCAACAAACACAAGAAGTGTTCAGTAGTTCTCAAATCTCTCAGGCCAGAACAAGCATATCAAGATTTATTATATTATTATTATTTGATCAACATAATGGTTATATCAATATCTTAAAACATAATATAAACTATGGAAACATTACAACATGTCTTTGTTTTTCAACATATATTTACATTTAAATCCATGCATTAAATTGATGATTAACTCTAAATATAATGTTCTATACAAATGTTTCAAAATTAATTTAATGTATAATTTAGTAATGCTGAAGTAATGATAATTTAGAGTGAAAATTATGGTTTTGATTGTATTTTCATTTGGTGCGAGGTTCTTTCCTCAATTTTTTTGGAATATGACATTCCTATGAACGATTTTCACACAATATTCACTAAACTACCCAAACAGATAGTGGGAAATATTTGACACTAGTTTACGAAATCCTGACTGGCCTAAATCACAAGGCCGATAACAGTGACACCTAGCGGTGGACATGTAACATGACTTTTGTTGATTATGCCATCGTTTTTTAACAACATTAACTTGAAGAACACAAACTCAGGATGAAGTTGTTTGTAACTAATATCCTATTAGAAGAGTGATTTTGTAGTTATCCATACCTCAGTACAAACAGCAGACAGATTTGTTTTGAGATTAAGATGGCGTCGATCGGCACAGCAGGTGACTAGATCTTCATCACAGGCCTGAGAAAAAAAATTAAATATATATATATATTAGGCCTATTGTTTATTTTTATTAATTAACCAACTACAACTATTAACTGTTTCAGTGGGTGACTTCAACATAAGCCAATGGCTTATTTGCACAAAGGAAGGTTTAGCCTACTTCAGAATTTACCGTCCGTTCATAAGATTTATGAAATCCAAATAGTAGTGAAAGTTTCAGACATGGGAAGATGAATATTGCTGTAAAGGTTTGTGCTTGTTAAAAGTCCCCCAGTGGGGAAAATCACGTTTTTAATGTTGTTTAGGCCTATATGTTTATGTAGTGTTTTAATATGATTTAAGACAAACCATGTGCAAATTCATAAGTCAACATCATTGCTGACTGCAGAGTATTTTCTTTGGTGAAATCGCAAACTACCTTGTAACCAATCTCGTGCTGGTTGCTTTAGTATCATTATGACCGCTCTGAAGCAGGGAAGTCTCAGGAGAAGCCAGTTTATCCCGGTATAACATTAGCAAAACATTATTAGCTGTTTGATAATGTAGTCAAACAAAAGGCTAATCATATTTATTGACCATTGTACAGCGTTTACCTCAGTGTAAGTTGGCAGAGTGGATTTCTGAGCTCGTGTTAGAGAGTGGCGGGGCTAATTTGCATATTCATGATTCTGCGTATACTAAACGAAGCAAGCTATTTTAACCCTTTCATGCATGGTGTCCACATTTGGGGACAGTTGATTTAACCCCATTTAGGGTTCATTCATCTTGGTAATTCTCTCCAAACCACTTGAGGGCAGTGTCAGTAGATTGACAGCAATATTTTAACAATGGCTACTGTCTTGTAACCCAAATATTCATTGCTTGATGACATCATTAATCCAAGATGGCTGACAGCGATAGCCATGTGCCAAATGCCCCAGGCATATCTGTGAAAAACTTTTACATAAGGAGGTCAATTGAGCTAAAAAAAAAATATTCGTATGTACAGTAAAGTATGATGAATATGTTAGTATTTTAAAAACTAAAATTTAGAGTAAAATGTCGTTTTTATACACCAAAAACTAACTGTCCACGTATGTGGAAGTCATGCAACAGGTGGAGTCAGATTGCATAAAGTCTGATTTCTGTAACCTGCTAGTATATGTGTTCTGTTTTTGCAAATATGTTTTGAATTGTCTTATATAGTAATAAAACAGACATTTAACAAATATATCAACATAAATAACCATTAAAAGTGACATATTATGGCATTAAATGGCAACTTTACACATACATACCAAGACAAATTTGCATTTTGCCTACCAAACAGGGACAGCACAGGTCAAGCACTCAGTACAGAATAATAGGGAATATCCCAGAGGACAGTGTGTGTGACAGTGACAGCACTGATGAGGAGTGTGTGCCAGCAAAGCCCAGTCCATATTGCTATTAGGTTTCCACATATATGTAACTAGCATTATAGTTCCTACACTCTGTGTTTTATTGTTGTTATATTGTAATATTAATGTTTTAAATATCTGAGCTGTTATGCATAGCATAAAATGATAAAAGCAATAAAAAGCACAATGTTCCATATTGTCATCTGTGGCTTTTTGTCCCATTTTACGCCTTTGTTACATGGTGTCCACATACGTGGACAGTTAAATAATTTTTAAATAAAACTGAATTTTGTAAAAATTAAAATGGATTTCAATTTTAGCATCATATTACAGTAATAAAAAGAATAAAAAAAAAATCTAGATAATGTTTTCCATTATGCATGCATGAAAGGGTTAAGGCATGAAGAGCATTTTTTTTCACAGGAAAAAACTTTTAAACGTCATTTTGGTGTTCAAAGATGAGTTTTGAGGGATAAAATTTGTGACTACAGGAGGACTTTAAAGGTCCCATGGCATGAAATTTTCATTTTATGAGGTATTTCAACATTAATATGAGTTCCCCTAGCCTGAATATTGTCCCCAAGTGGATAGAAATGTTGGTGAACATGAGTACATATGAGTTGTCATTTACAGTTTTTCTCAGTCGCTTTGTTAACCTACATTTCTCGAATCATCCTCGACATTTGCAAAACATTAAGCGCATTTCTCAAAACAATTCGTACAAATAGCAAAACACCATGGATTACATGCAAAAGCCAGTCTCTTGCTCAAAATCCTTAGTTCATCTCTCAAAAGTAAATATCTGTGTCAATGAACATGTCAGTGCCATCAGAATGACTAGTCCTTGTGTCATTGTGTACGGATAAGACAGTCAAATTGCTTAGTCATGTTGTCAATATAACTGTACTCTAGAGGGATGTTCTGATGTAAATATGGCTAAAGTTTTGATGACAATTATTGTAAATTGTAGGTTACACCTTAGTGTATGTGGGAGTTTGATTGCAAGAGACGGGACAAGATTCACATTTACGCTTTTACTGTTTGTACTGTAATTTGTTGACAGACCATGTCCTTGCGATACAGAAAGAAAAAGACAGCACTGCATAGCACAAAACAACAAAACACAAGTAGAAATGTGAACATAGGACAATCTCCTTAGGGGAAACTGTACATGCAGTGCTGTAGGAATTACAGTGCAGTCTTCCTACACCTCCTGTCGTTCATGGAAATGTATAGAAATATGCTTGACATATTATGACAACTTTGCATGTAAAGACTTATGCTATGAACTAATGCCTAAATGTTGTGGGGGGGGTGAGACTATTCAACAGAGACCCATTATAATACATTTTGATCAACATGACATAAGCATGATGTTAATGTAGGAAACAGTAGAGAATTGTACATAATCATTTGCATGGATGTACAAACACATTTGCAACTTGTTCAAAGAAATGAGAAACTGCTTTTTTGATGTGCACAAGTGACACAACCATGTGAAGATTGAACAGATAGTTTTGAGAATTTCAATTCTGATCTGAGAAATGTACCAAATCGACTGAGAAAAACTGTAAGAAAGTATTTATGACAAATATGCAATCGTCAAGCCTAATCACATTATTAATTATAACTTCATTATTTGTACGACTTGAAAATGAAATAAAAAACATTAAAAGTTAGATGCACCCTGGAGAGGACTGTGAAACAAAGTTTCAAAGATTCACAAAGAGTGGACTCCAGCTGGAGTCAGTGCTTCAAGAACCACTACGCACAGACGTATGTAAGACATGGGTTTCAGCTGTCGCACACCTTATGTCAAGCCACTCTTGAACAACAGACAGCGTCGGAAGTCAGGGTTTTTCCTACATTTAAATTTTTTTGTCCCGCCAAAGCTTTATTTGATGAGTTATTGTGATTTATGAATGATGTAGAATAGATGTTGCGTTTGCGTTAACTTAGTAACAGATAGAACAATCAGAGCTCCTCCCCCTGCGCGCACGCTCTCTGTCTTCAAAATAAGCATTCTTAGCTTTCTAATATTTCACATATTACGTTAATCAAAATCAAAAGGTCGGAAGACCGAATCCATGTTGCACGTGGCGCTATCAGACTATGTTTTCCTTTAATTACCGCTGGGTGTGAAATGCGCTCAAAAAACATTGACTGATTCTCTGACCAGCTGACATAAAGCATACTTTCAATAAACGGGAAACAAATCCTATCCGGTTATGATGTGTTTTCTGTGTGTTGACAAATCTTTCGCGATGTTAGAAACAGACGGGATTCGTACACAAAGCGCCTGCTAATGTCCGATTCACGACCTATATGACTCCTTTGAAACGAAATATCATTTAACGACTGGTTAGAAGAACAACTGATCTGTCCAACACTGAACTAAAGAATCAGTTTAATCCTTTAATCAGAACATCTGAAATGAGAACACAAGTGTGCTTACCCAATTTAGCAAGAGTGGGTGTAAGAGTTAGTTTTAATTATCCAGTCTTTCAGCTTATTTATGTTCATAATGTGTAGTAAAATAAATAGGCTATAAATAACTTAGTTTAGACTGGAGTGAGGTGAACCCAGACCAAAGTTATTAGCTGATCATTTTATGAAATTGTATATGGCAGAAAATTAGGCTATTTGTTCATTTTTTAAATACTACTTTGTAATATTGATATAATTATATACCAAAACAATTATCAGTAAATAGTGTAAAAATGAGGAACAAAAACAAACATCAAGGTATCCCACATGAAAAAATACAATAGTATATTATAGTAAAATTACTATAGTGTTTTTGAACCATATTATAGTAAAGATACTACAGTAAATTGTAGTATATTATAGTATTTACTACACTTTGTTAATTTACTGTAGTATATTTACTATAGTACGGTTCAAAAACATTTACGGTAAAATTTTACTATAATATACTATAGTATTTTTTCATGTGGGATCAAAATAAGATAAGCAAAAGTTACAAACTTTCTTTGAATTTATTTAAAATGTATTGTCACTATTGCGCTTGCAGATCACGTGGGGATACTTTTTTACTGTGCGTGCGTGCGTGTGTGTGTGTGTATGGATGACCATGTCTGTCAGCCGCCACCGAAGACCATTTTTGACCCAGGAAAAACCCTGGAAGTGTCTCGCCGGGGCTAAAGACAAAAAGGACTGGACTGCTGCTAAGTGGTCCAAAGTTATGTTCTCTGATGAAAGTTTGGAAATCAGGGTCCCAGAGTCTGGAGGAAGAGAGGAGAGGCACACAGTCCACGTTGCTTGAGGTCCAGTGTAAAGTTTCCACAGTCAGTGATGGTTTGGGGTGCCATGTCATCTGCTGGTGTTGGTCCACTGTGTTTTCTGAGGTCCAAGGTCAACGCAGCCGTATACCAGGAAGTTTTAGAGCACTTCATGCTTCCTGCTGCTGACCAACTTTATGGAGATGCAGATTTCATTTTCCAACAGGACTTGGCAAATGCACACAGTGCCAAAGCAGCCAGTATCTGGTTTAAGGACCATGTTCTTAATTGGCCAGCAAACTCGGCTGACCTTAACCCCATAGAAAATCTATGGGTATTGTGAAGAGGAAGATGCGATATGCCAGACCCAACAATGCAGAAGAGCTGAAGGCCACTATCAGAGCAACCTGGGCTCTCATAACACCTGAGCAGTGCCACAGACGGATCTCCTCATGCCACGCCGCATTGCTGCAGTAATTCAGGCAAAAGGAGCCCCAACTAAGTATTGAGTGCTGTACATGCTCATACTTTTCATGTTCATACTTTTCAGTTGGCCAAGATTTCTAAAAATCCTTTCTTTGTATTGGTCTTAAGTAATATTCTAATTTTCTGAGATACTTAATTTGGGATTTTCCTTAGTTGTCAGTTTTAATCATCAAAATTAAAATAAATACACATTTGAAATATATCAGTCTGTGTGTAATGAATGAATATAATATACAAGTTTCATTTTTTTGAATGGAATTAGTTAAATAAATACATTTTTTGATGATATTCTAATTATATGACCAGCACCTGTATATTAAGACATATTTGATGGAAGGAAATGAATGAATTTATGATCCTCGTATTTAGCCTGGTTTTCTTAAAGAACGGTGGTGTCATCTAGCGGTGATGGAGAGAACCGCAGGCTTCCTGCTGCCACCCGCCACAGGATGATTGAACTTGCGTTTCGGATGCGCTTAGAAGGCGTGGTTTTATCTCACTGACACGCGCCTAACATTCTTTCATTGATAACCCGTCGAGTGCACTAACTAGTGCACGAGCAGCGCGTCAATAGCGCACTTATCAAGCGGAAAATGATGTGAGAGAGACGCACACGCACCAGGTAGGATTTTTTTTTATGCGCGTGTATTCATATCTGCAGCTCCTAGGGATACATCACAGTGATGAATTTGCCAACAAGGTCAACTTATGGGATTTCGATAGGAGTCAAGACAAGGATTTGTATATGAATGGGAGGGTTGGGCATTTTTTGGGGGGAAAATCATTCAACATCAACAAAATATTTTCTAATGCAAAGCTCTTTTTTTAAATATTTTTCATGGTTTTCTGAAGAGAATGGTAAGTATAACTCGCACATTCTCAGATTGAAGATATATAACCAATTCATCTGGGTTTAATTCATTTATCATAATACTGCATGGTGCCATTTAGACTTTGGTCTGTCTTTTTGTCCTAGTGTGCGCGTGTGTGTGTGTGTGTGTGTGTAGGTCAGGTTTTGTATTGTGGGGGACCAAATGCACTCACAAGGATAGAAAAACTTGAAATCAGCTACACTGTGACCAAACATTTTAAATTATGTTTTAAACTGTACATTAAATGTAGAATATCTAGTGGTAGGGGATTGATTATCATTTAAGGGTAGGAAGTGTGTGTGCGTGCGCACTCGTAACCCAATTTAAAGATGACTTTGCTAGTGTTTGCAAATGAAACGTGAGTGTCTCTTTGTAAATTGTTGCATGCACTGCAAACTGTCGTCTTATTTACAGCCCCAATCAATATGTTTGACTTCGTCCTATTAAAATGGATTATTTTTAGGGTCATTTGTGAGTCCTGTGTTAACAGGCTCCCAAAAAAAGGCATTCCTCTGCCTGGAGTCTGGATGTATGCATGTTCTTGTGGGATATCTGCTGGATGTAGAAATTAACATTTAATATGAGACACTGACACCAGAACTTAATAATATTTGATAGCGTGTTCCCCACCCCCATCCTCCTGCAGATTCGACCGTCCTCCGAGCGGCTCTCATCAATGACAGGTCACGATTTGAGACTTGGTGTAATTGACTTTCATGCTTTTGTCAGACAATTAGAGTGAATGTTTCCGCAGTGGCCAGTGAATCGCACTGGCTCAGTGTTTCGTTTATTTATTTATTTATTTATTGTGTGTGTGTGTGTGTATGTGTGTGTGTGATATGGCGCACAGTTTTACACATAGACTGTGTCTGATGTTTGTTATCAACTGAAAAGGAAGAAAATGTAAAATATATATTTTAAAAACAATATACTATACACCATAACTATACAAACTTCACCAAAAGTGCTTTCTGCAGCAGAAAGATCTGTTTTGTTCATATATGCAACGGATGAGTTTGTCATTGGCCAATGCCAATAGCAGGGAGTCCAATGGTTAATATAATTGCCCATATGCATATAAAACTTAAGATGTCAATTCATTTTGGGACTGTTATGCACACTAAATGCATCAGCTGATCTAGTATGAAAATTATTGTAATAGTAAAAATTAGCTGTTGTTTTATATACATTAAAGCGGGCATAACACACTCAGTTTCTGTCAATCTCATGTTAATCTTGAGTACCTATAGAGTAGTACTGCATCCTTCATATCTCAGAAGAGTCTTTAGTTTTATCATATTTATAAAAGACAGATACGCTGTACCGACTCTTTCCGAAAACAGCCGAACTCGTAAAGGTGTGCAGTGGGCGGAGCTAAAGAATCTCAAGCACACACACACTCCCTAGATAACTTTCGATTAGGGCTGCGCAATTAATCGGAATCGAACCGCAATCGCGATTTGGCTTATGTGCGATTATGGAAGCGCAAAGGCTGCGATTTTAATTAAATAAATAAATGCCCAGCGTGTCAGTGAAGAGCGGCTCTGTGATCAGGAGTAAACCCTGCTCCGTCTGAAAGAAGTTTGAGCAACATGTGTCAAACATCTTCACAAACTAGTAATATGAAGCGTTCATAAACCTGTTGTCCAACCAAATACAACGTTTAATAACAGGTTTTGACTCACTTCATATAGTCAGTCGAGCTGATGTGGCTTCTTCTCACAGAATGTCAATCAGCACTGCATACTTTATTATTATGAAAATACCCCAGAAGGCTTGAAGAACTCAATACACCATATCTTGTCGCAGAAGTATTATCTTCATGTTTAATCAGTCAAAACGTTTCTATCTTCGTTTTATTCAGCCAACAGCGCGAGCTTCACATTAGGGATTTCCTGAAAACGAACTATTACTTCTCTGAGGCGTATGTGGCGTTTCTGCTCGAGGGCGCCCTCTGGCTTCCAGTATGAATTAAACTTTTGGGTAGAAAATAAGACACAAGACTTAATACATAATACTTTTAAATAAATTTATATGACAATCCATATGTTTTTCTTCAATGTACAGGAGTTTTAATCCCCACAGTGGATGCATAAGAGGCTCATATTTCATATTAAAGACATAGACTTTAAGATATCACAGATAAAAAGCACAGATTGTTTATAATAATATATATATATTTTACAATAAATCCTTAGACCTTTCTAATGATTTTTAGTCATAGGCTGTCTGCATACTAACAGGTAACCCATCGTTTTTTGGAAAATAAGTTTTCTGTAAAATATAAATATTGTTATTTATATACATATGTTATTGTAATAGTAATATTTCTTATTTTTATTTAGTAATAATAATTATTATTATTAGCCATATTAATATATAAACACAAAATGTTATATACACACTTTTCATTTATAAAAAAATTATAATCGCATTTTAAATCTCAATCGCAATTTTAACCAGAATAATCGCAATTAGATATTTGTGACTTCATAAAGCCCCATTCTCAAAAAAAACCTTTCAGAAACGTATTCAAATCCTGAAAGAGTGTATTTGGCACAGAAATACTCCGTCATACGTCCAACTAATTTTTCGAAGTTTTGTCCATACTTAGCATGAGAATCCAACTCTTTAATAGTGTAAATAAGTCAGAATGCATGAAATGGCATTCGACCCCCCCCTCCCCCTCCCTAATGAAACTTCTGATTGCTCAGAATACTATAAAACATTGAATGCATTTGTAGGCTTCATTGGTGAAACTATCATTGTTCAGTGTTGCTGAGGCCGATCGTTTCCCTGAATCAGCTGTGGTTTGTGTTTGACTGTCAGATTTACATTTTTGAGGCTCCTCGGGGCTATTTGAGTTGCTAAGGTCAAACGCAGAATAATTGCTCACCAGCTCTTCAGAATAGAGAATGATAAAGAATATGGTGGAATGAATTTTAAAAATGTGGTGCCTTTCTATACACTAGTAAAATTGTCATAAAATATATTGCTAGTTATAATCATCATATACTCTCTTAAAAATAACGGTTACAAAAGTTTTTTTTGCAATGATACCATAGAAGAACCGTTTTTTGGTTCCTCAGGAAGAAACTTTTTCCACTAGAACTTTCGGTGGAATGTACAGATTCTATGGATTCTAAAGGTTCTTCATGGAACCATCAATACCAATAAAGAACCGTTATTTTTAATAGTGTATTGAGAAAATGCGTTGTTATGAGTTTTGCTGACTGCAATGTGTTTCTGATTTAAATCATTTGCTAATGAATAGGATGGATGGAGCATCACATACCAATGGAAATCTCTGGGATTGTTTGAATATTCCCAATATATCAAATGTTGAATTAATTTGGCACTAGATACTAAATCTGTCCTTCTGAATATTTAATCAAATGAAATGTATAAAAGAATGTGTTTTATAGCTTAACGCTTTTTTGCCATATTGTCTGTACATTTGCATTAGTAGTTTTTACATTACATGTACATGTGACAGAGTCAGGATTGAGCATTTTTCTAAATAATTTATAAGCCTGTGTTGCGCAGTGTAATTGGTGTTACAAAAACTGCTTTTATATTGATATAATGCTCTACAGAACAAGTAAAGGATGACACAGCTACGAGTAATGGCTTATGATGGAATAGTTGTGCTTTTTCCCCCTTCGTTTTATTGGAATTTCCTATTGCGCTGTTGCAGTCATAAATAATCTCAAACATTTACACTGCATCATTGATATGCTCTCCTATTTTTTTCTCTATTTGTTCTGTTCACTTATAACTGTATATGGTTATCAGATAAACACAGATTCTAACACAGTTCATTCCCAATGATCACAAGAAGACAGCAGTTGGTATGTCTCTTCTTGTGCATCTAAAATTATTTTTATCTCTCTGCTCTAGGGAAGCCTTGAAGGGGACAATATCAGGCTTTCAGAGGGGAACCAAATTGGACTATTTTGACTTTTATGGGATTTTCAACACATAAACAGGATTCAACATGGAAAATGTACCAAACCCCAAAAGGACTGTCACTGTCCAGATGATGCCTCAGCTCGCCAGTATAGATGTGCTGGGAAATAAAGAGTTAAATGCTAACTGGGACATTGAGCCAAAGTTAACCTTAAATCAGGATCATCTCAATTCCTCCATCGAAGATTCCCACACCACTCTTCTTGGAGGGACTGTCCTTGAGGACAAAAACATGCCATCCCATGGCAGTGAAGATCACAGGCAACCTCAAAATAGTCACGTAAACATAAAGACCTCGGGTCAGTGTGCCAAGAGCACTGAAGGTAGAAAAACTGATTGTGATATGAATTTAAATACAAAAACTGTCCTTTCAACATCCAGCCCAGCATCTACAACTACATATAACGTCGACAAGGAGGAAAATGGCAATAGCACAACAAAGACACTTGAAAATGAACAACATGAGCCCAAAGCACAGAGCAAGGCATCAGTAGTTCAAGAAACTAGTGCAATCAAAGAGACACTGCACAATCAAACGCCAAGCCAGGCTCGGGCTCCCAGCACCAACAATACTATCAAGGGCATGTCGCTTTTATCTGAATCAAAAGATGTGAGTTGCACCACCAGCATAAGCATCAGCAGTACACAGTTTAAAATGGTATCCAACACCAATGCTCCTAAAACCAATCACTCAGCGACTGAAACATCTGGACCAGTACCTGGTACAATAATTCAGACCCCTCAACCACACAAGATCCATCATATGCCTGTTAAAGAGGACAAATTTAGCAATGACTGCATGAAGAAGGATTTTAAACCACCAGGAACCTCTCAGGAGACTTCTGGACGCCCATTGGTGTCTTCAGCTAGCGATGCAAGTCACTCTGTCCACACGGAAGTGATTGATGAGGAGGTCCAAACGCAGGGAGCTGCTCCTGAAGAGCAGAAGCAGGTCCACTGTAAACTCTTTCGTGAGGCGTCTACCATGACTTCAGCAGCTGAGTTTGGCACGCAACATGACGTGGAGGTGCAGGCGGTTGCTACGGTCTGCAGTCAATCTACAGCCACTAGCCCTAGTCTTCTGTCTCTACAACCCCATCGGAGATCAGTTGGCCTACTACCTGAGGAGAATGACAGTATAGCAGTGGTCGTTGAGATGAAGAACACCTCAGAGGTCCCATCTGTCGTTGCATCCAGTACGATCCTCCATGGGAAGCCTCCACAGTCGGACACAGTGATGGTGCATGTAGATGCTGAGCTTCAGGAAGAGTCCAAGCTTGGGGCCAAGCCTAAAGAGCCTCAACACAACAGCCAAAGAGGACTTTCGCCGCTCCAACCGGTTTATCAGATCAATATCGAGACTTGCAGCCAAAGCAAACAGTCAAACGGGACTACCTGTGACCTTCAGAGCAAAGGTTCACCTACGGTCTCAGCATCTGGTCCTCATAATGTGGCAAGTGTGCAGGAACCCAAGACAAAATCTGCTCAGGGCTGCCAGGATCTGCCAGAAAAATCGGCCAAGCCTCCAGCACCGAAATCCGAGGAGACAAGTTCTGCAAAACCTCCAAAGGGCATCGCAATGACCACTCCTCCAACATCAAGCTCCACACCACAAAGTAAAAAGACAGAGCGGCAACAGAAGAAAGCATCCAAGCTGAAGCCTGAGAAAGACAACCAAGAGGACGAGAAGGCCAAGCAATCCAAGAGTGTAAATGACGTCGTGTGGGACGAGCAAGGGATGACATGGGAAGTATACGGAGCGTCGGTGGATCCAGAGTCATTGGGATTTGCCATTCAAAGTCACCTGCAGTGCAAAATCAAGGAGCATGAGAAGAAGATCATCTCACAGACGGTTATCAGAAAATCCTTGTCTTCGCCTCCCGGCAAGAAGAACAAGAGGAGGCAGGTTAACATCAACTTCAGGTCCATGTTCCAAAATGTCCGCCGACCCAACTGTTGCGCACGGCCGTCAGTACTAGAATGAAAGATGTTTGGTTGTCAGGCGATTTTTCCACTGTCGGGGCAGTGCGAGCCAGGGCTAACAGTGTGCTGGGCGGGGCCAATAGCATCGGACCTCAAGCACCTGGCCCAAAATCAACTTGCGTTTTCCATTGTCGGGCCAGTAGCCCTGAAGCGCTACCCTAAAAAAAACACGTCTCCATAGAACAACGTCACACAACCCCCACCTTTTCACCAGCTGAGCTGACTGAAAACTAGCTAGATCGCAAAATTAGCATGACAGAAGCGAACGTTTAGTCTTTACTTAAAGACTTAAGATTCCAGCATCGATATTTTACCAGTGTTTTACAATAAAACATGATTCAGTGACAGTAATTTATTAATTTGTGTCAGGAGACACAATCAATCAATCATGCTGACCCTAGTGAGAAAAACGTATACCAAAATGTGTTAAAATAATTTTTTTTCATACCAAGTATACTACAAATCCATTAACATATTTACTGACATATTGCCTGAAACTTACTGATATAAATATTATAATTAAAGTTTATTTGGAGTACTGCTTTATTGCACAATGCACATTTCTCATTATTAAGCCTAAAATGTGTTTTAATAACACTATTAGTAAGGATAGTATGATATCTGTATAATATCAGTCTTTAAATGCAAGCTCTACTTCTGGATAACTCGAGTGCATTAAGTACAAAATTGATTTTGCAGACTTAAATATATCGGATTAGTTTATCAACAGTACAATTGCAGGGTATGTATATTAAGTACATAAGTATGTAAATGTATTTGCAGTATACTTAGCATAAAATACATGTGTTTCAAATGCATTTTGGTATATTTATTTTTCACTAGGGGAATCAAACTGGTATCCAGCATTTCACATAAAAAGACAACGCCTACCTATTCAATTGCACCTGCTTCCATTTATTTGCAATCACAGGAATGCACAAAATAACTCCATTAAGGCTTTTTAAGTCTAAAGGCTTACACATTTATAAAGATTAAATTGATAAAATATCATACATTTACGTCACATTTCTTTAGAAAGAAAGAGTGAGCATTTGATTAAAGTATCCAAAAACCACTACAATAATGTTATATACAGTATTTTGTTGACTTGAGTACTTGCATTATCCCAAATATTTCCACAAATGTTTAAATTCAGGGAAATAAGCTATTTTAACCTTGTCCATTCGTCGCCCATCAATGACATCATACCCGCGTTACCCTCGATTTCCGGTTTTATTTTGTAGAAACCATGGAAACACCAAAGACGCTCTAATATATTGTGTGTTTTATTAGACAGGTGAGCAACTGTTTAGATACATTCATGGACAGAAAACTAATCATTGTTATACAGCTCAACACAGTTGGTCTCATTGTTTAAATCTTGATTTACCGCGAGTACCATGTTTTACCATGCCTAATATCAATCTAGCTCACTGCAGTGTGAACAAGAGTCTCATAGCCGTCGAGCGAACGCACAGAGTAGCATTATAACACAACTCTCAGCACACTCAAATGTATCTAATATGATAAAACAGCGCTGCGTTACCCCACATACACATGAGCAGAAGAAGCACTCATCTGCGGCATAATAAAGGCTCCTCTGCTCTCGAGCCGTGTGTCGCGCTTGTCTCTCATTAGCAATCGCTCCAGCGGCCAATCTTTAATACATTAGCTCATCCATGAATATGATTTCTACCCGAGTCCCGTCGGATTCTTTTCCACCGGATGTAGAGGTGAAGATAACAATTCCCATGATTCCTCGAAATCAAGGCATCATCAAGCAGCGCCTTTATTTTGAATAAGCGACCTCTAGCGGCGAAAAATTACATATTGTGCCTTTTATTTTCCATGACATTGTGCAATCTGAGGAGGTTTGAGCGATCTCTCCCGTCTCACTATACTGCTATCCTTTCAGCCAGAGCAACAGAGGGAGCTCACGTGAAGAAAACAGGAGTTATTAGTTATACGAGTAAACCAGAGTGCATGTTTTTGCGGATGCATTATGCTGCCTTCACGGGCTATCTGAAATGTCCTATTTATCGCTTATCGAGCTTATAGCCAGTGTTGGGGGTAACGCATTACAAGTAACTTGAGTTACGTAATAATATTACTTTTTTCAAGTAACTAGTAAAGTAACGCATTACTTTTCAAATTTACAACAAAATATCTGAGTTACTTTTTCAAAAAAGCAACGCAAATTACTTTCACATTAATTTGACTGACAGCTCTCCTGCCCCCATGTTGAGAAAAATAAGTGCAGAGGCGTTGTGTGTAAACATGATGGTTATTGTAGTTCCAGACTAAATGTGAGCATTTATTTATCTCACCAAAGATTCTGTACTCCTCAAAATGAATAAAATCAGTCAAATGCAAAATCAGAGTACTACGCAAACCTCCAATAATTAAATGTTAAATAAAACAACTATTTTTATGCATAATCTACCTTTATATTTAATTTACCAATGTCTTGCTGCTGACCTTTGATGATGAAAATTACTTGATTTTTTGTTTATTTTTAAAATTACTCGATTTTTGTTTTTCTCCTGCATTATCCAGAATGGCAGCACAGCAGAGCCGCGCCCTCTACTGTTCATGCGTGAATTTGCATTTTTACCTCAGCCTGGGGCTTATTATTTCAATTTTGGTATGAAGAGGTCTTTACAAAAATATAACTTTTTTGTTATAAAAAAAAACAAAAACAAGCCCAGCCCAGTTGAGAAAAAGTAACGCAAAAGTAACGTAACGCATTACTTTTCTTAAAAAGTAACTAAGTAACTCAATTAGTTACTTTTTAACGGAGTAATGCAATATTGTAATGCATTACTTTTCAAAGTAACTTTCCCCAACACTGCTTATAGCATTCAAAATTTGACTTGAGAGGGTGTTCATGTCCAATTTTTTAAATAGGAAACTAGTATTTACGATAATCCCGATAGCATGTGAAGGCAGCATTAGTCCGGTATATCAACAATGGCACAGGGAAGAGACAGATAAAACATTAAACCAAATAAATACACAGATATAATCATATATTCGCCTGTTTTTCAAGCAGTCTCTGGCATTTTCTCATAAAATGTGTATTTATTATCGCATAAGTAGCCTTTAGAAGCGTATATGTCTGCCTACGGTGATCAGAATCCCCACTGGACCGCATGGAAGAACTATATTTCAAACACTCGCTGGTGAGTTTTGAGCTGAAAATTGTTTCAAAATGTTTTAAATGTTGAAGTTAGCTGGCAGCCTGATATAATAACATGGGAAATGAGCAGCGTTGTTGACCGTCTCCTGACTCAGATAAACTCCGCTTTTGTTCATGACCACTCCCCAAGCCCCAGTTGGCCCCGCTTTGGTCCAAGTTTTTCGGCAGGCCGAAAACCACTGGCCGTTAGTCACCAAGGAAAGCCCGATTAATCCCTGGACATGACAGTGGAAATGCGACTGGCCCAAGCACGCACTAGCAAGCTCGCTTTTGCCCGACAGTGGAAACACGGCTATTGAGAAGTCAATGTGATCTTCCATGAGACAAGCATGTTGGGAGATTTCTCTCGTTTGTTTCTCTCATTTGTTAAATATAGAGACTAATGGTGATTTGAGTGTTATGTGGAGAACAGAAAATATTTTTAGATAAAGATGAAATTATTTATGGTGATAGTAAAGCTGTAACGATATTTAGAGTGCTATGGCAATAATTATAATATAATAGTAATGATAATATGTAGTGATCTGCATGTGTCTTAGTTCAGAATGGCAGTCTTCTAACTACCCAAGATTATGCACTGTACTGATGAGCAGATGTATGCATATAGCCCTTTTTACTAACTTTGTTTAGTTTTTACTTTAGTAGCCTAGATATGGTTGGTAAATTTGTTTTGCATAATATTATTTGTGATTTATTGTGAATATATATTTTTTAATTTAGAAAAAAGAAAAGAGCTTCTCAATGCTTATTATCATACTTGGTGTAAACTGAGCTTGTTTATGATTTTATATTAAAATGGTTTGGCAAGCATTTCATAGCAGTGTCTTGTCCCATCAGATTTCACTGACACTGTTCAATAATATCACTCACATTAACGAAATAGTGACGCTGATGTGACATTTAAAGATACATCAGGGATTATTTTGGGGGCCCTGCTACATCTGTAGAGTTAGATCTCATATATGTCATTTGCAAATGCTGTATAATGAAAAACAGATCTTCATCAAACCAAATTTAGATCATTTAAGCTTCAGAAGGCTTAGCATGATCTCAGAACAGGCTGTGCACAGCTGCTGGAGGCCCTATAACCCAGATAAATATAAAGAAATGCACATTTTAAAAGTAATCCTTCTCTATTATTCATAGTGTCATTAAGACTGCTAATAGATTCCCCGTGGATCTCAGATTTGAACTCGCTGCCACCCTACTGGAGTTCTGCGTGGTTATTAGCGCATTTTTGCGACATGGTTGCTAAGATGGTTGCTTACTGGCCCAAGCAAAACAGACGACACCCAGATCTGTGATCTTCTGGTCTCTAGATATGACTATGGTCTTTCCTTCTATGGTGTTTCACCTCGTCAAGGTGAAAATATTGAGTTTGATCACTAAAAAAGTAAAAGCCACATCATCTGAGGCATAATTCATGTACAAATGGTGTGAGTTATGCTGTCAAGTCACCTTTATTTATATAGCTCTTTTTACAATGCCGATTGTTTCAAAGCGTTAACAGGAAAATAATGCAACAGAATTTGATTCGGCTGTACAGCCGCTCCGGAGAAAACATTGATGTAATCCAGCCCAGTTCAATTATCATACAGTGTCAATGCGGACAGATCAGCAACATAGTTGAATATTTAGTGTAAGCAAGCCAAAGGCAACAGAGGCTGTATAAGTACTAATAAACAGCCAATATCCTAGTAATATGCATGCTAACAAGCAATTAGTTAATAGTGAGAATTGGACGCTAAATTAAAGTGTTACCATGATTTTTTTATAATCATTTGTCTTGTGCATGAGTGATTTATTTGATGTGCATACCAAAAATATGTGTATGAAAGCTTTCATTTACCTTGGTCATACACTCTTAAAGGGATAGTTCACCCTGAAATGAAAATATAGCCATCTTTTACTGTTCCAGTGCCCTATGTCCTTCTATCTTTTTCGAACCTCAAAAGGAGAAATTTAAAAAATAGTCCTGCAGCCTGGTTGCTATTCACTGCCATTATAGGAAGGAGGGCATGCAGGACTATTTAAAAAAATTCTGCTTTTGAGGTCCGAAAAAGATAGAAGGACATAGGGCACTGGAACAACAGCAGGGTGAGTAAAAGATGGCTTTATTTTCCTTTCAGGGTGAACTATCCCTTTAATAATAAAGGTTCCAAAACAGGGTTTTCACAGTGACGCCATAGATAGAAGAACCATTTTTGGTTCCCCAAAAGAACCTTTCAGTGATCAGTTCTAAAAAAAAACATTTTTTTTTCTTAGTGTGATGAACATTAAAAAAAAAAAAATCTAAAGAACCTTTAGTGGAATGGAAAGATTCCGATGATGTTAAATTAAGGTTCTTCATGGAACCATCAGTGCCAAAAAAAGAGTGTAGTTTTTAAAAGTCCCCCTGTAGTTAAATTTTATCCTTTAAAACTAATCTTTGATCACCAAAATGGCATACTTAAATGTTTTTTTCCAGTGGAAAAAAACAATTCATGCTTTAAATTAGCTTGAATGTAACTCCACACCCTTGCTTCATTTAGTATTCGCGGATGCATGAATATGCAAATGAGCCCCGCCTCCACTCACTCATACAGGCTCGTATACAAGTCGATGAATCAGAATGGTAATTGGTTTTATGTACCGTTCTTTACAAAGTCGGACACATTACAGTAATTAATATGATTAGCCTTTTGCTTGACTATGTAATCAAACAGTTAGTAATGTGTTACTTATGTTACACAAACCATGTTTCCGTTCGCCATCTCAGTCTGCCTTCTAAAAATCAGCATCCTTAGAAAACTTTAAACAACTCAGAACGTCAGTGGAGAAAGGGATATTTCATGATTCACCCACTGTATTGCTAAATGTACAGAATTTTTATATCAACAGAAACTTATACCGGGATAACCTGGCTTCTCTTGAGACTCGCCTGCTTTGCAGCAGTTAATGATATGCTAAAGCCCCACCCCCCTCATGACGTGATTGGTTACAAGGCAGTTTGTGATGTCAGAAACTCCAGCGATTTCTTTTTCTGCTGCAGTTTTAAAGAGAAAATACTCTGCAATGATGTTGTTGACGGATGAATTTGCACATGCTTTGTCTTGAAGCATATAAGCAACATTAGAAACTTGATTTTCACCATAGGGTGAAAGAGTGAAGGGCATCGACATAGTTTTAGGTCAATTATTAGTGGATCATTCCTCACAAAAGGGACAAAATTCCACATCCAGCCACTCGCATAGATTTTAGTATTTAAAAAAGCCTTTATTTGCAGGGCTACACCACATTTTCCGATCATACTGTATGCAACCAAACGCAATGCCTCATTTACTGCAGGGAATTCTGCAGTTCTCGTAAGTGCAAACCCAGCAAGTTCTCATGCATTTACAGTATCTATTCCCCTGCATCACTGTATGAAGCTCTCTATGGGGCCAGGAGCATCAGGAGATTACATCAGAGCTTCTCCCCGGTTGTCTGATCAGTTTTGCATCAGCTGTCGTCTCCATCACAGCTCCCTTTTGTTTACTTGCTGCTGCTGCATTAAATAATTGGAAGAGCTCCAGCGCTTCCTCTCATGGCGGCGCTCCCTGTGGAATATCTGCCCTACATATGTTTGTGCAACACACACACCTTCATTTACTCTCTCTGTCCTTCTCCTGCACTCCCTCACGTTTTGTCTGTGCATATGGCACGTTACACCTTTATGTGCCTTTGTTTTTATTAAAAAGCATTAGAGACACAAACAGGCTACAATGTTTGTTTTTTTGCTACTAATATATATATTAGATAAACTATTATCTAGTTAATTATCAAATTAACCTAGCATGGAAAATGGCTAATTACATCAAATGTTGAGCTTATTTTCATTAAAAAAACAACAGTGTTTGTGCATTCTGTAAGCTTTATTATTCATAATGTCTTATTAATCAAATTGTAAAAATATCTAATTCTACAATAAAAAAATTTTTTCTAATGACAGTTATAATACATTTTAATTTTACCTATTTATTGTGGGGTTCAAAAGTCTGTGACCGAAAAAAATCAGTGCATAGATGATTTTAAAAGTGATCCTGTAAGAAATGATCTTTATGCCATTCTTTATTAACCATCCAATGATTCCTCCTGTTACTTCTAATCTACAAGATAAAAATAGGCTGCATTGAAAATATGATTGAAATATTAAAGGCTGGATAAAGACTTCGCACTCTTTATACGAGATACATGGGCATTCTAGTTATGTGGTGACAGCACTGTCACTTCCTATTAGCCATAATTTGTGAACGGTGCTTTGAGAATATTCAGTCTCCCCATCGGCTCATATTAAATGTTAAATAAAAAAATCCGCAAATAGCTGCAGGGTGACAGACCATCATCTTCTACGTGCACCTGATCTCACGCCGAGACGCCGCCTGCCCTTCACTCTCCTTCTCGTCTTAATTAAATCCTGACAATATGGCGCTCTTCACTCACAGCTTCGGCTCCCAGCTAACAGTGACAGTCCAAATTAGGTGCCAGTAACTGTACATTGTACCCCACACATGACTCTGTGGCAGGTGATATTGATAATATATTACATGAGATAAAAAAAAAATCCTTTTACTTTCATCCCAATCTTGGTTCCTTAATTGTCTGTATATGGACAAAAAAAGCAGCCTCTCAATCTTCACTCTTCTAAAAAAGGTTCTATATAGAACCTTAGACTACATCTACATTTGAAAACTGCGTTTTCATTTCAAAACCCGCTCTGTCCACACCATCGTATTTTCCAAAAATTCCTCCTCCACACCAAAATGTCTGAAAACAGCCAATTCACTTTACTTTGCATGCGTAAAAGCTCACTGAGATGATACAGACATAATAAAGTTCTCATGCTATTCTTCTGGCAGGAACATTTTATTTAGCAAAACATCTCATTTTGCATCCCATTAATGCGTCCAGTCATTATGATATGTTTGGTGTAAAACGCTACTCTGCTCTCATGTTTTACCGCGGGACAGCAATTGCGAGTACATTTTCTGTCATCTTTGCAGGACTGTGATATGAAGAGTGTACACAGTAACATATCTTGAGCAACAGTGTGAAAGGGAATAGCACATAATAGACACAATAGTGGTATAAACATACATATCTATCGGTTTAATATGCGCCACATGATTAAATATGCGTCATCGTTTTCAAATACCTCAGTTTTCACAGTCACACTACAACTCGAAAATGGCGCTTTCAAATGTATCGACTTGGGCATGCGTTTTCAAAAAGCTCAGGGTTTGTAAGACAAGAACGCTGTCTAAGGGTATGTGTACATGACAACGGTGTACTAAAAACAGACAACTAAGTTGTCAAAATGATCCCCGTCCATACGGATCTGTGAAAATGACTAAAAAGGCTGTAATATGGATGCCAGGCCAGTAGTTGGTAATGCCACATTGTCAAGAAACACTCCGCAAACATGTATTATTCATGCGCATGACTTGTCTATCACCAGACCAAGCTCAGTTTAATATTGAACATTGGTCTGGGAAGGCTGCTACTGTATGTATTTTCTACTGCACAAGAGGCGTGATAAACGAGCATAAATTAAATGACTCTGTACGCAATTGGATAGTCCTTCAACCAATCAGACCACAAGAGGCGTGATCAATGGGCAACGACCCATCGCTTCTCTATCCGTCATCGTGTTTAACCCGCCAATAGCGCGCCAGGTGGATAAGCCAGTCTGTGATTGGTTTCCGCAAAAGTGTAACAGAAGCAGTAGAAATGAATGTACAGGTTTCCAGACTGAGTTGCTGGTTTACCCAGTCTAGCGCAAATTCACGTGTTTGTTGTTTACATGGAGACGGTAAAGGCATTGTTTTCAAAACCTTGTACTTTGAAACCCGTTTTCAAAAGCTTGCATTTTCAGGCCCCCAAAAAGTAGTTGTGTAAATGAATGGCCAAAACAGCTAAAAAGTTTTCCGTTTTCAGTTAAACGTTTGACGTGTCGTGTAAACATGCCCCCAATGTGCACAGTAAAAAGTGATCAGTTGACTTAACTTAAAAAAAGTGAGGAAACCCCTTGCCTTCCAATTATTGAGTAAATAAACTTATTTACATTTGACAATTCAACAACTTAATTTTTTCAATTACGCACAAAGTTTATTTACTCAATAATTGGAAGGCAAGGGGTTTCCTCACTTTTTTTAAGTTAAGTCAACTGATCCCAGTCAGTCCAGTGTGGACTGAAGGCCAAAAAGGAGAGAAAAAGATGCGTTTTCAAACGAAAACATATTAGGGTACGTTAACACCAGTGATGGGAATAATGGCGTTACTAACGGGATTTGTTTTTTTCTGTAACGAGTAATCAGACGATTTACTGTTTCTCCCGTTACAACGGCGTTAGCGTAACTGAGAATAAAATGCGGCATTACTATAATTGAGCTCATGGAAGCGGTTTTAATCCGAACAGGCTCTCTGTCAGTCGGACCTGCAACGTTTTTTTTTTTCTCTGGTTGGTTGGTGTGTGCGGGCGTGCATGCCATGCGTGTTGGGGGGTGGGTCGGGTGGCGCACATAACTGATGATGATTGGTGGGTGGCAGACAAGGTTGAGGTTGATAGGTTGAGTTCACACACACATACACCTATGACACACACGCATATGCACAGTCACGCACACCAACGACCAGGAGGAGTCAATGACTCAATGTGCACTGTAAAAAAGGATCAGTTGACTTAAAGCTACACTGTGTAACTTTTTACGTTTATTCTTAGCTAAAAACACTTAGTTCTTTCAAAAATATATGTGCTCATTAATGTATATTTACTTCTTTCAAGTAATAAAGTATTCTCGTAAGTTTATAATATGCCATTGAAAATACATATGGGTAAGGGGTTCGAATGCGGGTCGCCATGTTGCCCCTCCATCTTGAAAGTACATTAGCCAAAGAGGGACATACCCGTGAATTCAAGCTTTGCCTTACGCGTTTTAACACTCGATGGCACCGTGTCGAATGTGGACGAGGTCGAACTGGAAGCCATATTAATCTTGGACTAAATCGGCCACCGTAGGAGTTAAAACGAAATCGGAATTGAGAGGAAGAGAAACTAATATTCACTGGATGGTCATATACTTTTTCACCACTAGATGGGGGAAAATATCACACAGTGTAGCTTTAACTTAAAAAACATGAGAAAACCGCCGTTTTCACAAATTCGTGTTTTTATAATTTACACAGAGATGATAACGGTGTCATCTTCAAAAACGTCAACTTTGAAAACTCGTTTTCACAAGATTATGTTCTCAGGCCCCCAAAACACTGTTGTTGTGTAAATTAATGGCAAAAACGCATAAAAAGTGTTCAGATTTTATTTGAAAACAGTGTCTTGTAAACGGCCCCTTAAGCCGGGTGCACACTGTGCGATTTAGCAAATTTTGCGAATCCTAAAAGATTCCTCTGATCCTAGGCTAAGATCGGACGTCTTTGATCGTTTGTTTGACATGTTCACCGACAGCCGATTGATGACCGCTGCGATAAAATTTTACCTCAGACGAAATTCTGGCAGTGTCAGAGGATTTGGCGCACAGTCCTGCAGAGTGACTTCTCCTACGACGACCGTCCAATTGTCTTCATTTTTCAAGACAAACCATGATCAAAATGAGCGCTAGAGATTTCTTTGTAGCCACCATTTCAGTCCTGCATGTAATAAAATAACATTTTATTAATTAAGCAGCTCGTTAACATACTTCATCACTAGAAAACCAGTATCATGCAAATACATTTCTCTTTATATAGAACCTTTTTGGCATAAGGGGTTCTCCTATGACATGAAAGTGACATCGTAATGATAGCTGGTCGTTCCCGGTAATTCCAAGTGAGCAACACACAGTTCCTTGTTATCTTTATGAGATAATGAAGTGCCACTCGGTGCAGAACTCTATGCAAACTTATTTTTTCTCCACAATTCCAGGAAGAACCTCAATGACACTCTTTAAAGAGCAAGCCAGATAGTGACACTGCTTTCCAAAGGCTCCTTCAGAACAAACCTCTGGTGGAGCGGCTGAGCATATATGGGCCACTTCGATGAAAGCAGCTCTTTAAAAAGATCCTCTTTCATTGGCCCCGTTCAATGCCTGAGCAAACAGGCCTTGACGGTGTGTGTGGCACAGCAAGCTGTTCTTTCTCTTCACTGTTGATTTTTTCAAAGTATTCAGTCAATTGCTGGCCCTTAGTGTGTTTATTTTTAGATTTAATAGATCCAGGTATTTGTATGAACTAAGAAGTATTGTGCCCAGGCATGCAGAAAAGTCTTAAAGGGATAGTTTTAGCTAAAAATAAAAATGCAGTCATCTTTACTCACCTTCATGTCATTCTAAACCTCTATGGCTTCTGTGGAACACAAGAGAAGACATTTTGAAGAGCGTTTCCTGCAATGACAGACAACGGCGTCCAAAACAACAGTGAACTTGCGATGACTTTCGCATTAAAGGATTAGTTCACTTTTTAATAAACTTTTGATGATAATTGACTCACCCCCATGTCTTTCTTTCTGCAGTTGAAAAGAAATTAAGGTTTTGGATGAAAACAGTCCAGGGTTTTTCTCCATATAATGGACTTCAGTGGGCTACAAACGGTTCAAGGTCCAAATGACAGTTTCAGTGCAGCTTCAAAGGGCTTTAAACGATACCAGACGATGAATAAGGGTCTTATCTAGCCAAACGATCAGTTTCTGCGAGAAACCGAGCAGTATTTATGCTATTATTTTACCTCTTAACAGACGAACGCGATTGCCTCTGAGCTCCGCCATTACTTCCGGAGAGTGAGGTCAAATTAGATCGTGGTCATAGATATATCGAAAGTAGATGCCTCATTCTACTGATCCGTGCAGTCACTAATGAGGCATCTACGTATATACATCTTTGACCACGATCTCTTAATCTCTCCCGACATCCTAGGTTGAAAGCCTGTAGAATGATATTTGTGTGAAGGACTCAGGACGTTTTTGCTGGGAAAATAAAAAGGATGTGATGGTAACCCGTGCTCCCAAGAGTCTTTCTTCTGTTTAATAAGACATGAAACGAATGCTTATACAATGTTCGGGATAATGATGAAAGAGCCATTCTGTACTCTTATGTCAATGTGTCATGCAAATTAAAGGGATTAGTTCAAACTGTAGTCTCACACAGCCAGCTCTATATAGTCTCAGATATACTTTATACTCAAAATATCATAACTGTAATTTTAAAGAGCACCTATTATGGCATTTAAAATGTTCCAAATATTGTTTTAGAAGTCCCCAACAACAGTTTTGCATGCATGCAATGACAAAAAAGACTTTAGTTTTCTTATAATATGCATTTATTTTTACCTGTTTTGACAGCGATTCTCAAATGATTCCTTTAGTGATTCACTTTTCAAAACCCCGCCTTTACGTGACGCTAATCTGCGGTGATTGGTCCGATGACCCAGTCAGTTGTGATTGGTATAGTCTGTGCAGATATTTTCGGAAACGGAACGCCCATCAAAGTCTTATAGTGACAGTAATTTATTAATATGTGTCAGGAGTTATTATGAATATGAAAACCGCGTCGGTACCGTTTGATTTTAATATGAGCCTCAGCTGATCTCATTCATAAAAAAACTCCTCTATTCTCCTCACGAAGACTCGCGACAAATCAACATCCCTCAGGGCTTTTAGTTCAAAAGTGTGCAGATGAGGAGACATATTGATAGATTCTCATATGTCTGTGTCAAATTTCTAAACAGAGGAGTATTTTTTATTCAATACTTCCTCAAAATGCGCAGATGTATCCTAATCATGAGCGATTGAGTCTCTTATGTGTTGTTTTCAATTCATACTGGCAGCCGGAGGGCGCTCTGTGCACATGTAGTACATATATGGTACAGACAGACGAAGAAGAACCATGTGCCATAATAGAAGTCCATAATAAAAGCTTCCTGAGATCGCGAAACATGCAAATAGAGACATTTGAAGACTAATAAACACTCAATCGCGACGATGTATGGTTTGTCTTCAAGCCACTTAGTCTTCAAATGCTCATCCTTGGGCAGATGAAAAAAGTTTGCTTTTGAGTAGGGCTGGTCCGAATACCATTTTTTGAGCTTCGAAGCTTTGGTAGTGATCAACATCGAATATTCGAAGCTTCGGAGGGAAGGAGCTGAACATATCCTTCTCTCTAATAAAGGCTGGAATCTGGAGAAGCGGCGCGCCTCACGCGGGCAGGGCTTTTATGCTCCGCGAACGGGCAATGAACTAGTGATACAAAACACACAGATCTGTTACGTCCCAGTTTTGATATAATATAGTAGCTAGTAAAAATAATTCTGTTCAGTTATAGAACAGACTAAGAGCCCCTATTTCTGCCCCTGGGGCCAGGCTTCGGGCCAATTTTCACGTCATACCTCAAACGCAGGCTCTTTCCTTCATTTTATATTTTAGACATTCATTAATTAAAAGAAACAATGAGGTGTGCAGCGCTGGTGGAAACAACATGAGACTATGACAACACGACTGTCAAGATGGCTCACAGTGTTTAGAGTATCGCCGCAAATGAGTAAAGCAAGCCAACACGCAAACCTCTTAGATGCTCAAAAACACAATCATCTTCATTAATGAGACTCAATGCTCTTACAGTGCTTAGGTCACTCGTTCTGATATTGCGGTCTTTGATCTTGAAATGAGCTGATGAATAGCCTATAATGCAGCTCATATCTGTTGCTTTCGTTGACATGAACTCCGTTAAATGTGCATATAGCGCAAGAATTGAAGATCGGATTTATATTAATTTTGCGGAGAGGTGTAAGTTAAGACAACCTGCCTAATTTTTATTTATTTCTTTTTGAACACGTTTCCTCAAAAAAAAAAAAAAACGTATTATAAGCAAGACAAGTTAAGTGTTGATTTAAGAGGATAAATGGATCAAACATGTGTTGTTAACTCACTCAGTCCGCTTGGTCGTTACTTAAAAAAAAGAAAACTTTAATTTAACAATCAAAAAAATGCTTTAAACATTTGTCTAAATTAACTTAATAAAGAAACAAAACGAAATATAACTACTTTGACATTAAAAACAAAACTGAACTATTTTAATGGCTGCAAAAATGTGTAATAGGGAGGAATGTTTACTCAAAAAAAAAGGTTCTATATGGCACTAAAATAAAAAAACAAATTAAATAAAAAATTAATTAATTAATTAATTAAAAAAACACATCACGTCACTTCATTTTATTTGTTTCATTTGTGCCGTTGCGAGCAGCATCAGCCTCAGCTTGTCAAAAATGCCTTTTTACTGTGGTGGTGGTGGTGGTGGTGATAGTAGGCTAAATGTTTAAACCAACATTGTGATGCTTGAAGTATTTTATATCTATGGATTTCATTACAAGTAAGACAAGTCCAGTGTTGATTTGAGAGGCTAAATTGATCCAACATGTGGTTAACTCACCGTCAGCTGCTGTCCGCTTGGTCATTACTTTAAAACAACTAAAACTTTAATTTAACAAACAAAAAAATGCTTTAAACATTTTTCTAAATTAACTTAATAAAGAAACGAAACAAAATATAACTACTTGACATTAAAAACAAAACTGAACTATTTTAACGGCTGCAACGACGTGTAGGCCTAATAGGGAGGATAAAAAAATAAAATAAAAAATAAAAAATCATGGGACTCGGGCCGATAGTTTTGGTAAGCTGTTTGACACGGCCGGGCTAGGGTCTAAGACTAACTACAATTAAAAAACTGAACGTGCCACTCGTCTCAGCACATCAGCAGCAGCAGTCAGATCATATTCTACACGAGAGCGAGGAGCTAAATTACAAGATGATCGCGGAATATTTGGTTTTAAAGCGATGTAAAAGCGCCTACTTAAGGGAGTTTGTCATTGTACTGTTTTGTTGCTATGTTTTTCATTATAGAATAATAGCTAATGAACCCACAATTCAAGCAACCCGCCCCTGAATTGGCAAACCGAAAGTAAACGCGGCGCAGGGCTTCATGCGTTCAGCCGCTCAGCGCACAAGCACAGCATTGAGGGAAACGCTGAGGGAACATTTTTTCACCGTCACATCCCTAACGTATAAAAAGGATAATGCATTTTGATTATATTATTCTATTTTCCACAATGTCAAACGAACGCAGTTTAACCCAAAATGCAAGCTCAGACATGGCTTCTGCCACATAAGCTTGTGCAGTTGTGCGCTCTGGTGCACTGAACACTAAGAAGAAGCAAATATATTTATTAAGTATAACGAGGCTATTAAAATGGCTTGGCTATAAGATAATTGAAAAAAAGTATTGTATTTTATAGTGATTTTATAGTGTAAACATATGCAAGCGCGAATGAGAGCCGTTTTGAGCGGGATGCCAGGTGTTCGCAAAAAAAACAACAACAACGAATATTCGAATCACAAATTTGAAAATCGAATAACAACCCATCAAACGAATATTCGAATATTCTGGTCCAGCCCTACTTTTGAGTCGCACTTCAGAACACAGCGTCTCGTCGCCATGATGTTTTCTAGTTTTCACTGGCGTCTTGGAGCGCAATAAGTGGGCGTATCGTATTCAAATAACTTGACAAGTTGACGTCATCTAGTCAGAGAAAAAGCTTCGGTCTTCTAACGATTCTTAAAAATGACTCAGAGTCGACTCTTACTTTTGAAAGAAATTAACTATATATACGGTGCACTGTCATATTTCAAACTTTGCAGGATGTTTTTGTTCACTTAGATCTATGTTACACACTACATGAAAGGTACAATTCAAAATTCCATGATAGGTGCTCTTTAATGACCTCATCTGTCAACATAATGCCGGGGGAATTGCTTTCTTAACTGTTGCTTTCTCACCGCTGCCATTGTTGCATGTTTATTTTTTTTATTGAAAGGAAAGCGTGCAGCACTTAGTTAGGTCTACATCTAATCATTGCTCTCAGCAGGGTGGGCGACGGCAGTATGTTCGATAACAATATATAGGCCAATTCACACTGCACAGACACACGCCAACAAACACGAACAAAAACACGAGATATTCTCCATTCATTTTAACCAATAAAAATAAAAGATTGCAGCTTTCCGACACAACTTTCTTCTCGTTTTCTTTTCCTGGTTCAGAGCTGGTGCTTTGGGTGTCGAAAACCAAAGAAACCATTTGAAACTATAGGCTCTGGCTCCGAACCAGCACTCAAACTGCCTTGGTGGAAAAGGGCTATCAGACTTGTTTGCTGGTGTTTGTTGGCGTTTGTCTGTGAGGTGTAAATTGGCCTTATCACTGCAAAGGTACTTCCAACTTCTTTTTACTGCTTAGCAAAAAATGAAAAAAAAATTATTGTGCGTTTATTGTATACGCTCAGTCTCATGTATACGTTGCTTGTGCAGTTCACTTAACGGCCACTGGTGCCGCTAATAACAAGGGTTCCGAGTAGCCCCTTTAATTAGATAACTACGGGACAGATTTACTAAGATCTTACGTCAACGCAAACCCTCTTTTAGCGTTAAAAAACTATTGGATTTACTAAAGACACACTCTAAAAAATGTTGGGTTAAAAACATCCCAAGTTGGGTTGAGAATGGACTAACTCAGCAATTGGGTTGTTTTAACCCAGTGAATTGGTTGTTTTAACCCAGCAATTGGGTTGTTTTAACCCAGGGTTTAAAGTTGCTTAAAACAACCCAATTGCTACGTTAGTCCATTTTCAACCCAACTTGGGTTGTTTTTAACCCAGCAATTTTTAGAGTGCACGCAGTGAAAAAGTAGCGCTGAAAAGGCGTGGACAGGGTCATTTTTGCGGCTGACCTTATTGCATATGCATTTGTAGGAGTTTCCCTTTCAGACGCAAAATTTATGGGAGGAAAGTATTTAAATGAATCATGCAAGGTGATTTACTAAGGTTTGCGCTCGTCAATTGCGTTGGTCATTATGGAAATGAGCCGGCTGTGTGTCTTCTTTAATTTGCTCGTCGTCAGTAGATCACACGCTGAACTTTCCACTCCCATCGGCACTTTCATGGAATTGCGCTCTCATGCCAATTTGTCCTGTTTAGTAAATCCGGCCCTAATTCATTTAAATTTCTCAATCACTGCAGTATTACTAAAGAAGAAGTATACAACCAAGATGCTTCTTAGTTAATAATTTGAGACTGTAATCATTGCTTTCACTTAACCGATAAGACTTCCTAGATAAAACCAGAACAATTTCCTAAATTTACAACCTGATCTTTCACACACGCATCAAGGAGATTATCGCAGAAATTGCTTTTTGTGGAGTTGCACAGTCAAACCATCCGAGAGTAAAGTACAGCTCAACAAAGGTCAACACAACATTATAAACATTAGACCATCTGTGAGGAGAACGTTAGTCAGTCAGCTACGGCTGAAGACCATCACACGGTTTCTAGATTGGATAACGTTGAGGAACATCCGAACAAATGAAGTCCAAGAAGGGTCTGACAACACTAGAGAAGAGCCTGATCTTCCTATTTGTAGCCCTGACCGCAGTCACTATTGGACTTGTTGTGGTCTTTGTCATTGAGAAGAACAACTCAAGTCCAAGAGGTGGGTTATTGTTTCTTCAATGCTGTTGGTCCAAATCCAGATAGTGTATTTAATCAAGATAATTAGTTTTACACACTTACTTAGTTCCACTCAGATATAAATGTAGGCAGCATCTCAGTGGTAATAAAATACAACAATAGAAATGGTATCGTTATTTATGATTATAAGGGAATATAATGTCTAATCAATAGACTTGATCAAAGCCACAAAGATGTTTACTCGAGAAACAACTAGCCTGTAATGAATCTCTGCTACTTCAAATTCATGAAAACAGCTTATTTATGTTGACGCTTTTAATGAAATTCTAACCCAGATGATTTCTTTGCACTCTTCTAATTAACTTTTGAATGACTGAAGTTATTGATAAAACTTGAAATGATTTTTTACGTTTGGTTGAATCAGACTCGATGGAACTGTGGAACACTATTGTGAAATCTGAGCCACACAATGCAGCCTCCTCCTATTTAGAAAGCACTTGAAAGCAGCATGTAAATTATGAAGCGAAACTGTATAATACTCTCAAAAATATCTCTCAGAAGCTTCCAGTAATAACTTTCTTCCAGAAGGACGTTTACACTCTGGTGCACAATAATGCAAAAGTTTCATGCGAGTGAAATTACACCTGAAGTATTTATCTATGACTATCCTCACAATGTCCCTTTGTGGAATTGGTATGTGGTATTTAGGAATAAATCTTTATTTTACAAAAATTGGTGGGAGAAAGGAATATGGTCTGTGATGCATATGTTAGATAATACTGGAGTTATTTTGTCTTTTGAGAATTTTTGTTCAAAATGTAATTTATTTGACAGAAAACAGTATGACGACGACATTATCAGAGCAATCCTCAGATGTCTTACAACATATCTCAAAGCAATGTAACCCCTTGTCTTCCTAAGCTTTTGGTGAATGGCGTTTCTCTCGCTAATCTAAATTTATTCCAGAGATTTTTGAGATGTCGATTTGGTTCCGAGGTTAACAGTTGCTCTTTATGTGATGATCAGATGGAAACAACAGAACATCTTTTGTATAAATGTAAATTTGCCTGTGCATTCTGGGAGGATTTGCATTACTGGTTATTGCCTAAATTTGAAGATTTACCTGAATTAACAAAGGAAAATATAATTTTTGGTATACTTATGAAAGATGAAACGTAGGGCCTATATGACTTGGCAATTAATACATTCTTGGGAAATTCTTTTTACACAAGAATAGATTCCTGGAAACACTTCCAAACTTTTATGTTTTTCAAAAGGAACTCTGTCATTACTTCTCCTCATTAAAACTAATGAAGAAAAAGAATGCCTTAAAACGATGCATCTTAAACTTGCTGAGAGCCCCTAGTCTTTTATTACTTATATTTTATTATTTATATATATTTATTTATTTTCTATCGTATGTTATGATGCTTGTCTATTGTCTGATTTAGAATTTCATATTCTGTACTATACCAATTTTGTTTGTTAATTTTGTTCCATAAAAGTTCTTGGAAAAAAAATATATACAGGCCTATATATAATAATTATCTATGACTATGTATAATGTGTAGCAAAAAATCACTTAAAACTTGCAATGCTGCTTAGCCTATGTTTCACAATTACAGATACGATTAATTGTGCATCACTATGATGAATGCAGCGCAATATATAGGCCTATAACTTTTGTTTGGTACATACACACACATTATCTTTTCTTTTCAAATTAATTTACCAGACTAAAACTGCATTTTGTTCCACGAGGCTGAATCCATGAAATAGCTTCACCTGCGGTGTTGCTGAGGAAACGAAATCAATCTGTTTACACAGGCGATGTCAAATTCTATTCCTCGCTCTGTCTCTGTCCGCAGAGGATGAGATCAATACGGGATGTGGGAGTCTGCAGGAGCTGACGGCTTCCTCAGGGGAATTTTCCAGTGGGAATTACCCCAGTAGCTACAACAATGGCATGAGCTGCAGTTGGCACATCACGGTGGAAGCCAATAAGGTACGGGGTGACACTTAGCTCAGCTCATTAGCCGTTAGCTGCTCATTAAGACACTGGAAGGCTTTTAAGATGACCTGGTTTCTGAAAGCACTTTTCACATTATAGGGCTTCAAATAAGGACTCAAACTCTTCAAAACAATGTATTTTTTTTCTTTTTTTAAGGGTCAGTGAAAAGAGGTGCTCATAACTGCTATTTATAAATATCGAATGTGCAGTTTTTTGTATATTTATTTTAGCCCTACATTAGATTTTCAAGGTAGGTTAAAAACAAAAGATAAGCATATTTTACAAGAAAATACTATATTCTGTTTTTCAACTTCAAAATGTCATCATGTGTAAAGACCCCCTGTGGTGAAAACCAAGTTTTTAACGTTGTTTAGGCTATATGTGGTGTTTTTAATGCTTTAAGAACCATGTGCAGATTCATAAGTCAACACCATTGCTGAGTATTTTCTCCTTAAAAGTCCAGTGAACCAAAGACAGTCTCAATAAAATTATTTCTGACGTCACAAACTACCTTGTAACAATCAGTGCTGAGTTCCACTCCACTTTTAGACACTCACTTGCAACTTCCCTAAGCACTTCCCTTCAGGGGAATCCCTGCCGCCATTTTGAGGTGTGTTCCACTTCGTGAAGTGGACGAGGGAAGTTTATATGACCCTCGCTCCCTCGATTTTGACAGGGAGTGATTCTACTTCATATGTACACTTAAGGCAGCTTCATAAAGCCTACCACAATGCAGCACGAATGTGACGTGACCGCATATCGCGTTTAATTTACCCCACCACAGACAACTCTATGATATTTTGATTATTTTTAAAAACATTTAAAACAACTCAAACACACCTATATACATATAGAATGCTGCATTAAGAAATTTTGTAAAGGAAAAAAAGGAATTCCAAGTGATCAAGGGCTTACGGCGTTCCAGTTCAGTCCATTGCAAAGGTTCCGCCAGTAGTCCGCACTCATGCAACATAAGCAATGACCACAGATACTTATGAAGCAAGGGTGTAGAGTTACATTCAAGCTATTTTAAAGCATGAAGACATTTTTTTTTCAAAGGAAAAACGTTGAAATATGTAATTTTGGTGATCAAAGATGAGTTTATAGAAATAAAATGATTGACTACAGGGGGACTTTAATTCAATGTGTTACTTCCTGTTTCTTTGTAATTGTTTGTGAAATTTACTACACACTTAAAATTATATGTTCTTTATTTGCATCAAGAACCTTTAACGTATAAGGATTCTCTCCATTCCACAAAAGGATCTTTATAGTGGAAAAGGGTTCTTTTAGATTTTTCTTCACATTAAGAGAAAATTATTTTAAGACTTCATCATTGAAAAGCTCTTTGAGGAAGCAACTATTGTTCTTCTATGGCACCGCTGTGAAAACACCCGTTTGGAACCTTTATTTTTAAGAGTAGCAATTTTTGAGTTGTTTCTACACCAAATTCTGAATTCTCATTGTTTCTTCTTCCAGGTGATCCATCTGTGGTTTGAAGGCTTCTCTATAGAGGACTCCAATCATTGTGAGGCCGACTTTGTCACTCTCAAGGATGGACTCGGCACCATTGGTGAGTCTTGTGCTGAGGTTGGTCATCATTTTGGCAAAACCATTTCTCTTCCCTGCAGAGAGAGTTAGAAAAATCCACTGCTAGTTAATTACCATGAGCACAGAAGAGATCTGCCTGCCTGCATGCATTTATTTCCAGAGGGCGTGAGGCAATTAACTTCTGACAGATTGACTGAATGTTACCGGTCACCATTTTTTGACTGTTGAGCCATTGCTTATGCTGAGCATGTCCTGCCAAATTTTCGGTTTGAATGAGGGGACACACACCAAGTCAAAAACTGGCTACTCTAACTTCAGCAAAAGAGCTGTATTTTCCTGGGTATTCTAGTCCAGCGGTTTTCAACTGGTGTGTCACAACCCAAAAATGGACTATAAACTCAGATGATTATATAATCTTCACTATTTAGGATGGCAAAATGATGAGAAAATGTAAGAGATTTGTTTTTGTGTTCAATAAAAACTCTACGATTTCTTTCTCTTCCAGGGAAGTACTGCGGCTATTCAACGCCTAAACCAATAGTTTCCTTAGGAAACAGCATTTTTGTGTACTTTGATACCAACGACAGATACACAGAGAAGGGATTCAAAGCCCTGTACCAAGCTGTGGCCCCTGAGACGGCATCAGGTAATGACAATGAGTGTTACATAATGACTTAATTACATAACAGTATTATTAACACGGTGGAAGAACATTTGAGATTTAACAATGCACGTCTGCTGCACCTTTCCTATCATCATTTAGTGACTGTATCTTACTCTGCCAGATACTGAGAGGCTGTTATATGTGTCTCGCTGCAGCTGACCTAGAAAGAGACGCAGAGCATTAATGTGTGTGTGTGTGTGTGTGTGTGTGTGTGTGTGTAACTGGGGTGTATTGGGAGGGGAGGGGGGCTGCTGGAATACCCTTTTGGTGTCTCTCTATGCAGCTAAATCTCTCGTTCCCATGCTTCTAGAAATAGTTGGGGCTGGTGGCGTTCTTCAAGGTGACCGTGGGGAGCTGTTGACCCCTGGCTTTCCCGCACAAAACTATGAGAATGGCGCGCTCTACCAGGTGCTTCCAATGATCAATATGACCTCTACACCTGCTCTTGATTTATCACAATTTGTCTTTTTCCTGTTTGTTCTCTGGAGTTTGTATCCTTGTCCTTTTCCACCCGCTACTCTATTGCTCTGAACATTGTGTTCAATATCTGCTGCCTTAAAGGGATAGTTCGCCCAAAAAATTAAATTCTGTCAACGACACCCTCATGTCTTTCCAAACCCATAAGACTTTTGTTCATCTTCAGAACACAAATGAAGATCTTTTTTTTTTCTTCTGTCCCTCCATTGACAGCTACACAACTACCAATTTGACGCTTCAAAAAATTCATAAAGAGATCGTAAAACGAATGCATATGAATTGAGTGGTTTAGTCCAAATTTTCTGAAAAGACTTGATCGCTTTATATGATGAACAGATTGAATTTAGGCTTTTATACACACATATAAACATTCATCATCTCACACATCAATCATGTTGGCTTGAGGTGCGAGAACCAATGAGGTTCATTCTTGTGTTACGCAGCACATTTGAGCTTCAGCAAGAACCAATGAGGTTCATTCTCGTGTTACACAGCACGTTTGAGCTTCTGCAAGAACCAATGAGGTTCATTCTTGTGTTACACAGCACATTTTAGCTTCAGCAAGAACCAATGAGGTTCATTCTTGTGTTACGCAGCACGTTTGAGCTTCAGCAAGAACCAATGAGGTTCATTCTTGTGTATCAAATGTTTAAATACGAATAAAAGCCTAAATGAAATCTGTTCATCATATAAAGCGATAAAGTCTCTTCAGAAAATTTGGTCTAAACTGCTCAATTCATATGGATACGTTTTACGATCTCTTTATGAACTTTTTGAAGCTTCAAAGGCAAAAAAGGTCCGTTATGTATTGTCTATTGTCAATAGTGTACAAATGTATGAACAGCTTACACAGAAATCACTTTCAAACCAAGCAGCTTTCTGTTGGTCAACACAGCGAATTCAAGTGACCATTCGATGCAAATTCTGCGTGGGGTTGAAATGCCGAAATTTTCGCCCACAAAAATGAGCAGAACAATTGTAAATGTGACCGCACCTTTAGTCATCTATAATCTAATCAATAGCATACAAATATTTGTCTCACTAGCAACCACTATCAAAGTCCTTTGCATCCATCCACAACATTTTAGCATCACAGCGTTTTGCACACACATTTTTTCACAACTTCTAAAAAATATAAATTCCATATTTTTTTGACAAATTTTTTATGAACAATGAATCCAATGACAATCAGATTGCACATACAGAGGAAATTGTGGAGTTTGTGAGGAGGATTCAATGATCAGTTTTGATTGTGGAAGTCTGATTGCTGGAAGCTTCCTCACAGTTCGGCTCCATCTGGCAGGATATTTACCCACATCAGCTAATCTACAGCCAGCCTTGACTTGAAAATAACTAAAGATGCATGAGGAAGCACAGTTTCAATCACCAGCCCTGCTGTCAGGATACCAGAATTGCATTTGGATCAATCTATGTATTGTGCAGTTGCTAAAGTGTGCATATGCAAAAACAAAATGCCAGCAGCCGTTTAAATGCACTGTAATCTAGTTATTCTAAGGTGAGGTTTAACGTTAAATTAACACATTTTTTCATATGTGTGTGTTGCCCAGTGGAAGATACACGTGGCTGATTTGGAAAAGGTCCGGCTAACATTCACAGCTTTTGACCTTGTCCCAGATTCATGTGGTGACTTTGTGGACATCTATGTTGGTGCTTCAGATGGTGCCGCCCAACTGGGTGAGAACTGACATTTACTGAATCCAAAAAGCTGGCCTTTGTTCTTCGCCGAACATCTGTGCACTTGTTTTTATCTGCCAAAAAACATAAATCTCAATTACTGTAGGTCGTTTCTGTGGAAACAAGGTCCCGGCTCCGGTGTTGTCTAGTGGCAGTAGTATGGTAGTTCGTTTCAAGTCTGATTCGAATGGGACTGCTAAAGGGTTCAGTGCCACCTACACCATAGCAAGTGCCCCACCGATTACAACCGCACCAACAACCACAACCACTGGACCATCAGCCACCACACCTGCTCCAGAAGGCAAGTACAGTCACGGTATTTTGAAAGAAACAACATCAAATTATCACTTACCTGATCATATTAAAGTACAGGGCTGATTATAGATTGAAGACTTGGAAATATTGGCAAATATGAGATTCATCGTTGAGGATCTGATCTAAGAAGCAAAAGTCTCAGTTTACTCTCCATTTAATTGAATTTCTCTCTAGTTTAGGCATTAAAGACCTAAAGAGATAACTAGCACATTTTGCAGTGCCATCATCAAGCATGACATGCTTTCTACCCTACATGAAGCCAGATGATATTTAAAGATTGCAGAGTGTGATGAATTTCTTTTAAGCATTATTGTTCAGACAATAACACTCGCTCTCTGTTCAGACTCTGGCTGTGGGTCCCCTGGGAAGCTGTTCGGACGTAAAGGTCAGATAAACTCCAAGAACTATCCTCAGGCTTATCCTGCAAACTTGAGCTGCTCTTGGGACATCACAGTGGACGAGGGCTTTCTTGTCAAACTGCACATCACTGATCTGGCCATCGTGGGTGAAGCAGGCCAATGTGGCAAAGATAAACTCACCGTCAAAGATACTCAGCAGTCACTGGGTAAGACACGACTCAAAAAAAGGATACAATGGTTACTATAGCTTAATGTTTAATAAATGGTGCTTACAATGTAAACTCTGGAACACCTTAGCAACACCCTGGAAACCACCCACAAGACCCAAGCATCATGGGGGCGAGTTTTGCAAGTTTTAAAAACAAAAATCTTCCAGTTTAGCAATGGCCCGAATCAGCATTATTAAACTGCGCTTAAAGAGGACCTATTAAGCTTGTTTTTATATTTTCAACTTTCTTTAGTGTGTTTTGTTGCTGTTTGAACTTAAAAAACGTCTGCAAAGTTACAAAGCACAAAGTCACTCCAGAGGGAGTTATTCTCTATATCGGTGCGCACTGTTTCTGAACTCCCTGAAACGCCTCCATTGCAGTCTTGAGTTTTCTACCAGGAACAAACACTCACGTCACGATATCCCTCATTTAAATAATTCCCGCCCTATTCATATGCAAGTAAAAGGGCGAGGCTTGGTTGAGTTATTTAGTAGTGTGTTGAAACCATAGACTGGCAAAAAATATGGACCTTGTGTCTGTGACGTCACCCGTAGGTTTCCGAAGAGCATTTTTGAAGCCTAAAAGCCGGCTGTTGCTATCTTGGTAGCGCGTCATCACAGATAACTGAACATGGGCGAAGAGGCGGGACATGGCTGGAGCTGAGGTGCCTGATTGCTGAAACCATGCCCCGCCTAGCTCAACCATAGTGGCTATCCATCTGTCACTCAAGTGGTCACGCCCTTAATTACGCAGAACTTTATGGCTTAATATAATTTAAACGGATGAGATATAAAAAAATTCACCCCCCTCACAGTTGTCATGAAGAGCAAAATTAGCCGTATAGACCAAAACCACAATTTGTACCAGGCTGTAAACGTGTTTTTTCTGCTGTAAAGTTGGGCATTTTAACATGGGGCTCAATGAGATTCTGCTCCTTCTGGAGCCTGTCCCTAGCGGCCAGTCGATGAATTGCAGTTTAAGTCACTTCCGTATTGGCTTCGAGAGAGACCGCGGGAGGTTGCCGCTTGGTTGAAACTCATGGTTATGGTATGGGACGTGACATTTGACAAACATGCTCAAAGTGGTTGACCAATCACAACACACCGGTCCAACTGACCAATCAGAGCACACTGCTCTTTTCAGAAAGAGGGGCTTCATAGAGACCGAAACTAAACAGGGTTTGGTTTCCCGAAAGCATCGTTAGCCAACTATGGTCCCGTTGTTATCAGCATAGTTTAACGAGTCTGTGTTTCCCGAAATCATAGTTCCGACGAACATTTGCTAACAGCATTGCAAATTTGTGTGGTTGGAACGACAGCTCTCGCCTGTGGTTAGAAGCATAGTTTCCTGTTTTTATAACATGTGGGCTTAATAAATCCTTATCTTGAGCTAAATAAGCAAGCTGACATTCAGTACAATCTATATTTGATTTTGAATACATACAAATGACATTTACGTCTGTTTTAGTTTGTCAAGCGATTTAAAGCACCGTTTTTTTTAGAGTGTGCATGTACATTAGCCTGACGTCGTCATACACAATTCTAGTCAGAATATGAGTCTGATGCTGCTCCGTTGGGCTGTGATTATGGGGCGTGTTTCAACTGAACCAGGAAAGACCTCAATTGGATAGACCTACAACCAATCAGAGCAACAGAGCGACGCATAACGTTAGTTGTCAAATGTCAACAGAACTCAACTGCACACAGTGTTGCCAAGTCCGTGGGTTGTTTTCCATGTCCGCGGGTTGAAGCGACACCAATTATGTGATATACAGTCCCAGGAATGCGAATTTTAGCAGGCAGCCCTGCCAAAATAACACATATTTTACCCCCCAAATGCCATTTTTTTCCGGAGAACCCCCCCTCGGAAAACCATTGGGCTTGTTTTTGGCTAGTTTTGAGTAGCAATAGGGCGGGTTTTGTTGTAAAAACTTGGCAACCCTGTCTGCACGCACGCTGGAATAAGTAATGTTAGAAGAAAAAGATGAGTGTAAACGATCTTTGCCGGTGTTGTATAAAAAGAATTTAAGGATACACAGAGTACTTACCAACACGATCATCATTTCTGAGAGAAATAGTAATGGTTAATACATATACGAACAAGTTCTCTGTTTAGGATTAGAACAAATTCAACCCAAGCGCCTTTAATGACGTGGATGATTACATTAATGTTGATCATCTGTCCATCATTGTCTAAAGCCCGCCCTGACAATTTCATTGGACCGAACAGCTTCTGTTCGGGCATAATTACTCCTCTACGGATCAAGTCCAGACCGAACTGCCCAAGCTCAAATGTTGTGGGCAGGGCTAAGTTCGGCTGGCATCCAGGCTACATGTACATGCTCTAGTACGTAGAAACGAGTCTATGACTGAATCTGGAAATAAGGCAAAATAACTGAGAAAATGAGAATTACTCCTCAGATGCCATGTCCGTAATTTTTCAGCATAACATCTTGCATTTATTAGATTCGAAAAGTTATTACTCCTCCACCTGCGTGACATCATTAACCAAAGTGGTTGAACGGCCAATTTGCGACAATTTGATTTTGGGAAACAGTCGTGACTAGCTTGTTGATTTATTCAATGAAACATTGAACTGCGGTAGTTTAGCAGCAAGTTACGTCATTGTACGGGAATCGCATCACAGAGTGTTACTGACAGACTGGGATGAGAGGTGCTGCAACCATGTGAAATATGTAAAAAATTATGTTTTTGCGAGCATTTGATCATGACAACCTATTCTAGTAGACCCCAAAAACAAAATCAAGACAATGTAAAAGGGCATAATAAGTCCTCTTTAATATGTGAACACACTTGTCCTATTCATGTGACACATCCTCCAGTAATTTAATTAGATAAAATGTGTCAAGCCAGCATAGCAACGTTCTAAACCGTGGCATATCAGAGATGACCTTCGACTCTGTTTTGGGGCCCATAAACTAACACTAAATGGCACCGCTGGCGCAAGAGTAGCTGGCGCTCTCATCGCTCTCTCTTATCCCTTGCACAAAGGGACTGTAAAAACTGATTATCATCAGTCTCAGCGAGGCATGAGCCAGCAGGCGTGCGTACTATAAATTATGGCTCCTTATTACTGAACATCAAACAGAGCTGTGAGCAGCCGATACGCTTATCTGCAGCAGCTTTTCAAGGACTGCACGCCAGATACTGTCAATAAGTCCCAGTGCAGGTTGAGAAAGAGAAAGTGTGAGGGGAAAAGACCAAAAGTTTGGGATGTTTGAACTACAAGAAAAGACAAAAAGGGACAAGTGTTTTGCAGGCTATTTGCAGAGCAGTGAACATGTAGAGGAATAGTACACTCTTTAATGTCACTTCATGTCTGTCCAAACCTGTGTGATTTTCTTTCTTCCGTGGGACAAAAAAACTGAATCGCTCTTGTTCTTGCGATTACAATGAATGGAGAATGGACCTTTCAAACTTAGGCAGCAAAAAAGGCTTTTCTTACTTAGTATTTTTGTCTTGTTTCCTGTCTAAATATCTAAAAATTCTTCAATCTAGATGCATTTACTAGATAAATAAAAAAAAGGCATGTCTTGTGTTCTGAAAAAAAAAAAAAGAAATTCTAAATTGAGTTTTTGTTTATTTATCTTAAAACAAGCAAAATTATCTGCCAATGGGATTTTTTTCTTAGCCCATATAATTTTGCTTGTTTTAAGCAAAAACTCACATGCATAAATGCATCTTGATTTAAGCATTTTTAGATATTTGGACTGGAAACAAGACAAAAATACTAAGGAAAGCATTGTTTTGCATATATATATATATCTACTACATATATATATATATATACAGCAATAAAAGAACATTATTGGAGCAACAACAAATCAAAATAAAAATGTATTGTTTTAGGTGAACTGTTCCATCAAACCAGTGAACACAGGGGCTGAAATTCTTTATAAAAACAAGTTCAGTTTTGGTCCACCAGCAGTCATGGACATTATGGTTCATTTGTCTTGACATTGTGTCCTTACTTGCTGGGTGCAAGTGTGTATGTGTATGTGTTCTTCACATCACTTTATCCTGGCTGTCAAGACGAATCGGTGTGTAAGTGTTAGTTCTGTTGACAGTCTGTATTACTCTGAAGATAGGAGTGGTCCAAACAGTTTGAATAGAAATGCATAACAAACCATGTTAACCTGAGCGATACAGTAATGAATTTGACTTGTATTGCAGGAACACTGATTAGCACACATGGCATGAGTTCATTTCTCTCACATAATTAGATGCCATTCAACAAATGAAATAATCATTATCTTCAAATGAAATAATCATTATCTTCATATGAAATGGAGATGATGACTTCCCAAATTCCTTTTTTGTACTATTAAAGCTGAAGTGAGTTCTTTAATACATAACAACTTGTAAACACAGAAAGTTGCCATTGTTTATTAATGATGAATCAAATCAAATCAAATCAAGCTTGCACAGGCCAACCGTTGAGTAATAAAAGTATACCAATTATTTTCTATGAACCAATCATAAAATGAACACAACTTACCTTAAATAATTATGTACAGTACATTGTGTTTCTTGCGCTGTATTTTGTTTTAAGGTTAAAATTAAAATATCAATAGGAAAAGGCATTAATTGAAGTGAAAAAGAGACAGTTCTATTGATAGTAATTCATAGTAATTAATGACAGAATTTTCCTTTTGGGGTGAAATAACCCTTTCATAAATGTACAGTCAAACCTCGAATCCTGAATATCCAGGATAAATATATTGAGCTATAGAGCACATAATATGAGACAAAAAGTCATTATCATGAGATAAAAAGGTCATAATTATGAAAAAATGCCATTATTATTACTTAGTACAGCCTATTATAATTTAAACTTCTTATGCCATAATTATGAATTTATATAAAGCTTGTTTCCACCACAGAATTAAAAAAAAAAGACTTTTTATCTTACAATTTTGACTTTTTTCCTCAAAATTGCGAGTTTACATTTTTCTTTTTTCACAGAATTGTGTGATATGAACTTGCAATTCTGGAAAAAGTCAGTCTTGTTTCTCAGAATTGCAGTTTATAACTCGCAATTGTGAGTTTATATCTCACCATTCTGAGAAAATAAATCACAATTTGAATTGCAAGTTTTTAAATTCTGACTTTATTCCTCACAATTGTGACTCTATATCACGAGATTCTGACTTTATATCTGGAGGGAGCATTTTCTTGTGGTGCCCCCCTAAGCACTTGGTGCCCTAGGCGCTGTGTGTGATGCACATGGTTGGAGCGTCGGCACTGCAAGGAACTTAGACTAACATTGTAAGTGGACGTCACTATTTTTGAAACGAGGCTCATTTTCCAACTCCTCTAGAGTTACATAGTTGAGTTTTTCCGTTTTCAAATCCATTCAGCCGATCTCCGGGTCTGCCAGTATATTACGCAGCGCCTGAAAATAGTCCCCAGCACGCTCTCTGTGCAAGCAGGTTGTCACGTTGGTTATGTTGACGGAAGTTAGCCTATTTTCAGGCGCTGTGTAATATCATTGTGCCGCTGCACTCATGGTACAGCAGTTCCTTGATTATTACGCAGGAATGAGAATATAGTTCCTAGCCATATCGGTCTAGAAAATCGCAACTTTTCATTTTCCGTCGGTCTTAGTACACAATGTAACTACAGAAGAGTCAAGTTTTAAATAGGAAAAATATCGAAACTCTTTGGTCATTTTTTTGAGCGAGATGCTAACGGTCTAATCAGATTCAATGATCTATGCTAAGCTATGCTAAAAGTGCTACCGCCAGACCTGGAGATCGGCTGAATGGATTCAAAAACGGTAAAACTCAACTGTTTAACTCTAGGGGAGTTGGAAAATGAGCCTATTTTCAAAAATAGTGGCGTGTTCCTTTAAGTGCAATTGATGCAAAAGTCAGTGTTCTGACTTTGGGCCATGAGATGCAGAGTGATGCAGAAACTTTCTCTTTCTATTTTATCTCTCTCTCTCAGGCACACACTGCGGGTTTGTTCCTCCTCCAGTTCTTATCAGTGTCAGTAACAACATGTTGCTGAGTTTCCAGTCAGATGTTCGGCTAGCCGACCGTGGCTTCTCTGCCACATGGGAAGCTGTGTATCCAGAGGACCTTTCTGGTAAAACACCTTACAAACGTATAAAGACATCTATCTACTCACACCTACACACACACACACACACACCTCGGATGAATCCTGCTGATGCAGCTGCGAGCAAACAGCCATCAGCAGCCCTGTGTGTCTTGTGAGATTTTGTATGTGTGTGTGTCCTATGGAGATTTTGAAATCCAGGTAATGAGGGTAGAATAGCAATGCAGAAATAACCATAGGAAACAGTGTGGCAAACACAGTCAACATCATTTAATCGTCCAATTTTAACAATAATTGAATTATATTTTAGAAATACAATTATATCTTGGAAATCTAATTTCTGTTGCCAATCTCCAAGCTGGAATAGAGCCAAATTGCTCAAATAAATACCCTGGCTGACACAGTGGCAATTGAAAAAGCTATATTTCACAGTAAATATACACATTCCTGGATTTATGAAAAACATGTCCCCCTTCACCAGATGCTACACCCCTAAAAAAGGAGAGGAAACCATCTGTAGTCATGCTGATTGACGCCTGCATTAACATGCATTGCAAGTGTTCACTTAAAGCTTGTCTCTATGACATATTCTACTTAGACTCAGTCATTTCTGCCTGCAGTTTCCCTCTGCCTGTGCAGCGAACCAGACGTACAGAACAAAAAGAAGGCCTTATACATATACATTTTATACATTATTATATATACTTATGTTTATGTATTTTTGCATTTTTAATATAATTTTATTAGAATACAAAAATGCTGTTAAAGGGGACCTTTTATTAAAGTCTTGATTTTGATACTAGAATATTGTCTGACTATCACCACACCAAATACATTAAATGTCTCTGTACGCAATTGGATAGTACTTCAACCAATCAGACAACAAGAGGCGTGATCAACGGGCATTGACCCATCGCTTCTCTATCCGTCATCGTGATAAACCCGCCAATTGCGCGCCAGGTGGATAAGCCAGTCTGTGATTGGTTCCCGTAAAAGTGTAACAGAAGCAGCAGAAATGAATGTACAGGTTTCCAGACTGAGTTGCAGGGCGAAATCAAATCGCCGGCAGATCAGGCTAGGTTTACCCAGTCTAACTAGAATAGGTTTTAATGCTTGAATGTTCAAAAAATATTGCAGCTCTTCTCTTCCCAGTCTGTGGCTGCATCCGATATCACATACTCTCTCTAATTACTTCACACCGCGAGTGTGTATAGTATAAATTTAATCTGGACATGCTACATTCGCCATGTTGTCATTATCATGTGACCTACCAGCGCCCACTTCAGAATCTAGCCGGAAGAAGTAGTTCATCCGGGTACTTTTTGCCTACTCTTTTATGAGTACTGTGAATTCGGACATACTACTTTAGTCACATACTGTTTTTCGCCTACTATATAGTAGGGAAGTATGCGATTTCGGATGCATCCATTCCGTAATGCTCTGTTTTGTTCCTGTCTCTATGAAGCCCCGCCTTCTGAAAAGCACAATGTGCCCTGATTGGTCGGCTGGACCAGTGTGTTGTGATTAGTCGACCGCTTCTAGTGTGTTTGGGAAATGTCACACCCCTAAAATAGCTCATACAAACCATTGGCACGAATCGTCTCAATCTTCTTAAAGGATTAGTTCACTCCAGAATTAAAATTTCCTGATAATTTACTCACCCCCACGTCATCCAAAATCTTCATGTTTTTCTTTCTTCAGTCGAAAATTAATTACGGTTTTTGAGGAAAACATTCCAGGATTTTTTGCCATATAGTGGACTTCAATGGGGACCACTGGGTTGAAGGGTTTCAATGCAGCTTCAAAGAGCTCTACACGATCCCAGCTGAGGAATAAGGCTCTTATCTACATTTACATTTAGTCATTTAGCAGACGCTTTTATCCAAAGCGACTTACAAATGAGTGCAATAGAAGCAACCAGGACAGTCAAAGGCAACAATATGCAAGTGCTGTAACTAGTCTTAATTAAGCTAGAACAGAATCTAGCAAAACGATTGGTCCCGGAATGTTTTCCTCTTTTCCACATGCAGATCTCATCTCAGGTTCAAGTTTTTGGAAATAATAATAAAAGTTTGCCTGGCAAAAAGTTAATTTTAGCCCATGGTGACATGTGGCTCGTCCTGGACCTGGGGCTAAAACCTGAGATCCCATGTACAAGCTGACTTCTGCTATAACAGCAAGACACAATTTCATGACATTTTGCTTGGCTGGAACAATTCTACCTTTAACTGTCACATTTTATAGCCGTTAGTCTGTCCGAAGGCACCAAACCGCTCTTATGATGTCTTGCAGATATCCAAGGATGTGGAGGTTTCTCACAGGAGGAGACAGGCATCATCAAGTCTCAAAACTGGCCCATGAACTATCCGGCTAACAGCATGTGTCTGTGGACCATACGCGATCCCAAGGGGAAGACCATTAAATTGACGTTCACTGATTTTGACGTGGAAGAGGCTGGCATCCTTTTCGGCCAGTGCAATGACAACGTGGTCATCTACGACGGAACACAACCTGGAGCGAAAAAATACGGTGAGCGAGGACATGGAATGCTTTGCAAGGACGCCTGTTTATGAGACCCTTTAAATCAGTTAAAACTGTGACATATTTATAACCTCCATTCATTCAAACCAGACATGTGTTTATAATTTACCGTCCACTAAAATGGTAGGACTTGCATGCTTTTAAGGGCTATAGAAGGCAATACATTCAAATAAATTGACTTTCCTACAGGCCCCTTCTGTGGCTCCGAAATGCCTGCTGTCATCGAAAGCACAACAAATGAACTTGTGATACGTTTCCATGCTGACTATTTCATTGAGGGCAAAGGTTTCCGTGCACACTGGTCTACCGATTCTACCTTACCTACCCCCACCGAGCCTCCAGTGCCACCCAACCCATGGGATGACATCGCGATAGGTATGAGCAAAATCATTTCAGAATCAAAATGAGATTCATTGCCAAGTAAACATCATTTCCAGCAAATGTAAATCAGTACATAATATAAATCAAGAACTGATCTTTCTAACCAGAAATTGCATGTCTGTATTGTCACATAGTAGTTGTACATTCTTCCTGGGCTAGCAATCAACAACAACAGCTTAGCAAACACCTAACAATGTCATCTCAACCTCATAGAAAATGCAGGTCATTTCTACAGTTTGGAGGATTTTATGTTCCCATGAAGCAATATTGCATATTTTACATAATGTTTCAATTTTCATGGTTTTCCATGCAGAGATGTTCCATAATTAACACAAATGCATAATGATTAGTACCTAAGAATATAAAAAAACCCTCCTATGTTCCCAATCCTATTTTCTCAACTTCACTTTAAATTAAAGGTTACACATACACAGATCAGGCATAACATTATGACCACCTTCCTAATATTGTGTTGGTCCCGCTTTTGCTGCCAAAACAGCCCTGACCCGTCGAGGCATGGACTCCACTAGACCCCTGAAGGTGTGCTGTGGTATCTGGCACCAAGATGTTAGCAGCAGATCCTTTAAGTCCTGTAAGTTGCGAGGTGGGGCCTCAATGGATCGTAGTTGTTTGTTTTGGACATCCCACAGATGCTCGATTGGATTGAGATCTGGGGAATTTGGAGGCCAAGTCAACACCTCAAACTAGCTGTTGTGCCCCTCAAACCATTCCTGAACCATTTTTGCTTTGTGGCAGGCACATTATCTGCTGAAAGAGCCACAGCCACCAGGGAATACTGTTTCCATGAAAGGGTGTACATGGTCTGCAACAATGCTTAGGTAGGTGGTACCTGTCAAAGTAACATCCACATGGATGGCAGGACCCAAGGTTTCCCAGCAGAACATTGCCCAAAGCATCACTGCCTCCGCCGGCTTGCCTTCTTCCCATAGTGCATCCTGGTGCCATGTGTTCCCCAGGTAAGTGACGTACACACACCCGGCCATTGGATGGCGATACTTGATTATTCAATTCTTTCATTAAGGTTTCTACATAGTTTCCATGACACAGTTCAAAATAAACAGCCATATCACCCTGTAGACCAAGACTGGTTTCCCACTTGGATGGGAGACCTCCTGGGAAAACCAGGTTGCTGTTGGAAGAGGTGTCAGTGAGGTCAGCAGGGGGTGCTCACCCTGTGGTCTGTGTGGGTCTTAATGTCCCAGGATAGTGATGGGGACACTATACTGTAACAAGCCCCGTCCTTCAGATGAGACGTTAAAACAAGGTCCTGCCTCTCTGTGGTCATAAAAAATCCAATGGCACTTCTCATAAAAGAGTAGAGGTGTCCTGGCCACATTCCCTTCATTGGCCCTCATCAATCATGGCCTCCTAGTAATGCCCATCAACTGAATTGGCTCTATCACTCTCTCTCCTCTCCACCTATAGCTGGTGTGTGGAAACGCTTCATCGTCGTCGCATCATCCAAGTGGACGCTGCACACTGGTGGTGGTTGAGGAGAGACCCCTAGCATGATTGTAAAGCACTTTGGGTGTACAGTAGTACATAGGAAATGCGCTATATATATATACGTCATTCATTCATTAATTCATTCATAAATCTTTTAATTTCACTGGAGCTGCCAGTTTGCCAAATTTCAAATCATTTTTAAAAAGCAAGCACACACTATGCAAAAGCAGCCGCCCTTTCAGCGTATGGGTCTGAAGCGCATGGCCCAGGTGCACTTAGGGTGTGTCCGAATCCACTTTTCTAGTTTAAAAATGGTCGGCGCCCCAGACACATGGTCCAAAAGGGTTGTCCCTAGTCTCTTAATGAGTCATGGGTGTGTTTTTCGGCGTAACGTGCAATAAACCAATCTGTAACGTACTGCTCCGAGACAGAGGTTGAGAATCCAAATGCAGCTTTATTTGTAAGGGTAATCCACACTCGTAGTCAACAAACAGGCAAGGGGTCATAACATGTAATCAGTCCAATAAGGCAAGAGAGACAGGCAAACGGGTAATCCACGGAACAGGCAAGAAATCCAAAACCAAGACAAGAAACCAGGGAAAACGCTCAGAAATGCAGTAATACAACAAACAAGACTTCGCAGTTGATGATAGACTGAACATGCTTTATATAGGCTGGGGTAATGGGGTAATGAGGTGATGAGACACAGGTGCAAACAATGAGTGATGATGAGTCCGGGCAAAGGATTATGGGTAATGTAGTCACTTGTGATTGTGACACAATCAGAGTCTCATCTCCCATTCCCTTTAAACGCCAGTTGCGCTTGCACCATGGTGGATTCACTATTTACATTGCGGAATTTGTGAGCGGAAAGAATGAACGCTTCTCCAGAGAGGAATCCTTTTATTTTTAATATTTAAAAATGTTTGTTTGCTGCTGCGCGTCCCTGTGTTTGTAATAAGCAGAGTGTACATGCGTTGTGTACCGGCCTATAGGCGCATATTACTAATGTGCTCTTTAAATAACAAAGAAAATATTGCGCCATTGACTTTAGACCAGGTTTTTGTTGGTCAATGGCGCAGTCATTTTCAGTTGCCTTAAAATAGCAACGTGCCAACAATGCGCCTGAACACACCTCGTTTTCAGACCAGCACGCCCATGGGCGAACAGAAGGGTGCGAGTGTATTTTCTATTTAAAAAATGTGGTGCTGGACGTGAAAATGATAACTGCGTTGGACTGAAAATAGCAAAAATCACTTGCATTGCGCCTGGTTTATGATAGGGCCCTCAGTGTCCGAATTCACTCATTCGTTTTCATTCAGTCACTCAAGTGAACTATATTAGTGGACTAATGTAGGGAATAGTGAATGAGGGTGTAGGGGAGGGGGGGGCATTTCGAACACAGCCTAAGAACAAATTTGGGCAGCATTCAAGTTAATTTTTTTTATGCCCTTCCCTCGCTAACTTCTCTCTGTCTCGTTCATTCCGATGTATGTCATTGCTTATGTTGCGCCCACTATTGGCAGAACCCTTGCAATGAGTTTAAATGGAACGCCTGAGCCCTTGATCACTTGGAATCCGCAATGGAGCTGATATATTTTGCAACATCTTTGCTGTTCCTGGAACATTCCAGTCAACCAATCAGATTTGAGGGACAAGTTTAGAGTTTAGGCTTACAACCAGGGTTAGGTGTTTGTACATCAGTGTTTTTCATTTCCCTCTGATTTTAGGGATAGGTTTAGAGGTAGGGGTAGGGTTAGGACTACATTTTCAGACAGGAATGTTGTTCCAGGATCAATAAAATAGGTTGATCCAGAATCATGTCTTACTTGTCTACAAGTGGAGTTAAACACTAGCCTAGGTATCAGTCATAAACCTTCCTCGGTTTTCCTTATTTTTAAAAGACTTATCTAGAATGTGAAATATTTGATCTGGATTATTAGGCTATAATAGCCTGAGCTTGACCAGTGTGTTTTTATGATAGACAGACATTTTTCCCTCTTACAAGACTTAAATAATTATTTAGTTTTACAAACCTGCTTAGTCCAAAATCCACCAAACTGTAAGAATGGCATATGCACTCAAAACCACCCAGAACAATGACCTGGCAACCACCCCAAAGTTAGCTATGGCCAAGTCCCTGGAAACATGGTCAAAATCTTAAAAGTACGACTCAATATATTCCTCTGCAATAGCAAAATATCCTTTGAAAACTCTGGTCTATTTTTCTGGGTAGTTTACAGGGAAGGTAATTGACAGCTGAAATAATTCAGCATGTTAGAAACCTCCTCAGATAAAAGCCTTCATCTGAATGCACAGACTGGCCTGAGAGCTGTGGGAAGCCTGCGATCCCTCCCGCTGTCAACACTCGCATAGTCAACGGAGAACCTGCCAATCCTCACTCCTGGCCATGGCAAGTATCCATGCAGGTACAGTTAAGCCTTCATCCAATCTCACACCCTTCCCAGAAGAGATTTCAGATATCTTATATGACATTATATATAATATATATAATGTCAAATATATAATATATATAATGTCATATAAGATATCTGAAATCTCTTCTGACACTTATTAAAGCTGACACTTATTAAAAATTATGTGAAATGAAAAATTATGTGATTTGAACAAACTATCCCTAAGTATTAAACATAATACATAACTCATCCTGTACACAATGTAAAATGTAAAATGCATGCATTTTTTTTTATTGAAGGTTTTGCGTGACTCAGAGACTTCACCCAAGTTCGGTCATACATGTGGTGGAACACTCATCCATAAGAATTGGGTCCTGACAGCTGCTCACTGCTTCATCAGGTTACAAAAAAGATTTCCATTCTCTGATATTTTCATTTTGATTTCCATTCTCTGATATATAACTGATGCCATAATATATAAACACTGCCCGGCCAAAACAAGTCGCTGTTTGGATTTAAATAGGCTTATGCTTATGAGTCTATGATTGAATCATTATTTCAGTGATTTTTATGTTTATAGCATGTTATATGCTTGGCAACAGTTCTTCTAACCCTCATTGATGGAGTGTGTAGCTTTTCATTTCTTTGAAAGTCTTTGAGATGTGCTGGAGGAGACTTTACAGAGTGCAGAACTCTTGCATTGTCAATACAAGACCAAAACATGATCCTTTTCACAAATATGTGACACATGGAGCAAGATATATTTAAAGGGGTGGTTGATTATGATTTCACATTTTTAACTTTAGTTAGTGTGTAATGTTGCTGTTTGAGCATAAACAACATCTGCAAAGTTACGATGCTCAAAGTTCAAAGCAAAGGGAGATATTTTCTTTTAAAGAAATTGCTTTTTAAGGACTACAACAAACGGCTGGTAGGGACTACAACAAGCTTCTTCACGGGTTAGTGACATCCCAAACCCTAAAATGTACATAATCCCCACCCCCGGGAACACTCAACAAAGGCCATGTTGAGAAGAGGAAGAGTTGTAGTAGAGGATCACATTTAGCAGTCTGCTCATGCTGTCGAAACACAAATGCAATAGCACGTCATAAAAGAAAGATGACAACATAAGTTAGAATTGTAAATAAACTAAACTATACCTGTTCTATCTCAATGCAGCATATATTCTCTGGCTCTGTGCATCTTTCAACAGTTCCCACATGAGCAATTTATAGATTATCATGACAGAATATGCTAATCAATGACTTGAAGATAGTTAACTCCACATCAGCTACATAAATTCATCAACTAACCATTCAGGAACATCCTTTTGCGTTTTATATGTTGTAATTTCTTCTTGAGTCTCTCCATCATTGTCCGACTCCGGTTTGAACATAAAAGGCTGAACAGTTTCTGACATATTCAGTGCATGTCTGCCTGAGGTAATCGATTCGGAGCTGCTAACATGAGCTCTTGAAGCTCCGCCCTCTTCCTGAAAGGGAGATAGCAGCAGCTCATTTGCATTTAAAGGGACACACACAAAATCAGTGTGTTTTTGCTCACCCTCAAAAAGTGACCATTTTAACATGCTATAAAAAATGATCTGTGGGGTATTTTGAGCTAAAACTCCACATACACACTCTGGGGACATCAGAGACTTATTTTACATCTTGTATAGGACCTTATAGGACCCCTTTAAATTATTTTCAGGAATATTTTATGTCAATTTAATTTAAATTATATTTCGTTTATCTGCAATGGAGTATTTTTTCTTAGGTAGCGATTTGTCTCAGTCCCGATGACCCTGGCAGGGTTTTTGCTGTATTAACCGATTCAATGTACATGTGTGTGTCGATTCTTATCAGGTATGCCGATGAGCTGCATCGCTGGAAAATGTGTTTAGGGAAACACAACCTGACCTTCTCTGAACCAACCGAGCAGTGCTTCAACGTGCTTGGCATCTATCGCCACGAGGGCTTCCAGTACCCAACTGTGCCAACTGTGGAGTTTGATATCGCCCTGGTGCGACTGGATGGAGAAGTCACACCCACCGACTTCATTGATTTCGCTTGTCTGCCTTCAGTTGGGGAGGTCCTGCCCGGGGGCAAAAAATGCTACGCCACCGGCTGGGGAGATGAAACAGGTTAGTTGACTTATTTTAATCGCATGACATTGTTCTGTGTTGTCCATTCACTCAAGTTTAATGGTGGTTTTGCTCATTTAAAGCTGCGGTAAGTGGTTTTATTTACAGCACATAAAATGTATCCTACTTGACAGCACTTGTTAGTCAATCAAAAAACTTGGGGGGGCTTTCTGCCACTTAAATGAGTCCCTGTTTGTGGGTAGTTGATGTCGGGAGGTCAAAGGTTGCTGTCAGTACAACATTACTTCGGTGAAAAGGACTTTTTCCTCTGATGTTCATTTAAAGTAACTGTGTGTTACTGTGTAAGTCTTTATAATAAATAAATATTCTTGCATGCAAAATCAGTGTTGTAATTGTTAAATGAAGCTAATACTATAAAACATAATTTTCATTAATTAAAATAAAGTTGAAATCAGTGAATTATTTGATTTATTATATACTATTATAATATGTATTAATATTTTGAATACAGTTTTATTTTATGCTTTCTATTTTCCTTTTAATTGTAAAGTTTTAGTAATTTTGTTATGTGCTTTTGTCATTTTTATTAGTTTATTATTTCATTGATTTCATTTTATGTCAGCTTCATTTAAATTAAAGAAAATGTTTTTTTTTTTACATCTTTTAATTTTAACAATAACAACACTGGCTGAAATAAAATAAAATATAAATATTAGATGAAAAACTTCAACCTACATTTTTTTTACGAAAAATATAAATGGTGCCTTGGATGACCATTTTTATTATATTATAGTAGATGTTTTGTCAGTGATGGATTTTTGGTGGGGTCGTAACAGCGTGACTTATTTTTCTTACTGCTACAAGGAGCTAATATTACAGAGGGATCTGTCTCGTGGCTTTTTTACGCTCAGACGATTGGATACTTTTTCAACATCCCCATCTGAATTTGATTTATAAACATATTTGCACTGATGTATAAAAACAGGCACTTAAAATATACAGATCCTACATATAAAATACTCACTGGCCCACATCTCTGACAGTCCCGATAGTCCCCAAAGACTCTGGAGTGATTGCTCCCTCTGCTGTGCAGTTTTGATAATGCATCCTAGAATGCACAATCATATTAGGTTTGATTTGATTCTTTATTATCTTCCAGTTACCAGCTATGCAGTGTGAGACAGTACTAATACACAATGCTATCTTGCCCACAGGTAATTCCACTGCTCCTAAAGCCGCTGAGGCATTGAACCAGGTGGCCCTGCCGGTGGTGCCGTATGACACCTGTAAACGCATGGACTACTGGTGGTTCCAGGTCAAGACCTCCATGATCTGCTGCGGCTACACTTTACCTGATGAGCTCAAGTCTGTGTGCCAGGTATGGAACTATTCAGAGATAAAGTACAGTTAACATCTGTTATATTTTTAATAATTGGGCCTTTTCAATTTGTGCAGATTGTCTTACATATCTGATACTAGACACTCAAAATATGCTCTTATTTGTAATTATGCAACCAAATGATATAGAGCAGCACTAACAACAAACCAACCTAAAACAATCTACAAAAATGTTTGTTGCTCATGTAACTGGTCCTACCCGGCCCACTGCGAGTGGGATTCGAACCGGCGTCACCCTCGTGGGAGGAGGGCACGCTAGCATCAGTCTTTAGGCCTTTGAGTGAGGTTTACACGTACAGCTCTTACTAGCTTGCTTTCGTTACACTCACCCATTCGGATCACGGCACCACATTTTACCGGTCCGACTTGGTTTGAACTGCTATCTCCCGCATGGGAGGCAGGCACGCTAACTAGGACACTATAGACCGCAGTCTCTAGCGTCAGTCGCTAGTGCACCTCTTGAGACCAGGGAAGTGAGGTTTACATGCACAGCTTTTTACTAACTTGCCTCCGTTACACTCAACCCCCTAAAACTCACTCCCATCCGGGTCATGGTGCCAAATTTAACAGGTCCTACTTGAATTGAACTGGCGTCTCCGGCATGAGAGGTGGGCTGTGAACAAAGATAGGAAGAACGCAGTCTTTAGCGTCAGTCGCTAGTGCACATCTTGAGGCATTTGAGTAAGGTTTACACGCACAGCTCTTACTAGCTTGCCTCCGTTACACTCACCCCCCATAAACCTCACTCGCATCTGAGTCGGGGCACTAAATTTAACTGGTCCTACTTGATTCGGACTGCTGTCTCCGGCATAAGAGGCGGGCCCGGGCATGCTAACAAGAATGCTGAAGACTACAGTTTCTAGCATCAGTCGCTAGCGTACCTTTTTGAGGCCTTGGAGTGAGTTTTACATGCACCGCTCTTACTAGCTTGCCTCCATTACACTCACCCCCTAAACCTCACTCCCGTCTGGGTCATACACCAAATTTAACTGGTCCTACTTGATTCGGACTGCCGTCCCCAGCATGAGAGGTGGGCGCACTAACAAGAATGCTAAAGAGTGCAGTCAGTCAGACGCGTCAGTCGCTAGTGTGCCTCTTTAAGCCAGGGGAGTAAGGTTTACATGCACCGCTCTTACTAGCTTGCCTCCATTACACTCATAGCTTTCATATAATGTGATAGGGTGACTCGGGTGGACCCCTGGTATGCCAAGACAGCCCCTCGGCACCTTGGGAGGTGCATGGCATCACTAGTTTTGGTCCAATCGGCTGTGTCTTTGATAAGAAGCCCAGTGTCTTCACTCGTTCCTCCGCCTACCCGCCCTGGATTGAGAACATCATTCGCAAAGACATCTATGACCTCACTGGTATGTACGTTAGCATCGCTGGACGGGAGAATCTGGATTGTTTTGGAATCAGCTGAAGATTTTAGAGTTTACAAAGCATTGTCTTTTTCTCAAGGTTCTGGTTGCGGCGGACTGAAGGATCTGGTTGGCACGGAAGGCATGCTGGCATCAATGGATCATCCATATAGTTACAGTAACAGAGCTTCCTGCCAATGGAATATCCGTGTGCCCACAGGAAAAAACGTCTACCTTCACTTTAGCAACTTCTCCCTGGAGGAGGCCACACTTTGCCTCAATGACAAAGTCACTCTCGGTGATAACATCGGCACACTAGGTAGGCATATCCCATGTGGCTTATCCATATATACTAGTGTGCTCTCAGGTGGACCACCGCAGTGTTTAGGGAATGTGGATGAGGTATAATATACTGTGTATTCTGTCTCTTTTTCTCAGGTACCCACTGCAGCACGTCTCCTCCGAGAGATCTAGTCACGGCTGGTGACACACTGACTATCAGTTTCTCCTCCAATGACAAAATTGTGGACGAAGGGTTCAGTGCCGTATGGAAAGCAGTGGATCCTACAGACATAGAGAGTGAGTGAAAATACAGAACACTTCTTTGCATACATTTTATGTTTAAGATTTGGGTTATGATCAGAGGTCTTTGCTAAGATAGGCGTTGGTATTACTGTTGATCATAATTGCATTTCATTTTAACAAACCACTGACACCATAGCAACTGTATAAAAGAATGTATTTAAAATAACATCACATCTTCTAATTATCTGTACCTCTCCAGCTGCTGTTGGTTGCGGTGGGCACTTCACCAGCCAAAAGGGGGAGCTCCAATCACCCAACTGGCCCAATGCGTACCCAAGCCAAGCGGTGTGCACCTGGACTATCTCCATCCCCTCGGCCACTGGAATCCATATTGTCTTCACTCACTTTGAACTGCAGGCTGTTAGTTTGCTGGGCCAGTGTGTGGATTATGTAGAGGTCTTTGATGCTGCTGGGTTATCGCAAGGTTTGATCATACATATACCATAGAATAGTTAATAATTAGTTGATATTATAATCTGCTGCATTTTCCCACTGTCATATTGCATCCTGTTTTTTTGTTTTTGTTCAGGAAAATTTTGTGGCTCTACCCTACCATCTTTAACTGTCAATGGGGACAAGGCCACTATCCGCTTCCTCAGTAATGATGCTAACCAGAATAAGGGTTTCCAAGGACATTGGACCTCCAGTCCTGCTGTTTTTCCTAAAAAACACATCTAAAGTGGGAAAGAGCTGTTGTGCGATTGACTGTACAAAAAGATTCAATTAGAAACCTGAGCTATTTCTTTAGACTAACGAAAGCTACAGAAAAGAGAAGCAAGAAACAACTGGAATCCAGGCACCAAAATGTGGATTTGCAGATGCCATTTTGTGCCATTTGGGGGTAAAATCATACCCAAGGTTATATATTCTATCGACAAATTATCAATTAAACATTTACCATATTATATTCTGTGTAACTGTTTTAGTTTTTATCAGTGTTTATTAAAAAGCGTCCATTAAGATGAGCCTTATTGTGTTCAAGGGGGTGGTAAGATAATGTTGGCTGGCCAATCATTTTTACTTCTGGAACCCGATTGTTGCACTCTATAAAGACCTCACCAATGACATCATCCTGATGCGATTGGCCAAAACAGTTACGCAAGATCAGACCCAAACCGAGTCTGTCATGCCTGCCGGAGTTATGTAACAGGCTGGGGGAATGAGAGAGGACAGAGGAACAAAGACCTGTTCATCTGAGTTGATTGATTTAGTTGAGCATCTGTTGTCATTTGTTCTAGTTGTTATTCAGTGTTATTCTAGTTATTATTCAGTGAGCATGAGATGATATTAATGATGCATTTATTGTGAAAGTGGTTAAGATGCAAATGTAGGGTCATGCAGTGACCTTTGACCTTGAAGAAAACCCTTCTGAAATTTAAAGCAGTACTTGGACTTATAAATTATAATAACTATTAATCATGTGTGTATTTAATTTATGTATTTGAATTTTAGCTATATAAAATGTCCATCCATTTGGATTAGTTTTAACAAAAACAAATAAACTTAATGTGACGCATAATTGAGTCACACATGAGACAGTGAGCAGTGTGCAACAAGTGTCTCATAGTAGCCGCCGAGTGAACGCACAGAGTAGCATTATAACATAACTTTCAACACACTCAAATGTATCTAATATGATAAAACAGCACTGCGTTACCCCACATACACATGAGCGGAAGCGCTCGTTTGCAGCATAATAAATGCTCCGTGAAATCCAGGGGTCATCAAGCTACGCCTTAGTTTTGAATAAGTGACCTCTAGCGGCGAAAAATTACATATTGTGGCTTTAATTAATATGTATGAAATAATTAAAATTGCAACAATTTACATTTATTGATGATAATCCTGGTTATTGTGTATTTAAAACGCATTCAGTTTATTAGTGCTATTACAGAATCATTTATGTTAGTGTAATCCAAATGGATAGAAATTTTGTATGCAATTCAATTATATAAATCTGAAATTTAGGTCTAAATATTTTTCGAGTGTATAGTCACGTATATTATTCCCTGTCAATGGACCTCCTCAAATCAACCTGCAGGAAATGACACTTGAGCACATGCATGAAAAGCTGCTGTATGAGCAAGCTGTGAAATGCCCTTCAGGTGTGCTAATGCTTAACTGGAAATGTCATTTTAAATTCTGATATTGTACTTCCTTCTAGTGGTTCCTGCTCCTGATTTCACACTCTAACAGTGTCTTCTTATTGCCCACTACTCTGGGTGTGTGTGTGCACTAACTTGGATGGGTTAAATACAGAGGACAAATTCCAAGTATGGTTTACCTTCATATGTCACTTTCACTCTCACAGTACTCATAAAAGAATCGGCAAAAAGTATGCCTATGATGGACACTTTACTATCCCACGAGGCCAGGGGATAGAGGATTTGTGAATGGCAGTGAAGCGACGTAAATTACGCTGGTATGTCACATGATAATGACAACATGGCGAACATCCAGATTACATTCATACTAAACACACTCATAGTATAGAGCATACTTTTTTTAGCGGTCGTGAAGTAATTACTTATTCAAAATAAGTATCTATTCAAGTGAGTATGTTATTAAGGACAAAAAGTAAACTCAGAGTAAACAAACACATTGTAAAAATGTATTTGATCAATAAGTTATGACAACATATGTTTTTACACAGCTTTAACTTCAAATAAGTTAAGATTGTTTTAGGTTTGAAGTTAAAGCTGTGTAAAAACATATTCCGTAGGTGTGTCTGCCTCAACCAGACGTTTAAACAAGCCGATATATTTAAATATATTTTTTGTAAATTGCATCTACTCCAGTAAAATGTTTCTGTTAAAGGACCCACCAACATTTTTTTACTTCTGACGCCCATACAATATAGTATAAATAGTAGCCTACTATAAAGTATGAAATATATAGGCCTACTATACTATATATATTATACTATATACATACAAATATTAAAAAATGTTTTTAATTAAATGCTTATTAGTTACTTTATTATTCATTACCCTTTCCAAGTAAGTTCAGTGCCACACAAGTAAAGAGTTATAGGGTTAACTTTAAGCTTGTTGGCTCGTTTTTGGAGTAGTGGAGTAATGGAGATTGAGGGTACATAGGGCGAATCAGCAGCGGTAAGTTAATTCAGGGCGCGACTCTCACAGTGTGTTGAGCCGTCTGGTTGAGTGAGAGAGCGATTCAAAAGCATAGGGGAGTCGTTTCTCATTTGCTCTTGAAACGCTCTCGCGGGACTTTGCTGTCATTCGCCGATCGGGCATCGAACAAGCATATTCTCCAGCCCGTACATCTACTGTACACTCGTTATTGTGGTGCATTGTGGGATTGAATGAGTGCACTCAAAAATGTCCACTATTGTTTCGGACACCACTACAAATGGATGTTCACTCAAATTTGTGCCCTATTTAAGGGTATAGGGGGCGATTTCGAACACAGCTCAAGATTTTGGGTCTGGGAACACACCATTGGCAGGGCTCAATCCGAGGGGCGGGATAAACTGTTGTCTCTCTGCATGCAATAGGATAGAGCGCAACCAACCAGAGCGCTATCAGTGGTGAGACAGCAATCACAAGCGGGTTGTGGCTGAATCCCATGCGTTTTCCCACCAGCGAAGCTAGTTGATAGAATTAAACTTTTGCCGTATCCGGTCTGCAAAACTCCGAACACATCTTCCTTTCTTAAGAATGACTTCAGTGCCGTTCTTTGTTAGCAGGGAATTCACGCGGAACCGTCGCAAATCTGACGTCATTATGTTAATTACATTTGCTGCCTCTAGGGTGCGTCTAGATTTCTAGGCTACATCCGTAGCTCATTGTGTCAAGATTTATTCTTTACATATTTTCATGTACTGAGTGCTATGGAAACCTGTACATTCATTTCTACTGCTTCTGTTACACTTTTGCGGGAACCAATCACAGACTGGCTTATCCACCTGGTGCGCTATTGGCGGGTTAAACACGATGACGGAAAGAGAAGTGATGGGTCGTTGCCTGTTGATCACGCCTCTTGTGGTCTGATTGGTTAAAGGACTATCCAATTGCATACAGAATAATTTGAATTATGCTCGTTTATCACGCCTCTTGTGGTCTGATTGGTTAAAGGACTAGTAGAAAATGTGCAGTAGAAAATACATAGCAGACTCCCCAGACCAATGTTCAATCGTAAATTGAGCTTGGTCTGGTGATAGCCAGACAAGTACTGAGTGCTATGTAGCTACCAAATCTTATTAAATTAATTTATGAAATATATTTTATGGCTATACCGTGTATTTCAAAATCCTCTGTAATCATGAAAATGTGGCCATGTTTTAATGTTTTACATTTAGACTACAAGGACATTTGTACTGCCGTACAACTTTGCTGCCGCACCATGGGTGCAGCGGCACAATGATATTACACAGCGCCTGAAAATAGGCTAACTTCCGTCAACATAACCAACGTGACAACCTCCTTACACAGGGAGCGTGCTGGGGACTATTTTCAGGCGCTGCGTAATATCATTGCGCCGCTGCACTCATGGTACGGCTCAAAGCTCATTGATTATTACGCAGGAATGAGAGAATAGTTCCTAGCCATATCGGTCTAGAAAATTGCAACTTTTCATTTTCCGTTGGTCTTAGTACACGATGTAACTACACACATCACAACATGTAAATAGGAAAATGTTGGCGTTATTTAGTCTCTTATTGAGCAGTAGGCTAGCTGGAGCCGTTTACCTCCAGTCTTTGTGCTAAGCTAGGCTAGCGGTGGGTGTGTCAGACAGAGTTATGGCACGCACGGAGATGAGAATGGTATGTATGGACTTATCTAACTCTGGGGGATACGGTGAATAAGATAAAGTCCCAAAAAGTCAGCGTGTTCCTTTAAATAGTTTAAAAGCATCCCAGGATGCACCTCATGAAGTTGGTTGAGACTGAGATAATAAACAAGGTTAAAGGATAAACTGAAGACTTAAGTTTAACATTGGCAACTTAATAATTCCCACACATCCATTAGTGAGGCTTTTGAAGACTAGCACTCTTTGTACTTCTTGCACACAAATACTTTGTTTATTCAGTCCTAAAGCCTGTGCATACAAATGCACATGCCCATCTTCAATTTCTTTTTTTAGACAAAAATCAAAAATATCAAAACATAAACATGCAAAGAATTTTCTATATCATTTAGGTTTATACTTTAAAATGTTGTGTACAACAGACAACAAAGCCCCTCATACCAACACAGACAAGTTGTGAATTGGTAATTGATGCAGCTTCCCTTCATTTGCCCCATGTGGAGAGACTTTCAAAGGTTTGGGCCAGCTGGTCATGTGACTCACAACACCAGCCAATTGGAGCGCAGGGCTCAGATTTCATCTGGTGAGGAGTCACTAAACTCCACTGAGCTTTTAGGAAAGGGAGGCTGACTCCTCTGCTTAGCCTCTGAAGTTTTCCGATACGTTTAGTCCGTCCAAAGATGAACTAAACACATTATGAGCCGTGGACTTTGTTATGGGATGTTAAGGAGGCCACTGTAAGAAAACAGAAGGATTTTGGGAAATTAATTACTCTTTCACCACAGGCTCTTCCTGGAAGAAAAGGGAGATGGGGGCTGGAGCAATAACCATCTGTGTAAGTACAAAAAAAACATGCTGGTCAACTCCATATAAGGCAGCCAGTTTGAAAGAGTGTGTGTTTGTGTTTACACATTGAGTAGTTTCTGCATACATCAATGTGAATGAGTGCTGGCTGTGATCCTGGACTTAAAACTGGGGAAAAGCTGCTAGACTGAGATCATTTCTTCCCATCTGCTCACAATGTCTCTTATGTTGGGCCACTCGGAGCTGAAAATATCTTCTGTCAACTTCATAGAAACTTTTTATATATATTAATATCAACCTTATGGTGTAGCATGCATTGAGAACAGTATCCAAAATGTAGCCTACATTTAGGGGTACAACAGCTTGTTACTGGGACAGTACCATAAAAAGGACAACTTTTTACCTTTGTTTACCCGTAAAAGGTCCACAGTCGTGTCATACTATAAGAGTACATATTACTAGTCTAAGGTTGCTACTCATATATGTACCCTTAGGGACAGAGTTTTCCCTTTAAAGGTACTGCCCCATTGAGAAGCTGTTGAACCTCTGAAGGAACAGTTTTGCACATTTTGTCTGCCAGTGTTATAAACTATACAGTTTCTACCTTATAGCAGGGATGTTCTGCAGCTGTTACTAGCGTTCATTGCTACAACCAGTTGCTCTCAGGACCACACACAGAGATATGTGCACGCATGCGTGTGAGATATGAATGAACATGTTGAGACTTGCTTCTCACCGAACAGAGTTTGTGATATTGAAGCAGTTTAGTTTTTGAGCTAGCTTAACTACACTATTCAGCTAGACGTAGACAAGGTTAGACAAGTTATGTTGAAGTAACTCATGTGTTATGAGGAGCTCACTGAGGTGTACTTATCAGACTGTGGGGGAGGGTTTGAAGATCCATTGACCTCCCCCAAGAGTCAAAGCAGGGGGGCGTCATTAAGTAATAAGGACATTGTCTGAACCTGTAATGGAAACTTGCAGCACTGAGTACTTTATTGCTCTCATTGACTGTGAACTGTATGTCTGTGTGCTAACACACATGTGAAGTGTTGTGAGGGTTGGGGGTGATTTCATGGACATCTGTTCCTCGAGGTCTCTCATGAGTAGCTCAGACGAGCTTATGTTCTTAACGCCAAATTCAGGGACTTTAGGAAGCATACTGAGATATAGGGATTCCATGCTAATAGATTAAATATGTAGCCTACTGTTCAAAGGTTTAAGTTAAAAAAATAATAATAATAATACTTTTATTCAGCAAGGACACATTAAATTGATCAAAAGTGACAGTAAAGACTTTCTCATTGTTACAAAAGCCGCGTTCTGTGTGTTTTGACCGCAGGGACCAGGGTCTAAATGAAGTTCTGGGTGAAAATACCCCACTCAAAACGGCCCTATTTGCGAGGTAGTACTTTTTCCAAGTTCAGGAACTTTCGGGGGTGGGACTTGGGTGCTGAACATGCTGATTGGTTGAATTCACGCAGCGTTATATTTCAATCTAAAAGTCAAGTCTGCGGGAATTGGGCTACTTCAACACTGTTGCTGCGGGCTGTTTTTCATGTCCGTGGGTTGAAGCGACCCCAATTATGTGATATTTAGCCCCGGGAATGCGAATTTTAGCAGGCAAGGGTCTAAATGAAGTTCCGTTTAAAATTTTCCCCCTCTGAAAGTTCCTGCTCGCAGGGTGGTACTTTTTCAAAGTTCAGGAACTTTCGGGGGTGGGACCTGGGTGCTGAACATGCTGATTGGTTGAATTCACGCAGCGTTTTATTTCAACCTAAAAGTCAAGTCTGCGGGAATTGGGCTACTTCAACACTGTTGCTGCGGGCTGTTTTTCATGTCCGTGGGTTGAAGCGACCCCAATTATGTGATATTTAGCCCCGGGAATGCAAATTTTAGCAGGCAACCCTACCAAAAAAACACATTTTACCCCCTCAGACGCAATTTTTACAGGAGATAACCCACCCCCCAAGAAGAGCGCCTGGGCTTGTTTTGAGTAGCACTTGGGCGGGTTTTGTTGTGAAAACCTGGCAATGCTGTCTTTATGGTACTTTAGACTGCGATGAAACGCAGACAGCAGCAGGTCTGGGAGGAAAAAGTTCCTGGGACAAATTGTTCTGGGTAATTTCAGTGGAAATAGGGCTAAATAAAAACAGTGCTTCCTGCATTTATGATAATCAGAAAATCTGAAATTCTTGAGCAGCAAATCAACCACATTTCAACCTCAGGAACTTTCCCCAGGAACGAGGGACTTTGGGGTGGTACTCGGTGTGTTTTGATCCCAGGGAACAGGGTCTAAATGAAATTCCGGTTAAAAATGTCCCCCTCAAAAAGTCCCTGCTAGCGAGATTCAAAGTTCAGGAACTTTCGGGGGTGGGACTTGAGCCCTGTTTCCACCAAAATTACCCAGAACAATTTGTACCAGGAACTTTTTTTCCAGAAACTTTTTTTCCCTGCAGACCTGCTACTGTCTGCGTTTCCACTGCGGTCTAAAGTACCGTGAAGATTAGGCAAATTAGTCCAGAGACGTGGGACTGCTCTTCCCAGTCAGCGACGGACAGTCATATTTTTTGGGCGACACTGTCTGCAACAATAACGAGGAGATGCAAGCAGCGCTGCTTTTGCTGGTTATGTATTAGTTTACTAAAGAGGTCATTAACAAAATGGCGGAAAATAGACGAGCACTGATACTAAAGCGTTTTCTGAAAGCTCGTAAAGCTAGATTTAAAATAAGACAACGTATGTTATTATCAGCTATTACGGACATTGACCGTGAGATTGCTGAGACAACGCGCGCCATCGGACAGAAAGAGCAAGACTGATATTTACTGAACGCAGAACGAATCTCGCAAAAGACTTTTTAAAACTGCCGGTTGAAATAAAATGCTGCATGGAGTCAACCAATCAGCATGTTCAGCGGCCAAGTCCCACCCCCGAAAGTTCCCAAACTTTGAAAAAGTACTACCTCGGGAGCAGGGCCGTTTGGAGGGGGAAATATTTACCCGGAACTTCATTTAGACCCTGGTTCCTGCGGTCGAAACACACCGAGTACCAGCCCAAAGTTCCTAGTTCCTGGGGAAAGGTCCTGCGGTGGACACGGAACATGCTAATTGCTGAGCATTTTGATTGGTTGAAACATAAAACAACTAAATCATATACTCAAACTTTTTTTTATGATTATGAAGCAAATTAGACCTGTAACTAAGATTAAAGTTTGTGTTGAAGCTTATGAAGTGTGTGTGGTAACAGTGGCTTCCTGAAGCGAATCCCCTTTATCCCCTTAATTATTCTCTATCTTGAATGACACATGCACTGTATATGGTCCTCCTACTATTGAAACAGAAATAATTGATATTTGAGCTGATTATGCATTTGAGCATAAGATAAACACGTGTGTTTACAATGCGGCCCAGGTCACGCTTTGCTGATAGAGGACATTTGGTACAGAACACCCAATTAATTTGCTCACAATAGGCTGTAGAGCACTGAATGAGCAGGCAACCTTCTCGTTTACTGAAGGACTGCTAATAACCTCTGAATACAATCCCTTCTGTTGCTCTTTCATTCATTAAGAAGGATGCATTGTATCGGTAGCCTATGTTTGTGACACAAAGAATGGATTTTGATTTGATTTGTTAATTGAGTGTCCACATAAACTCTCTTCCATGATGCAACTGGATACTTCATTATTGCATTTTAAAAGTGGCTACAGAAAGATTTTATTTACATATAGCCTTGCTGAAATATATCTTAGCCTAAAATGGTTTGCTGGTTTTAAGCTGATCTAGCTGGTCTCCTGTCTTAGGCTGGCTTAGGGCTTTTTCACAGCAATAAATATATACCGTGCTAAAACTTTTTGCTACATTAAAACTTGCTATTAGAGCCACCATATCACTAGTCAATGTATGTTGTTGTGACCATCAAAATATGTGAATATGTTTTTTAAATGATCCATAAATTAGATTGATTATATATTCAAATTATAACACACACACACACACACACAATACAAACATATATTTGATATTTATATAATATAAATACATAAATCAAGATTATATAGATACATATAAACAAATACATGATATATAGTATGTAGTAAGTGTGTATATTTGTGTAATTTACATTTATTTATATATAATAAATGTTTTTACATATATGTAATTTATTTTATACTATATATATTTACAGGTTTATTACTGTACCTTATAAACCAGTTTATAGTTACTTTTTTATTGTTTCGCCATGCTCTTTTCATTGGAAGAAAATATTCACATTTTATATCTATTTATTTATTATTGTAAACATTTGTTCATTATATTAGTGTAACTTCCTGAATGCATAACTTTCAAAGTGTTCCTCCTCTAGAGCACCAAACCCTGTTCTCTGGCCACAGCTGAGTTTGACATATTGTCAGCTGCCAGCTTGAGTGTGTGTGTGTGTGTGTGTGTGTGTGTTTCCTCTCACCTGGTTACAGGTGCATGGCAACCCCTCCTGACGTAGACACACATACACTAGCCTCCCTCCCTCCCTCTCGTTTCCTGCCAGTGACAGATCCACCTACACTGGCAGTGGGAAAAGTCTCGGGCTGATCCAGTATATGGTCTTCATGATGCAGACAGTCAAAACGGTGGATGTGGTTGACTGCTCCTTTCTCTTCTGCTTTTCAAAGCACAACAAGGCAGCGGTCCAGATTAAGGAGGACATGAAGAGGATGGTGCAGTTCCCCATGCTCAAACCCTCTCCGGCCAACGGCGCAGGGGGAAAGAAGATCTTTGGCATGTCCCTGATGGAGTTGAGAGATCTGGGACTTGTCAAGGACGGGGTTCCTGTGGTGGTCCGGTGTATGGTGGAGTATCTGGAAAGGCATGGTAAGTGTTTCTGAGGTGTTAGTGTGAAGAAATCTGATCTGGGGACAATGATAAAGAATTAAAAGTAACCTGAGTATTTCTTTGGTGAGCTATAATAATGCTTTAAGCATATCCTGTCCATGTCATATCCTGGCCTACTGCATTCTCATAAGAAATAATCAGGTGTCCACTCTAAAAAAAAAAAAGGTTCTATATGGCACCAAAAATGGTTCTTGGCTCGTAATCATAGGGGAACCTTTTTTAGAGCTATATAGCACCAATTTTGGTGCTTCAGTGGTTCTCCAGCGGTTCTTCAGAGGTGCTATATAGCACCTTTAGTCAAAGAACCGGTGAAGAACCGCTGAAGAAAAAATGCGTAAAGTCCATATATTTTTTACGGTCTATGATCCGCACGCAGAGCCGAAGCACGGCCTTCACAAAATGCATGCAGTTAAATTTTTTTAACCGCTAGAGGGCCAAAAGTTATATATTGTACCTTTTAAAAAAAAACTTTTGTGCTCATTTTTTCAAGAATACTGTGGGTATAACCAGTGCACTTTGACCATGTTGGCTGCAGTGAATGTGAACTGGCAAGGATCTATTTTTTTTCTTTCTGCCAACAGTACATGTTGTCTAAGAACATAAAGTCACAGCTTTTACTGCTTTAGTGAACAGCTCCAAGCCTTTAGCCAACAAGGACCAAGCTGGGACTATTACAATTAGGTAATTGGGTACCGGATCAAGGTCAGCCAAATTAAAAAGGAACATGTACATTTCAAAGTAATGATTTTTAAATACATTTTTAAAGTTACGAACATTATAAATGCATAAAGAAGTTTAAATACGATTAATGAAGACAACGAGAAATAGAAGAACTGAAATAGAGAACAACTATTATATTTAATAAAACTGTTCAAAATATTATTATATACACTTGTATGGGTAACTGAGTGGGCATAATCTAATGAATCAGAATATATTCTCACTTCTTATTAACACTCCATTGTTTGAATTATAGTTTTATCCATTAACCAAATAAACTTTAATTACTAAAAGATTAGAATTCGTTATCATATTTGTGTCATAACTGTACAAACAAAAGCAAACAGGCGATCAATCTGAAGCCCTTAAGCTGCAGTTGTGCTTGTTCTCCACTGGGTGGCGCTTTCAGATCAGCCAATCACTGCTCTAGGCCTTTGAGAAAACATGTGAACACAAGTGTTTTACTTCAACTTGATTAATACTTTATTACATTGAAATATCTTCCCATATTTATCAAGATTGAGCTAAGAGTGACATACTTTTGTTTATTACCTGCTGTTGAAACCCTAAAACATTAGTTTGAAATAACGTTGCATCTCTCTGGCCACAATCCATCAGGTCTTCGTCAGGAGGGTCTGTTCAGAGTGAACGGCAGCGTGCGGACAGTGGACAACCTGCGGCAGAGGTTTGATGCTGGAGAAGAGGTGGATCTGCATCAGGAAGCAGACACATTTGCTGTGGCGAGTTTACTGAAGCAGTTTTTGAGGGATCTGCCTGAAGGTCTCATCCATCCCTCCATCCACAATCCTCTCATTCAGCTGCACCAGGGTGAGTCACCTTTAGTCTTCCTTCATGGGTGGTGTAGTGCTGAAACACCTGTGCTGGTAACCGAAAGATTGTAGGTTTAAACTACTCTTGAAAAATATTTATGTAGAAATTATTTTCACTCAAAAATTGCTGGCAAATTTTACAATAAATGACATGGCATGTAACACATTGAATTAAACGTGAAATTTTGAAGAAGGAAAAATGAAAACAGTGCAGCTTCAATAAACTATTATTTAAACAAATATGAGATGGGAGGAAAAATTATATTTAGATTATTTTGGTTTTGCTCACTTTTGCGTTCCCTCGTAAAAGGAGGCGTTCGTTAGCAAAACATTCACATCTGACATAAAATTTTGTAAATATGTTATATATATGTGTGTGTGTGTGTGTGTGTGTGTGTGTGTGTGTGTATATACACGTCTTCATCACTGCTCCAATTAGTGGGTGGGATATATTAGGCAGCAAGAGAACATTTTGTCCTCAAATTTGATGTGTTAGAAGCAGGAAAAATGGGCAAGCGTAAGGATTTGAGCGAGTTTGACAAGGGCCAAATTGTGATGGCTAGACGACTGGGTCAGAGCATCTCCAAAACTGCAGCTCTTGTGGGATGTTCCCGGTCTGCAGTGGTCAGTCTCTATCAAAAGTGCTCCAAGGAAGGAACAGTGGAGAACCGGCGACAGGCTCATGGGCGGCCAAGGCTCATTGATGCACGTGGGGAGAGAAGGCTGGCCTGTGTGGTCCAATCAAACAGACGAGCTACTGGAGCTCAAATTGCTCAAGAAGTTAATGCTGGTTCTGATAGAAAGGTGTCAGAATACACAGAGCATCTCAGTTTGATGTGTATGGGGCGGCATAGCCGCAGACCAGTCAGGGTGCCCATGCTGACCCCTGTCCACCGCCCAAAGTGCCAACAGTGGGCCCGTGAGCATCAGAACTGGACCACGGAGCAATGGAAGAAGGTGGCCTGGTCTGAGGAATCACGTTTTCTTTTACATCACGTGCATGACCGGGTGCGTTTGCGTGGCTTACCTGGGGAACACATGGCACAGATCTTCTATGGGAAGAAGGCAAGCCGGCGGAGGCAGTGTGATTGTTGTTCTGGGAAACCTTGGGTCCTGCCATCCATGTGGATGTTACTTTGACACGTACCACCTACCTAAGCATTGATTGTTGCAGACCATGTTCACCCTTTCATGGAAACGGTGTTTCCTGGTGGCTTTGGCTTTTTCAGCAAGAGAATATATACACACATATATTCTATATTTACAAACGTTTATGTTAGATGCGATTAATCGATTTGACAGCACTAGCTGGAAATAACATGAGGTGGGAGTAAAAGCTATACTTCACTGCTTTTGCGAACTAATGCAAAGGTTTTCAGAGAACGGTTTTGTCAGAGTGCAAACACATTACTTGAGCGCAAAAGCATTAAAATATAATTTCCCCTTCCATCTCACATTTTTTAAATACCATATCAAAGTATTTGACCATGTCCCCTTAAATGGATAGTTCTCCCAAAAATTAAATATCATACACACCTAGGATGGCTTGAGGGTGAGTAAATCATGGGGTCATTTTCTTTTTTGGGGGAACTATCCATTTAAGGCCTGTTCGCACCAAAAAACAATAAAGATATAGCTCTAAAAATAGATGTCAATATTAAAGAATAGCAGAGTTCACACCACAGCTATAACGATAAAACGATATTATTGGAATATATTTATCGTTATCGTTATTGTTGTTGGTGTGAACTGGCCTTTAGGCCGGGGCTTCATATAAAACCACACGAGACAACAATTAAATTCTCACCTTTGTATATCCTCATCCCATGCATACATTTTATATATTTTTGATATATTATACAATATTATTTACATATTGTAAATATATTTAATTTATAATAGCAAAGTAGGTCAGCGGTCCAGTGCCAGTCAAACCTGTTAGCTGTTTATCAAGTGAAAATTATTTGGGTGAAGGTTATGGGTCTATCTTAAGCACATGAGTCATCATCAGGCCAGTGGCTGAGGAGAGCGGTCCAAGGCTTTCTTCTGTAGTAGAAGTTTAATCTAGACAGTGCTGGACATTTTTCACACAGTTTGAAGAGCCCTAGAAGGGATTTTGGCTTCTGAACGGTGTAAAAGATTAGACAGAGCTTTAATAAACGGCATTGTTTTACTGGATCACATCCAGTGGATCCATTAAAAAAAAAAAAAAAAAATTGAATTTGCAACTGTATCATCCTTCCCTGACCCATGTGACATGCAGAGAGAAGACTTTGCTTAATTAATGTGTGTCAGAGATCAGCACTGCACTCATAAACGCCTCAGTTTCATATTAAAGATTGCAAAAAAAGAATTCCTAGAGGAATTACGTGAAGGGTTTTCTCGATAGACTTGTTTGCTGCAGTTTTTTCTGTCTCCCTCACTGTTGGTGTCCTAATCGCCCTCTTTTTGTGGCATGTGTGAGACACTATATCCTGCGCAGATGGTGCATTTTGGGTGCCAGTAAACAAGGATTAAAAAGACATATATTTGTATTGGGAAGGTTATATATTCATGCATTGTAGCGACATCTTGGATTTGATTTCAAACCGAGAACATGAAAATGACATCTGTAAGCATCCGACCACCCCCCCCAAGATTCATGCATTGTGTTTGTTTTATTGCCATGTGTGACTATTGTGCATCTACTATAATGATATGGTAAATGTGGCATCCTAATTATGAAAAAAAAAGAAACATGCACATTTCTGAAAATGACCACCACAAAATCAGTAATTTTGATCTCACAAAAAATGTATATACATACACACACACTACCGGTGTGTGTAAATTAAATAGACTAAATAGAATTTATTTCTGCGATTCAAAGCTGAATTTTCAGCATCATTGCTCCAGACTTTAGAGTCAATCCTTCAGAAATCTTTTGTTTTTTTTACTTTTTTTTTATCCATCAAAAAGTAAAATGTTTTACACAACTGTGTTCAACACTGATAATAATCATAAATGTTTGTTGATCATCAGATCCTCATATGAGAATGATTAGTGATTTAGTGAAGGATCATGTGACACTGAAGCCTGGAGTAATGATGATAAATTCAGCTTTGATCACAGGAATAAATTACACTTTACTATATATTCACATAGAAAACAGTCACTACAGAACTGTCACAATATTACAGCTTTTTGTATTTTTAATAACATAAATGCAGCATTGGTGAGCAGAATGTAAAAACATAAAAAAAATCTTACCGTTCTCAGACTTTTGACCGGTAGTGTGTTTGTATATTAATCCTGGTGGGATTGAGCTATGAGGAAGTGCAAGATTACTAATACTTTGTTCAATTTGAATAAATTAATTTGCTTTGCAAGTAATTTTGTGATTCTGCATTTCCTTTTGTACATTTTTTTTTTTAATTGCGTGATATAGGTCTTAAATTTAATTCATAATGGTCTTGAAAAGGTCTTAAAAAGTCTTAAATTTGACTTGGTGAAACCTGCAGATACCCTGTTGTTCACGGATATCAAAAAAAATGCCATTGTTAATAGTAAAAATCCAATTTCTGATAACAAGAAACAAGCATTTTAACTAGTGAAAATGTAATGGTTGATATCAAGAATTCATATCCTGGGAATGAATAAAAGTCAAAACGGCTTGCCATACACTCAGCAATTTTGTCCAACTGTCTTCATAGAGATGACTAGAGACTTTAGCTTAATGTGGTCTTTTCTCTACCTGCCACCCTTCATCTCTGTTTTACCACACATACACACACTGTTGTAGCCGTCACCCTTCCCCTACTTCTTACATAATAGTTTTGAGTCAGCTTTTTTCACTTCCAAATTTACTATTCACCTTAAAATCACCACACACAATCCTTGTCGCCACTTCCTGTTTTCCAGCCTTTTCCCAACAACTGCCACTGTTCGGGAGCTCTGTTTCTATGTGACAACCTGCTAAAATAGAAAATGCATAGCAATTAATACTAACAATTATTATTTAAAATGTATGCTCAGATTCAGATTTTAGCTTTTACTCTCTTTTATTTGAATTATATTAATATCTTCCTATTTCAAAAATGAAACCCTTCATTATATTTCTCTGTTGTCCTGTCAGAATCTGATGAGGATGACTTCTGTCAGGACCTGCGTGAGCTCCTACATCAGCTGCCAGAGATCCACTACAGTCTCCTGCATTACCTGTGTCACTTCCTGTCCCAGGTGGAACAGGAACACACTCATAACCGCATGACTGCGACCAACCTGGCCACAGTGTTTGGGCCCAACGTCTTCCAGTAAGTCACACAATTCAACACAAGCAAACCAGTTAAAGATTTTACACTTTCGTCAATTGTGACTTTTATTATGACCTATTTTAACACACATGCCTATAGTTTTCAAACAAGCCTGAAGGACTTGATTAGTTGGATCAGGTGTGTTTTGTTCCGGTTTAAGCTAAATTCTGCAGAGCTGTGGCCCTCCAGGAACTTAGTTTGACACCCCCGCTCTAAATGCTTTTCCCTGATATAATTAGAGTAATTTGAGCTCTTTGTGCATGTATCCGCAAGCTATATGAACCATGTCTCGATGGCTCAATGCCAATAACGGCATGTTATGTAATTTGGGTGTCATGTTCTCAGTCTTGCTTCTCATTGGCTATATTGTAGAGTGATCAGCACTTACACTTCACATAACCCCACTGACCAGTGCATAGTTTAAATGCTCTGCTGTGAATACATGCACATATAGACATATACATACGTATATATTAGGGCTGTTCAAATTAACGTTTTAACGCAGGAAAAATGTAATGCAATTACTGCAGCATCCGTTTTTTTCCTGGCATCCTTTTGCTAGCATTAAATTATATGATGACGCTATCATTCATTCAAGTTCTATTGAACCATTCAAGCGCGATAAGACGTAAAAAATAACTTTTCACCTGAAATGCGCACACAGAAAGTTTTGCATTGAGTTTTGCATACACAGTATTGCATTGAGTTCTCTTTCATGTTAAAACGGACAAAAACACAAAATTATGTCGAAATGCCTATTGCAGAGTATCCTCATAAAGCATGAAGTAAGTATTTTGGCAGTACGTTTTGGGAGTTCATTTTAGTCCATCCTGAAGTCCGTTTTGCAGAGATGGACTAAAAATGAACTCCCAAAACGTACTGCCAGATTCTGGAAGATGAATTCTTCAAACAGTGGTACAAGAGGATGTGGTGCTGGTCCTTCAAGAGTCACTCTCAACCTATCTGTCCATAAAGCCTATAAAAAAAACTTCTTCATGCATTTTACAACACTTCAGCTTGTGATTCTTATCTAGTGGGGGTCATTTTTTAGGATTCTTTACCTAACTGAAGTCTCTGAGATCATGACACCTTGCACTTCTGGAGACTCCAGGTAGGTTGCAGCTTTGGAAAATGGTGGCGCTGGAGACTAAAGGGTTCCTGATGGTTTCACCCTTAATTCTTCACCTTAATTCTTAATTCTTTTGCGGTTAACAGGTGTCTTTTCTTCACCACCTGTTTTTGTCAGATCCTGCTGACCCAACGAGCATTTCACTGTCCAATGGTCATGCCTTAACTGCAATGTCTAGTATTGCATTAGTATTGCATCCTTCTCATGGGCATTTAATACTTTTTGACTTTTCAGTCTGAGTTAAATCTCTTTTTTGGCTCAATTTATCTGTAAAAGAAAACATGCCTAATAATTCTGCACACCTGAATATAAGGTGATTTTCATTTCCAGCCTTCATGAACAATTATATATCACTTATACATTATTAAATACTAAATCAATAGTAGTTATTAGGATTACTGTGGTTTGGAATTGGTCAAATGTGCCTGGAAAAAAATATGATTAGAAAATCAACGTGCCTAATAATTCTGCACTCCCTGTATGTATATATAATTGCAGACTATATTTACAACATAATTATGATTTACCAAAGCATGACAAAAAATTTACTTCATGTCTTCATTTTTACCATTTTGTCTTATAATTATGACTCACATAATCTAACATTTTTGTCATAATTATTATGACATTTTATGTCATAATTGTGATTTACCAAACCATGATTCTTTTTTTCCTTATGTGTTGAAAACATTCCTATAAATTTTACCATAACATCTTGATATAAACTTCATTGTATCCGTAATAAAGCAAGTTTTATGTGCAATATTTTCAATCTTATGTCTAGCTATATCCTGGCTTTTGACTCCAACAGAGGGGGCCAAAGTCCAGGTGGAATTCTTTACTCAATGTCAGCGCTAACACAAATAGCACTTACATACTTTCTATGGTCATAAATTCTTTGGTTGTTATTTTCAGGCACAGAAACATTTAGGCTGATTATTCACAAGTGAATAGCTCTGACAAATAACAGCCAAAGAGGATTTGAGATACAACGCAAAGCATACAAAAATATATAAGTCCTTAATGTAGTACATAAAGTAATGTGATTTTAAAGAAATATAAATCAAGTGATTTTAAATCAGTGCAATACTGTTTTTAAATATGGTTTTATATGGTCCTTGTTTTAGTGACTAAGTAAGTTGCCAGCTGATGATATATAAACGCAACCCCTAATAATATACTCTACTCTATCAGCCGCTTGGTTTCAGGGAATCCCTGTCACCAGAGCATGTGTGTTTGACACCTCAGCGTTTGTATATGTGTGTAACCTCGGCTCAGTGAGGTGGAAGTGACAAAACTGTTGCCTGTTTTAGCCACATACCTTGTACAGCATGTTCTTTTTGTCAGGAATAATTAAACCTCAAATACAGCTGTCAGTCGAGCACTCGCTCACCCCATACAGAAGCATCATTTACTGTATGTTTTATGACTATCATGGGACAATATCTCAATGTGGCTCCACACACTGAGGGGAATAATATTATTTATTTATTTTTGCTCTAAAGTTTTTTTTAATTATCTTTTACCGAAATGACAATAAATTGAATTTGACTCTGAAATGTGGCATACAGTGCTCCACTAATATTGGCACCCGTGGCAAATATGAGCAAAGGCGGCTGTGAAAATAAATCAGCATTGTTTATCCTTTTGATCTTTCTTTTTTTTTTTATCACTAAATTCGAACCTTTCATTGAAGTAAAACAATTGAAAGTGGGGGTAAACTCACATTATGAAAATGTTTTTCTCAAATGCATGTTGGCCACAATAATTGGCACCCCGAGAAATTCTTATGAGTAAAATAACTCTGAAGTATATTCCCATTCATATTTATGTTTTTTTTAGCACACCAGGGTGACTAGGAACATGAAATTGTCCAGCCATGACTTAATGTTCCACAGGAGTATAAATATGAGGAAACATAAAGGCCAAATTCCCTTAATCATCCACCACAATGAGTAAAACCAAAGAATATAGCATTGAAAATCCCCATTTCCACCATCAGGGCAATAATTAAGTTTCAATCAACTAAAGATGTTCTGAATCTGCCTGGAAGAGGACGTGTGTCTATACCGCCCTAATGCACGGTGAGGAGGAGAGTTTGAGTGGACAAAGACTCTCCAAGGATCAACAGATTAGTTGAGTCTTGGGGTCAGAAAGCCTTAAAAAAAGTTTTTTTGGCGCCAGATGGGTTTGGTGCAAACAGGGATAAAAAGTACCCCATGTCCACAGTTAAATATACTGCTGGATCTTTAATGTTTAATTAATTTAAAAAAATTTGTTGGAGGTCCTGGACATCTTATTCAGATACATGGTATCATGGATTCTAGCAAATACCAACAGATAAAAATCAAAACCTGACGGGCCTCTGCTAGAAATGTATATATATATATATATATATATATATATATATATATATATATATATATATATATATATTATATATATTATATATATTATATATGTAATATATATGTATTACATATATTATATATGTATTACATATATTATATATGTAATATATAATGTAATATAATATAATATAATTTTAGTTTTCCTGGTTTTATCATTTAAAGGGTTAGTTCACCCAAAAATGAAGATTCTGTCATTAATTACTTACCCTCATGTCGTTCGACACCCGTCAGACCTCCGTTCATCTTCAGACACAAATTAAGATATTTTAGTTGAATCTGATGGCTCTGAAAGGCCTCCATTGGCACAATGCACGGTTCACTCTCAAGACCCTTAAAAGGTACTAAAGACGTCGTTATTCATAAAGTTATTGTAGAACCACTGTAGTGAGATGGACTTTGTAACGACGTCTTTAGTACCTTTTATGGGTCTTGAGAGTGTAAAGTGCCATTGTGCCAATGGAGGCCTTTCAGAGCCATCAGATTTACACTAAAATATCTTCATTTCTGTTCCGAAGATGAACGGACGTCTTACGGGTGTCCAACGACATGAGGGTAAGTAATTAATGACAGAATTTTCATTTTTGGGTGAACTAACCCGTTAATGTGGCAGCATTTAATCACACATTCACTGTACACAGTTTTTACAGCATGTTTGTGTGCTTTTTTTTCTGCAGTGTGTCATCTGGTTTTGACGGTATACAGGAGCAGAATATCTGTAATAACATTATGGCCAAGCTGATCCAGAAGTACAGCATCATATTTGGGTCTGTGGTGGAGAGAAGACCGATTGAAGAGGAACCTTCAACCATCATCATGGTCAAAGTGAGTGTTGACATATTGACACATTAACTCCCAGTGAACACTTGCCTTTTGGTTGGTAATCATCTAATATGCTATATTTCATCAAATAGTAATAATTATAATTGTGCAAGGGAACTGAATACTCTTTAATGCATATAATATTAGTAAATTCAAACAAACTAAAATCGGGGTCGAAATCAGTGGCATTGCTGTACTGTCATAGTATTTGTTAATATATGGTTTTTGTCCATATAATTTTATCTCAGTTTTAGTTTTAATACTTGTAGTACTAAAATAAGTTTAGACTTTCTGTATTCTATATTATTTCTGTTAATGTTTAATTTACCAATTTATTTGGAATTTTTTAGTGCCCTCAAATCGATTAATCATGATTAATCGCATCCAAAATAAAAGTTTGTGTTTACATAATATGTGTGTATGTACTGTGTGTCATTATTATGTATATATTATTATGTATATATAAATACACACACATTCATGTATACATGCATGTGTGTGTATTTATATATCTACATAATAATTACACAGTACATACACACATATTATGTAAACACAAACTTTTATTTTGCATGCGATTTGACAGCATTTAGTTAAGAATAACACTGCTCTAAACATTGTCATAGTGCTCATGTAAGCAATACAAGTTTGAATTTGGCTTGCAACATTTCCTCATCTCACTCTCCCCTCTTCATTTAGGTAGTTGATTAACTAACATCTGAATTTGTTAAGACATAACTCAGTATGTCAATTGCCTTCAGTAGTGCAGACCAACTGAGATCACCACACATGGAAGCACATCCTTCACACCCCAAAACATTCCACTCTTTCTTGCTTTAGCCTGGTGGTCACATGTGTCTCCCTGACCTTGCTTTGTTGCTGGTTGCACTGACTCGCCAAAAACTTCAAGACGTCATCGCACACTCTTATCTCTCTTATGCCACCATCAACAATGTTTGCTTTTCTGCATTTGCACTGCAGTTTCAATTGTCACATGGAAGCAGTTTCTTCTGAAATGCAGAGCAGTCATGTGCACTGATGCTTCATTGCTGCGGTCAGTGGGTACAGGTGGTGTCATGTGATTCCCTGACTGTATGTTTTGTTCCCAGGAGGCCAACACAAACACCGAAAACACAGAGACGCCCCCTTACAATCCTGCTCCGAAGGCACACACTCCACGTGTCAAGAAGATGAAGGTACGGCTAATAGTCTGTGTGTGTGTTTGCTACGGTACACAGAGTCTGTGTGGGTATGTTATGTTTCCACAGTCATATGCACTTATAGTGTCAAGCCATGTTAAATTCCAGTGACGTAGCAATTCGAAAACACCAGCAATCCAATAACACTACTCACCCTGAGGCGAAAGGTACAATCACAAGACTCAGCTTTCAGTTTAATCCAAATGATGCAGATCTTAAGTCAGTCAAAGGCTATTTTTTTAAGCCCAGTAATGCAATCATTTGGATTACTTTCTTTAACAGCATATCAAGATGATTACCGCAGATGGGGATGGGACATAAAGTTGGGGGCTCGTCCGGGATGCTAAAAATCTTGATATTCATCTGTTGACTTTGGATCGGATTCTTATGACCTTAATTCCCGTTAAAGGCCCCGACGTTTCATGTATTTGTCTTTCCGATGGGTATCAAAGTTACACCCCTGAGCATAACACAAAAGGTGTTTTTGTGGACTACAGGATGTTTGCTCATGCCCTGAGGAACAACATTGAGTGAAAGATGAAGAATAGATCTACAGTAGCTTGTGCCAAGTACACATCTTGATAAACACTAAGTCAATAAATATATAAAGCCATTTATTCATGTGTATTTGTCCTCTTGATAAAACTGCACTGACAGGCATCTTGTAATTGAGCCCCGTCCCCCTCCCCCAGATGTCCTTTTATATGCCAGATTTTCACAATATGTACACAGAATGAGAGTTCTGTTCTCTGTGAATTTAATTTCCCTCTCAATTGAGTTATGTCAGTTGCATATGACGGCAGCCATGCGTACGTGCTCAGAAACGCACTGTGTGTGTTTGTGTGTCTGCTGGAGACGGGCTGGATCTCATGTTTGTGTGTGTTCTCTCTGTGAAGCAGTGTGAACCGTGACCCTCTTAAATGACTGGCATGATGTTTTGAAAACAATAATATTGTTTCTGTATATTGAAAAAGCTTGTATTGAGGTGGTACTTGTAAAAAAAGTTATTTTAAAAAAAAAACCCTCTGCACACGTTTTTCCAAGTATATTATCATTTAGAAATCTCTTCTGCTCACCAAGGCTGCATTTATTTGATCAAAAATATAGTAAAAAGAGGAATTTTGTGAATTATTATTATTATTATTACAAATAAAACAAAATAATTATTATATTTTAAAATGTAATTTATTCCTGCAATCACAGCTGAATTTTCATTCCACTCTTCAGTGTCACACGATCCTTTAGAAATCATTCTAATATGCTGATTTACTGCTCAATAAAAAAATTCTTATTATTATTAATTCTGAAAGCAAATATTTTTGTGGAAACCGAGATACATTTGATGATCTGTGATGAATAGAAAGTAGAAAAAACAGCATTTATTTGAAATAGAAATGGAATAAATGTCACTTTTGATCAATTTAATGCATCCTTGCATAATAAAGGTATTAATTTCTTCACAAAAAAAATAAAAAACTTACTGACAATAAAGTAGTTCTTAAATTGCCTCATATTTGATACAGTTTTACTGATTTTGAAATGCCTGTGTTTTTCTAAACTTTTAGGGCTTTTCACACTGCGCAAAATCAAATGCTGACAGAAAACTCGACAATTTGAGTGAAGAAGAGTCGCAAATACGAGGATGTGCAAAGCTTTTATGTAAACATGTTGCATGCTGCGTTCATCCAATCAATGACACTGACCCCGCAAATAACAACTTAAAGGGATAGTTCACCCAAAAATGAAAATTAGCCCATGATTTACTCTCCCTCAAGTCATCCTGGGTGTATATGACATTCTTCTTTCAGACTAATACAATAGGAGTAATATAAAAAAAATGTCCTGGCTAATCCAAGCTTTATAATGGCAGTGAATTGTCATCATAAAACTGCTCCACACGGCTCCGGGCCTTCTGAAGCGAAGTTGTGCGTTTGTGTAAGAAAAATATCCATATTTAAAACTTTATAGACTAAAATAACTAGCTGTCAGTGGTACGCGAGTCGACTTTACAGTGAAAGAGTTTCTCCTGACGCGAGGTACAGGAGCATCGTTAGCTTTGACGCCTCTTGCGGGTAATGCTGGACAACAAACTCAAGGACCTCTTCTCTTATATCGAAATCCTCCGCCATTTCTCTTTAAAAATTCTCGTTTTAGACTCTAATTCATGACCGGTGTTATGTTTTGCTCTATCTTCTGCGCTTCTGCGTTCGTCAATACGCATGCCTCAAGGGTTACTCTTTCACCGTAACTTTTTACTCTTTCACTTGCATAGCGCTGACCGCCAGAAGCTAGTTATTTTTGTCTATAAAGTTTTAAATATGGATATTTTTCTTACACAAACATTCCACTTCGCTTCAGAAGGCCTTTATTAACCCCTGTAGCCGTGTGGAGCAGTTATATGATGGATAGATGCACTTTTATTAACGAGACAAAAATTCACTGCCATTATAATGTTTGGAAAAGCCAGGACATTTTTAATAGAAGAATGTCATATACACCTAGGATGATTTTAAGGCGGTGAGTAAATCATGGTCTAATTTTCATTTTTAGGTGAACTAACCCTTTAACCCAGGGATTATTTTATGAATAGCCAGGATTATTTGTTAACCCTGGGTAAATTATGAGCAGTGTGAAACGTAAAGCAAGATAACCCAGGATTTTGTTTACCCAGTGTTTATGCTGCCTTCACGTGCTAGCGGAAATGTCCTACTTCCCACTTCTGAAATCGTGATTACGAGCTCATTGCATTCAAATTTTGGCTTGAGACTTTTGACTATTTCCGATAATTCCAATAGCACGTGAAGGCAGCATTAGAGTGACCCAAGGTTAACTATTTCAAGTGTGAAAGCCCTTTAGATGTAATAGATGATATCTACAACAGGGGTGTCCAAACCCGCTGCTGAAGGGCCACTGTCCTGCAGAGTTTAGCTCCAACCTCAACACACCTGGCTGGAAACTTCTAGTAAGACCTTGATTAGCTGGTTCAGGTGTGTTTAATTGGGGTTGGTGCAGGACAGTGGCCCTCCAGGAGCAGGATTGGACTCCCCTGGTCTATAATGTTGAGGTCATTTGCCTAATCACTGTCTTTTTGTTAGGTCACTCAATGCGCTCCGGTTGAAAATACAGATTCTTCAAGAGAAAAGGAATCAAGTTCAGACAATCCTACACTGACACCAAGAAACAAGAAGGTAAAAATCATCAATATTAGCTATGCTATATATATATATATATATACACACTCACCTAAAGGATTATTAGGAACACCTCAATTTCTCATTAATGCAATTATCTAATCAACCAATCACATGGCGGTTGCTTCAATGCATTTAGGGGTGTGGTCCTGGTCAAGACAATCTCCTGAACTCCAAACTGAATGTCAGAATGGGAAAGAAAGGTGATTTAAGCAATTTTGAGCGTGGCATGGTTGTTGGTGCCAGACGGGCCGGTCTGAGTATTTCACAATCTGCTAAATTACTGGGATTTTCACGCACAACCATTTCTAGGGTTTACAAAGAATGGTGTGAAAAGGGAAAAAACATCCAGTATGCGGCAGTCCTGTGGGAGAAAATGCCTTGTTGATGCTAGAGGTCAGAGGAGAATGGGCCGACTGATTCAAGCTGATAGAAGAGCAACTTTGACTGAAATAACGTTACAACCGAGGTATGCAGCAAAGCATTTGTGAAGCCACAACACGCACAACCTTGAGGCGGATGGGCTACAACAGCAGAAGACCCCACCGGGTACCACCCATCTCAACTACAAATAGGAAAAAGAGGCTACAATTTGCACAAGCTCACCAAAATTGGAAAGTTGAAGACTGGAAAAATGTTGCCTGGTCTGATGAGTCTCGATTTCTGTTGAGACATTCAGATGGTAGAGTCAGAGTTTGGCGTAAACAGAATGAGAACATGGATCCATCATGCCTTGTTACCACTGTGCAGGCCGGTGGTGGTGGTGTAATGGTGTGGGGGATGTTTTCTTGGCACACTTTAGGCCCCTTAGTGCCAATTGGGCATCGTTTAAATGCCGTGGCCTACCTGAGCATTGTTTCTGACCATGTCCATCCCTTTATGACCACCATGTCCCCATCCTCTGATGGCTACTTCCTGCAGGATAATGCACCATGTCACAAAGCTCGAATCATTTCAAATTGGTTTCTTGAACATGACAATGAGTTCACTGTACTAAAATGGCCCCCACAGTCACCAGATCTCAACCCAATAGAGCATCTTTGGGATGTGGTGGAACTGGAGCTTCGTGCCCTGGATGTGCATCCCACAAATCTCCATCAACTGCAAGATGCTATCCTATCAATATGGGCCAACATTTCTAAAGAATGCTTTCAGCACCTTGTTGAATCAATGCCACGTAGAATTAAGGCAGTTCTGAAGGCGAAAAGGGTACAAAAACACAGTATTAGTATGGTGTTCCTAATAATCCTTTAGATGAGTGTATATATATATATATATCATGGGCGTCGGAACCATTGTATGTGGGTGGGACAAGACTCACCCACTTTTTACGATCAATGATATTGGACCCACTCACTTTTATCGTCTCTAACATTTAGCACATGTCTGTTTACCTACCCCTAATCGATACACACTTATTATTAAACACATAATAGACGCTTTATTTCCACTTTTCTAATATTTTCTTAATTTGTATTGAAAATAAATGCCTTTCCGATTTGATATGTGATGGGAAAACGGAGAAGATAGATTTCGGCGAACGCGGGACTCGAACCGCGGGTCGGTTTGTGTCAAAACTAGATGACGTGCGTCTTACCCCTACACTACTGTCGCTTTCAATGGTATGGCGATTTACGTAAATTTGTCTTTCCCATACGTTTACCAAGTAAAGTGGTATATTTGTACTTAATGTAGTTGGCATCTACTCCAGTAAAAAATTTCTGAGGACCCACCCACATTTTTTTTGCTTCCGACGCCCATGATATATATATATATATATAAATACATTTTATTTTTTTTTAAGTACCAATATATGTTTTAGAAACTTCAAATATACACTTGTCGAGAGTGTAATTAATTTTACTGGCTGTTAAAATTAAAATTTTATACAAAATATGATTAAAAATATGTTAAAAACTTACACATCAATAAAATGGATTACAGTGTTGATAAAATAATATGCAATTACAGTCTCTCCCACAGAAGAATGAAGTGCTTGTTGTATTTACTTTAGTGAATTATCTATGCCCCTTATGTATTTATTATCAAACGTTCTTCTGTAAAGCAGAAGTAAGATCTTCAGATACTCATTGTGGCTTCCTGGCAGGAAGAGTCTTTGCGTTCGTAAATCTGAGATGTTCCACCTTCCTGAAATATCTCCGCCGAGGAAGGTCTTAACACGTTCCGGCTTATGCTGGGTTTTTGTGTTATCTTTGAAATCCAAAGCTATTGAAAGTCCTCTGTTTACATAGACATGTGGTGCTGATCAAACCGAGTTTGACCAGATAAGGCCTGTGGGAGAACCGTGTAATCGGCAGAATGATGTTGTAAACAGACTCAGAATTGCTGATGGAAAAAAATACATGATGTGACTTTCATGAAAAATAAGACCACTTCCTACCGCGGAGACGTTTCCAATTACATAAGGGGTCAATGAAATCATTCAGCTTAACACGTAGCGCTAGACGAACTGGCTTGCTCGGATTACCTAATTTTGTTTTGGGAAAACCAGCATAAACAAACAGAACTTTATACACTGGACATTTCTTGACATCAACGCTGAATATTTTCAAGTGATAGTTTAGCAGGCCTGTTTACCAAGGCGATAAAGGAGATGCATATTTCTTTTATTTATTGACTTATTTTATAACATAATGACTTTGTTTGATTAGACAACTTATCTCTCATGAACATTTCCTTGTTTTGGAGGCTTTCAGTGTACTTGTCATTAAGTTTAATGATTTGATTTTTGATTGTTATGATCAGCTGACACAGTCACAGAAACATGAAGGAAATGTTTTTTTATCATTAAACTTCAGTAAACAAGGGTCAAAGGGTTACAGAGACCTCAATTGTCCTACGCTTACTTGAACTTTGTTTTGGGATGGTCTCGGGCATCTTTGAGGTTGTGCAAAAATGTGCTGCATGTTTGAGTGCACACGTTCACCAGCACTGTAGGCGCTGTCAAAATCGGAAATGTTTACTTAAATATTACCAATATTCAAATTTAAAAGGCATATTTTGTAGGGCTGGGTAAAAAAAAATTGAATTCTCGATTTTAATCGATTCTCATTTTTACGAAACTATATTGATTGTTAAATCCCAAGAATCGATTAGTCATCCCGTTTTCAGTTGATGAATGAACGAAAAACTGTAGCGCTCCTCCCATCCAAAAAATCGCAATAAGCTTTGCGCTTTTGTTACTATTGATATGAAACAAAGTCTCAGATTTCAAATTACGTCCATTTTATTACGAAATTCAAAAACATAAATACAGTTTTGTCGCTGTGGTGTGAGATTGCTCTGGCTCAACTCAAGAAAAGCGGCAGCGCGCCCCGCGGCGCGCAGATCACGTGAACGTATCCGCTTTAATACCAGTTACAGCACGAAATAAACATGAATGAGCATCTGAAATTGTAGTAAAAGTACATCTTACCGAAATCCGTATCATGTCACATGGAATCGCTCAATCAGTTTCAACTGCGGAAAGGCGTCAGTAAAACAGCTTGTGAACAATGTCACGTAACGCCACATTTACCTCAGAAAACTCATATCCCGTGTCCATAAACCCCCTAGAAAATTTGCCATGTACTGTACCTGATATATATCCAAAATAATCGATATTGAATCGAAATCGAATCGAATTGTGAAATTTGTGTCAATACCCAGCCCTGATATTTTGTCTTGTCTTCTGAGGGTTAGGCAAAAAAGTTGTTTATTCAAAGCAATTGAATAACATGACTGTCTGTAAAAAAAATACAGTTGAAACTAACATTTATGAATCTAATATCATTTTGTAAATCGCATAAACAATTATGAACAGAAAAGCATCGTGTATTTAAGCAGTTTAATACAAAGAGCCGAATCGCTGTTCACAGAGTACTTTTTGATCATTTTTACATTCAATCTCTAAGACATGGTTACGGCCTTGCCATTTAGAGCATGGAAAAACAATGGAAAAGCAGAGCAGAAAATGTGTGAAAATGGCTCTGTGTGTGTGAACGGCTTGGTTGCGCTTTTGACGTAACCATGATCATCTCCGCATTGTTTTGAATGATCAACGCAGCAGCGGCACATCTAGTGGATTCAACTGGATAGGCTAACAAAAACATTAAAACGCAACACTGACACTTTCATCATCGTTGCATCCACTAATAAAGCTGCCTGACACACACCTAAAATTCCTAAACACCTTCAATTCGAATGCACCTTTTTTGCACATGGATGTAAATTTTTATTTTAAATTTGATGAATATTGGACATTTGATTTTTAATTTGACAGCCCTACACCACTATTTTAGCTACCAACTCTATTTATGTTTACATACTTTGTTTAGTGTGTTTTGTTTACTGTTCAGTCAAGGTGATTGGTTATCAATGAGGAGGTGAACCTGATAGGTCATAAGTCTATAAGTTAAAATGTAACTAGTGAGTCAGTTTTGTTAGTGGAAGACTTTCTACCAATGAGAGGCGACAGCAGAGAACCTTCTAGATCTGTACAGAACACACCCCTAACCCTACGTGTTAAACACTGGTTTGTAACCAGTTCCCCACAGTTCATGCTATGAACATAAATTATATCATGCATCTTGTTGTTTCTAAGTCTGCTGAGAGATAAAGTTGGCAAACAAATCCAATAGATTTACACTGAAGCAGGGAGGCAAGCCATGATGTTGGGCTTTTTTTGGTTTGGGCTAGTAAGCAAACAGCCAGGGCACCCTAGTAACTGCATAGCAATACAACACACTCCGAACCTTGGCAGGGAAGCAGAACGCCCATTTAAAAATTAAAATGAATGTCAAGCAGAATCCAAGGTAGAATGAAAGCCAAGTAAATACAAAAAAGTTACTTGACAAAATGATCAAAACCAAAATTTACAGTTTAACAAAGTATTGTTTATGAAAACTATACAGTTAAGATTGACTGATCACTTGGTGTTTTCGTTAGGTCACTCCGTGCACTTCTGCTGACAATACAGATCTATCAAGAGAAAGCGAGTCAAGTCCAGAAAACCCTATACCCACGCCAAGAAAAAAGAAGGTAAGAATCACTGCAAGAAATGTTTTATTTTGTATACTTTCCAATATATTGAAAAGAGCGACCATATTCTTTAAAGACTGACCTTTTGTGTCACTCAGAAGACATAAATTCTTACGGTTTTTGAACGGAATAATTATTTTCATTATTTTCAGGGAACTATTTCTGTACCTTTCAAAAGTTTGGGGTCAGTACTTTTTTGATTCATTTTTTTGTTTTCAGCAAGGGCACATTAAATTGATCAAAAGTGACAGTAAAGATTTACATAAGATTTATATATCAAATAAATGCTGTTCAATTGAACTTTCTATTCATTAAAGAATCGTGAGGACAATTTTATTTATCATGGTTTCAACAAAAATATTAAGCAGCACACATTGATGATAATAATAAGAAATGTTTCTTGAGCAGCAAATCAGCATATTAGAATGATTTCTGAAAGATCATGTGATGGAAATATAATTAAGTAGAAAACAGTTATTTTACACAGTTACTCACACACACCAGGTTCAAGTTTTGCCACGGTTTCCGGGTTGAACGACATGTTTCCTGGAAACGGTGTGCAACAGGGTTTGAGATGCGTTTTCTCTCGTTTGGTGGGTGTGTCAAATATGTCAGCCCAATCAGCAGCAACATGTATATAAACCGTGGGGTATTAAAGAGACAGTTCGCACAATGGGTCCAAGTAAAGTTTACAAATGTGTCTGCTGAAGCTCGGTATACGCAACAATTGAAGATATTAGAGGACATGATTGTCGTAAGCATTTTATAGTAAAAATATAGCATATCAACATGGTAATGTTGTTTATATTTTTAGCTTCATTGCAAGGCAAGTTTATTTATATACCATATTTCATACACAAAGTCAATTAAGTGCTTTACATAAAAATGAGAAAGAAAATACAAGGTATTAAAAAAAAAGAAAGAACTAGAAATAAAATGATTTAAATTAGAATTGATTACCAGGAGATAAAATAGTTAATTAAATGGGATGGGGATGTTCTCTTTTATTCTGGACTGTGAATAAAAGGACTGGACGATGTGATTGCATCGAGCGTATTTTGCAGTATAAAACACGTATTTATGTCGATTTCATCAGGCTCCGAAAATATTTGGAAAAAAACACAAAGAATGGCCTTCTCAGCTGCCATAGTTGCAACTCTTGCGTCATTAGAACAGAGTGTTCAACGCAGCTCTGTTTACGTTTTGTCAGGGCTGAACGCAGCCCTGCCCCTGGTTTCCATGTTTTATGGGGACTTTCCATAGACATAATGATTTTTATACTGTGCAAACTGTATATTCTATCCCCTTACGCTAACCCTACCCCTAAACCTACCCGTCACACAAAACGTCTGCATTTGTACATTTTCAAAAAAACACACTTGGTATGATTTAAAAGCTGGGGACCAAAAAATGTCCCCACATGGACAAGAGTTTTGGATATTGCCATCTTTGTGGGGGCATTTTGTCCCCAAAATATAGGGTTTACCAGGACACACACAGACACACACACCAGTTAATGTTCATGCACAGCTGACTGACCTGTTGAAGTTGTGAACGGTAGTGTAATTCAATGAGACCTGGGGTGAAAAAGCACCCTAAAAGTAGTCTTTATTGTTTGTGCACTATATTCCGAGTGTTTTGAAGCCATATGACTGCTTTGTGGGGTGACCTTTTCATTTACATCCACCATCTTGAAAGATCACACCACAACACAATGCCTTTGTGACGTTCAATGACGTTAGTGCTTCGACCCTTCTATAAAAAGTCAGTCGAAGACGTTTAATCCACTAAATTCACTAAAACAATGATTTTCCGGCGCGGTTTGCATCATTAACACATTAGCGTATCGATGTCCAGATCTCACTCAGTTACTGTGCCTTAAATGGGTCCCGCGTGTGCTCGATCGATAGTGTCCTCTTTACCGTAGTCAAAGCCATTACCTACTGACCGTCTGTGCCTTCAGGACTAAGTGGGTTGAAGATCAATCTAATCCTGTTGTAGTCTTTGTGTTACGTGAGTTTGTTGCATGATCTCATTTGCTCTGTGAGGTAAATGTGGTCATCTCTTCCGCTTTGCTGTGAGAGATTGGCTTGTTATTCCAAAAATCAATGCTCAAAAGTTTAGATTTCAAAGTCTCTTCTGGCCAAACACAGTTTTGCAGCTGCAGTCCCAGGATGATGGTGCCATTATTTGTTGCGGTCCTGCTAATACAAGTGGTTTAGTATAGTTTAAGGTCTGTTTACCAATAATACATAGGTATTATTCATTTAATGGTCAATTAGCTGTTCGACATCATTAAGTGGCAATGAATCGATCTGAATTCGACTTGGCTCTTGTGCGGGTCCGATTTTTTACCTCTTACACTTATTCAACTGGTTTTCGGCGTGTACAGCCTTTATCGTTTAGCAAGGTAAGACATATGTGTCACCTATGTGACATATTTATAAATACCTTTTACTTGTTATCGTGCATTTATATTGCTATCTTTGTCAGTCCTAGGGTGTTTCCTTCAGTAATCAAACAAATCCATAGATTCTCCCTCTGTTCCTCTATCTTTATCTTTCTTTTGATTTGTATCCTTCAGGTGAAGAAGATAAAGACGGAGGAAATGCCCAGGTCTTTTCCTCAACCGACCCCCTCTGGAGATCCCGAGTCCAGGCTTTTGTCCCATCGTCCAGACAAAAGCTCGGGGACTAGAGATCAGTTTCATCTGCACAGTCCAGACCGGAGCGTCAACCTCAGTGTTAACGGCATGAATCTGACCCCTCCGACCGTTAGCTCCGCCACATCCACAGAGACCTTCAACAGGTCAGCTTATACCTTTCAAAAGTTTGGCGTCAGTGCGATTTCGTGTTTTTAAAAGAAGTCTCTTATGCTAACCATGGCTGCATTTATTTTATCCACAAAAAGTGAAATATTAACCATTTTAATAACTGTTTTCTATTTTGCCAGATGTTAGTTTTGCAGAGTCATTAATATGAGACATGTTAATTCTAATATAAAATCTAGTTGTAGTAAGCTAGTTGTCTTTTTACTCCAGTAAATATTTTTCAGGGTAAATTTATTTTTATATAGGAATATATTAGTCAAACGATGACACAATTTTCATTTTTGGGAAAACTATGCCTTTTGTCAGATACTGGTTTTTCATACAAGTGCAACATGTTTGAAATGTACTTCAAAAATCCAAAAATAGATTTTTGTTTACACACACTACAAGGTATGTCAATAAGAAAAATTGATGCTAGAGTTTCTGTACCTGACACACTTATGTAACACTGTCTGGGGTAAATGTCATCTCAGACTAACTAATATTCAATTGGTGTTATGGTCATCAAAGCACATTATTCCAATGGGGGAAAAAAAGGTTTGTCTTCATAATATTTCAACAAAATATAATAACTTACTCCACCTCTGAAACGACTTTACTTTTCAGCTGATGTTATCAAGCCCAACACCTGGTTCTATTCTACCATTTAGGGACAACATTAAAGTCACCATGAAATCAAATATAAAATATTATCAAATATTTTTTTGGCAATATTTTTAATTCACATGGCCTTGTAATCTTTAATCAAAACAACTTCCCCTCCCTCTTGCAGCAACATCTCTTTTCTTCTCTGATGATGTGTTTAGTGGCCCAAAGGCGGGGCATCCTGTCACTCACATGGAATCGACCAATAGCAAACCAAAACCATCCAATCAAATCCCCATGGACAAAATTAAGTCCCGCCCTACATTTTTTCTTATTCGTGAATAGGGTCGTTTGAATTTTAAGGATTCTGTTTATCGGTTTCGATTCTTATCGATTCCTAATTTCGATTCCATATCATTCAAATTTTTTAAGTGTTATTGCAAAACATTTCACTGTAGCTGAATGCAATGAACAAAAATCAACATATAAACAAACTAGCAATTGCACAAATAAAAACAATTTAACAAAGATACGATTAAAATACATATTTTCAGGTATTCATATACTGAAATTGTAATCATAAGCAGTGTCTCAGAACAAGCCGTTTGCAGATTCGGCCCTGCCCACGAGTGTTGATGACACTGCCGTATAGCTGTACACAGTCCGCCATGTTTATCTCCTCGCCAGAGCATTTAACAGCAGCATTCATGTAAGAAATGTGTTCTTTTTAAAGCTACTAAAGTTATTCAGTCAAGAGCAGTGAGTGATTTTCTGTTCATCTTTTGTTGTTTGATTAATATTAACAGCAGATATAGTAGTAGGTACTGTATATTACACTGCTTTCACTTTAAAGGGATAGTTCACCCAAAAATGAAAATTTTACATTTATCTGCTTACCCCAGGCCATTCAAGGTGTAGGTGTCTTTGTTTCTTCAGTAGAACACAAATGGAGATTTTTAACTTCAACCGTTACTCATAGAATGCATGTCAATGGGGTCTAATTCTATTAGAGTAAAAAAAACATTGACAGACAACTTCAAATGAATCCATGCGGAAAGGAAGGTCAATGTACACGATCTATTGTAGATTGCACCTCACACACAGGAAGTGATGTCTCTACACTAGATCGGGTACATTGACCTTCCTGTCCGGAAGTGCTGCGCTTTCAGGGCTGTTGGACATGGTGTTGTATTTGAGGTAAAAAAATGATATAAATACTGTTCGGTTTATCGCACAAACCGATCGTTTCGTGTCTTAAGACATCAATGTGTCGTCACGAGCCGCATGGATTAATTTGAAGTTGTCTGTGCATGTTTTTTTACTCTAATAGAATTAGACCCCATTGACATGCATTCTATGAGTGACACACTGCAACGGTTGAAGTTAAAAATCTCCATTTGTGTTCTACTGAAGAAACGAAGACACCTACATCTTGGATGGCCTGGGGGTAAGCAGATAAATGTCAAATTTTCATTTTTGGGTGAACTATCCCTTTAAAACACGGATCTAATATACACATGCGATTTCTGTACTTTCTGCATACAGACATAAATAACATGTGAACTTTGTGTGTTTCTGACATAACCGTGTGTGCATTTGACAGTTTAATCGCAATATAACATGAAAGAGAACTAGTCTCACGGACGCACCGTCATCCAGCTCTCTGTGCGCATGTGTTGGGTGTGTGTGCTCAAGTTGAGGGTGATATGGCTTTAAATACGATAGAGGTGATCATCAATACCATTTAAAGGAAACACACAAAACAGCTAATTTTTCTCAAACCCAAAAATTGGCATTTTCAAAATGGTATATTAAATGATCTGTTAGGAATTTTGATCTGAAACTTCACATACACACTCTGGGGACACTTGAGAGTTATATTACATAATATTACATTGCATAATAGGTGCCCTTTAAGACATAACCGATGTATTTGTTAATTTGTGTGCTGTGCAAAAAGACGAGGAAGACAACTCCATTCATTATCGCGCACTATTCACTATGAGAAGCCTTTCTCGTGTGTGTGTGTGTCTGCAGTGGTTTAAATCACAATAAAATGCGTGCACAGGAACCGATAAGCCGATTTCTTATCGAATCACTGGTTCTGGGAAATTTGGAACTTGTTCTAAAATGGAACTAGTTCTCGATACCCATCCCTGTTCGTTAGGGGTGTAACGGAACACAAAACTGACGGTTCGGTATGTACCTCGGTTTAGAAGTCACGGTTCGGTACGGGTTCGGTACAGCAGTTTTTTTAATTAAACAGTGGTTTACTGATAAAAAAGTGTCTGTCCTTAAATTAATTAAATTATAACTAAAAATGTATTGAAGATATTGCTGTATACTATAGGGAGCCCTTACTTGCACATTACTATTAAAGGTTAACATTAGCCAGAATTCAGTTGCTATTTATTTTTAGGTATAACACTCAAATAACATAGTATGCAAACATGTAAACTTCACATAAGGCATTTTTGCAAATCTAATAATAAATTAGTTTTTTCTCCAATTCGTTGTTGAAATATAATAATTTATACACAGTGTCTGTCATTTTCATGACAGGTTTATTGAAGCATACATGAAATGATCAAGAAATCAGGTTAAGTAGAATATAATGAATATAACGGCTAATATAGAGCATATATTTAGTGAAAGAGTTGATTTCTTTGGTGAATAAAATTCTATGGATATTGAATGGAAACAGTGGAAAACGTGATGCTACATGACCTTGTTTAGTTTACACGCAGTTATATTGAGGTCTTTCCGCCGCTGAAACACTGATTGACCGATAACACCACATATGTTACGTGACAATAAGGTGTAATGTATCCTCAACATACCTTCAGATGTTCATTCATGTTTATTCTTTAGGAAGAGGTGATTGATCGTGCGGGGCTACTTGAACTGACACGCCTTAAAGATTGGTACACACGTGCACCGAACCGAAAGCCCTGTACCGAAACGGTTCTGACGAATACGTGTACCGTTACACCCCTACTATTCGCGAAGCCGTTCCACTTGGATAAACATCACACTATAGGGAAGAAAAGATTATCTGTTTCATGCTGACTTTAACTTGACTTTATGTGAATGCAAACATCATTTTGGCAGCAGCATGTGAATTGTGGCATAAAATGATGATGAGATAATATTTCATCCAACAAGTCAGCCTTCCAATAATTAACCCTGGAATTCTGAAAACGGTACAGTTTTCCAGTTGATCCAGCTGTCTTGTCAGCTTGCTGTCATTTTCCGTACGTATATGTGGACCTTGCATCTTCCTGTGGGTCTTTGAAAGGAATAGCAATCCAGCAATCTCGCCTTTGTGCCAAATATTAAACAACAGCATACCTTTGTGACTGCTGTAGAATTATCAGCATATACACCTCAAGAATGTATTTAGGCTAGTAAAAATTATTGTGGTTCTTGTGCAATAAGGAATCTGTAGATGAATGCATTGCTTTAAACTGTGATAAGTAATGATCATTACAATTGAGCTTGATGTAGCCAAGTAATTTTCCATAATTTCTTACAGAACAAAAGCTCAGTAAAAGGGCCTGTTGTTCACTCAGGGAGGTGGTGGCTAAGCAGGATTTCCGTTTTGTAATTCATGACGGCAGTCATTATTTTAATACCCTTGTCAGACTGTGTAACACCACTTAAGAGCTCCAGTGAAGTGGAAAAATATTTCCCTTTTATTCAGATTCTCCAAGAAATCTTGCGAAATGTCTTTTCAGGTATGTGCAGTACCCTAATTATTAGTAGGCTTTGCAGTGAGATGGGAATTTCAAATTTTACAACAAAAGGGAATCGCCCTGATAAACGCACAACTGCACAAGAACTTTGTTTGGTAATCATGTGATTCATGAGCTGTTTGGAGCCAAATGGACTATATTATTTTTTTCCCTTTGTGAATATGGCCTAAATCCTTTGTATTGGACGGTTGTGATTTTAGTGTGGCCAACTCTCCGATTATTTACTTTCCTTTTGACACACACACACACACACACACCTTTCAACAGCGCTCATGGTAATGTCGCACGTACTGCTGAACAGTGCATGCCAACTCACTCAATGAACTTTTCAATGATCCCTACATTTTCCAGTGTTTTTTTTTTTTTAACACAATCCAAACGTAGCAATTATATGGATTATAACAATAATTTACTCTCACAGACAGTTACACAGATTTTTACACAATTTGAATGTACATCCTCAAGTTGTTCAAATCCCTTGCTCCTTCCATGTTTGTTTATGAAATATTTTGGATTATTTGATCATGCTTTCAGCTACATTGAAAAGAAGTGTCTTAAAGGGGACCTATTATGCCCCTTAGATGTAATATAAGTCTCAGATGTCCCCAGAATGTGATGTTTCAGCTCAAAATACCACAAGATAATTTATTATCCCCTGCCCAAAATGCCCCTTTCTAGGTAGAGGCAAAAACATGCTGTTTTTGTACGTGTATCTTTTAAAGGGTTAGTTCAACCAAAAATGAAAATTCTGTCATTTATGTCATTCCAAACCTGTAAGACCTTCGTTCATCTTCAGAACACAAATGAAGATATTTTCTGATCTGAGAGCTTTGCGAAGATGAACAAAAGTCTTACAGGTTTGGAGAGACATGAGGGTGAGTAATTAATGACAGAATTTTCATTTCAATTTTCAACGAACCCTGTAAAAGAAGAGGGCTGTGCCTTTTACAGCTCCATGTAAATGTGCTAGACACATATTTAATTTCCAGTTAAATATATAAACATCCAAGATATCTTTAGTTTTGTGTCTCAGATAGGGATGAAACGATTACCGGTTTCACGATAAACCACGATAAAATTTAGTGACGGTTAGTAATATCGTATAAAATTTTATTATCATTAAAACCGCGTGTGATTATCACGGTTGTGAAAACTCGCGGTAAATCTTGTCCAGTCAGCGTCAGTCTGGCGCACCGCTGTTTTCTGAATGAGGAGAAATGGCAGAAAGCAGTGACAGCACTCGGGGGATTGTTCTGCCTTCTAAAAGGACCAAATCTGAGGCGTGGTCATATTTTGGCTTTTACAAAAGTCCTGAGGGAAACTTAATCTAAGATGGTCACCCTGTCTGCAAACATGCCGGAAGAAAGTCGCTGTAATCGGGAAAACACTTCAAATCTGCGAACCCAAGGCAAGTGGACTTTGACCTCAATACCAAACCTACGTCTGGGAAATAATAACGTGAAGCGAACGAACAAATTCAGACAAGACTAGGGTGACATTTAAGGGATAATAATCAGGGTTTGACATTAACAACCGCCATTTGCGAGTGTAACGTTATTTCGGCTGCACACTAGCCACTCTGGCTGTTGAACTTATAATAGTCTTCTCAAAAGCCATCTGTTATAATCGCGTTGCGCATTATAAGCACTTACACGTGCTTCTATTGAGTTTATGAATGCAATATCTCATAATCAGAGGCGTTCAGATTAGCGGAGTTTTGTTCAGAGCGCGCGCCGCTCTCACACGCTGAAATCTGCACTCAAAGCAGAGATAAACGTGTGTTGTACGCAGGAGATTCATTCATCATACAGTGGATGACTGCTTTTGTTCTATTTCAGCAGCGAAAATGGTTTAAAAAAAACACAGCAGAACCACAGCGCATCTGATATGACTGGCATAACGCTGGCGAATTTAGGGACCGTCTGTAAAGTTACATAAAACATTTGTAACGTTATACACGTTTCAAACTTCAAAAGCATTTGAAGAGAATGACAGTCATAAAAAGACTGTAAAGTGTTCATCTAGGTGTCAGGTATGATGCACACATTTTGATATTTAATAAAATAAACTGTCAAATCATATGGAAATATGGATATGCATTATTTCACTAGGATACTGTTTGGGCTCTAACACAAAATATGCTAGATTTAAATGTGTCTGATAGAACACTGATGAGAATATTGCTTGGGAATATATTTACAGTGATAATATTAGAGATTATATTTACGACAAATTATTATTATTTATGCGTTATGCGTTGCTATTGATGATGGCCATTAAGGAAGGAAATCCCACAGAATCTAGCTTAAAAAAGTGCTTAGAGCTGCTTTAGTTATTTGTTGAATTTCAAATATAAAACTTGTTGAAATGTTTTAAGTGTGTGCATCTGTTCTTTTTGAACACTTTCATTTCGTTTGAACAAAACCGTGACAATATTGATAACCGTGATAATTTGGGTCACTATAATCGTGATGTTAAATTTCCATACCGTTTCATCCCTAGTCTCAGATAAATTCTTATGCAAGACATTTTTAAATATATACGTTTATATAATATAGACATTATATATAATTAATATAATATAATATAATATAATATAATATAATATAATATAATATAATATAATATAATATAATATAATATAATATAATATAATATAATATAATATAATATAATATAAAATGACTCACATTGCGCACTATATGTCAATTTAGATCAAGTACCGGTAATTAAATTGGATCTTTTATCTTTATATTTTTGTCTTATCTTATTTAACTTTTATTTTGTTTTCGATGATATTACTACAAAAAGTGAAAAATACTGATTCAGATTAAAATTTTCTTGTATCTCATAATTGGTTATCATTGTGTTGTAAAAATGGAAAAATAAAATGTTTTCAAAAAAAGGAAATTATATATTATATTATATTAATTATATTATATTATACTATATTATATTATATTATATTATATTATATTATATTATATTATATTATATTATATTATATATATTATATTATATTATATTGTATTGTATTATATTATATTATATTATATTATATTAATTATATTATATTATATTATATTATATTATATTATATTATATTATATTATATTATATTAATTATATTATATTATATTATTATATTAATTATTAATTATATTTTTGTGTGTAATACTCCCTGCTTCATTTTAAAGTCCGCCTGTAGTCAATAATTGCATCCCTTAAAATAATAATAATAATAATTAGTTACATTTATATAGCGGTTTCCTAGGCACTCAAAGTGCTTTGCATAGAAGGGGGGAATCTCCTCAACCACCACCAATGTGCAGCATCTCCACCTGGATGATAAACTCATAAAACTCATCTTCACCAAAATTACAAATTTACATGTTTTTTCCTGTGAAAAAAAATGTCATGCCTTAATGTAACTTTACACCCTTGCTTAATTTAGTATATGCAAATTCATAAATATGCAAATTAGACTACATTATCAAACAGCTAGTAATGTGTTGCTAGTGTTACACAAACCATGTTCCCGTTCGCCATCTCAGTCACCCTTCAGTATCCTTAGAACCGCTTGAACATCATAAAAAGTCAAAGGCATATAGTTCATCATAATATACATCATATATAAATAATTTGCCCGCTATATTGTTAAATGCACATCATTTTTCATATCAACAGAAAAATAAGCCGGGATAACCTGGCTTCTCTTGAGACTCTCCTGCGTCAGACCATAGTAATGGTGATAATGCTAAAGCCCGCCCACACGTTGACCTGATTGGTTACAAGGTAGTTTGTGACGTCAGAAACACCTGCGATTTAAAAACGTGTTTTTGAGACTTGCTGCGTCCCAATTCGCATACTATCCGTACTAAATAGTACTCGAAAAAAGAATTAGTATGTCCCAAATCGTAGTATGTTGAAAAAAGTATTCCAAAGATTCCCGGATGGTTTAGCTACTATTTCCGGTCAGAATCCGAAGTGCAGATCGATGCGCACTCTAACGGCTGATATTGCCCACAACCCATTGCGAGATGGACGAGGATTCGATTAGAACTACAAACGCGGATAAAAAGTGTCAAAAAACTACAAACATGACGGTTACGCGAGTCTGACGGTTAAGTGGAGAGGATTAGATAAAGTGGTTTGAGTGAGCAATTATCAGTATTTAACCTGACGAAAAGATATTTATTCAATATTATCCACATTATATTTCTCCTTCAGCAGCATTGAGAACGTATGATACGTTTGGCCATTAACTTTGCAAACACATGAGAGGAGTCTCTGCATTAAAGACCCACGAAAGGCAGATCAACGAGCGACTACATTTCTCTCAGATACGGTAGGAAATTAAATTGAAAGTGGGGATTTGAACTGTGACGATGATTGACAGGGCAGTTTAAACGGGATGCACGTAACAGAGTCCGTTAAAGATGACGAAGTAATATGTCCCAAAGCTTGCACACTCCTCTGCTACACACTCAAAAGTATGTACTTTTTCTTCACAAAAAGAGTACATACTTTTAGCACGTAGTATAAGTAGGCGAATTGGGACGCAGCAACAGTCTTTGGTTCACTGCAGTTTTGAGGAGAAAATACTCAGCAATGGTGCTGACTGAAAGCATTAAACATAGATATAAACATTAAAAACTTGATTTTCACCACAGGGGGGTCTTTAACATATTTGACCATTTTTTAGTCCATTCTACTGATAGTCTTCTCAAAAAGCAAAACAAAAAAAAGATTCCGGGGCCATTCAGCTACTATAACGTGACTATATTAGCCATTGTTTATTGATGCTAATGCAGTCCCACTGGTTTCCTGGAGATGTGGATTGTTTTGTTCCCCACAACGATATTAATTCCCAACAAATCTGAGTCTGTGGAACATCCACTCCTGAGCTCATCTTGTTTTGTTGGCCGGACTCCAGCATGTAGAGTGGATACGGTTCTTTCCAGCTGTAGTAATTACTGGAGACAAGTCAAACAATAGCTCTGAACTGCAGCACTACGTGTTCATTGTTCACCAAACAATAGGCACTCCTAGACACTCTGACCATGTGCTGCAAAAACGGTTTGGTTTACTCTGGCAAATACCAGATATGTGTAGATTGTGCCGTTCGGTGATTCTGACCTGTTTTTTCTCCATTGCAGCCTCCAAGAAGATGAAAGACCAATATCTCCTTTTTATATCAGGTATGACCAGTCACACTTTCACTCACACTTCTTCCTGCTGCTGAAAAACATGTTGTTTTAGTGGTGTGAATGGACTTTTTATAAAATCTCAAAACGGATGTTGTTTTATTGTGCAAACCAGGGAACAAGGTCTTACTTTTCACTCTCAGATTTGACAACAACTTTGTGTTTGTTTTGTACATTAAGATTCAGCTGCGTGAGTTGTGGTAGTAAACTAAATGTCACAAATCTTTTACATGTGCGCAAATGATCGCTCAAAAAGCTGAAATCCACTTAGCGTCACGTCAGGGACAGCTGCTAATGGTTTCTGGTTGAGGACAGTCTGAGCGTGATGAATCTGGTAGCCAACAGGTCAAAACAAACCTCTCCTGTGGTTGTTTTCTCGGTTCCTTCATGTGTTGACTCATTGCATCAGCTCAGGTCCCCTCTCGTACCATAGCAACTGACCCTTCACACATTTCCCATCACATAGTTTACCCAACCCAGCCCTCGCGCTGCGGACGCTCACACTCTCTCTGGCACTGGTGCTGTGAACATGAGCAGAGAGCCTTAAAGGAACAGTTCACACAGAAATAGAAATCCTCTTTATTATATACTTACCCTCATATCGTTACCAACGCGTATGACTTTATAAAATAAAAGGAATTGATCTGTTTTATATACAGTGTTGAGGTTTTAGCCAACCACTTTGCTAATGTCTTTTATTGTTACTCCACTGCACTTGCTTTCATAAAGGAATGCAAGCAAATAAATATAATATACTAGTGTGTTTTCTGTAACCTTTAACCTCTTATATTGGTTATATATAGATGATTGAAGTGTGTTTTCTCAGGCCTGAGATGTCAGTCAGTGAATAAATCATTTTAGCTGTTTTTTATAGTTCTTGAGTTTTCTACTGCAACAAAAGGTTATATCTATTGAATGAGATTTATTTTTTAAGATTTATTTTTATGTTGAAAGATGCTAACTAAGGCTGTGTTAATTCAAAAATACATTAAGGACAGTAATATTATGAAATATTATTACAATTTAAAATAACCATTTTCTATTTGAATATATTTTGAATATAATTTTTTCATCACATTATCCTTCAGAAATCATTCTATTATGCTGATTTGGTGTTCATTAAACATGTATTATTATTATTATTATTATTATTAGTGTTAAAAACAGTGGTGCTGCTTAATATTGTTATGGATTTTAAGTTGAATATTTAAAAAGAACAGCATTTATTTGAAATAGAAAACTTTTGTAACATTTTAAATGTACAGTACTGTGCAAAAGTCTAAGGCACGCTCATATTCTCACCAAAAAACATGAAGAAACAGAAAAATATATTAATAACTGGATTAAAACCAGTTTTTGTTAAAATACTAACGTACCTAAGACTTTTACACAGTACTGCACAAACTGTAATTTTTGATCAATGTGATGCATCCTTGCAGAATAAAAGTATTAATTTCTTTCACAAAAATCCCAAATTTTATGGTAGTGTAATGTAATCCACACACTCAAGTCAAGTCAAGTCAACTATATTTATACATTATTATTATATTTTTACAATGCAGATTGTTTCAAAGCAGCTTCACAGTGTTAAACAGGAAAATAATACAACAGAATTTTATTCGGCCGTATAGCCGCTCTGGAGAAAACGGTGATGTCATCAGCTCATTTCAATTATCATACAGTGACAATGTGGGCATTAGATCAGTAATTAGATCAGTAATTTAGTTTATATGGTTAATTTAGTTTAATAATTTGATTTATTTGGATATTTAGTGGAACATTTTGTGTCCCCAACTGAGCAAGCCAAGCCAAAGGTGACAGTGGCAAGGAAACCATAACTCCATCAGTTGTCCTAATGGAGAAAACACACCAACACACACACACACGTGCGTGTGTGTGTGTGTGTGTGTGTGTGTGCAAATGGCAAGAGGCACATTCCGTATCTGCCCTGCAACATGAAGCTTATATTGATGATATGTTATTCCTTGAAAAACGACCAAATAAAAACATGGCATTTCAAAGTCATTTTACATTTTAAAGGGATAGTTAACCCAAAAATGAGAAGCCTGTCATTATTTATTCACACTCAAGTTGTTCCAAACCTGTATGCGTTTCTTTCTTCTGCCCATCAACTGTTTGGTTACCGACATTCTTCAAAATATCTTCTTTTGTGGTCAGCAGAAGAGAGAAACTCATACATGTTCGGGAACATGTTGCGGGTGAGTAAACAATGACAGTCTTTTAATTTTTGGTCAACTATCCCTTTAAAATGTAAAATGACATTGAAATGCCATGTTTTTTTTGTTTTTTTTTTCGGGTGACATGCAGATCTTGAATTTTGCACCTGTTTTCTGTTAGCACTGCTAGTTTGGTTCCCTCCTGTTTTGCCCACTGCTGTGAACTAGATTTGGGAGATGACGGTATGGAAGAAATGACTAAGGTAGCAGACTAGTTTTAGTGCCAGCTTCTGCTCAGTCCTCGCCCTTGGAGCCCTCAACCTTTGACCGCTGAGAAATGCAGGACCGACAGACCTCATCAGATCATCTTTAGCTTAACAGTTCTCACTGACATATTATTGCCTGCCTTTAATAGCATCTACGTTCGCATCTAGTGGTCATTCCTTTTGATACCGCTCAATACGGAGAAAATTGTTTACTCACTCATGGTGTTTAAATAGCGAGTAGTCAGCTGTGAGTGGTTAACTGGCTCTGACCCTGAGAGCGCTGCTGGGAAGGACATAACTGTTGTGTCTGGAGTATTTCCGGATCCAAAAGATAATGCTGCTATTTTTGACCATGGAGTAATTTTCTGGAACTTTCTTTGCAGTGTAAGAGCATTTAGATTAGGTAAATCATATTTGTTTTTCTGATTTGGATGGTCAGATTAGGTCAGTAATCCAATGGGAGATTTCCTGGCTTCAAAACAATGTGTACAGTGCTGTGTTCTATTCAGTGCAACATGAAGGCATTGTCTGAAAAAACAACGACAATGGTTCAAAAATATATTACAGCTCCCTAAAGTCCCAAACTCAATTACAGTACTCACTTTAGTGGTCCAAAATGTATTGTAGCCTGCAAAGAAAAGTTTAAAATAGTTTCTGTGTAATATTTATGCTGTATTTGGATGCAGGGCATCATTTCGATGCAGAATTGTGTTATTTTTTGATGCTGAGGCAAGCATCAACTGAAACCACCTCAATTAGCAAGTATTTTGTTGTGATTGTGTGTGATACTGCAGGTTGTGTATCTCTGATATCAGTTTACAACTGATTAAACCTGATTAACAGGAAACACATTGAGTTGACTAGAGTAACTGTATACATAAATGTATAGTACCATTCAAACGTTTGGGTCAGTATGAATACATAAAAAACTTTTATTTGGCAAAGATCCATTAAATTGATCAAAAGTGAAAGTAAAGATTGTTAAATTGTTGCAAAAAAATCTAATTCAAATAAATGCTGTTCTTTTTCTGAGAAAAAGCACTGAATCTGCATATCAGAACTTATCAGAAATCTCCCAGAACACACTAGTAATTCCCTGAAACTACTCTAGACACCTTAGCAACACCTTAGCAACGCCCTGACAACCACCCAAAACACCCTAGCATAGTGGCAGCGAGTTTGCACGTTCACTTTTAGAATATTCAAAAATCTGGTTATTAATTGTATTTATTTATTTAAAATTTCTCATTAGAAAAAGATTAATTGTATAAAACTGATGCAAAACCCAAAAAATCTAATAATTGTACTCACCATCAAGTCGTTCCAAACATTTATGACTTAAAATTGTATTATAATATTTCGAAAATTGCAATCCAGTGTTTTGGGCCTCTATTGGCTTTTATTAAAGCTTAATAATTCATTATTTTGTCTCTTCTTTAATATGTTGTTCTCTTTAGCTCCCAGATCTCTCCTGGACACTGCAGACCTGACTTAACAAAGTAAGTGATTACACAGTGCCGTAATATGACAATTCAATTATTTGAATCAATGATTAGTCAGTCTTCCAGACAGAAGAGTCCCATTGTTCATGTAATTAAAGCAATCATCATTTGAACATTAACATCTCTCTCTCTCTCTCTCTCTCTCTCTCTCTCTCTCTCTCTGCCCAGTTTTCTGGAGAAGACCATTCGCTCAGCGGTCGAGCAGCACCTCTTCAACACACACATGCACACAGGTCAGAGTTCAGAGGGCTTGGATCCGACCGCCCACCTTTCATCTCCTGGGACAACGGCCCGAGAGAGGAGGAGACATCTACGAGAACAGGAGCAGAGCTTCAGGTAGGAGCAGGTTAATCCTGAAGTACAGCATGCTAGCTTGTCTGTGCTGTGGGTAACCAGTTGTCCAAGTCATTATAGAATGATTAGTATTTATTCTAATCAACGTTGATCAAAACTGCTTCATCAGCCGTTTCGCTGCAATTTACATCTGTGATGTCAGTCTTTACAGCCACTCCCACAACAATTAGCACGTTGTTTGGTGCGATTGCGATTATAGGTTATATCTCTGATATAAATCCACAACTGAATAAAACTGATTGAGCATTGAGATGACTAGAATATATTATACTACCATTGAAAAGTTTGCGGCCAGTAAGATTTTAGTTCTTTTATTCAGTAAGGATCCATTAAACTGATAGAAAATGACTGAAAAGAAAGCAGCACAACTTTTTTCAATTAATTTATTAATTAATAAGAAATCATCATAAGATGATGATAAGATGCACAGAAAACGTACATTTAACAATTATTAAATTGAATATCAAATGTAAAAATGTTTTAAAAATACATTAGTGCTGTCAAATCGATTAATCCAAAATAAAAGTTCATGTTTACATAATATATATGTGTGTGTACTGTGTAATTATTATGTATATATAAATACACACACACATTCATGTGTATATATTTAAGGATAATTTGCATATATATATATATATATATATACATACTGTAGATTTATTTATATAATTTATATCATATATAAATATTTTATATATAAACATAACACATTTCTTAAATATATACATGCATGTGTGTGTGTGTATTTATATATATACATAATAATTATACACAGTACACACACATACATATTATGTAAACATGAACTTATATTTTGGATGCGATTAATCACGATTTCTCATCGATTTGAAAGCACTAAAATAAATAAAACAGAATTTTTTTTGAAAATCTGCTTTATCCACAAACAAGGATGTCCAGCTTTCTGCAGCTGACGCTGAATATGAATATATCAGATGGTTAAATATCTACTAACTAATCGGCCTACCTAATATAATGTATATCGACCTATAGCTAATTTTAGCCTAACAAATTTGTTTAGTTAATCCCATATAATCACAGTGATTCAAGCAAAAAAATGTGTTCGATGTTTATTTTTATGAATCTATCATCCACTCTCATTTCCATTCCAGTTTGGGTCGTTGATGGCTGGATCTCAGAGAGATCAAACTAATCCTGTTGACACAAACTCCAAGCGAACTATCCACAGAGACACTGAAAACATTAGATTAGTGGCTCAACAGTTGTGCTGTGTTACACAGTTGTAAATAAATAGTCCCGTCTGCTTTCAGTAGGTGAGGTATCACAGCGACAGGCTTCGGTTTTGCTCTTAGGATTTCATCCCTTGAGTAAAGGACAAGCACATGAAGTCCTTGTCTCATCTCTCTTCATTCTGTGGTGCCTGAAAGTGAACTGTGTCTTTCTCAGGGTCGAGGGTGATAAAGAGAACATCCCGTCTCCGGGTGTGAGGGTCACAGAGGAGGGTGACGGGCGTCGTCTGCTGCCACACGAGGCTCAGAGAAACAGGAAGCCCAAACACAGTCCCACACTGACTGAGCTCTCTGACAACCAGGACGCCCCCACTGTAAGTCTGATTTTAAGTCTAGTCTCCATGGCCTTCTCTTTGTCTTTTTGCAAGCATCGCTATTACTATTGCTCTTACTAAGGGTTAGTGATTTCAACAAACCACCCAAAGTTTTCAATTTAGTAATGTACACTTGTCCCGCAATGTACTTTTTTTTTTTTTTTTTGGCAGGCATTAAAATATTTAAATAGGTTGTTTCGACTACAGACATGCAACTGCTTAAAAACCATCTGGAGGTTTTCCAAAGGGTGTTTTGACAAATCATTTGCCCCTAATAAATAAATATGAATAAATAATTTAAACACTCACTTTATAATAAGATAAAATTGTTATCATTAGTTAATGCGGTAACATTTTGCAATAAGGTTTCATTTGTTCACATTAGTTAACATGAGCTAACAATGAACTATACTTCTACAGCATTTATTAATCTTAGTCAATGGTAATTTCTACATTTACTAATAAATATTTAAATGAACAAACATGAGCACACAATGAACAATTCAATGTTTACTAACTAACATTAAGAAAGTTTAATAAATACTTTAAAAAAAATACGTTGCTCATTCATGTTAGCTAATGCAGTAACTAACAACGTTTTACAGCATTTGTTAATCTAGGTTCATGTTAATTTTTAATATTGTTATTCATGTTCATTAATGTACAACTAATATATACATTTATGCAAATTGAAATGTTAAAAAGGTATTACTATATGTAATTGACTTTAACCAATATTGATGAATTCTAGGTCATGATACCTAATGTATTAACTAATGTTAACACATTTATTTCATTTATTTAAATTTAGCTCACCAATAAAATTATAATTTTTACTCTCCATCGTCATTCCAAACATTTTAGACTTTTTTTTTCTATGAAACGCAAAATATATTTAAATGTTTTGAAAATTGCATCAGTAATTTATTTATTTATGTATTAATTTGATACAATGAAAGTCAATGGGTCCCATCAAAGTCGCTTTCAAGGAAATTCTGTTCACTCTGCGGCTATATTTGCAGCTATTTCAGGCATCCAAGACCAAGTCCTATTTATTTGAATCGGGGAATCCTGAAATTAAATAACATTTTAACATTTCAAATAAGCAACAAAATCTGACATGAACTGTCCCATAAATGTTGTTTCTTAAAGGTCCTGTTCTTTGTGATCCCATTTTTCAAACTTTAGTTAGTGTGTAATGTTGCTGTTAGAGCATATATAATACCTGTAAAATTATAAAGCTCAAAGTTCAATGCCAAGCGAGATATTTTATTTAACAGAAGTTCCCTTTCAAAGCCTACAGCGAACGGCTGGTTAGGACTACATCCCTGTACATCCTGCTTTAATGACGTCAGTAGAGCAGTTTGTCGACTAACCTCCGCCCACAAGAATACGCGAAAAAGGGGGCGTGGTCTTGTTGCTCCCTCGTGGAGAAGAGGAAGTGTTGCGTTCGGTTCGGTTGCGTTTGTCGCCATGTCGTTCAGACGCTGTTATTTTCATCCCGGAGTCAAATCACCTTTGTTTGGCCTTCAGGGGCTGTAGTTTGAGCACATGCATCTCCCCGTTATGGTAAGAGGCGTGACCTTCCCGGGCAATGTGCGCTAAGCTGCTGTCGATTCACAACACGGGAACCGCTGGCACAATCAGAACTCGTTACGTGTTTCTGAAGGAGGGACTTCATAGAACGAGGAAATTCTCAGGCCGTTTTGAGGACAGTGAAAACAGCAGTATACAGATAAGTAAATTGTGTGAAAAATACTGTTTTTTTTTACACATGAAACATGAACACATGTTATATTGCACACTGTAAACAAAATCAAAGCTTCAAAAAAACACGAAAAACGGGACCTTTAAGCTCAAATAGCGATAAAAAGCTTATTTTTCAGGCTAGACCAGCCAATGCGCATGTGCAGTCCTGAGTCTCAGGTTTCTAACAGTATTGGTGCGCTTATCCGAGCGCATCTCAGGCTCAGCTCTCCCGTCTCTGCAGGACATCTTCACCAAACGCTGCAGAGGTAGAGCTACTAAAATCATCAGAGACATTAATCACCCTGCAAACTCTCACTTCACCCTGCTGCCATCTGGTAAGCGCTTCCGTAGCCTGATGGCAAAGACTGAAAGACTCAGGAGGAGTTTCTTCCCCCAGGCCATCAGACTCCTGAACTCAGTCACGTGACTCACTTCACCCCCGCACACGCATAAACATACGGTCTTTCAACATTAACATCCACATACTGCAATTGCACTGCACTTTACTTTACGTCCCTATTGTTACTGCGTAACAACCTGTAATAAACCTTGCACATTATACTTCTTTATATATACATATTATATATTTTATGTTAACCACTTATTTTTAAGTCTACAGTTTATCTCACTTATCATCCACATATTTTTTATATTTTTATTTTTATCTTATTTCCTATTTTTATCTTTTACTTGATTTATTTATAATTCTACTTATGTTAATACTTTTTATTCTAACTTTATTCTATTTCTATTTAATTTCTTGTAACTGTTATTTGCACTGTCCATGGAGCGGACCTGTTTACATTTCACTGCCAGTTGTATATTGTGTATATAACTGTGTATGTGACAAATAAAACTCTTGAATCTTGATCTTGAATCTATGGGAACCGGAGCTTCTAACCATAGATAGATCCTTCATCATTAGCAGCTGTTTCTATAGGCTGTTATTCGGAAGCCGTCCGCCATATTGAAACGGTCGAATCCGGTCCGTGAACACTTGAGAGCAAGTTGACTGCGTCTGCACCCTTAATTAGACACATGTATGATTATCTATATATGAAATAGACTTCAGCAAATGATTTTGCTGAACTAACACAATACAAGACGAAGACGTCAGCTTACACGACATTAAAACCTTACCATAGTGTAAAAAACCCCCAGTAATATTGAGTTAATACATATGAAAACACAAACCAACTAGGGGTTGAACGACATTTATGTGATGAAAGTCGCGTCGATGTCAAAATGTCATTAATGAACAAATAAGCCTGAACCTCGAGCTGAGAGGCGAACGCTGGGTTTTTTCTGTGCACAGCTATGGCATATGACACAGAGCTGCCTAAAAGATTATTGCTCCTACATAACAGCTTTTGTTTATCAATACTTTTGCCTTTGGGTCGTTATATTTCTCACAGATATCTGCTCGTTTTGAATCAGATACAGTAAATATTACATTTATATGAATGCATTAGTGAGAGAGCGATTGCATGTGGATTCTTCCTGGCAGCATCTCTCTACTAATAGTGAGGCTGTGGGTTTTAGTTATCAAGAAATGTATGCTAGAACTTTTCTGTTTCTAAGCTATTTTATTGCGGAACATTGTTGACAATACATTTCTGCGCTACTGAATGATTAATTGTGTGGCTCGCACGATCTCTGCGAGCTATGTGTGCGTTACAATGTATGCAATATGCATTAGTTTAGAACGGCGATTAACTCACATGTACAATAACGTGCATTCTCCTGATCAATTTTAAGCATTCAGATGGCATAATCAAACATACACTCACCTAAAGGATTATTAGGAACACCATACTAATACTGTGTTTGACCCCCTTTCGCCTTCAGAACTGCCTTAATTCTATGTGGCATTGATTCAACAAGGTGCTGAAAGCATTCTTTAGAAATGTTGGCCCATATTGATAGGATAGCATCTTGCAGTTGATGGAGATTTGTGGGATGCACATCCAGGGCACGAAGCTCCAGTTCCACCACATACCAAAGATGCTCTATTGGGTTGAGATCTGGTGACTGTGGGGGCCATTTTAGTACAGTGAACTCATTGTCATGTTCAAGAAACCAATTTGAAATGATTCGAGCTTTGTGACATGGTGCATTATCCGGCTGGAAGTAGCCATCAGAGGATGGGTACATGGTGGTCATAAAGGGATGGACATGGTCAGAAACAATGCTCAGGTAGGCCGTGGCATTTAAACGATGGCCAATTGGCACTAAGGGGCCTAAAGTGTGCCAAGAAAACATCCCCCACACCATTACACCACCACCACCAGCCTGCACAGTGGTAACAAGGCATGATGGATCCATGTTCTCATTCTGTTTACGCCAAATTCTGACTCTACCATCTGAATGTCTCAACAGAAATCGAGACTCATCAGACCAGGCAACATTTTTCCAGTCTTCAACTGTCCAATTTTACTGAGCTCGTGCAAATTGTAGCCTTTTTTTTCCTATTTGTAGTGGAGATGAGGTGTACCCGGTGGGGTCTTCTGCTGTTGTAGCCCATCCGCCTCAAGGTTGTGCGTGTTGTGGCTTCACAAATGCTTTGCTGCATACCTCGGTTGTAACATGTGGTTATTTCAGTCAAAGTTGCTCTTCTATCAGCTTGAATCAGTCGGCCCATTCTCCTCTGACCTCTAGCATCAACAAGGCATTTTCTCCCACAGGACTGCCGCATACTGGATGTTTTTCCCTTTTCACACCATTCTTTGTAAACCCTAGAAATGGTTGTGCGTGAAAATCCCAGTAACTGAGCAGATTGTGAAATACTCAGACCGGCCCGTCTGGCACCAACAACCATGCCACGCTCAAAATTGCTTAAATCACCTTTCTTTCCCATTCTGACATTCAGTTTGGAGTTCAGGAGATTGTCTTGACCAGGACCACACCCCTAAATGCATTGAAGCAACTGCCAAGTGATTGGTTGATTAGATAATTGCATTAATGAGAAATTGAACAGGTGTTCCTAATAATCCTTTAGGTGAGTGTATATCTATAGTCTTTTTTTTCATTATATAGACATAAACAGTTGACTAATTCTTAGAAATAATTTGTTCTGTCGAACACAAAAGGGGATAAGTCATGCAGGTTTGATTGCAATGACATTAAATTTTCTTGAATTGTCATTTTTGGGTGAACTATCCCTTTAAATGATGTTTTGTTTAAATAGAAAACCCCCTCCTCAAATTGAAGTGTGGTACGAAACAGTGACAGGAACTGCTAATTGTCTTAAAGTCCTTCTTGTCCTTGTTCATGCGAGACAACACATAATGCATCTCTGTGGAAAATTGGAGGTAAATTGCAGGGCTAGCTTTTATCGTAATGGTGTTGTGACGAAGACACTGACTCATGTTTATGCTAGATGTGTGTTTGTGTTTTGGATTCACCTCAGCAGATCAGATCCCACAGTGTTCAAAGCATTTGCCGGTACACCACAGTGACGTGCATTAGACACCATTACAGTTATAGTAATGTCTCGGTTATACTAAAACATATCTTGTTCAACCTGTGGTCGACCAGTATGGGCGTTTTAATGGCAGATAACCAATCTAATTAAATATACAGTTTGTAATGTAGACTAAAGTCTGACACCACATTTAAAAAAAAAAAAAAGGTTTTACAGAAAACCTAGAATTAAATCAAATGCGTTAAATATAAAGTACTAATAAATTACAAAGTGCATGCTTGTTTTTTAATTATACTTTGCAACCAAATTGTTGAATTTATTTAAACATTATATATAAAATGAGTTTAGTTTGTAAGCTTTTTCACTAGTACTCTGGGACCCTACTGTGTATATAAAGCAGTTCAGTGAATTTAAATGACTGCAATATTTACTTAAAATCCACTGACTACACTTTATATGTGTGAAGTTACACTAGGTGAATAATGTCCAGTGCACATCTCTTTTACAACTGTTAAACACGATAATAACCCTGTACTTGTACATGCACCCTAGGTGATAGCATAGGATATTAGCACACTTTTATCACACCTTACGGTCACTTTATTTATTTATTTGATTGTTTATTTAATGTTGGTTTATGTTTTCTTTGTTGTCTTATTCTTAACATATTAAGAAGGTACATGTGTTGGTTTTCTTTCAGCCAATGGAATGCCAAGAGCCACCTGGGGCTTACAATAGACATTTTATGGAAAACATGGCATCAGCTGATAAAAGGTAATTTAAACACCTCTAAATGCATTATTAAATATTAAAAGTTAAATGTATATTGGGCAGTAGAATTAACTTAGGACCTGTTTACACCTGTTATTATGAGGCATTTTGGTCGATCAGAATACAACTACCTCTGGAAATTGACAAGCTTAAAACATTTTAGACCCCGTTTACACCTGTATTAAGCGTCGTTCACTTGTGATCCGATCGACCAAAACGCATCTTAATACAAGGTGTAAACAGGGCCTTAAATGAGTCGCATCACAAGAAATGAAATTTTCCTTGATCTTTCCTTGAGCAACACGAGTAACTTTCAGAACTCAAAAAAAAAAAAAAAAACATCTATTGAAACTAATCTTGTATAACTGAGTCTCTTGGATTTCTGAGAACCTGAAAACATTACCATATGATAGCCCACATTTACAGTACAATGTTGTTTATTTGGTGGTCATAAATGATGGATTTCTAAACACTCTGATTTAACAATATGAGTAAAAAGATCAAATCTTGTGCTGTTTCTGACCGTGTGTAGCATCTACCGCTCTGCACACTGGATCTCAGCGTTTGAAACAATACATTTTTTTTAAACAATATCCCTGATCATTTCAGTCTGATCTTTACAGATTGAGCAGTGCATGTATCATTTTAGCAATGTTATGCTGTTACAATATCACTAATGAAATATATTTTTTTAGGGGGAACCATCAAAGGGAACATGGGTTAAATTTTATTCAGGTGAGTGTAGTTTATTTCCGTATCACATTTCCTGCCTTTAACTTATTTTTCTTTCCTGCATTGTATATCTTGAGGTTTTTTTAAACGTTCACTGTAAAAAATTATTTTGTGATTTTAACGGTAGAAGACTGTAAAAATGCTACGGTTAAAAACAGTTAACTGGTTAAAAGAAAGTTTCCGTACTATATACGGTGAATGTCTGTAATAGATCAAACTTTTATTTAATGTCGTTTTACAGTAAAATACCATTAAATTTACAGTTTTGGAAGTGAAAAAGGACAAGTCATTTTGTTACAGTGAAAAAACGTAAATTGACATTCCCAGAATTCCCTGCGTGACACTTGAAATAACTGTTTCTTCTAAGTTCTTTTCTAATCAGTTATGTACATCAGTGTTTTATGTTACATTTAATGTTGTTAAATTAATGTTTATTGATTTAACATAAAAAAAATGTAATTTCATGTGTGTTACCATGATGGTGTTTGTGTGAATGACACTGAGCACCTTCTATATATATTAGTATTGTCCTCCTCAAAGCTTTGATTTATCATGTGACTCATCACTGCTGTGATTGGTGGTTGTCAGTATAAATCAAAGGTACATAACATATATTAGTATTTCAATAGGTTGGTAATTTAACATTATTTCAGTTAATGAAATACGGTTATTTACTGTAAATTTAACTTAAATCTGTAAAACCTTCTTTTCAGTAAAGTACTGGCAAATATAGCTGCTGTTTTTTTACCGTAAATTTAAATTTTATTTTTTACAGTGTTTGAGTACCGTACACGGTTCACTTTTTTTATTGCAACAAGTTCATGTGACAGATGTAGATAAACAAAAATGTAGATGAACAACATACCTTTTCTCTTAGGTGAGAAGACACCTGTAGGAAGGACACCAAATAGATAGCTGTACTAAATCTTTATGCTTTTACAATGCCTTTTGATCGTCTGTTACTGCGGACTCATTTTGGTACATGTCAACAATGATATACATTATCAGATCTTTGGGTAAAGGGATTAGAAGAGCATCTGAATTGCATCCAAACAATTCTATCTGTTGGTGTTACTGTGAGAACATCCTGGATTTGTTGGACCACCACCTACCTTTACCCTGCTGTCATGCCATCTGTGCTCTGTCAATGTGCCCAATGAACAAAAGCCTCAGCTTTAGTCGTCCTCCAGCATGTTCAGACCAATCGGTTTATAAAGCTGTGACAGTATCTTGCACATCGTTGGTTTTCCTCCAAGTACTGATACACAGAGGTCCCATAGTATTGGACACTTTGGGTGTGTTCACACTTGGCATGTTTGGTTTGATTAAAACGAACCCTGGTGCGATTGCTCTGTTAGTGCGGTTCATTTGAATAAGTGTGAAAACTGCCATCTGAACCCTGTTGTGCACCAAGCAGACAGAGAGCGCTGGAAAGATGGGTTCTCGATCCACTTCCAAACGAGCCCTGGTGCGGTTGGAAATTATATTTGAACCAACACACACCAAACACATGTAAACAAACCAAAAACAAGACATGATGTCAAGATGTACAGGTGTCAGAACGCGGCAGATCTTGGTTTGTGTGTGTGACAGAGGGATTCCTGACGCTGTTTTGACTCCTTTACACATTTTATAAGCTCTTCACGAGTTCTCAGCTGGTCAAAATACCATCATGTGTAGCTACGCACGTACAACCAGCGCTTTTAGCCCTTCACACAGCATTGTTTTGGATGTTCAGTAAGTACGGTTGAGAAATATATACGTAATAAAAGCCGGCCAATCAGGTTGTGAACATATCCCTTTAAACAAACCAAGCGAACTGAACTACAAGTGAACACACCCTTAAATTGTATGAATTTGAACATTCTTAAACATCCAAGGTCCTTTATAGTGGAAAAAGTTTCTTCAGATTATTAAATGAAATGCTTCTTTTAACAGCTGTTCACTGAAAGGGAACCCAAACTGGTTCGTCGGCTTTCCATTTCGAACCTTTATTTCTAAGTGTATTAAAACGAACAAACTCCTTGAAGTTAAATGTAGCGCTTGTGCTGTCGTTCTTTAAAACGAATGTCTCTGGGTTTGTTTATTTAACTAATGCAATGACATTCATACATTTTTAAGAGTGACTCAAGCGTTTAAATACTTTGAGGGTCAATGATAAAGTTGATTTAGTCACAAACATCCTGTTGAAATGTGTTTGTATCGTCTGTAAAACATCTAGTCTAAATAAGATCATATAATAAGACTAAATATAGAAATCAAGCAATTCAGTTTCTTTTCTCTTTGTCCTTCAGAGATGTTTGTAATGTTCCCTTTAAAAATGAGAGACTGCTTTGTTTATTTTTCTAACAAGGAATATTGGTTTTAAGGCCAAACATGATTCGCTGTCATTGTGATGTCACATACATGTTGAATCAGTGCGTGCATGCATGAGATCTCACTCCTCCTTCATGCGCTCTAACAGTTAGAACATGTTGTACCCAGCTGTGACACGTACGTACCACATTGTGGTATAAGAGCTTCCCATCTCGTTGGGACCGGCAGCTGATTAGATGCTTTTTTCTTTTAACGTGTTGAAAGGCACAATCCTTCACTCGTATGCAGAGCTTTACTGCAGCTTTATCAGTTAACCACACTGTTTAAAGCCGTCTCTGACTGTTTGGTTTCTATAATGAGCACGTCGATTCATTAACAAATACATTTTTTTTATTAATGGTAAATTCAATGTTTTGTCTTAGTTTCACATTTAATGGTGCACTCAGTAGCTTTGTCCTCATTAAAAACTGTATACAGTACATAAAGAAATGAATAGTATTTTTAGAAGAAAAAAAAGTGATTGAAGTCATGCCAGATGAAGACTCCAGTTAAAGAGCTTTGCTTAATCATGGCTGACTGTTAATCATTTTTAGTGGCATAGAACCAACATAAACGAAACATGACTGAGCACACCTTAAGCGTTTACAACTTTAGTCAGTTTAGTTTAGTTTAGTTTAGTTAGTAGAGATTTATAATGGCAGTGAATGACAGCCCAAAATTTGAAGCCCAAAAAAGTGTATCCATCAATTATAAAAGTGCTCCACACGTCTCCGGGGGTTAATAAAGGCCTTCTGAAGCCAATTGATGGTATTTTGTAAGAAAAATATCCAAATTTAACACGTTAAAAAAGTAAAATATCTAGCTTCCGTTTTCAACTTACGAGAAAAGCGTAACTGACGTACCGGAAGCGTTTTGAATTTCGAGAGGCGTTACATTTTCTGAGTTGACTACGGAAGGCGGTCCGCCGGAAGCTAGATATTTTACTTTATAAAGTTTTAAATATGGATATTTTTCTTACAAAAACTCATCGATTTGCTTCAGAAGGCCTTTATGAACCCCCCAGAGCCGTGTGGAGCACTTTAATAATGGATGGATGCACTATAAAGCTTGGAAGAGCCAGGATATTTTTTTTAAATAACCAGATTGTATTCGTCTGAAAGAAGAATGTCATATACACCTAGGATGGATTGAGGGCGAGTAAATCATGGGGTAATTTTTATTTTTGGGTAAACTATCCCTTTTAGGATTACACTCCTTGAATTATTATACATTTTATTTGAAAATTCCCTGCATAATAAAATGACTAGTAATTAAAAGGTAATTTTAATTTATTTAGTATTATTTTTATTCATTTCTGCACATCTTATTTTAAATACTTATTTCCCCTAAATTTTCAACAAAACCTTTGCTTCAGAGCTTTTGGGCCATAGTTTCTAGACCAGATTACTGGTGTTTTGGCATCTCTGGCTATGATGAGATGTGTAGATTGAAATATTTATATCCATTATAACTCCAATCTCATCAGCCATATAATCTCATTATAGTTGTCACCTCTTTAATCACGACGTGAACAGGCGATGACAAGAGGATTATCTGATGAATTGTTTACTGTAGATTGCCCTTGATTGGAGAGATTTTAGGCAGTGTTTTTCTGGGACAAACATCATGTGAAAGCTACAAATCTGTCGAAAGCCTGTTGATCTAAGTCAACTGACTTCCACCACTCTAAAGTCGTTTTCGTCATGGTTTAAGACGTTGTATATACATTAGGTTTACGTTCGTACTGTAAACACATTCTCCAGTGTTTATTTTTCGGTGTGTATTCGTGCAATGAGGCACATTTCAGGTTAAACGTTTTCTTTTGTCTCCTTACATTGAAGTGCCAGAGTTTTCACATTCAGGAAGTCTGGACAGTCTGTTTCCCATTCTGTTCCTTATCTCCTCTGGTAGTAATAAACATCACATCTCTTGGCATGTTGGCAGAGGCATTTTACAGAGCCATGTGCACAACTTTAAACGGCACAAAGTCCTCATTCCAAGTTTGGATTGACACATAATCAGCGATTTTGCAATTATGGACCATGATGGGGCATGTAATGAAAATCACAGCACCAAAAATAGCACGTCTGCAATGGCACAAGTGCGTTTCAAATCCAGTTGCATTAGCATGACTAAGCTCTGTGTGCCGTAATAACAGTTAACGGGACTGTTTGTCATGCTGTCAGTAATGCGGGACATGTACACTGGAAAGAATTAGGTGTAGAACAAATTTTAACTTCATTTTACAGTGTCTTAATTGGCATTTTGTCAAATTTGCTAGCAATTTCGAAGTAGAAAATCCGAGAAGGTGTTTCCAATAATCGTTGTTTTATTTGCAACTTCCATTTTACAGTGTAGCGAGGGAAAAAATCCCCCTCGGCTCCAAAAATAGACCCCATCCCACGCCCTAGTGGCGGAAGTGTGTGTTTGTGTGAGTGACCGAGTTGCACGTTTGTCTGGATTAGAACTGTCTGCGCCCTTCACGACCCCTCCTGCGTGATTGATCTTTACCGAAACAGAGGGAAGAGTCCCGGCAATGCTAAAGTGAAAAGATTGGGAAGGCATTCTTTGCCTGCGTGCACTGCGTGCTCGGCATGTTCCCTCTCTCTCTTTCTCTCTCTCTGTGTGTACTGGGACACAGCTGCACAGAGAAAAAGGGAGGGGAAGAGAGATAGAAATGCACATGAAATTAACCACACCTACCCTGAAAGGAACATGGGTGGGGTTTGAGCTGGGCAGACAGCCAATCAGCAGGCAGGGGTTTGTCCTGCAGTGCCGCCCCCTGCCTGTAAGTAGACGGGGACAGGCGCAGGCAGGGTATTGCTTAACTTAAGAAGCGCACTACCCCCACTCTGGTGTAGTTGGTGTTTATTCTTCGCTCTTTTCTCTGCTAGACGCCTGCCATGAAGATCCAGGAGGCTCTTAGTGGTGCGGAGCCGTGCGACGATGTCCCTCGACTGGACCTTTCTACTCTGACAGACGACAGCAACTGGGCAGGTCAGTGTTTTTTTTTTAATGTTTGTCCCTCTCACTTTGTGGCTGTCTCGCTCTCTCTGCACATGGGTGGCAGCTGCAAGTCTGCCTTGCCCACATTGTGTCCTCATGCAGTGGATCTTATTAAGTCACTTAACAGAGGAAGAAGATTACAAGCATTCTGCAATCTGTTGTGTTTAAGCGCTTATTTTGCATTGCAGCAGCGTGCTACAGCAATGCTTTTTTGTACATGCAAAATACTGAGGTTGGAGCCACAGCTTCTTCAAAGCCCTGCGATGTCCCTTGAGAATTTTGACTCGGATGCCTCTGGGATTTATTGAGTTTGCACTGGATTCAACTGCGGATCTTGCAGTTGCATGTTTTTTTTTTTTCTTTCCCTACACTTTGGCCATAATCCTCTGTTTATAAATAGCAGAAAGGCTGTTGATTTGTTGGTTTATCTATCATATTATTTAAGATTATATATATATATTATATATTTAATTATGTAGGTTTTTACTTATTTTTTCACATTTAATTTAAATGGATATTAATGGATATATATTATAGCACTTTTTTATTCATTTATTATATTTATTCAATATTGTAACATTTATTTTGTATTTATATTACAATTATTCATCACATTATTTTAAATAAAATGGAGTAATCTTTTGTTTTAAAGTGTTTAATCTAATTTTTATTTTAGCTAATTTATAAATATATATATATATACACATGTGAAATATATATATATATATATATATAATATGAGTTTGTTTTTATTTATTTTAATGTATAGATTCATTTATAAATATAGATTATAGCACTTTTGATAGATAGATAGATAGATAGATAGATAGATAGATAGATAGATAGATAGATAGATAGATAGATAGATAGATAGATAGATAGATAGATAGATAGATAGATAGATAGATAGATAGATAGATAGATAGATAGATAGATAGATAGATAGATAGATAGTTTAGAGGCGAGCCTAGCAACAAGCAGGCGTTGGGCTCTACAAGTGGAGGACCGTATAGTCATAGCAACTGAGAAGTGAAACAGGAGGAGGTTTAAATCCTGGAGTCTGGGAGCTGTTGCTATGTGCACGTCACGTCTCCGTCTTTAAAACTTGTCATGGCTAATTCACAACAGTCTCCCTTCCTGTTTCCTTTCTGTTCGTGCAGCATGTGCCAGTTGTAGGCTTGTACAAACATGCGCAAACACACCCCTTTTCGCATTGACCTTGGAAATCGTGCGCTACAACATTTCCAGAGTTCTCCGTTCGAGGCCTGGCACAGATGCGCCCTAGCCAGTGAAGTGCACATATATGGAGCTGCCCTGCTGAGAGGGTTGCCATGTTGATTCACCGTTACCCTTTACTTTAATATAGTGCTTAATATTGTGGTCACAGCCTTGGCAGAGTCTCTATACTGTATAATGTACTTGTTCTGTGGCACCCTCTAGTGAGAGCTTCAAACGGCCGCTTACATAAACACACATCTCGGTTGACTGTTAGACTAAGATGGTCCAAAAAATATCGCCCTGTGGTTTTGCATGGTAGAGACATTTCTGGGAGTGCAACATGAGATATTTCCTCCATGTGCCGTCTTGTGTTTAGACAGAAATGTTTTCGAAGATGTTTTTTTCCCCCAAGGCATTTTTGGTCGTTTTAGAATATGTAGTGATACAAGTAAATAAGTAGAATTCTTTCTTTAGGCCATTCAGAAGTTTCATTGTGCATTTTACATCTTACACACAGATCCCTGCAGTTAAGTTTGCTGATAGAATTGACGATAACATGATGAAAAAGATTCGTTTTGGGACAATATTTATCGTGAAAGCTTTTCAAATAAACTGGGGTGCATATTTCCTAGTCTTATGATGATGAAAAAGTATATACGTAATATTTATTTTTGAAAAGAGCTATACAAATCAGTAATTTGAATAGTTTTATGTACCTAGTTCTATTCTAAAATTCCTTGCAATCATGTTTTTTATGCTAAGTGGAACAACTTAATCACAGATAGCATGATAATAGATGAGTTTTGGGACAATATTTATTGTGAAATTCAAATAAATTCACTATTTTTTTGCACAGGCAATGTCCAGTTGTGCTATTTATCCTAGCAGTTTAGTTAGTTATGATGGAAAAATGTTATTTTGATATGAACTATACTATTTTTGAGTAGTTCATGGAGTAACAAACATAAACTAAGTAAAATGCACTGAGAGGAACAACTTAATCACAGATAACATGATGAAAAGAATGAGTTTTATGTGTGGTAAAAACACTTTATACAAGTATAATAAAACAAAACAGATCTAATGCTTTGTGCATGGTTATATTCTGTAAATCATAGTAATTATGCTAAGTGGAACAAAATCACAGATGAAAATGATAAATGATTATACAAGCTAAAAGTGTTTTAACATCTTTGGAAGCATATGGTTGCTGTAAAGGAGTTCACGCGACTGTAAATATTCAGTGGCACGAAAAACAAGCTTCAGCTCATGGGAGTGGTCAAACGAGTGTTCAGGACTGTATCTAAGATTGATCTGCCAGACCTTTGTCCCACTGCAGCCGGTGCCAAAACACATTGCGGTGACCGACTGCATTGCCAAGAGGCAGCGGTTTGCCCATATGTATTTCAGCTCACAATCTCTGTGGCTAGTTTTTAGCCACTCAGCATTTCCTCTGGCCACAATTTTGACATCGATACCATGGGGAAAAACTGCCATATAGCTATTTTTAATATAATCTCATAATTTGGCTGCCGGTATATTAGGCTGCTGTCACTTTAAGAGCTTACGCACAGATCCATGAGACTGTTACACTGTTTACGTTCACTTAAAACATAAATGTATTTACGTGAATACTCGCCCAGACCGGCATTTTGACATTATTTTGTGTGTATTTGACTGTTTAAGCAGTGAAAAAGAACTAAATTTAGTACTGAGAGGCGGCTTTATGTGTGTACACTTTGGATGTGGACTCAAAATCTGTGGTAATGAGTTAATCATGCGCAATCCCACACCGAAATTTAAGCCCTGTAACACCAACAATATTAATCCGGAGCAAATACTCACCCAGACCGGCATTTTGACATTATTTTGTGTGTATTTGACTGTTTAAGCAGCAAAAAAGAACTCCCACACCGAAATTTAAGCCCTGTAACACCAACAATATTCATCCGGAGCAAATGAAACGAGTGAGTGGAGGCGGGTTTGTGTGTAACTCACTGTCGGACTGATGAGAGAGAAATAAAGCGCAGCTGGTATCATGTATCCATTTGTGGAAAACTAGTATTGGAAGTGTTTCAGATATTTCGGTATCAATATGTGTCGAAAAATCGATATTTTTGACAACACTACATTGCACTAGTTTATTATTTCAGATGCCTTTTTAAAAGACTACAATTGAAAAATGTATATATTTTATATACAGTACAGTTCAACCTGCCAAAGTGGCTAGGAGGAGTAACTGCGTTACACACCACTGCTGAAATACACACCCATTTGGCGGGTGTTAATGTCAAGCCCTGTTCACAATCTCATATATCACTCCCTGCTTTTCTGCCTGTCTCATTCTCTTGAGTAAAACAGCATTTCATTGGGTCGTTATCACAGTTGCCTTTTTGCTTTTCCTTTTGTCTTTCAGATTCTCATTTCTTTAGCGCCCCTTTCCTTGATTTTAAAAGCCTTCTAAAATCAAGTCACAATGAGGGTAAGGGCCGAGATCTGCTTTTGTTAACAACTTAATATCCCTGAGCCCCATCTCTCACCGGTGACCTTTAAAAGCTGCATGGAAATCCCATAAAACACCCCTAAACTGGCATGTACCTACCTAGCATCTAACAACCTGCAGCCTTTGAGGACCGGCACAGTGATATGTGCCTTTATTAATGTTCGCAGTAGCCTACTGAGGCTTTGTGAGCCTTTCAGCGAAAGGCCATCTTGTAGCACATGCTTGGATGTATTATGCCGGCTCAACAAAATGGCTCCAAATGCGCTGCCATGAGGGAGAGGTCCACCTGACCCATTAGCTCCTCAAGCATGACTGTAAGCACATGACACAAAAAGTGCACAGAACCTGTGGGAAATTTAAGCTCTACCAGATTGGTTGTACAGCATTTTGAAAAGCACGTTGAGCTGTTTGTTCGTGTGTGTATGAGAATGAGTGAGTGTGCACGTGTTGAAATGATGCAATGGCATCCCTGCTAAGGCACGCTTCACCGCTATTACTGCTAATTTTCGAATATTAAACATTGATTATGATAGCATCTGCATAGCAATGTGCCGAAAAACCTTTTGCAACCACATTGCAACACTTAAGCAACGACTCTCAACACATGGTAAAAACCACCGTAGTCCCATAAACTACTAATGTGCATTTTATTGTGCAAGTGACTTAGGTACATCAATAAAAAGAAGTTACAGTACCGAACGTGGGCACAAAACACATTATTTTATTGTTTGTCCTAATGAACGTTGCCTTGTGTAAACACTCCAGGGGTTTTACCTTCACTTCAACACTGTAAATATGCTGATATCAACTTTAAAACAACAGATAAGATCAAGTTTAATCCACCATGCATGCCAGTTCCACAGGTCACATTGCAGTCAACGTTTATCGCAGCATTCTTCTTGTTGCATCGTTAAATTGCTCTTCTGACCCTATTTTACGGGCACGGCATCTGCATAGTAAATAAACAAAACATTCCGGTATCACAGCATGTGCCCGCTATGTTTGATTAATAATCTGCAGTGCGTGATACTGTTCAGAACAGTTTGTCAAGGTTACATTTAACAGTCTTCAATGAAAAAGCACACGTTGATTGTGTATTTAAATGGTCATGAAACCCTAAACCAAATTTAAGAGTTAGGAGTGTTGAGCATCATAGAAGTCAATGTTATCATCCATTCATTTTGATTGTTGGAGAAAACGAGTTAATCTGGAATGTGAAGTTTTCTCGTACTATAGTGCGGCGATGACTCATCGGTGTTTCATAATTATTCATGAGTCTGCGTGTCCTTATCCTACGAGAAGATGCCTCGCTTAACACAGCAGCACACGTTGATTGACAGGCGCTTCAAAGAGTGAGATCGTATTCAGTCAGTGAGAGATGCATTAATGGAGCAAAAACGAGTGTTTGTTTTTGCTTTGTAAGAATTTCTGTGTCGCATAAGTTCCCTTCGGTAGATCCTGAGTCTTCGAAACAAACACGATTCATCCACACTGTGCGTGTAACTGCTCGTTACGGCCCATTAACCGATCAAACGGCTCATAAAACTGTGTTGCCAGTCAGTCTCCCCTCAACCCCCTCCACTCCGCAGCTTAACCACGCCCACTTTTATAGCATTTTTCAAAACTGGTGAGAACTGACGGCTGCTGAAACAGGGGGTTTCTAGCCTGGATGCCAGCCGAATTTAGCCCCGCCCACAACATTTGAGTTCGGGAAATCCGGTCTGGACTTGATCCGTTGTGGAGCAACTATGCCCGAACAGGAGCTGTTTGCACCAATGAAATTGTCAGGGCGGGTTTTATACGATGATGGATAGATGATAAACAGTATCGCAATCATTCACGTCACCAAAGAGCGCTTGGGTTGAATTCGTTCTAATCCTAAACAAAGAACTTGTTCGTATATGCATTCACCTTTACTATTTCTCTCAAACTGCCGATCGTGTTGGTAAGTTCTCCGTGTATCCTTTAATTCTTTTACAACACCGGCAAAGATCGTTTACACTCATCTTCTTCTTCTACTTCTTCCTGCGTGCAGTTGAATTCTGTTGACAAATATGCGTCGCTCCGTTGCTCTGATTGGTTGTAGGTCTATCCAATTGAGGTCTTTCCTGGTTCGATTGAAACACGCCCCATAATCACAGCCCAATGGAGCAGCATCAGACTCATATTCTGACTAGAATCTGAGTATGATGACGTCAGGCTAGGGGGTTTCATGACCCTTTAATACAATCTTTCTCAAAGACAAAAACAACTGTCTACTGAGCTGAATAGCACACATTTCAGTGGTTTTGACTATAAAAATATTGACCTCAGTGTGCCTGAAATAGCAGCAAGGTCAATAGAATATCAGCCTGGTTAAAATGTAATATGTACTCAAACATTTGTTTGGCCCTGACTGTATATCAACAAAGACAAACCTCGTGGACTTTCTTTTGCCGCTTGTTCCTTGTTTGGCTTGCTATTTACTAAGTGACTTGTGAAATCTAGGCATGCTACTTTGTCATTTCCCTCAATTTTAACGCTTGTGTGTTTACAGAACCAGTGCCGGCCTACTCGTCGTGCCAAAGGGAGAGTATGGACCGCGAGGAAGCTCGTCTGTCTCCCCACGCCGGTGGCAAGCTGATTCGCCAGCTCCTGGAGGAGGACAGCGACCCAATGGTCTCGCCACGGTTCTACGCTTATGGAGACGGCCAGCAGTATCTGGACGACACAGAGGTTCCTCCATCACCACCCAATGCCCACTCCTTTGTCAGGTAAAACAACAAACCATTGTGAGGTCTGGAAGATGAGAGAATGTGTACTTCGGAGGGTGAAATGAATGCTTTTCTCCATTCAGTAGGCGAAGAAGTTCCTCGTTAGGCTCCTGCGACGACGACCGGGAAGAGTTGACCTCTGCTCAGCTTTCAAAGCGGATCCACGTACTCAAGAAGAAGATCCGGAGGTTCGAGGAGAAGTTCGAAGACGAGCGCAAATACAGGGTGAGCGAAAGAGATGCCTAAACGGTCAAATATCTGATTGCGACAGCTCAAAATCCGATCTACAATGATAAATCGATCCCATTCTAACAAAGCAGTCTATTCTGGAAATGTTCATGATGAAAATGACCAGTGCAAAATGTGAGGCAAAAGTGTTTTCTCTACAGCCTTCACACGGCGACAAAGCTGCCAATCCAGAGGTTCTGCGCTGGATGAATGAACTGGCCAAGATGCGCAAAGACTTGAAAGGTATGAATGAAATGCCTCTGCATGAGAAAAATGAAAGTGGTTTGTATCATGTAAGCCACGCCAATCCGACCTTCATGATGTTTTGTTTCTGGTGTCATTTCTCACTAACCTTTGTGGGTTGGGCCTACCAGCAAAACAACATCTGATCTAATCTGCTTTGTTCATGGCTTGCGAAGTAGGCCTACTTCTAAACAAGTGGCTTCATGTTCTGGCTCTACATCACAGATCACAAGTTGCTAAAGTCAGAAGAGGATTTGACGCCCATCCCCCGCCAGCGTAGCAACACGCTTCCCAGGAGCTTTGGGTCTCAGCTGGAGAAGAAAACCCCTGAGACCAAAGCCCCCAAACCCCCTGTGGAGGGCACACTGGATACCGTCATGAACAAACTGCAGGAGAAACGCAACGAGGCTGGCCGACCTGAAGACGTTAAGGTGCGGGTTTTTTTCTTCCGCTTTTTTGCCTTTTATTATAAACAAACGCATAAATCTTTAAAATGTCATTCTCTGTTCTTCATTAGGACATGACCCGTGAGCAGATTGGAGCAGAAAAAGTGGCCCTTCAGAAAGCTCTTCTATATTATGAGAACATCCATGGGAGACCAGTGAGTATGCCGTTCTGAAGGCTAAGATTTGATCTACACAGGCTGAGGTTGATTTTAATGTCTTTTTGTCACTCCTTCTAGATCACCAAGAATGAGAGACAGGTCATGAAGCCTCTATACGACCGGTACCGACTGGTCAAACAGATCCTCTGCCGAGCTTCTGCCATTCCAGTCATTGTAAGTTCTGGTTTTCCACTTTTTTCACTTCTCCCTCCCCATGGCATGCTTCTGTCCCAACTCGGTTTCTCCATGAACTGGAGAAATCTCTCATCTAGGAGTTCATGTACAGCAGGAGTGTCCAATCCTGCTCCTGGAGGGCCACTGTCCTTCAGAGTTTAGCTCCAATCCTGGCTTCACCTTATCCTTCACAGGTCCTGTTCACACCTGGTATTAAGATGCGTTTTAGTCGATCGGATCACAAGTGGACGATGCTGATTTCTAACACACACTCACAGCGTTCGGCTGGTCTTGCGGCTGTCAGAGCAGAAATGAAAGCTGCTGCGGTGGGTCTCCGGTCGTGTTCATATGTACATAGCGTGAGCTTATTTTGTCAATTAGATCGAAAGATCTGAAAAAACATAAATGTACCCGCCCATAGACCCTCCCCTCAAAAAAATCAGGACAGAAGTGGTTGAAAGTGGACAAAAGAGACACCAGGTGTAAACGGGTATGTGTCTCCCTTGTATAATTGTTATCCGATTGACCAAAACGCAAAGCCAGGTGTAAACAGGGCCACAGATGCCATGAAGCAAGATGGCTATGACATTTAATTCAGTAGTAAAACAACATAATAATACAAATGAATTGGTTATTTTACCTAACATGTGCGTATACTCTGTATATTTATGCTTATTAGGGTGTGGTTAGCTTAGCGAAATGCTAAGTGTATCGAAACCATTACGATTTGAGTGTCCCGCAGTGGGCGCCATATTTGAGCTGTGTGAATTTGACTGTTACAAATCTGCCACATGTGAGGTTCATGGCCATGTAGGCAGTTGGGCAGCGAGGCTAGGTTTTGGAATAAAGCGAATACTTATTTGAGCCACGCTAGCAGATATGCATAAGCTACTGTGGTTGTATTAAAGGCTAGCTAGCTGCTATTTCTACTTTATTCTTGAACTAAACCGTATGGATAAATCTCCACGGTATTAGTAGAGGAAATAGCATTAGCAGTAGCACAATATAAGCATTTAGATTTTGTATTGATGCAATGGCAGTGCCGGGGCTTTTTAGCGCCAATAAGCCCGTCTTTAGCAAGAGCTCAAGAGTAGCTCGCTAAGGTCATATCCTGTAGCTGGTATTTGCAACAGTATTCCTTGTAATTCACAAGTCTCTGACACACACACACACACACACACACACTCTAAAAACATTAAACGGCAAACCTGTGCACATTCCCACACCACAGGAAGTGTAACACCGATATGCATGTGAAACACAACAAAACAAAACATGCATGGCAAATATTATATATTGGTATGTTCTGAAAACGTCTGGCTTATGTAACACAAAATGGACGATACCATTATGTAATACTCTAAAGCCTGATTATAAATGTTTGAACTTCTTTGCACACTCGAATTATAGTTTAGTCAATGTTCTGTTAGCCTCAGTTTAACCAGTGGGTTCTCAATTTGGGGAATACGCCCGAAAACAAGTACTTGAAGTGCCACCTTCAGATTTCAAGTGTTATTTAACGTGAATCTTAGTCGATTAGTGGAGTGAGACCTGCCCTGAAGTGGGCTAATGTAAAGGTAGTTTACCGGGTTGTAATGTCACTATTAACACCCACCACAGGGCTCGCCTTCCAGCAAGCGCAGAGGCCCCCTGCTGCAGCCCATTATCGAGGGTGTACCAGCCCTGTTCTTCAGCGACACAAAGGTGAAGAGCTGCGACTGCTCAATCAACCAGTGATTCGGCTGACCCACTTCATCCCCCCCCACCCCCACTAGTTTCCTCATTAACCTAATCATGAATCAGTAACTGCATGGGCACATACTTGGGAGTGCTGTGAGATTCGGCTCCTGCTGATTCCAATGCCGTTTGATCACATCCCTGTTGGGTTTTGGCACCAGGGATGTGAAAACAACTTGAATTGGTGACTCAAATGCAAGGCAGTGCACTAAATACTCCCAACTGAAATGAAAATGATTTATTGCACTGTTAAAGCACTGATGCTTTTCATTTGTACTAACACTTGTCACTACAGAGGCTTGATGCACAATGATTCCCATTGAGATTTGCCTTCCAAATCAATGTTCGGCTTGATATTGCTCATTCATGGTAGTGTAAACCCTCGGATTTAAAGGGACAGTTCACCCAAAAAATGTAAATTCTGTCAATTCTGTTCAAACCTGTACGAGTTTCTTTCTTCTGCTGACAACAAAAGATATTTTGAAGAATGCCAGTAACCGAACAGTTGTGGGGCACCATTACTATTTTTTTTTTTCCCCCTCATCAACTGTTTGGTTGCTGAAATTCTTCAAAATATCTTTTGCGTTCAGCAGAAGAAAGGAACTCGTACAGGTTTGGTGAGTGGTGAACTATCCCTTTAAGCCGCAGTTGAACTAACCAGCGCCATCTGCTCTTTTTCCAGGAGGAGGAGGATGGCTCGGACGATGACAACGACACCAGGACACAGTTCACAGTCACGGTTAAGCCAGAGCTGAGCATGCTGGGACTCCTCGAGCAGCTGGACGAGGACACAGACGGTTTCATCTCGCCTGTTGACGAACAATCACCCTCCAAGAACACCATGGACATGAGATTGTCCAATTTGCATGCTGCTACCATGTGAGTATTAGGTTTAGAGTAGAAACGTATGTCTTAGGGCGCTTACACACACGAGATAATGCTTGGACGGAGTGTTTTGAGATCCATTTTGAGGATGTGGGAAGAGCACAGTTTGAAATCAAGTAAGAATATGCCAGACCTCGAAAGCACTAAGTATACTTCCGAGGCGGTCCGCGCACTGTCTGTGTGATGCAATTTTCATCATCAGGAGGGTTGGCAGACGGCCACGTCAACAACTTGAGCACTTGAAATCAAAGTCCACTAGACAGTGCGCACACGCCAAACGCGCCTTTCCACGCTCACAGCCTTTGAAAGGCTTGTACTCTCAACTGTGCGCAAGACGGAGCGGAACGTGGAAAATGAAGTATACCCGAGCCTTAAAGGGTTAGTTCACCCAAAAATGAAAATGATGTCATTAATTACTTACCCTCATGTTGTTCGACACCCGTAAGACCTCCGTTCATCTTCAGAACACAAATGAAGATATTTTAGTTGAAATCTGATGGCTCTGAAAGGCCTCCATTGGCACAATGCACTTTACACTCTCAAGACCCTTAAAAGGTACTAAAGACGTCGTTACAAAGTCCATCTCACTACAGTGGTTCTACAATAACTTTATGAATCGGCGACAATAGTTTTTGTGCGCAAAAAAACCCTAAATAACGACTTACATAGTGATGACGATTTCAAAACACAGCATCATGAAGCTTTGAAGCGTTATGAATCAATGAGCCGAATCATGATTCGGATCGCGTGTCAAACCGCCAAACTGCTGAAATTTGGCGATTCAAACCGCTGAATCGACTCACTGATTCATAACGCTTCGAAGCTTCATGAGGCCGTGTCTTGAAATCGTCATCACTATGTAAGTCGTTATTTAGGGTTTTTTGCGCACAAAAACTATTATCGCCGATTCATAAAGTTATTTTAGAACCACTGTAGTGAGATGGACTTTGTAACGACGTCTTTAGTACCTTTTAAGGGTCTTGAGAGTGTAAAGTGCATTGTGCCAATGGAGGCCTTTCAGAGCCATCAGATTTCAACTAAAATATCTTCATTTGTGTTCTGAAGATGAACGGACGTCTGACGGGTGTCGAACGACATGAGGGTAAGTAATTAATGACAGAATTTTCATTTTTGGGTGAACTAACCCTTTAATGGCCAGGTCTCTCTCGCTCTCTCTCAAAAAAAGAGAGTACCTGGGCTGCCACCATTAGTGCCAATGGTTTCTGCCGTCCTCTTACGCTTTTGGAAAATGCAGCCCTGGTAAACTAAAGGTATACTTAATAAAAGAATGCAGATTTCCAAAAGGACAACTGGTCAATGTATCGTAGTTAAAATTTTGTCAACTATTGGTTGCGCAATGTAGCGCAAGCCTAGCGTTTTTCCTTTGCGTCCTTGCTACGCATCATCCCCATTGAAGTCGATGATTTCAAACTCTAGTGTGTAAGCGCCCTTACAGACCTTTCTTGTATTCATAATTCATCTTGTGGAGCTCAAAGGCCAAATGTAAACAAACTCAAAGTAATTTGTACATTAAAAAAAAAGCTAATTGTTTGGTAATATTTACCAACTATTGAAGCCGGAAATGATTGCATTGTCGTTGCGGTGGGTCGAAAGAATGTTAAAACTTTCCCCTCCCTCCTAACCAAACACACAGGCAGGAACTTGTGGAGCAACTCCAGGAAGCTCGTGAGGAAAAGAAAAGAATCCGCCAAAACCTCCGTGAATTCGAGGACGAGTTCTTCAAACAGAACGGCAGGTAAAGAAAACGTCCACAATAAGTGAACATGTTTGCTCTTGAAGTTGTAAATGTTCTTATGGTTGAATCCATGTCTGCAGAGAAAAAGGAAATCTTATTATTGAACGTTCTGCTTTTGCTGTTCCCATAGAAACGTGCAAAAGGAAGATCGCTCGCCCTTGGCCGGGGAATACAACGAGTACAAGCATATTAAAGCCAAGCTGCGGCTGTTGGAAGTGCTCATCAGTAAAAGAGACTCCTCCAAGTTCATCTAGCGCTCAGCTAAGACGTCCTCGCCTAGCCAAACAAGGACCAGCCACTGCTATCCAAAGCAATACAGTGGACACAAAGACATGTGTTGCTTTGAAGGACGCCGAGACATGCCCGGTCCACCAATAGCAGACGTACAGCGCTGTTTGTTCCACTGTACAGGACTTCTTCTGCCAAGAGAAATCTCCTTTGAAGCCCACAAGAATGTTTCTGTTATATTTTGCGTTGTATTACACGACAGTTCGTATTGGTTTTAGACATACTAATATCGCTGTAATATAGAAACAACTGTGTTTTCACAATCAGGCACAAGCTTTGAAGAACATTGAGATATTGCGTCTTAAATTATCTATGTATATACTTAGAGATGAGGAGAGTTTATCATTATAGGAATTTTTAGTATTTGATGAATTGAAGAACGTAACCAATTAATGGAAGGAAGGCTCTCTGTATGTATATATATATTATGTTGTTGTTGTTATTTACCAGTGCCATAATTCATGCAAATGGCTTTATTTTGAATATTAATGCTTCTAAGAAAGTGCATCATTTGCATTTGCTCATTGTTTATCTAATGTCCAACTGTGTAATCTTTAAGACCATTGACTAAGCTAGAATTGTCTTTACGAAAGAAAAAAATGACAAAAAGAAATGTGCGTAAAACAGCCAAAACAAAAAGCTAAGGAAAAAATCTCTCTCTCTCTCTCTATGCTGTAACGGTGTAGAAACGCACAAACCAAGGTACTATAAACCAGCTTGCATTGTGTATATTTTTGTATGAAATGGTCATCACATGAAAGTCACTGTTTAACAGTGATGTGGGCGGATCAAATCCCCTCTGAAACATGTCTATTGTTAGCCAGCAATAGAGAGCGAACCTATGGGGCCTGACTGAGCGTTTGCTCCTGGTGAACACAGATACAGACCGAGTGCGCACCACCCCCTTCTCTTATTCTCCAGATTGGAAAATCGTAGCGTGAATTTTGTTTTTACTGAACGTGACAAGAATGATGGATAAAGATGAATACTGTGTGTACATTTTCGTACACGATTGTATTTGTATTTTGTACATATGATATAAAACCAAAATATTTTTTCTGACTATACTGGTGTCGGGTGTTCATGTCAGTGTCATGAAGTGCCACACAATCTGAGGTGAAATCATTTTATTGTTCTGGAAAAAAATAGATAAAACAATATATTCCATTTGAAAGCTATAAAAGTAAATATACTTTACTAAAATAACAACGCATCAGTAGCCACTAAGAAGCCCTTGTTTGCATACATCGACAGAAAGGAATAAGTTGGATAGAAACGCTTCTCCGTGTGACCTTCCATCGTGTACAAACAAACACATCTCATCCGGCTCGATGCAAAAAACATCACAGGCCACAGCAAACACATCACCGCGGTCCCGACGGTGGTCCGGCATCATCGCAAAACCACCGAGGAACTATAGGCGAATCACTCTGATCCATTTTTAATAGCGACCCGACGACACCGGAAAGAAAATGCGAGTAGAAAACGAAGTTTTACAGCATCTGACCTTCCTGTGAAACAACGAGAGGAGTTAATGAAAGCGGCAATGGACTCGCCGGAAGAACGCAGCTGTTAGAATATTCACATTTGCTGGATTAAAACGTAATTCAAATCCCATAACTAGTACACGTCATACATCAACCAGTAGTTATTGCTGGATCACATCCTCAATGAAACCCCATATCGTCCTAAGAGAAATCGGATTCACTCAAATATTTCCAAAAAAGCAGCTGGGCGTGGCATGCTCACGCATGCCTATCATTAATAAGAGACGTTTTATGCTAATGACTCGCTACTGTACATAAAAGGAAAACCGCTGGAATGGATTCAGGAGGTGCGAAAATGCTTAACGTCCCATCTGAGCACGGGCTGAAAGGGAAAGCTCAGAAACAAAAGGGATTAATCGGATCGGTTTGACGTATCGGGCCTGTAACCGCCCGTCTGGTGTACCGTGATGATGGGGCTGTTATCTCTTCCATCTTGAACCCGGACGAGCCCTCGATTTAGAGTGGCTCTTTAAAGGGATAGTTCACCCAAAAATGTAGCTCACCCTCAAGTTGTTCCAAACCTGTATGAGTTTCTTTGTTCTGCTGAACACAAAAGAAGATATTTAGAAGAATGTTTGTAACAAAACAGAGAGAGCAACCATTGACTACCATAGTATTGTTTTCCCTACTATGGTAGTCAATAGTTGCTCTATCTGCTTGGTTACAAACATTCTTCACTCGATTTTCTTTTGTGTTCAGCAGAACAAAAACTCATACAGGTTTGGAACAACTTGAGGGTGAGTAAATAATGACAGAATTTTAATTTTTGGGTGAACTATCCCTTTAAGAATTAGCTCTTTTCTATAGTGGGCATTTCATCTGCTTAAACTAGTGAATTTGTTCACTACAAGTTTACAAGTCAACATGGTCTAGACAAGAGCAACCTATCGGATTCAAAAACAATTCTATTTAGAAAATACATAAAGAAAGTCAAGTCTTTAATTCACTATGCCAACAACTCAATCCCAATCTTATCATTTATTTTTGTCATTTAAAAAATATAAATTTTAGACGAAAAAAACAAAAACAAAAACTGCACATCTGGAGATGCAAGCAAATAAGCAAGCCAGAGTCAGTCTGTAAAAATAGGATAATAATAGATTTACTCGTATGAGATTCAGGATGTGCTCTTCTGTGGTCAAATAAATGCGAGAGCAGCGTTCGTTTCCATTTTCCCACAGGTTTAAAGTGCAGTGTCAGCATACAGAAAGCCACCTCTGTAGTTCCAGCTCAGACCAGACTGAAGCCCTCGTACTGCTCCACGGCCTGGGTGAGCCGGTGCCGCAGGGTCTCTTTGGTCTGGTAGCAGGGCATGTCCAGCATGTTGTAGCAGGTGTGAGCCACGGGAAGGTAGTGCTCTTCCGCAGCGGTGGACTGGATGATGATGCGTAGACTGGCCATGCCGTGGATGGGGATGCGGTCACTGCCGGTCAAGAACACTGTGGGAGGACGAAAACGACACTTATTCGCTCTACATTGAAAAAGCGCAAAGAGGATCCATTGCGCAATAGTATACGGATGAACGAGTAACTTTCAAACCAAGTAGCGTCTCTCACTTACATAAGAACTGCTTTTTTTTCTCCAAGGGAAACTCGTGAAACACCTCCCAAAACATCTTAACTGTTGGGTGGGATGCGGAGAACTCGCCCTTGTAGGAGGCATTCTGGGAGGATGAAGAAAGCCATGAAAAACACAAGGCGTTAACATGAATGTCGAATTAGCGTGTGACTTTAAACTCTGGAGCGCAGCTGTGTGTCCCACCTTCTCCATCTCCTCCCAGTTGTAGTTGTTGTTGCCCACCACCATGGCCATGAGCTCAGAGGGCTGGAAGAGAGAGAGAATCTCGCCGCCACAGACCTTCAGGAAACCGCTGGAGAAGGCCGAATACAGCTCCTGTACGGCGTCGCTGAACACATACTGCAGATACGCCTGAACAAACTCCTTCCTGAGAGAGGAACACACAATAACAAAGACATTTTATTTCTATATACTGTATATATACAGACCCGGTCAAAAGTTATTCAGATGCGTGTTATATAATTAATATAGTTATATTAATATAACTACATTTATAATTTAGTAATTCTAAAGCACTATTACAACAAGGTCATGTTTAAATGTTAATTCAATTCAAATATATGTATTATTTATTTTGTCATCTCACACATGGATCTGCATTCAAATAATGAGCATCAAACAAACAATATAATCCTTATTCTCACTGAATAAAGATTACTTATTAAAAGAATGATTGCACAACCACCAAATCGGTGGCGATGTGCACTAAGTAGGTTATGTAAATCGACATTAAACGAAAGAAGGAAGTAGAATGTGTAGCGTCTGTTTCCATGGTGAATCATCGATTCGTCGCTCTGTTGAGAATGTCTTGTGTGTTAACCGGGAACATACTCGGAGTTGTCTGAACTTACTCACTGACACGTTTTTGGAACCAGCATACCTCGAGTACCGAGAGTTCAAGGTATATGTGACGGAAAGTTAACCTTGCTTTCTGGAATAACCCCTGCCTCAGCGGAAGGAAATAATCCATAATTTATTGGCTTTAATATATCGGCCACTGCTTTTTATCGGTAACATTAAAAATGATCATATATATCGTGCATCCCTAATATATATATATATATATATATATATATATATATATATATATATATATATATATATATATATATATATATATATATATATATATATATATATATATATATATATATATATATATATATATATATATATATATATATATATATATATATATATATATATATATATATATATATATATATATATTAGGGATGCTTTGTTATATATATAGGGATGCTTATTTGCTTTGTTTATATATATATATATATATATATATATATATAGGGATGCTTATATATATATATGGGTATATATATAGGGATGCTTATATATATATATATATATATATATATATATAGGGATATATATATAGGGATGCTTATTTGCTTTGTTTATATATATATATATATATATATATATATATATACACACCGATCAGTCATAACATTATGACCACTGACAGGTGAAGTGAAAAACTCTGATTATCTCTTCATCACGGCTCCTGTTAGTGGGTGGGATATATTAGGCAGCTAGTGAACATGTTGTCCTCAGAGTTGATGTGTTAGAAGCAGGAAAGATGGGCAAGCGTAAGGATTTGATCGAGTTTGACAAGGGCCAAATTGTGACGGCTAGACGACTGGGTCAGAGTATCTCCAAAACTGCAGCTCTTGTGGGGTGTTCCCGGTCTGCAGTGGTCTCTATCAAAAGTTTTTACCTAAGCATTGTTGCAGACCATGTACACCCTTTCATGGAAACGGCATTCATGGAAATGGTGGCTGTGGCTCTTTCAGCAGATAATGCTCCTGCCACAAAGCAAAAATGGTTCAGGAATGATTTGAGGAGCACAACCAGTTTGAGGTGTTGACATGGCCTCCAAATTCCCCAGATCTCAATCCAATCGAGCATCTGTGGGATGTGCTGAACAAACAAGTCCGATCCATGGAGGCCCCACCTCGCAATTTACAGGACTTAAAGGATCTGCTGCTAACATCTTAGTGCCAAATACCACAGCCCACCTTCAGGGGTCTAGTGGAGTCCATGCCTCGACGGGTCAGGGCTGTTTTGGCAGCAAAAGGGGGACTAACATAATATTATGTTGGCTTTTGTTATGCCAAGGTTTTTTATTATGTAGGTCATAGTGTTATGCCTGATCGGTGTATATATTATACACACACACATTCATATATATATATATATATATATATATATATATATATATATATATATATATATATATATATATATATATATATATATATATATATATATATATATATATATATATATATATATATATATATATATATATATATATATATATATGTATATATGTAAGTATATAAATCAAAACTATCTGGAAACATAGCTGAATTGTCTTAAACATACGTTGTGGGCGTAAAAATAGGCTTAATTTTCATTATGCACAAAATAATCTCTCTTTTCTTTCTTTTGATAATCGCCAAGATGAGTTTACCTGTAAATTAATATCAGCAATGAATCTACTGTACATGTGTGGAATGCTGAATGTTTGCTTGTCAACAGTTTGTTAAATCTCCCCTTGTGGACCAATAAAGCAAATCTGCCGAATGTAATCCAATGCACATATTCATATGCACTCGCATACTACAGTGAATTAAGATTGATAATCTGAGCCTGTGAGCTCTTCAGCAGGTCATACAGCAGTTTCAGGTCTGCTGAAGAATGTGATCTGTGTGTGTGTGTGGGAACGGGCCTTGATCTGAGCTCAAAATGGCTGGCCCTCTGCCTAATCTCACCGTCAGACAGCAGAACGCACGCACACATGCAAACAAAACACATGCATGATCCAAACAAGCACTTTAGCCATTTTCTTAAATCATTTTTCCTTTCTTACAATCTCCACTTCATGTTTTACCTGAAATATGCCCTTGAACACAGCAACAATTCTTCTTAAGACACAAATGTGTGCGCATTTACGTGTTTTTTGGGGGTTTGGCTGTGTAGATGCTGTCCCATCTGTTCCTGCAGCTTCTGAAACCGTGCAATTTTGTCCCCGCTGACAGCACACACACACACACACACACACTCTCTCTCTCTCTCTCTCCCTCTCAGATAGTGAAATATGGAGCAGAGGCAGGAACAACATGACCTCTTTCAGACCTTCATTTAAAGAGACACACACACCACAGATTTGCTAACAATCGCACCTGTTCGTCTTGTCCACTGCAATGTTCTTCCCGCCCTGCACCAGCTCCTTAACCTCTGTGATCCCATAATACTCTCTTGTAATCTGTGGACACAGTTGTTGCATTTTGTCATTGAACTACACAGATTTGGAAAGTCCTATAAGCAACAAATCAGTTCTATTTTATATTATGAAATATTGTATTACTAAATAAAAAGCTATCTAAAATAGAAAAAATTTTAATGAATATACATGTGTAATATTGTTATATTGGTACATATAAATGAATGAGTGCATATTAATTTACTGAAAAGTCTTTAGTTCTCAATATCTATAATTTAATTAGCAAATATTGTCAAAAGCATGGAACATACTGAGATTGTATTGGTTGTATTTTAAACCACACAAACATCTGCTGAATATCGTTCTATGACCCGACAGGAAGCGTTGATGGGACATATGGCAAACTCGTTTGAATAACCGTCTTGGCAGCATGTGTGTGACATCAAGGATGTGTTCAGTAGAATTTAGTCTACATTTGTTTATGTCCTAAAACAGTCGGTTGTGAATTTCTCCATAATATGAATCAGTTATCGGTCACATTCATCTGATCAGACAAATGCCCTTGACTTGATGGGGTGGCGTTTCGTTTGCTGTCCAGCAGCTGAGCTTACTGCAAAGTTCAGGCAGAAGGTCTCCTCCACATCGCCCTCATAGTCCAGCAGCTGCTGAAGACTCCTGCAGACAGATGAACACATGACCAACAGTTAGTGAGCGTTTGAAGCAGCCCTGAATCTTTTATCTCTAGAGTCATCGGCAGGCATTTAATTGTCTTTCTCTCCTGTAATCGCAGCTAAGAGCTCACCAGCTGCAGGGTATAAAAGCAAACCCCTGGCTTACCCGAGCAGGGGCTGCGCATCATTTCCTACTTTTAACAAATGACACTCTCCTGCCTATGACATTATAAACCGCATATAAATCATGCCGTTTACTTTTAACATGAGCAGCCAGTCTACCTCAGAAAACAGATTCAACAGATCTCTAAACAAGGACTAGCACACGTGTATAGCGAGCTTCATGAACACATCCGCTCTGCGTTTAAAGTCAGTAACACTTAAAGGCAACTGTATTGTCCTCCTGAGGTTTATTTTCACTACTGTAACATTTTGTGTAACATTTGTGAATATATTGTAAAGGTTACACATTTTATAACCCACCAGCAATAAACATGAAAATGTAAAGGCCCTTGGGAATTTAAAGTGCCCCATTATGCTATTTTAAAGGTCGCTAATTATGTTTTGGTCTCTTACAACAGGTTTACATGCATCAAAAGTCAAAAAAGACTTTCATTTTCTCATGATATACATTGCAGAATCATGTCTTTTCTTACAGCGTCTGAAACTGTTCAATAAAGATTCGGTCTCTCTCTTAACTCCTCCTTTCCAAGAGCTCTGATTGGATTAGTCTACTCTACTCTGATTGGTCAGATGGACCAGTCAGTTGTGATTGGTCTACTCTGCTCTGATTGGTCAGATGGACCAGTCAGTTGTGATTGGTCTACTCTGCTCTGATTGGTCAGATGGACCAGTCTGTTGTGATTGATCTACTCTGCTCTGATTAGATTGGTCTACCCTGCTCTGATTGGTTAGATGGCCCAGTCTGGTGTAATTGGTCTACTCTGCTCTGATTGGTCAGAAGACCCAGTCTGTTGTAATTGGTCTACCCTGCTCTGATTGGTCAGATGGCCCAGTCTGCTGTGATTGGTCTACTCTGCTCTGATTGGTCAGATGGACCAGTCTGTTGTGATTAGTCTACTCTACTCTGATTGGTCAGATGGCCCAGTCTGTTGTGATTGGTCTACTCTGCTCTGATTGGTCAGATGGACCAGTCTGTTGTGATTAGTCTACTCTACTCTGATTGGTCAGATGGCCCAGTCTGTTGTGATTGGTCTACTCTGCTCTGATTGGTCAGATGGACCAGTCTGTTGTGATTAGTCTACTCTACTCTGATTGGTCAGATGGCCCAGTCTGTTGTGATTGGTCTACTCGGCTCTGATTGGTCAGATGGCCCAGTCTGGTGTGATTGGTCTACTCTGCGCTGATTGGTCAGATGGCCCAGTCTGGTATGATTGGTCTACTCTGCTCTGATTGGTCAGATGGCCCAGTCTGTTGTGATTGTCTACTCTGCTCTGATTGGTCAGATGGACCAGTCAGTTGTGATTGGTCTACTCTGCTCTGATTGGTCAGATGGACCAGTCAGTTGTGATTGGTCTACTCTGCTCTGATTGGTCAGATGGACCAGTCAGTTGTGATTGGTCTACTCTGCTCTGATTGGTCAGATGGCCCAGTCTGTTGTGATTGGTCTACCCTGCTCTGATGGTGTCAGTTTTGCCATATAAATTCCAGCCTTCCTCATCCTTTAAGCTAGGAACACAACAAACCGACGCTGACCAACTAGTAGCGACGAAAGCAGACTGCAGAGTTGGCTCAAGTCGGCAGCGTCTGGGTCCAAAGTTGCCCTGACACACCAAGCAGACGCTCGACATCCGACGGCTAAGTAGCACGTCCATTCTGCGCCTGCGTAAGAGTAAATAGCTTTCCGTACCAGCTGGTGGCAGTATCTGTTTTCGTTATTCAAAGCAGGAAACCGGAAGAGCTACCCTGTATACCCTATAGAAACAAAGCACCTCATAATCTCGCTTACCACAGACGGTCACCTCAGTGGGGGTTTTCTCGTGCACTAGTTCGCTAGCAGAACAGCCAATCAGAACGATCAGATGGCACGACTGACCGACAAGCGCCGATTCAACATGTCGAATCAGCTGGAAAATAGCCGACGAGGACCAACGTCAGCCGACGGTGTGGAATACAGAGAGAAAACTTAGTTGGGCGACGCACGAAAGTGCATGCAAAGTAGATTTACTTTCGCAGCACAGAAAACAGCAACATGAACCAAACTCTTCTAGGCCTCAGCTACAACTACAGTGTTTAAGGGTCAAAGTAGACTTTGTTCATGACATAGTTTGATTTTGTAGGCTAGCATTATGCAAATTTGTTAAAAACCTATGTAGGTTCATGCAGGAAGTAAGACTGGAATTACTGACGACTCGTTTCATGCAGTTCAGAATCGGTTCTTTCTTTTGGGAGACAATCACTCCATTTGTTGTGCACTTTGCAGACCTTTTACTTTTATTTTACAAAATTTTACACACTTATTATTTATAGCATCAAGTGAAAAATAACACCAAAAAATAATAATAATAATTCAAAACTATAACACTGGCCTGTATTTGAATACTTGATAATTTGAATCAAGTATTATTTTCAATTTCATTTTGCTGTAAATCTTGTTCCTTAGATGTTGATCAGATTAAACCCGTCCACGGATAAATCCAACAATGTGGCCGCATTGTCAAACACATCTAACTGAGAGGAAGCCAATTAATCCTTGATCCTTTTAAACGCATTAGCACAAAACAAAACCATCCTCCATGAAGTTGTAATCTCCAGGTCAAGGTCTGCTGATGGCTGTTTTCATGAGGTGATATGACTCATGTGGGGAACAGCCTTGAAGATGCAAACCGCAAACACGATTACAGGCTTGATCCGGCCATCAAACCTGAGCAGGCTGGTCTCCTTCTGTAACCATTTAGTGGGCTGATGGTGACTCACTAACAGTTCAAAAAGCTTTTTTGGGTGGCTTTTAATTAATGTTACATAAAAAAAAAAACCTGTTTATGCAACACAGTGGCAAAGGACACAGAGTGTAGGACAAAAAACAAGACGCTCTTCACTGGTCTATGCAGTCCGTTTAGGACTTCGATTTCTCAGTAAAGCCTCGGGGGTCACAGGAACTCTCATTGATTTGGTTTAACAAGGGCAGTGATACATTGGTCTCTGGGAGGGCGAGTTGATTTGATTAGCGAGTGATGACTTTTAGTGGAAAAACAACAACATGTTGCCTAGAAGAGCTAAGTGGTACAAGTTTAGATACAGACAGGCTTCATTTGAACAAGCTGGAACCGGCACCTCTGGAATACCTATTTTAAACAATCCCCTACCTCGTTACAAAGAGCTACAGCAAATAAGAAGATTTTCTGTGAATTATGGCTCAAAGTCTGGTCTGATGGACTACTTTGATGTCATTTTTGAACATGTGTAAATTCATGACAGAATTTTCAGTTTTGAACAAACAACCCCTTAATGTCACCATAGAGTTCTTATTATATTTCTTTTAAAGATTTATCCGTGCACATAATTATTTTGTATCGCTAAGGGAGGGACAACCTGTCACATGAGATCAACCAATAGCAAACCACAACCATCTAATCAATTCCCAATGGACAAAATCAAGTCCCACCCTACATTCTTGTTCAAGAAGCCATTTCACTTGAATATACATCACAATAGGGAAGAAAAGACTATCACATCTTCTGTTTCATGCCGACATTAAAGACAAAGTCCAAAAAAAGCATAATTTTGTCTACCTTCCCTCTGTAGGCGAAAGCTCTTTCAGGTCATCCAGAGTGGGTGAAACGTCCAGAAGCTTCTTGTAGAGCACCAGGGGAAAGTGCAGATCCACCACAGTAGAGTTATAGATGGCCAAACCACAAATGATCCCAATCAAGTGGAACCAATTGTGCTCCACAAAACACTGCAATGCAAACGCACAGGCATGAGTTACACATAGAAATACTTCCGCATACCGATAACACCAAGATTCCCTTTTCTAAAAGCCATCTTTCCATTACGACCCTTTAATTATCCAAGAATGTTTGTCAACAACATAAGATCCCTCCAGCAGCAGAGTAAATTGAACTCATTAAACTCTGTACAATCACGTGTAGTCCTCATCTCAGTCTTGTTTTGTACACAGCCGAAGTGTCCTGAAAGTCATCATGCCTTAAAGAAATCCAGCAGGATCATCATGTTTGCATGAAAACAGCTGAGCTGGCCCAGATATTTCAAAATCACCAGGCCGATAAGATTATCTGTTGATGTTCTTCAATCGTGCAGGACTTTGAGAAACACCTACCAGGGTTTACGCAGGTTTTAAGAATGTAAATAGAAAATGTAAGGAATAAATTGAAAGGAACACCAAACGTCAATATGTTCTCAAATGTAAATGTCTAGGGAGAAGTAGCATTAGCAACACTTCAGAGTTTGAAAACACAACTTCCAGAAGATATCCATTACTTTTTGATTCTGCTCTCAACTACTAGAATATGGACATGACTTTGTATCTTCTGATCAGACTGCATAAAAGTGTTGTTCTTCCTCAGTATATTTGTCTGGTTTTGACATCGAATAGTCTAGTTTTCCGTTAAATTGATCAGAGTTAAGTGTGTTTTGCTTAAAACAAGAACAAATATCTGCCAACTGGCTCAGAAAAATCAAGCATAAACTCACTTCATTTTGTTTTTCAGTTTTTCAAGACTTCATTTTACATTTGCATCTCAAGTAAACGTATCAAAGATGTCTCGATATTTGTATTGGAAAAGAGGACACAAATGTCAGGGTTTTTTTGCAATGCAGGCAACATTAATTCCATATCTTTATGAATTTAAGACTCCTTAAGGCCTTAATTTGTGTAAGGGCGAATTAAGACCTGCAGAAATCCTGACCTACTGTATAGAGCGCATTAGAACCCGCCCTCTTTTTCAGCAGCGTTGAAGGTATTATTTTTCATACCATCTTTGTCAAAGCATTATAAGCTATGAACCAAACCAGCCACGAGGTGAACCACAACATTACAAACTCAGATTTGAAGCAAAAAAGTTTTTGAAAACCAGACAAAAAGACAAAGGTACAAGACTGTGTAATTAATGGCTTAAGTGAGGGAAAGAACTAAAATCCCATGAAGCATTGCGAATGACAATCAAAAACAATGAAAAAATATAAAACTATTTGTTTAAAGTTGTTGATTATATCTATTGAAAGAATATATTTGAAGTGTATTGCAACATAATGTGAATGACATTGCAACTGTGAAAGATGTAATTACAAATAGGCAGTATAGCAAGTTACATTTATGTCATTTGTAATTGCGTCATTCACAGTGCTTCATAGGAGTGGGTGGGGCTAAAGAGATATTTTTGAACAATTTGCTCACTATGACTATGATTGGTGAAATCTTCTGTACTGCATCATGGGTAACGTAGTTTTTCCACCACAAATTCAGCTGTTAAACACAATTATTTTAAAGGGGTGATGAATTGAGAAATCAACTTTCCCTTGAGCTTTTGATATATAAAAGTTTATCGTGATATAAGAATATCCTGTAAGTTTCAGAGCTGAAAACATCCATGTTAGTCAAAGAAAAGCTTTTATTGACACCAGGCCCAGAAAACGCGAGATATGTCGACAATTGACGTCATAGAATGCAGAAACGCCGCCTCAACAGATAAATATGAACGCCTGCTTCTGTAGCCCCGCCCACCGACTCGTGGAGCTAAACGGATCGCGCTACCGAGCAATAAACATTCCAGTTCCAGCTCACGTGTGTAAAACTTTGCGCGTTTGTTCGCTTCATTTCACCGCGAAATCGTTTGTAAACAAGATACAGGTCGAGACATATTGGGATTAAAACACAATGCTGTGCCTTCTATATTGGATCCGACAGGAACGGTGCAACACACTTATGTGAGTAAACATGTTTTTTTAATATGTGATAGTATTGCATTGTTACAGATCGTATTGATTATGTGTACATGTCAAACTTAACAAACCTTAGCATGCTGTCGCAGGCTGGAGAATCCTTTATTTGAGGTGTTATTGGTTCATTCGTGATCAGACTCGGACTTGTAAGGTTATGGGCCAGGGCTCGCAAAGCCCAACGTCCCGGGCCTATGTGTTTTTCAGACGGGCTACCAAAACGTATCACCGGCCTGACGACGGGCTCTCTTAAATAGTGAAATAACATTCCTTTCTTGCTCACCCGCGCGCGTGTGTGTGTGTGTGTACGGGTCGCGGTTATTCACAGATCGGGCGGGCCAAGTAATACAAAAATAACATTCTAATCAATCGCGGGTGGATGAGAGATGAATCATTTTGTTTGTTTGATAAAGGCATTTTGCGAGCCCTGTGAGTGTTTCTCCAGACGCTTTCAAAACAATTCCTCACATCTACTGACAGGAGCTGAAGCTCTTTAAATATGCAAATCTTATCCAATCCTAGCCGTGGGCGTTTACTTCCAAGTCTTCAGTGCGGCACGCCCATCAAAACCGAGCGTGTCTTGAGAGAGCCTCAAAACCAGGGTAGAAAATAGCCTATTACTTATTCATTATGAAGTTTTTGAATGTAAAAACCACGCAAACGTCATAAGTTGACCTCAGACAACAGTTATAAAAAAGCCAGTTCATGACCCCTTTAAAAACAAGTAGAAATAATGCTGTCAGATGGCTTCAGCAAAATCAAAACAAAACCATTGATTAACAAACTCTTAATTCACAGTAGGTCTGTCTTTAAAAATCTATTTCCCTATGAAGAAAATGAGTTTTTACTTCCTGATCCGGACTTGTTGAACATTCATCCGGCTCAAACATTTCAACTAATATTAAGAGTACACTCTTATGCAATTAAATACTGTTTTGAATTCACATCATATCTGGGGCATTTTATCACAATAACTAAAAAAAAAGATGCAACCCTTTTCATTATTTTAGCATAAAGTTGAACTCAGTGGTAATAACTAAAGCTGAACTCACTTTATCAGAGAACCACAGCAGATTGGAATCTGTATACTGGGTGAACATGCCGTAGATCGGATCCAACAGCTCTTTCAGCAGGAGCAGGAAGAACTCCTTGGTGACTCCTCCAGCATCCACAGCTTCCTCTCCATCAAAGATGACCTGCGATGTGAAATAAGATTGTATGTTAGTCAAACTTATGTGGTTCTTAGTCAAAATACGCTACAATGTGGACTCTTGGGATGACAAAGACAGACCTTGAGCGGCTTCTTCAAGTCTACGTCATTGTAGACTGTGAGCTCCCGGAGAGCGTCGCTGACTAAATGGTTCCTTCGTACATGGAGGACCATAAAAGGGTTCCTGGCCAGCAAAGGTTCCATCGTCAACAGCATGAAGACGTTGTGCAAGTTAGCGCCGCTCACGGCCATCTGTACAGTAATGAAGAAGGCAAAACAAGTTAAAGAAACTGAATAATAAGAGTCAAAACCCTGTGTATTATCATGCATTAACTTCTTAGTTTAATAGGAAACACAGGAGGGAAAATTGTGTTTGATTTTTGGAAGCTAAAATGAATAATGCTCACAAATATATGACAAAAAGTAGAGATAAAATACTATTTGTAAAATAGTACAATAGTAAAATTGTACATTTCAAAAGATTTCTTATTTTAAAGAAATTATTCATTTGACTTAGCAAGGACGAATTAAAACAGTAAAGACATTAATAATGTTACAAAAGATTTTGATTTTAAATAAATGCTGTTCTTTTGAACTTTCTATTCATCAAAGAATCCTGAAAAAAATGTATCATAGTTTCCACAAAAAGCAGCACAACTGTTTTCAACATTGATAATAATTCAAATCTTTTAAGCAAGTAATGGCTGCTGAAAATTCAGCTTTCCATCACAGGAATAAATAACATTAAAAACTATAGCAAAATACAAAACAGTTATTTTAAATCGTAAAACTATTTCACAATATATTTTAATGTATTTTTGATCAAATAAATGCAGGCTTGGTGAGCAGAAGAGACTTCTTTCAAAAACATTGACAAATCTTGCCAACCCCAAGCTTTTGAACGTTAGTGCAAGTAAACAACAATCCTAAAAGTTTAGTATTGAGGGTTTTTCTACCTGCATTTGCAGCTCAGCATCTGTTTGCAGCACGGTTGTCTTGGCTTGCGCGTTCAATATGAACGGATAGGCACATAACGTGACAGAACCCTGGGAAATAAGATTCAGATGATCAAGCTGAGACCACCACCATTCTCTAAAAACAAACTGATATTGAGTTATTGAAACAACAAACCTGCACTGGAGGGTATCGCATTTTCTACAATAAGACAAAACAAGAATATATGTTAAATTCTGGGCTACTTTTATTTTTCAGTTTGGGATGATCCAGATTTGAGGTGCCAATGTGAAGCTATAGCATTTTGTGTACATAGTGGGATCTAGTTCATGTTCACATTAACATTATCTATGTTTCCATCCACCAATTATTATATATAGCATAAAAAAAACAATGGATAGAAACACTAAGAATTCATGCATAAAAAAAATGCGCATAAAAAGCTTATGTGCTCAATTGGAGGTGGATCATTTTTTTTATCCGATAAGAAGACATATGCGCATTAAATACAGATGGAAACAAATTTACAGAATAAATCCCTCGATGTGCAACAAAAACAGAGGAATATGATTGGATAACTGGACTAACAGCAAACCAATCGCATTGCACATCATCTCAAATGTTGGTTTCTGAAGTGCCATTAAAATGGTTGGATATAATAACCTCCGAGAACTGTCTCACACTATTGCGTTCACACACTTCCCAAACTCAGGCATCAGCCTTTGAATGCAAAATAACATAATGTTTATAGCATTTCTTGCACTGAGGCGCAAAAAATATATGTACGAAATTTAGCACCAATTTCCCAGGAAGGGCTGATTTTGTTTTCTTAAACACATGTGACGGAAATGCCTTATTTGCAAATATTTTATGCGATGTTCCAATTTTTGCACACAAGTTAAATTTGCAGCTTTGGATGGAAACATAGCTATACATGCAAATATGCAACCCAAAGGCCTGTGCAGCAATATACGCACAATATCAGCTTTGCGCAGAAACCATTTGAGGTAGTCTTCCTGGATGTCCACCAGGGTGGTGATATCAGGGATGTAGAAGTGGTTGTATTCCACATGATGGGCTTTCAGATTGACCTGCAGCAAAATACTCGTATCCGTCACTAACAGTAGTTTATCATTCAACAACGCAAGCTAAATTATGCAAGTATGTCTGCAAAAATCGATGAAAAATAGCAATTCAGCTGGCGAATATTCAATCAAATAGCTTATTAATAAGTCATTTACTCATTAAAACCCAGATCTGTTGTGGTGGATTTTGGTTGTACCTTGTGTAGTTTCTCCAGCAGTCGAAGGGCGGCACTGGTGTAGCTCTCCAGAAACACAGGCACCAGGAGCGCCTTCCCGCCAGTCAACAGAAACACAACAATGCTTTTGTACATCTCCACTAGTCTGGAGAAAACCTCGCAATCCATCAGAGACCACCAGTTATCTGAGAAACAGCACACAGATTCATGTCAAAAGCCTTTCTGATCTTGAACTTCGATAAACTTTGTAACAAAGCAACAGTGTTTCTACACAGTGGAACGTGTTGGCGACGTCATACCGAGCACTTTGCTGGGGTTGGCGTCCAATCTGAGGATGGCCATGGCTAGAGGGATGGTGAGAGAGATGTAGTTTTTGGAGTCCTGGAGAGCGGGACATTCAGACAGGATCAGGTAGATCCGCATGGCTTCCACGTCAGGAGGAGAGCAGGGCAACTGGGGGATCAGGAGACTCTCAAAGCTCTTTGTGGCCTAGAAGAGCACATTTGAGAGAGGTTTATTATTAAAAATACATTAATATTGACAATAAAGACATTTAGAATGTTACAAGAGATTTCTATTTATAATAAATGCTGTTCCTTTGAATTTTCCATTCATTAAAGAATCATGAAAAAAGGGTTTCCACAAAAATATTAAGCAGCACAACTGTTTTCAACATTAATAATAATCAAAAATGTTTCTTGAGCATCAAATCATCATATTAGAATGATTTCTGAAGGATCATGTGACACTGAAGACTGGAGTAATGATGCTGAAAATTCAGCTTTAACATCACAAGATATAAATTACATTTTACAATATATTCAAATAGAAATATTTCACAATACTTCTGCTTTTACTGTATTTCTGATCTAACAAATGCAGCCTTGGTGAGCATAATGGCTCGTTTCCACCGAGCGGTGTGGTACGGTTCAGTACAACACAGTACGGGACTGTAAACCCTGATCCGGCTTGCGTTTCCACTGCCAACAGTACGCTTATAATAGGCATGGTGTAGCGTTCTACGTCATTCTCGCGCGAAGAAGAAAGCGACACAGTAGGGCTGCCACTAATGACTATTTTTATATCGCTTAATCTATCGACTAATTTATCGATTAATCGGTTAATCTATCGACTAGTTTATCCCAATAATTTTCAACAGTTTTACTTAAAACATTTCATTTAACTTGCAACGTTGGCCTTCAGTAGTGTACTATAAAAAAAGTATATATGTAAAAAAGCCCTTGAAAAAATGTAAAACTAAAAGAGTAAAAATTTAAAAAGGTACTAATTTGTAAACCGACATAACAAAAAAAGAGAACATCAGCAAATACTTTTTATAGAGAATAGTGTTGTCACGATACCAAAATTATGACTTCGATACGACACCAGGCTAAAATACCTCGATACCGATAGTGAAACCATACATGGCAAAAACAGTAAAAGTAATTGAATAATATGACAGAATTTATTATTCATTGTTTTAGGGTTAAAAAAAAACCTGTAAACTCACTTGCCCGGCATGTTCCTGCCCTGCGCTGCTTCACACAGAATATGAGGTCCGGCCCTTTAAGAGCTGCACGGACCAAATTCATTGTAACACCCGATTTCTCATTCAACTCTGTATGCGTTTACCCGAATACTCGCCAGGACGTGCATTTTTACATTATTTTTTACAATTCAAAGCCAATAATCCGCGAAACTGGCGTCGCGATCTGTCTGAGTGAAAGCCTCGGCCGCGCCGCACTTTTCTGTTGCGTTCTTTTCCCTGAGCTGCGCGTATATATTTGACTGTTCTGCTTCCATTGTTTAGTGAACGGTGGAAGCAGAGCTCTCACACACACGTCCTCAGTCCTGCTGTCACACATCGACGCAAATGAAGAAATACTGCTCTTAGAGTGCTGTCATTTTTAAAGTACCGGTACGAATACAATTTCATATCGTACCCAACTTACCCAGTCGACTAAAAATTTTGACGTCGATGCAGTCGATTGTATCGACCAATCGCGACAGGCCTACGACACAGTTAACAACAATGGACGACATACAGCAGAACTTGTTCTTGCTTCTTGGCATGTGGCTGTAGTCACAAGAAGACGACACGCTTTGTTTGACCAAGGCTGCAGGATGTAAGGAAAAACAAAGCCGAAAAGTACGCGCAAGTGACGATTCTCTGTCAACCAATCAATGTTCTGCAGTGAGTCTACCTCCACCCTTTAGTACCGGACTACTGGTAGGTACCCCAACAGAAGGGTTCCAAAAAAGTGGTACGGTACGGTTCTATAAGGGTTTTCGGAATTAGGCTACCATTCACAACTTCGGACAATGGAAACGGCAAAGATTGCGTACCGTACTGAACCGTACCGCCCAGTGGAAACGAGACATTAGAGACTTCTTTCAAAATCAAAAAAAAAAACTTACCAACTGCAAACTTTTGAACAGTAATGTATTGTACAATTCACAATTGTTGTAATGTAGGCTTTGAATGTTTTATAAATCTGATAATGTTCGCAGTGCATTAAAGTGCACACACCTGCTCCAAAAGTCTTGCGAAGGCTGGTTTCATCAGCGTCTCAAAAAGCAGCCTAACTGCATTGAAATCGATGCCCGGGACTTTGGGGTTTGTCTTGAAATGTCCGTCCTCACTGTGAAAACAGCAGGTGAAAATTACTTCCCAAATGTTGGTTTGCAACAAGATATGAAATCTAATACTGTACAAATTGAATTAACTAAATTAAGATTAGAAAAATGGTTTGCATTAGTTACTATATTAGTTCAAACTGATGACAGTGAGATTTAGTGTATCCAAGCAAGGGTGGGTTCTGGCCTGGGAACTAGTCAAGGAACAGATGAACAAATAGATGCATCAGAGGTGAAGAGATATAAGGCCTTTCCTCTCCGTTGCTCTTTATCTGCGTCTGTCGCTCTGGAGGGATGAAAGCAGGATCACATGCTGGGTGTAAATACAGAGCTGCAGGTGTTTAAGCCTGATGCTGATCCCTGCACTACAGACCAGTGAACCCCACACGCATGAGCATATCAACCGGGGCCAGTGTATTTTAAGCATGTCAGGGTAAGATGGTTGATCTTTAATAAATGACTTCTCACACAGCAAGACCATCATACCAGCCCTGTTTCAATGAGAAGACCAGATGTGTTCTGACCTGCAGAAACCTCAACTCTTCAGCCCTTGATCTGGAGTTCATTGTGTGCTCGAGTCCATGGCACCATGTGTCACTTCAAATGCCCGTCAACCCAGAGTTGGGGCTTGTGCACAGCAGAGTTTTAATCAAATATCCAAAACCGCATTATAAAATGAAGACTTGACCTCACAGCCCATAATACCCCGTCTGAATGCCAGCGACACCAGTTGTTCCTTATGTAACCAGATAATCTCTTAAAATGCAGTGCAGATTATGCACATCAAGGACTGCATCAGGCAGAATGAGGTTTCTAGAGAAAGTCAGAAAGAGAAACCCATCGAGTCGCGTTTGCTCTGAAAGAGGGACTGCTCTTTTACAGACAGAGCTGTACCCGGGAGCTCTGCGAGTTTGCCTCCTGACATTAAGCAGAAGTCACCTATGGAAAAATCACATGCACTCTCCATGGCATCACCCCGTGCGCATATGCTTATTGGCATGGGAATGCAAGGCAGGTACATGTTAACTGCTCACCTTTGGTCCAAAAAGCTGGCATTCCAACATGCGGTCGAGGACAACAGGAGTATGATGTCACTAGAAGGGGAGGGAAGAGGTTTCAAATCAGCATCGAAATCATTACAAATATATTTTATACAGTGTAAAAAGTGTTTTTTTTCTGCTGACGTAATGCCTGCATGGTTGGGGAGGAAATAACTAACCAATATCATCCAATAAAGTCAGCCTAAAATGTTTTCTTCCCTCTCCTCCTGATCAAACCACATCATGGATAAAATAACTAACCATTTAAAAAGTTTAGGGTCAATTTATTTATTTATTTTTAAGAAATGTACACTTTTATTTTGCAAGGATACATTAAATTGATCAAAAGTGACAGTAAAAACATTTATAATGTTACAAAAGATTTCTATTTCAAATAAATTTGGCTTTTTTTACTGTACATCAACAAATTCACGATTTACACAACAATATTAATCAGCACCAATCTTTTCAACATGAAAAATGTTTCTTGAGCATCAGAGCATCAAATCATCATATGTGACCCTGGACCACAAACCCAGTCATAAGTCGCACGGGTATATTTGTGGCAATAGCCAGAAATACATTGTATGGGTCAAAATTATACATTTTTATTTTTTATGCCAAAAATCATTAGGATATTAAGTAAAGATCATGTTCCATGAAGACATTTTGTAAATGTCCTACCGTAAATATATAATATGCATTGCTAAGGATTTCATCTGGACATCTTAAAGGCGATTTTCTCAATATTTCAATTTTTTTTGCACCCTCAGATTCCAGATTTTCAAATTGTTGTATCTTGGGCCAAATATTGTCCTATCCTATCAAACCATACATCAATGGAAAGATTATTTATTTCAGATGATGTATACATCTCAATTTTTAAAAAAAAAAGTACCCTTATGACTGGTTTTATGGTCCAGAGTGATTTCTGAAGGATCACGTGACACTAAAGAATAATATACATTTTAAAATATATTAAAATAGAACAGCTACGTTAACACTTAACAATAAAGTTTAATTTGTTAACATTTGATAATGCATAAACTAACATGAACTAACAATGAGCAATACATTTGTTACAGTATTTATTAATCTTTGTAAATGTTGGTTAATCAAAAATACAGTCGTTTGTTCATGGTAATTCACAGTGCATTAAAAAATGTTAAGAAATAAAACTTGTGATTTTAATAATGTATTAGTAAATGTTGAAATTAATATTAACTAAGATTAATAAACGCTGTAGAAGAATTGTTCATTCTTAGTTCATGCTAGCTAAAGTAGTTAAGGGTAACTAATGAAACCTTTTTTGTAAAGTGTGACCATGTATTTAAAATTTGAATAATATTTTACAATATTCGTGTTTTTTTTTTGTTTTTTTACTGCATTTTTGATCAAATAAATGCACCATAAAAGAAACATACTGACTGAATGGTAGTGTGTCATTATGACAGTTAAATACTTTAAAATGCAGCAAAATTTGCTACTTTAATTATAAAACATTACAAAAGTAGAAGATGTCTGTAAGGCCTCTATCATACCTGAAACCAAACTGGATGAAGTCATGCACTCACTTGATGATGCTTGAATCGCTGTTGTCATGGAGCTTCATCCTCCAGCTGTCCAGACTCTCAGAATTAATCAGAGTGATGCTTTTAGTGGCATTCATGATGCGGAAATCCTCAGGACAAGATGAACCCTGTTCACAACACTTAGAAATGCAATATTATGACCCCAGTGCAAAATTAACTCAGTGTGTAAACAAGTGCTTCAGTGTTAATTGGGCAAATTCCTAATTGTCCTACACAGTAACTAAAATAATAAAATAATACAAGTCACATCGGTGGCATGGCAGGCAACATCAGCCATTATATTGATGTATCGGTGCCACCATGTGGATAAAAGTAGGTACTGACCAATCAACCTTGCCGATAAGATTGATCTAATAAACATTAAATACATCACATAAAAGCCTACAGTATGATTAGGTACAACCTAGACTCAATCAATGAGAAGATATTGAGGAATACGCTGATTTATCAAATATTCTAGTAAAGTAAATGCATCCAAACGACCAGTACAATATCAGCTGTGGAGTTTCACAGCTCTGATGTTACTACAGTGAAAAGCAGCAATGTTACCTCCTTGGCAGACAGCAACAGGAAATTGTGATCACCTCCACTGTGAATTTTACTGACATTGTAGCGCTCGGCTTCTGTAGAAAAAGGAACAGATAGAATGGTTCCTTTCATAAGAACATGAAGAATCATTTGTAAATAAACTGTGTTTTTATGGGTTCAAATAGATCCCAAAAAGAAGCAACTTCGCTAGAATGGATACCAGGCATATTTCTTTGTGGTAAAAACAGATTTCAATAATATTTGCTTACATAGAGGAACTTGAAGGACAAAAAAGACTAATATACAAATTATTACTATTTTTACACATTCAAACATACCAAATTGTGGGCTCATCACACACACATCTAGGCTTTTGAAAATTCAGCAATCAGAAGCATCTCAAACCAAACTACAGATCCTGTTCAATGGTGTGTATCCCTGTCACTCCGTTTAAATAGCATTTAGCTTGTTATCACTTGTTTAGAGGATTTATTTAATCCATGCATAATGTACCACATTATGGGGATCATATGTACGTACTTGTGTATGTATTTCCAAAGCACAGGGGTTGGATGTTCCTGACAGGAAGTGGGCTCTTAGCATTTCCTCTGAGGCCTGTGCCGAGCTGGCCCTGAATGTTGCAGCCGAAAGCGTAAACCAGGCCTGTGGAGGGCACGAACGCCAGGGTGTGGTGCCTGTGACGAACACACAGAGGTATGCTGTGAAATATCCCATCTCAATCTCATATTGTGCATGCAGTCATCAGATAAGAATAGAGGGGTAGGGGCTGAGTCTGCAGAATGCTTCTACGCCTATTTTGTGATCTTGCAAGTTAAATTCAATAATTATCTATACTAATGCAGGGCTCCAGACTAACTTTTTTCACTTGGAGCACAGTGGCCCCCTACTGAAAATTTTAGGGGCACAACCAGAAATTTTAGGGGCGCACACCGTAAATCAACATGCTAACCAAATCTACTAAAGTCCACTGTATTACTAATAGGGATCGGTATCATTAAGGTTTAAATGGTATTACTACTCTTACCGATACTGCTTATCGATCCGGTACTTTAACAGTATTCTTATCGGTTCTTTTTATTATACTTTAAATATCTTTTTTTTTTTTTATAAAAAAAAAAAAACACAATTAAGAACATAATTAACATGGCTTTACAATCTGAAAAGTAAAATATCTATAGCAAAAGAAACCGCAAAGTTTGAACAAAAATATAAAACATCTATTTGTAAATGGACCAGTGTGCAGGCATTCGGAAGGTCTGCTAACATTAATATTACAGTAAAGAACAAACCTATAAAGAAATCTAATAAAGTAATGAAATGTAAAATAACACTGCATAGTTTTCACTGTATAAATTGATAGATTAATGCTTATAAAAGCTTATAAAAGTTATTAATTCAAGAGATGTGAATATTTTCTATTTGCCTTTTGTTCGATTCGAATGAATGGCTCAATCGTCAGCAGGTTTATTAGACGCTGCCCCTTTAAGACCGATCAATGTAGAACTAATAATATCATATTCTCCTATTTCTTCAAACTATTTACGCCCATTTAAGATATAAACTGTTAAAATAACTACTCTCCAATCCGGTCATTTTGACACCGGCTATTTGTTGTTTATTTGATGGTTTAGACGCGCACACGAAGCCTAAAATATTAAGTGCAAGTCGGTCCATTTCGCAGCACACACATATAAGCCGCCTTGAAGTTGGAAACAGCGTCTCTTGCGCGGATTTTTGTGCATTTAATAGCCCTTTATTATCAAACACATCCCGCAGTTTAGCAACAGTAGAGACTGCAGTTTACAACAATCACTGAATCTGAGTTAAGTTTAGGTTTAGGGAGAAATGACAGCGGAGCTGTGAAGGGAAGGATGAGCTCGACACACGGCTATAGGAATAGTTTTACCTCATACCGTCTTTTTATAATTCTTAGAAGCCAAAATCGAAAATAAAATTAGATTAATATCACAGCACATCCCTAAAGTTTAAGCAGACTAAACTTTTGTGTAGTTCTCTTGGCCATCGTCACTCATTAAGCTGACAGTGACTGTGGTGTTGTGTTCACTGTAGCTCCACGTGAGAGAGCTCACTCGCTCTCTCTCTCTCTCTCTCTCTCTCTCTCTCTCTCTCTCTCTCTCTCTCTCTCTCTCTCTCTCTCTCTCTCTCTCTCTCTCTCTCTCTCTCTCTTCTGGATTGCGAATGGCAAAAATGCATCACGGACAAATGGTTTAATATTATCTCATATAGAAACGGCTGGCAAAGATATAATTTGCCAGACATAACGTCTATCAATTATAATTAGTAAGTGTATTTTCTTAATTTCTCCAGTACCGACAGCAGGCAAATTTACTGGTCGCACATGTGCGACTGGATGTAAAATTCAGTCGCACACTCTCAAATTTTAGTCGCAAAATGCGACCATTTAGTCGCACTCTGGAGCCCTGTAATGGTTAACACTGTATATAGTTTTACAATGAATGCTGTTCAGGGTGGTATAAATATATGATATAATACAAATTAATGTACATTTATTCATTTTTAAACTGTGCTTTTTAAAATTTTAATTATGTGCACGAGTTTTTAACCCTTGTACGGTCTTCGTTTGGGAAAAACAATTGTTGTTGTTTTTTAGAACAAATGTAATTTTACTCCTTTTATTAATGTTTTTACTCAACATCTGTGCAGTTTTTGGAGTATTCATAATCATTTTAAAATTTATATAAATAAATTAAAAAAAAATTTTTTATGGATTTTCACACAAAATCAGTTTTTTTATGTAAAATTCACTTTATAAAAGACCCACATTTCTAACTCTCATTCGTGGGGATAACATGGATAATTTGACATGGTTTAGTGTAAGCTTTTTGCCCATCTTTTGGAAAATACAGTTTAAAAAAAACTGACTGACTGATCTTTACATTTTTTCAGTTGGATTCATATCTAAATGTTATGAATCACAATTATAACAATTAAAATTAATTAATTTTGTCAAAGTGTAGCATTTTTTTGTACTGAAAAAACTTTTTTTCAATGATGCTACTTTATGATTAGAATCAAACCTGAACAAAAGAAAAGTCTTTAGAGTTTATCATTTATTTCAAACATCTGATTTTCTTATAATTCTACAAATTTCATCTACACTTTAGTTACTAACTGTAACAGAACAAAAATTAACAGAAATGAACAGTTATATTACATATTGAGTAAAAAATACACAACATGAACATCAAAATGCAATGAACTGAGCAGCAATAACAAGCAATAACAAATGTATTCCTGTGTGTGTGATGATCATTTTGCATTGTGGATGGTTCATGCATTGTTGTAAGTCTGCCACTTCATTTCTGTATGCGTGTTCTGTGTTGTTTCTGTTTTTGAGGATGAATTTTGTCCATTTTCTAAGCGACACTGAGTGTGACTTTTTTTTGTCACACGAACATAAAAACAGATATCAATCCAATGTATTTTTTTATTTGTAGATCTAGAGAGTGTTGACAACTGTACAAAGTCTCATGCTATTTGGACAAAGGGAAAAAAATTTTTTTATTCGAGCAAACGTCCTTTGGGGTCAGAAAAGACCCGAAGACCCAAAAAGGGTTTTAAAGGTTTGGGGTCGGTAAGATTTTGTAATGTTTTCTTATGCTCAATGCTGCATTTATTTGATTAAAAAAAGTAAAACAGTAATATTGTGAAATATTTCTAAAATTTTAATTACCAACAATGTATATGAACTCTCGCAGTTCAAAAAGCTTACACTACGTCTGACGTCATGTGTCACGCCAGTTACGCTTTTATAATGGATGGATGCACTTTTTTGGGCTTAAAATTTTGGCCTGCCATTCACTGCCATTATAATCCTTGGATTAGCCAGGACATTTTTAATATAACTCAGATTGTATTCGTCTGAAAGAAGAATGTCATATACATCTAGGATGGCTTGAGGGTGAGTAAATCATGGGCTAATTTTCAAAAATGTGCATTATCCATACAGTGTCAGTATATTTTTGGACATGACACAAACTGAAGCCAGCACTTTTAAAGAAAAACAGCACATCAATCTGAAACAGATGGACACAGAAATATGCATCTTGCCTAGTACATTTACTTACCGCCCACAAGCGATCTGAGACACCTCAGTGCCCATGAGCTCCATAACTCTGCGTGGAAGAGGCTCGTTGTTGGTGGAATCGTGGCCCAGCTGTCCTCTTGAACCGTTTCCAAATGTGAACAGACCCCCTTCCTGAACCAAACACAGCACAAACAGCAATGCTTCACTGCTTAAGATTGATAATTGAAAAATGAACAACTTTCCATTGTAAGAGAGTTAAACAGACATTCTTAGCAACATTCACTAAAAAAGATTAAAGATTAAATGAATGGATTGTTCAAATAACTAGAAATTTGCCTACATGTTTTTCAAACTTTTAAATATTTTAAAAATGATCAGAGTATGTGTACCTTTGTCAAGGCAGCGGTGTGTTCATCTCCACAGCTGATGTACACCACCTTCTGTGACCGCAGGAACTTAATGTGGCAGGGAACAGACCGGTCTATGAGATTACAGACAAAAATATGAATGAGGACTTTTAAAGTCTTTTAAAGAGGACTTTAAAATTATGCCCTTTTGTGAAGTCTTTGTATTGTTTTTGGCCTTTCCTAGAATAGGTTTTCATGCTTGAGGGCCCTATCATACACCCGGTGCAATGCGGTGCCAGGTGCGACGCAAGTGTTTTTTGCTAGTTTCAGCCGCAGTTATCATTTTCATTTTCGTTGTTTAAATACCAAATACACTCGCACCCATCTGTTCGCACATGGGCATGCTGGTCTGAAAACGAAGTGTGTTCAGGTGCATTGTTGGCACGTTGTTATTTTGAGGCAACTGAAAACGATTGTGCCATTGACCAACAAAAACCTGGTCTAAAGTGATGAAAACCTGGCTTAAAGTCAATAGCGCAGTATTTTTGTGTTATTTAAAGGGTGTGTTTGTAATATGCGCCTATAGGGGGGTGCATAACACGCATACACTCTGCTCATTACACACACAGGGACGCGCAGCAGCACACAGACATTTTTAAATATTACTCATAAAAGGATTCCTCTCCGGAGAAGCGTTCAGTCTTTCCGCTCGCAAATGCCGCCATGTAAATAGCGAATCCGCCATGGTGCGAGCGCAACTGGCTTTTAAAGGGAATGGGAGATGAGACTTTGATTGGTTTATTGCACGTTACGCCCAAAACCCACCCATTACTCATTAAGAGACTAGGTACAACCCTTTTAGACCAACCATTTTTTTCGTCGTTAAACTAGCAAAAGTGGATTTGGACACGCCCTAAGACCACCTGCACATTGTTAAAATCGAACCCTTAATGTTCATAAAAATGCATTATTTTTCACATCTGGCATTGTTGCAGCACCTCTCTTCCCAGTCTGTCAGTAACACTCCGTTTAGTTCCTGTTTCTATGAAGCCCCTCCTTCTGAAAAGGGCAGTGTGAAAATGGCCCCTAACCATAACCGCGAGTTTGAACACAGTACTAACTAACTCGACCAGGCCCGCCCCTTTATTTGCGTATGCCTTGGGCGGGAATTATTTAAACGAGGAATATTGTTCATTCTCGGAAGAAAACTCAAGACTACAATGGAGGAGTTTCAGGGAGTTCAGAAACAGTGACACTGATATAGAGAATAACTCCCTTTGGAGTAACTTTGCAGACCTTTTTCATGCTCAAACAGCAAAACACTAAAGAAAGTAAAAAAGCATAATAGCTCCTCTTTAATCATAATCAATTTGGAATGACAAACAAATCCTGGAGCAACCCAAGGTTTAGGGTATAAAAGTTTCAAGAATAGTCCGTTGCAGAATTCAAACCAACAAACTCTTGGTTCGCAGACCAGATTTTTAACCACTAGACCAGCGTGTGTGCTTTACCTTGCTCATCATTGAGGCCTAGTTGTCCAGCGCTGTTCTTCCCCCAGCCGAACACAGCTCCAGAGAGGGACAAGGCAAAGCTGTGGTCTCCTCCAGCGCTGATGTGAGCCAGTGGGATCCCGGACAGAGATTTGAGCGGTTGAGGAGTCAGAGTGCTCGGCTCTCCCTTCCCTAAACCCAGCTGACCACTGGAGTTCTCTCCCCATACAAACAACTGACCATCTGAGAAGGGAGGACAGTGAAAATCTTCTTTTACTGACACAGCAGAAGTACAACAGAAAACAAAACGACCGATACAACAATGGAATTCATCTGCTCTTACCTTTTGAAAGTGCTATACAGTGTTGGTTGCCACACATTACTTGTGAGATTCGATGCTCGCACAACTTTTTAATCAACCTACATAAATAACAATAAAAAGGAATGCAGAAAAAAAAACACAGAAATGTATTACTATTGTGGTGATGATGGAGAAGTAACAACCATAAAAACATATGTAATTTATGACTAGGTTCACGTGGAATGTGAATTTGCACCAATTGTGTGGGGAAATCTATGAAATTCTATAGAATGGATTTAACACTTTGATTATTAATTATTATATTGTAACTCAATTCAATTAAATTCAAGGATATATTTAACTTCTAAACAGAGACAATCATTCCTAATGATATTTACTGTATATAATTTGCATATAATAATCAAAAAGATGCATCTTGAGAGAGTTACACATCTGTGCAAAATCCATTGTAGAAGGTATTATTAAATATATATATATATTTAATAATACCTTCTGCAATGGATTTTGCACAGATGTGTAACTCTCTCAAGATGCATCTTTTTGATTATTATATGCAAATTAGGGCTGTCAAAAAATTAATCACGATTAATCGCATCCAAAATAAAAGTTTGTGTTTACATAATATATGTGTGTGTACTCTGTTAATTATTATTTATATATAAATACACACACATTCATGTATATATTTAAGAGATATTTGCATGTATATACTGTATATACATTTATATAATCTATAATATATATAAATGTTTTATATATAAAAATAATATTTTTTTCTTATATATATATATATATATATATATATTAGTATTAAATAAAGATTCATATTCCGTAGGTATTTGGTGCATCACCAATTTTTTTTTCATACTTTCTGCACAGATTGTGGAGGGAAATTTGAAGTATTCTGTTTAAAGGATTTAAATATTTTGATGCATTAATTATTTAAATAATAAAGGAAAATAATTTTAAATCATAAAAGAAAACAATTCTCAATGTTTTCTCAAAATATAAATAATATAACCCAATATATATATATATATATATATATATATATATATATATATATATATATATATATATATATATATATATATATATATATATATATATATATATATAATCAAAATGATGTGTTTTAAGAGAGTTGCACATCTGTGCAAATTAGATAATTGGTGCATCAACACTTCCTCAGCCACTTTTGATTGTTGTTGTCATAAATTAAAAAGGCATTTAAATAGGACTGACATATAGAATTATGGAAAAGGGTCAAAGTTCCTGTTGACCAGTGAATGTTATGCAGCAAAAGCCTACATAAGGTTGAATTGACCTGAGAGTACTACAGTATTATTGGCCTTTTAAAGCATTATCAAAGCATCCAAATATTCAATAAAGAAATTCCTGATTTACTGACTGACCAGGAATGTCACAGTCAAATTCCAGTGGTCTTGATCACAGCACAAGACGTGAAACCAAATAAATAACCCTCAATTATTAGCTCGCTCTGGTTGTATTGTGCTTATTCAAATAACTGAGATGACAAGTGATGTTCTCAGTCAAGTCAGGAAATGTTGTTTCATCTGTTGTGGTTTATTCGGCAATACTAGAGCAAACATCCAATCCACAACGAAACAGAAGAGCTTTCAGTAATAGCACATTATAACTATCATTAAGTCTAAATCACTTGGGTTCGGGAGACCCCCGTGGTGAGGAAGGCCGCATGCAGAGATCCCCTCACGGAAATTAAATCCTCATTAGATTTCCCTACCTAGAACAGCCTTTACAAAGCAAATTAAGTCAAATATGAAAAGCATATATACCACAAAAAAAGGATGTAATTGCTAATGTGGCATGAAGCATTTACACTGCAATCCTAATAACAGGAAACAATGCATCACATGTTTGAAACTTGAACGCTGGTTCCCATGCAGAGCCAACAAAAAACAAGATGTGCATGGATAGTTCACATAAAAACAAACCTTCTTTCATCATTCCCTCATACCATTACTCTGCGAGTGCATATAATGCAAGTGAATGTGTGCTACTCATCTGACACTTGAAAAAGCACACACAGTGACTGGATCGTGACTGGAGTAATCCATATAACCCCAGTGGAAAAATCAATGTTTCTGAAGCAAACGATAGGTCTGTGTAAGTCATATGAGCGATCATGAGTGTGGCGTAGTGACGTGTGATGTAATTGCGTTAAGTTTGCGTGAAAAGTGGTGGTCCTCTGTGCTTCTACTTCTCTCGCGAACTTGGCAATGCAATTACATCATGCGTCACAACGTCCCACTCATGAACAGCACAGCCCTATCGTTCGCTCCAAAAGACAATGGCCCTGTACCATCACGAAAGTGTGGACTCTGAGGAAGATCGCCAGGGCTTAGGTTTCCATTTGGGACAGGGCCAATGGCTGCATCCGAAAACGGCATACTCTCTTGAGTCTGTACTTTTTTTGAACAAGTAATTACTTTGTGACTGCTAAAAAAGTGTGTTCTATACTAGTCTGGACATACTACATTCGCCATGCTGTCATTTTCATGTGACCTACCAGGCAGCGTCATCTGCGTTGCTTCACAGCCATTCACAAATCCTCCCCCGTGGCCTCATGGGATAGTAAAGTGTCCATCGTATGCACACTTCAGAATCTCACCGGAAGTAGTAGGTCATCCGGACACATTGCCTACACTTTTATGAGTACTGTGAATCGGGACATACTTCTTTTGTCACATTTTACATAGTAGGGAAGTATGCGATTTCGGATAATTCACCCACTGGGGTCGTATGGACTGCCATCATGATCGTAACCCATTCACTTGCATTATATGGACGACAGAGAGAGATTACACTCCTAAAAAGCTATGTTTTTGAAGAAAGAGAGTCATATACATCAGGGATGGCATGAGGGTGAGTAAATGATGAGAGAATTTTCTTTTTTACGTGGAGCATACAAATTTTGACATAACATATGCGTGTCACAGTGGACTTTGTATTAGGTGTTTTAACCAAAGTGCTTTCATTTATAGTTTTATGAAAACTTATATAACAATAAAACAATAAAAAGTGATGTTTTACCTGGGCACACGGACCGCCTCTTCAGCCATACCCAGACCGAGCTGCCCTCCTTCTCCGCCCCCCCAGGCAAACACCTGCCCCTGCTCATTCACCGCCAGAGAGTGAGACTGACCACACGACACGCCGGATATCTTCTGAGCATCCAGAGCTCCAACCAGCTCTATGAGAGACACACACAAATCCATTAGATGGAAACATCACACCCCGGCCTTGATGCTTGCGCAGACATAATTCATATCCCCTCTACAGATTAGCAGCAGATACTGCTAGATTTGCTTTGTGCAGTAAAGTTTGTGATGGCTTTTAAAATAGTAGTTTTGTGATATTAAAAAAGTTTTTTTTTTTAAAGAAATTAATACTTTTATTTCGCAAGGATGCAATAAATTGATCAAAAGTGACTGCTGTTCTTTTGAACTTTCTATTCATCAAAGCATACTGAAATAAAGGGTTTCCACAAAAATATGAAAGTTTTCAACATTGATAATAATCATAAATGTTTCTATCAGAGTGATTTCTGAAGGATCATGTGACACTGAAGACTGGAGTAATGATGCTAAAAATTCACAGGAATTAATTACATTTCACAATATATTCAAATAGAAAAAAAGGTTATTTTACATTGTAATATTTTCCACAATATTTACTGTTTTACTGTATTTTTGATCAAATAAATGCAGCCTAGACGAGCAGAAGAGACTTCTTTCAAAAATATTTTTAAAAACTCACTGACCCCAAACTTTTGAACAGTAGTGAAACCAGACGAAGGCACTTACTGCAAGAGACCAATCGCAATGTGTCATCAAAACAACGTCACATGCAATCATCTCATCTCAAGATGACACAGCACTGGCTTAAAGAAAACCGAAAATAAACAAACCAAAAAATCCCCTTTGGCCTGTGAAAGTGGTAAGACGAAACCAAATGCCAATTTAACCAAAACAACATCACAAAAATCTTCCATTGTCCAAAATGCAAAGCAAGAGCACAACATTTCTACAAGCTGCAGTCTTGGTGGAGGAATAAAAGGAATAATTGCTCAACATCTGTTAAAATGTTATGCTTAACACAGTAAACAATAGCAAGACAGCTATTTGAAAAAATGCAATCTACAATGCAACCCTTTTAGAAACAGAATATGCATCATTCTACACATTAGATTCATATACAGTTATTTAAATTAGTATCTGGTTTGGACATGCAATGACTTGAATACATTTAATCAAGCATTAGTGCTTCTTATTTTCTGATTTATCATTTTGGAAGGAGACTATTTCTTGACTTCTTTTACACGTCCCTCACGTAACAGGGCCTTGTATTGAACAAATGGTGCGATCTCTTTAGCACAGACATGTGAGAGACCGTCTGCTGCCTGGAATTGTTTTCTTATAAACCGGATTAGCAACCTTGGACTGGTGAGTCCCAATGCATGCTGGATAAAACAAGATCTGCTGTCATCCCTGACTGTTAATACACTGTAACACAATATTAATAATAGCACGATAAAGCAAGCAATGTTTTAGTATCCAGGCCACACGCCTCATTTCTGAGAATAATGTCACTTTCGATTTTAGGTGTGTCAAAATATAATGTGGTTATCACATCAAAAGATATGGGACATAAAACGTCAGCAGGAACATGAGAAATTAATTATATTTAAACACAAAGTGCGACATTCATTAAAAAAAATACTATGTGCAAAGACCGTAAAACCTTTATCACATAAATTTTTATGGCATTGCATAAAAAGGAAAGTCACAATTATAAATATAGGTGTGTTGGGGCATAGGCAAGTGCCAAAATATCATATTACATTTTTGAAGATAGATCCGTTCAAAACATGGAATTCTTAAGCATCACTGCCATGTTCCAAACTGTTCGTTCATATATTGATTCATGGCAAAGGTACTGCAAAATAAATATATCATGTTCAATGTGTAATGTGTAAACCAATCTTTGTATGTTTTGAAAACAGGTTTTCTACCTTTATTGCTTAAAGGAACCCTCCACTTTTTTTGAAAATAGGCATTTTCAACAATCATTTTCCAGCTCTATGTAATATCATTGAACCGTTGCACTCATGGTACGGCAGTTCCTTGATTATTAAGCAGGAATGAGAATATAGTTCCTAGCCATATCGGCCTAGAAAATTGCAACTTTTCATTTTCCGTCGATCTTAGTACACGATGTAACTACAGAAGAGTCAAGTTTTAAATAGGAAAAACATCGAAACTCTCTGGTCATTTTTTGAGCGAGATGCTAACGGTCTAATCAGATTCAATGATCTATGCTAAGCTATGCTAAAAGTGCTACCGCCAGACCCGGAGATCGGCTGAATGGATTTGAAAACGGTAAAACTCAACTGTTTAACTCTAGGGGAGTAGGAAAATGAGCCAATTTTCAAAAAAAGTGGAGTGTTCCTTTAAAATATGTAGCAAGGAAAAGAGGACAAGAGTAATTGTTTCAAAAGAGTGTTAACTGTTTAAGAATGTAAGGGGACAAAGGGGACTCTCTCTCTCTCTCTCTCTCGTTCTCTCTGATGTTTCAAAGCTAATCTCCAAATGCTGTGAGAAACAATTTGAGAAGAATGACTCTTTCTGCAGTCAAGGTCAGTAAGCCTGAGGAAAGTTTCGTCAGATAATGCTGGGTACACACCAAAAGATAATCGGGCTGATTTTGGGCCGATTTCCCCCCTTCCGACAATCCTAGCTATGTCCCGATTATCTTGATGGTTCTAAAGATTATCTTATCAGATTTTCCTGTGGTGTGAAGTGTGTTAAGAGTGTCCAAACCTGCTCGGAAGAACGTCGGAGCCGTCCCGATCGCGAATCGTAAATATTCAACATGTTGAATATTTATGATCAGAAATCCTGATGTGTGGGGGGAACCCCGAGGACAAACGCGCGCACACTCACGTGAAACGAAATAATATTCAATCCGAAAGCACGCTGAGAGATGAAATAGTCATGAACTGACTAGAACTCCGACTATAAAAACAATTATTTAAAGTTTATTTAATAAGGCAATTTCAAAGAGAATAATATAGCTATTTTCCAAGAGACACCTGAGGACAACAATTATAAAGAAACAGCAGTGTGAATTTTTTTTTTTTTACCATACTCACCTCTAGCTCACTCTGTAACATCAGTGTTTCCCACACATAGACTAATTAGTGGCGGTGCGCCACAGAATCAACCGGCCGCCACATATTGCGCGTTGTTCGTTAACTTTTTAACGTTTTTATTTCAAACACGCAGCGTATTCGTTAATTTCCTTTCCATGCTCTCTCTCTCCATCTCTCTGTCACTCATGCGTCTCTCTCTCTTTCTCTCAACCCTGCTTTTGATATGAAACTTGAAAGTCTAAGCTTTTAAACTTGAATACGAAATTCAAACAATAAATATAGCGTTTTGGCGCTAATGTGGCATAAAAGTTAAAGCCAGAGGCGTGGAAAAACAGAGTTCCGACATGCTCTCATCTCCCGGCGGCGTGCGCGCTCATGTACGTGGTTCACGGAGCGCTCACATATACATGTATCTAGTCTGTATACAAGTATTGCAGATCATAACTGCTTACTTATTTTTAGGTTTTGCATTTAAATACATATTTATGATCAAACACTAGATTTCTTTAAATGTGAAATTTTAAAACGTTAACAATTTACATCCTAATATTTTTAATGATACTTATATAAGCACACACAAGTGAATATTAATGATTACAAGCAAATATAATTTACCCAAGAAAAGTTTAAAATAGTGCTAAAAAGGCAAACTTTCCTTATATGTACAGTAGGCTATATGAATTGATATTGAATCAAGATCGAAATTGACATTTGTGCCAATCACCGCCATACTTATTCTGAAGTCTCGCGAGATTTTGCGAGAATTCCTGTGTTTACAGTCGGGACTCTGGTTGAAAATCTGTTTGTGTGTGGTGTGCTGTCTTTATCACATCATGGCACACGCACACCACACATTATAGGAGCAAAACGGTTCAATCTAGGATTATTTGTCCTCGTGTGTGTGGTCTATCACATTTTGAAAATCTTATAAGATGTAAAAAATCTTTTGGTGTGTACCCAGCATAAGATGTTTCCAATTAAAAATATGTATGCATGTCAGGTGAAAAAAATAATTATGGGATGTTGGTGAATATTATGGGATGTGGATGAAATGGAAAATTTACTTATATGATAAAAGGAAGTAGGAGGCCTTATGATAATCTGATCAAGAAATTTTTAAAGTCTTTGTTTGCTGTATGATTTGACTGAATAAATACTCTCTGAGGTGTGTCTCGGTTTAAAGGCACAATATGTAAAATCTTTGGATTAAAATATCCAAAAACCTCTAGAACAATGTTTTATATTTTGTTGACTTGTGTACTTAAATTATCCCAAATGTTTCCAAGAATGTTTAAATTCAGGGAAATAAGCCATTTTAACCAGGACACGGACCGTGCCCATTCGTCGCCTGTCAATTAGGGCTGCCATTTTTGAGAAAAATCTAATTCGAACGGATATCAAATATCAAGCAATATATTCGAATATCTACGAGCGCACCAATGTGGATTAACTTCCACATTTGTAGCTATCTTTTCTTCAACTCCTCAGGATCCATCTCGACGAGTGCAGTGCAGCGGTTGTGATTCTTCTGGGAGGGCGCGAGCGCGCCGCAGGCACAAATAAACTAATATGGATTTGAAATTATTTTTTCATCTTGACTGTTTAAAACCCGTGTTTAGACCCGTGTTCTCCCTTGTCCGACCCAACCCGCACCCGTATCCGACACAGTTGGGATGTTTTTCACCCGCCTCAGCAATATTCGCGGGTACCCGCACCCGTGCAGGACTCTGCATGGCACTTTAAAAACCGGATAGTTTATTTATAGTTCGATTACTAGGGTTGGGAATCGTGAGAAATTTTCCGGTTCCGGTTCCGGTTCCGGTTCCGCCTAACGATTCCGGTTCCGATTCCGGTTCCATTAAAATTATTAAACAAATAGAGGTAAAGGAAAAAGGCACAATACGCAACTCAAACAATCCATTTTGTGTTTATTACTTGCTCTAAAATTTATTTACAGGTTGGCAATGTCAAAAAAGTCCTGTACATATATTACAGTATTAATTAAGCCATTCTTGCAACACATTTTTTTTTTCAAATGAACACCTCTGAAATTGTCTTATTACATTTTATCTCTCTGTCTCTGAATAAAACCAAGTTATAAATTATATTTATTAGTTATATTTATTAATTATTTATATATTAATTTAATAGTAATTCAGTTATTCAGTGAACTTGTAAATAATAAATTGCAATTCAGCATTACAAAGGTAATTGTGCCTAAACGCTTACCTAGACCATGGTGACTCAACGGTTGACAAATACATATATATATATATATATGCCTTTCACTATAAATCTGGTATAAGCCCTGTGGCACTCTGTGCTGTAGCAAATGTTTTGTCAAATTGCTAGTGCAGCCTCCTTTGCATGTTATTAACTTTTCACGTGTTACATTTTGCTTCATTATCATTCATTCTTTGGAAATGAATCCATACTTGTGACTTTCTCTTCGCTATGCTGGTGGTCATTGGTCAACGAGAAAATATCTGACGCAAAACCGTAAATGTGTAGCGCGAGGGCTTTCAGTGCTGAACTGCGTTGCACTCCTGGAAGCGGCAGGCAACGTAATTAATATTCATGATGAGGTGAGCCAGGGTTGCCAGGTTTTCATAACCAAACCCGCACAATTGCACAATCGTTTCAACCCGCGGACATGAAACACAGCCCGCGGCAACAGTGGAAAACGGGAAAGCGGGAAAATCACGGAGTTGGCAACACTGGCTGTCACTCGCTATGAAAGGATACGCTTCCAGCGCTTCGCACACACATTGCACCAGAACCGTTTTCGGAACCGAAACTTAGGAATTTCGCGCGGTTCTGGTATTTTTCAAAAATCAGTTTCGGTTCTGCATAAGAACCGGTTCTCGGTTCCCAACCCTATCGATTACGGATATTTCACGTCATGTTCGAATGCATATTCGAATATCGAATAAAAAGTGACAGCCCTACTGTCAATGACATCATACCCGCGTTTGCCTCGATTTCCGGATTTATTTTGTAGAAACCATGGAAACACCAAAGACGCTTTAATATATTGTGTGTTTTATTAGACAGGTGAGCAACTGTTTCCATACATTCATCAACAGAAAACGAATCATTGATTGTTAGATCAACACAGTTAGTCTTATTGTTTAAATCTCTTTTTCTTGATTTACCGCGAGTACCATGTTTTACCATGCCTAATATCCATCTAGCTCACTGCAGTGGGAACAAGTGTCTCATAGTAGCCGGCGAGCGAACGCACAGAGTAGCATTATAACACAACTTAATAACATAACTAGCAATCGCTCCAGCGGCCTCGTTCCGCTCCAACAGCTCTCAGCCCCACCATACTACAGTAACGTTAATAAATCTTTACTACATTAGCTCATCCATGAATATGATTTCTGCCCGAGTCCAGTAGGATTATTTTCCAACGGCTGTAGATTTGAAGACAACAACTCCCGTCATCAAGCGTCATCAAGCAAAGCTTTTGTTTTGTATAAGCGACCTCTATCGGCGAATTTTACATATTGTGGCTTTAAGAGAGACTACCCTGAATTTCGATTTTCAGAAATAAATTTGATATTGATAATATTACTATTGGAGTGGCCTGACTGTAATCTTACAAGTGACTTTCCACCACAGTTCTGAACATTAGAATCGAGTTTTCAAGCATAATAAATAGGTTTTAAATGTTCAAATGTAATTTCTGTTGAATAACAGGTGTGGTATGAATATTCAAATCTAATTTTTAAGCATCATCAACAAATTCTGAACGTTCAAATTTAATTGTTTGGACATCACAGGCGCATATGTGTGTCAGAGCCATGTTTCATATTGTACGTTCAAAATTGTTGGGGCATAATAAATGCGTCCAAAAATATCATATTCAATTTTTGAAGACATAATTGTATGCATTCCAACATTTTGAAAATCTGGAGTATCGCTGCCATGCTCTAATTTCTAAATTAATTCATGGCAAAGGTACCGTCTAAACATTGGAATTACATTTTGAAGCATTATAAATAGGTTATAAATGTTTGAATCGAGTTTCTGTGAAACTGTAGGCATGGTGTGAATATTCAAATCAAACTTTTGAGCATCAACAACATATTCCGCACATCCAAATCTGGGGCATCATAGGTATGTTATATAATATAAATCTTTTGGAGAGACATTTGAGCTTTTGCGCATTACTGAAAGTTAGATTCAAATTCTGTAGCATCACTGTCACGAATGACCCATGCTGTATGCATGTTCAAATTCTGTTTATGTCAGTTACCTGGCCTGCATCCTCGCTTGTCATGGCCCAGCTGACCGCTGCTGTTGGAGCCACAGGTGTACACGCTCCCATCATGCAACAGGAAGAGCGAGTGTTGGCTGCCGCACGCCACTTCTTTAAGACCCCTCCCATCGAACATGCAACAGCTCCTGGGCTCAAAGACAGACGCCTCTGACGCACCGATGCCCAGCTGACCCGAGGCACTGCTTCCCCAGCACAGCATCATGATTCACACATAAAGAGAGAGACAGATGGAAGGATCCGGAATAAGGGAGAGCTCCTAGGCTGTACCGCATTGCCGCCTCCGCCTGTAAATGACAGATCTGGAACAGAACAAAAAGTCTGGCATAAGACACTGGGAAGCAAATAGGTGAGAACTGAGTGGAAGGGAAGGGAAGAGGTCACGCCCCATTCCTGTAAATGATAGCTCGTGTGGACGGCCAGGCACTTGAGACTGGGAATGCAAATATATCTATCTTTGTAACTCATCCGAAACCTACCGAATCATCACTGGATTCACTATGTCAAACATGTAGCAATAAAAGTAGGCATTTATGTCTAGGTAGGGGACAGTTATTATTTGATTAAACCCACCTACATGCATGAAGTACATACTAGAGATATACGATCAATGATGAATATCACAATTATTGCTCTTTGCAACTTCCAAAAGTTTTAATCAAAATCTGGAGTCAGTGCCATGTTCCATTTGTGTTCAAATTCGAATTGAAAGTTAAAATGTATGGGCATTATAAATGGGTTCTGACAGAATCTAATTTCTGCAGAATTATTGACATGTTCGGAACATTCAAATTGAATGTTTGAGCATCATAAACATTAACATACTGGCATCATAAACATTAACATACTGGCACGTACATATGGGTTCTGACTGAACGTTCGAATATAATTTCTGCAGAATTATAGACATGTTCGGAACATTCAAATTGAATTTTTGAGCATCATAAACATTACTGGCACGCGTTCTGAAAGTTTGAATCGACTTCTACGGCATCACTGTCATGAAGAAACGAATTTATGGGGGAGGAAAGTACGTTCTGGAACATTCGAATCAAATTTTGGAGCGTAATGGGTTCGGAACATTCGAATCATAGGCAGACGCGAGTTCTGAACATTCTAATCAAACGTTTGAGCATCATCAATAAATTCTGCACGTTCGAATCCAAATGTTAGGGCATCTAGGCGCGTTCCGAAACATAATATTCAATTATTGGGCGTTCCGAACGTTCGACTTTTTTTTTGCGTAGTACTGGTGCGATTTATGGGCGTAAACAGTGCGTTCTAATTGAAAGTCCCTATAATGTGTAGAACTGCTCACTACTAACGTTACTAGGTTTAAAAACACAGACGGAATCTTCCATATGTGGTCCAATATGAGTTCGGCCTGTAAAAACAATCCTGACATATGTCTTTAGTCAAAACAAGCTGTAGCGTTAGTTCATATACTGCAGACATCAATGCTTAAACATGTTATCCGACTGTCTATGCGTTCAATACAGCACCTCAATACTAATATTGAGGATAATGTCAGGACAAACTGACACATAGCAGCGCACTGACACTCATCAAACTGTCATTTTCTATCACGCAAGTGCAGCTCTCTATCAGACACAAGTCAAAGACAAACACGTTCTTAGGGAGCAGATAGTGTTACCTGGTAAAATGCATTTCGTCTCCTGTTTATTTGACCGTATATTGCTGAAATGGTTTCAGTTTAATGGTTCCGACAAAAACAAGGAAGTTACGACTCAGATTACGGAGTCACTGATCATCACGTGACTCCTGTCAACCCGCTGGAGTCAATAGAGGGCGACACCGAGTATGGATTTTGTACATGTGTTCCTGGTGTGTACATATTTTTTATAGTTTAATAACAAGCATGCAGTTGGGGATTTACTTGATTTTTGCCTTCATTCAATGTACACGAAAGAGCAAAACAACAAATAAGATGGAAAAAGAGACTGCCACTGAAAATATACATACAATAATATACTACAATATATTGATTATTAGGTTTTTAAAGGGTATTTATTTAATATTTTGTGCATATGCTTGTCAAGGTTTCATTTATTTATTTTATTCTTACAACATATTCTCTTAAACTATGTCGTATTGAATGAGGACTGAATTTTCCATCTACTTTTTCATTTCCCCGCAGTCTTCGATGTTATTTTTTAAAGAGTTTATATTTAAAAACTATTAGTTTATTATAATATTTTTTAACAATATTTAGCTTTTTATTATAATTTAAGCCCGACCAGGCAAGATAAAATAACATTTTATCTTGCCTGGTCTGGCTTAAATAATAATAAATGTGTTTGGAGAAATGCACATATTTAATTTCTATAAATTCTGGTTTGTTAAAAAAAAGAAGTAAATAAATAAACACTTTATTTTTAATACACACGTTTATTTTAAATAAAATAAAATAAAATAAATAAAGCACATCACATTATAGCATTTGGAAAATAAACCTCTCCCGGTGTTAAAGTACTGGAAGCAAAACAACAAAAATCTTTCCAAGGGCTGTTACAAACCTCCTTCCTTCATTTACATCCTTTATGTGATTCATTAAATCCATAAGTGAATGTGACGAGACAAACATTAGCACAGCCATTTTCGACATATTAGGCATACAAAGAGTGAATGTGTGCATATTTAAAAATAAAAATATTATTTGAAAATAGTTCAAGTTGATTACTTTGCAATAAAATCTAGTTCTTTTAGAGTTCTTCTTTTTCTTTATTCCCTTATATCCCTTTAAATAGTTCAATTAAATACCCCCTTAAAATGGGTTGGTCCCCCAGTGTTCAAGACATTGCTAAAGCTCTGATCAAGTTATTAGATCTTTGATGATCTCGAACTCCAGCATCTGTCTCACTCTTCCCAGAACCCCCTCTTGTGGTTGATGGCGTCAATGACTTTAGCCCTGAGTGTTTCCTTGTTCTGATAAACAGGAAGATCTAACAGAGCATGGCAGGTGAGGGCCTGTGGTAGATGGTCCTGAGTTAAGTTGAGCAGAGATCTCACTCTCATCTTCACCGCACTCATACCCAGAATGGGCACTTTCTCAAACCCTGTTATGAACACTTTAGAGAGGAAAACGGGGGAAAGGTTTATTTGAAAGAACTCTGGATGTGTTCAGCATACAGGACAAAGTCACTATCAGAAAATCTTAGGAGCAGCTAGAGTAGATACAAAAAATATTACGTTTCATTTCATAAAATTTGATCTCATTTCGACAAATGTCATTTTCTAGATTACTAGACACCACATAATCACTAGTGAACTTACATAGAAAGGCCTTCTTCTCATTTGGTGTCAGATCATCAAACACTTCCCAGAATGAGATGATGGTTGGATGTTCAGCATGAAATGATCCTTCATATGTTGTGTTCTAATGATCAAAAGATATATGTAGTTAATATTTACACCGTTGAGAGCATAGTATAGTCTTTATTTCTGTTTGACATATGTGTTATCAAGGACCTGTTTGAGGACGTCCCAGTCATATTCCTCATTGCCCACCAGAACTCCTCTCAGCTCCTCTGGCTCAAACATCTCCACCAAGCTTCGGTCACACGCTTTGAAGAAGCCTCTCTTGAATTCTTCAAACACTTCCTCTACTGATTTATTCAGGATGTAATCCACATACTTGTCCACAAATTCTCTTCTGTTGCAGAAAAAAAAACATCTTTGCATTTTACTAAGATTATCAAATATTATGTCCAAATACAGTGTTCTAGTGAGTGACAGGTATATGGGTATCTCAGTATAATTAGATTTCTTTATAAAATTATATTTAAAAAAAAACCCTGACCTGTTATAATTTGTGACCATTTTTCCTGGCTCAGCTGGATCCAGTTCAACTTCTGTTCCATCCCATGTGATCTTATGGAGAAAGAAATATTTTTTTATTTTTAAGCTCATTTACTAACCTTGTGTGCAGAAAACTTTTTTGTGAAATCTGCATTCAAACATTTCCATTATCAAAATTCACATACTCTGGGTGGCCTTTTAAACATGTTAAGGTATAATTTTATACATAGCTATTTCATCTTATATATGTTTCATCATAAAAAAGTAAGAAATGGGTAAATAATAGCCCAAGCTGAGAGGTTTCTCTGCATAAAAATGCAGATATGCATATGTACAGCTGTCTGTATAAAAGGTGTTTCTTGTGTCTTTAGAAATCATTAGCCTTTAGGCAGTAGAAAGTCCTTATTTGGAGATGGTTTGAGAGTGTCTTATGCAAATTATTAACCTTGAACATGCGTTCTCTCATTTAGAATTCCCCAAATTCATTAATATTAGAATGAGGTTAAGAACAAATTCATGTGCGTATGCATGTGTTGTGAATTAGGCGAAAAGTTCTCCTGTGTGTATAAATTTTAACAATCCACGCAATTATTAGTGAATGAGGTCTTAAAAAAGCTACATTACCGCACATAAAAACACAAACTAACCGTGAAGTACTTGTCCATTTCCTCAACATCATCGCTGCAGTCCAGGATGTACTGCAAACTCCTGAGAACATCATGTTTCAGATTCATTAAATAATGTCACTCAATGATCGGTGGCAGCACATACAGAGACCATGGATTTACATTTTAGCAGTCAAGAACATACCAAGAGAATCAAGATAACATTGACTGTAAAAACACTCACTTGCCAAGATCCGGACTGAACTCTATCAGGTCCTCAAGAGATGGTTTGACATTGAGAAGCTTCTTGAACAAAGCTAAAGGAAAGGGCAGATTCACTACAGAGGTGTTGTTGAAGGCCAAGCCACACAGAATCCCAAACAGGAAGTACTTCTCCTTCTCCACGCTGAGCTGGTGTGGGACAATAAGTGGTTAGTGCCAAAGAGAACAATAATAAAAATGTAAATAAATGGGAAAACACAAAAGAGGCATTACAGTAGGTAGGTAGAAAGTGTTTTTCCATTCCACTGTGCTACTTTTTCATTGTTTTTCTATGTAAACATGTGCTAGACGGACGTGTTTGACCATTGCACTCTTGTCTTTTGTAGCGTCTAGCGCATGACAGCATTATAAAACACTGCACTCAAGTTGAAAGAAGTTCAAAGCTTTAAAAATAAAACATGTTTTTTTCCCCATTCCACTCTCTGCATCTCACACTCTCTGCGTCTCACATTGTTTCAAAAGTAAAAGCATGTTCTATGTGAATGACCCCTTAAGCCGGGTTCAGGTTCACACTGTACGATTTTGACCACAATTTGACCATCTGAGACAAATTTTGTAAATCCTAAAAGATTCCTCGGATCCCCGGCCAAAATCTGAAGTCTTTAATCGTTAGTTTGACACGACCGAATAATGCTCACTGCGATCAAATTTGACCTTCAAAGAAACTCTGGCAGTGTCAGATTTGAGGCACAGTCCTGTAGTGTGACTTCTCCTACGACCGTTAAATCAAAAACCAGTAGGAGCAGTAGCAGTACCTGATGACACAGCTAGTGAGACCGCAACAAACCACCACTACTCTCTCCACACACACTGTCTATGTTTTATTTCCAGTTTCCTTTTCAATAGAAGCCATGATCAAAATGATTAATGCTAGAGATTGTCTAGGTTTGCTAGCCATCATTTCTATCCCACATGTAAATGCAGCTCACGTCACTGAACGTGTCACGGATTGATGATGTCTTGCGTGTGTCCGTTTTGAACACATCTTGACTGCCGTACAGTCGGACATTAATGATGACAGATCCCGCAGTGTGTCATGGCTTACAGCGGAGATCATGTTCGTACAATCGTACCGTGTGCACCCGGCTTCAGGTATGTAACCTGACTTAACTAAATGTTGTTAGCACTATTTACGTCTCTAGCATGACCTAATGAAAAAAGTATTTTGCTTACCTTTGTGGGGAACCAGCTCAAAGTGTTGTTGTCATTGTTCATGAGTAGCTGAGACTCTTGTGCATAAAGCTCTTTAAACACGTTGAGAAAAAGGTCTCTCTTGTTCACATCTGTTTTTCTCAAATCCTCTGTGTAAAACACCTGTTACATAACCAAAATAATGTATTAATACTGCAGCTCGTAACAGTTTGTATAATAAAATCTGCATACAAAAAATACCCTCTATGTTACTGAATGAAAACTTTACATCATCTCTTTCCTTACCGACAGGAAGTATCCTCTGAGATGATGCTCGCTGGCCTTTCTCAGTATAGAGAAACAATCCTCCAGCAGAGCTGTGCGTCTCAGAGTCATCTCATAACTACCCTGCAATTAAAGCATTTCATTCTGTGATTAAAAACAACATGGACACAGAAGTAATTCCCAGGAAACCTTTAGTTAGATTTTTTTTTTTTACCTGCCATGCTCTGTTCTGCATAAAGCTACATTTGGCCTCCAGGTTAAAGATGCATGGAAGTGATGAGAGATTTTTTAAGACTGTCTGTAACAAAAGAAATAGGAGCATCATGTTTATTTTATCTGTAATTTGCTACATATCAGATATGGTAGAAAGTCTTTGGGGCTCACTTTATAGTTGCTTTGCTGTGCCACCAATGCATTGATTTGTTCAGGCAAGCCAAAGCACTGCTGGTCGTTCAGATCTACATTGATGGTTTGCAGCTGTTGAGTTGAGGAAAACAAAAATTATCAAGAATGTTTTTTTGTTTGTTTTTTTCTCCCAATTTTTTTTTTGTAAGTGGGAATTAATGGTCAATCAATATGTGAATACACAAATGAGCAGCAGATAACTGTAACAGGAGTATTAATGCCACTTGTGACTTGTGTCACTTTTGACTCATGTATGATTACAGTGATTGCTTCCATATTTACTGTTGCCTAGATTAAAAAGATATGCAGTAGACCAGGGGCCACTGTCCTTCAGAGTTTAGCTCCAACCCCAATTAAACACAACTGGACCAAGGTAGTCAAGGTCTTCAGGATTACTAGAATCTTCTCGGCAGGGATGTTGGGAGAATTTGGAGCTAAACTCTGCAGGACATTGAAGACAAGAGCAGGGCAAGAGCAGGATTGAACACCCCAGCAGTAGATGACACGGTAACATCATCAGCCATTGAAAAGCCCATATAGTTTGACCAGTAGGAATTTCAAAATGTTTTGGTCCTCACCACCTCTAGAAGATCATTGACCTCATGAATGATGAAATCACTCTTTGTGATGTTTCTGTGGGCACTGCGGCAGACCTTTCCAACAGAAACACTGTTATTGAAACTACCATTATCAAAATAATACAGTTAAATGTTTACTTTTAGTATAATTTTGATCTAATGTATAATAAAGGCACCTGATAGACCATCTGAAGGATCCGCGCACATTTCGGCAGGTGTGCTATGTCCCTGTCCAACTTAACAGCAATCCTGCCAATTAACATAGCAGACTCTTTTTTAAATAAGTCCACCAAGTTTTTGAGCCAATCCTCAGGCAGTTTGGACCAATACGTCTCTGAGAATATAACATGCATGTATCATAAGAATACAAATAGAACAAGGTCTAAAACACAAAGGATATAAATGTCCTCCAGCTTTACCTAACACCTTGCGAGCAGCGGGATTCAGATCAAGGATTCTGGAGGCCAGTGCTTCAGTGAGTTCAGTTCTTTTATGTTCCTGGAGTCGTCCGATGAGCTCAGGGAGGAGAAGGTAAAGTCTCAGAGCTTCCACACCAGCTGGATTTGGATTCAGAAACGGCAACAGTTTCTGTTGAACCACCTTCACTACCTGAGGAACAAAAAAACATCAACTGGATCTCATGGTTTAAAATGTAATGAACATTTCTGTAAATGTTGGATTTACTATTACCTCTGAGATCAACCCTTCATCGTTTAATAACTTTGCAAAGGATGTTTTAACCAGATCCAAATCCAACCCACAATGTTCCTCAGACGTCTGATAATGTTCATCACAACTACAAAGACAGACAATTAAAGTCATTAAAAGAATTAAAGTCATTTTAGGCACAAAAAGGAGGAACTACTAGATAAGATTACCTTCTGATTAGTATGTTTACCTTGTTTTGAGGAAACTTCCATTCAGAGAGGCAGCCGAGGAGAACACTTTGTTTATGTCCCTGTGAACAACAAAACTATACTTTAAATAATATTTTTATAGTCTATTGATATTATTTCCCATATCTAAAATACTGTACATCACCTCGTTTTGAACATATTTCTTGATTCAATTATGTTAATAAAGATGTTAAGAACGACTGTTTCATGGACCTACTGTACAGTAGTGTACATAAAGTCAGGAGCGTTTAGCATTAGTATCTCGGTGGAAGCACTGTCTATAAAACTGAGTCAAACACTCACTTCTTTATCCCCTTCCAGGAATTCTTTATCAATTTCCTTTCAGACAGCCATCGGTCAATCGTTCTGTCATCTAATGTCAAAATCCCTCTGCTTAGATTCGCTTTCGACTCATTCAGTTTCTACAACATACATAAAAACATAAGTAATCACAGTGCAACAATAATTTAACTGTTAAACAATTGGTAGATGAAAACTGTCTGTCTTACTGTACCTTGAAATACAAGGCAAAGGAATGATTCTCCCCAGCAATGATTTTTTTAATCATATATTCATGATCACATTCTGTGTGCAACAAACATTTAGTTTAGTTTAGAGTCCTGAGCAACATCTTAAGTACTCATAAGAAAAATATTCATAAGAATATAGCCTATTGCTAAAAGATGATTTAATTACCAGTTGACAGATCTACAGGAAAAGGCACAGACTGCTTGATCATTTCTCCATTTCCCAGCTGCCCTTGCATCCCACATCCAAATGAGTAGATCAACTTTGACGATGCGACTGACACAAGTGTGTGACGTCTTTATACAAGAAAGAATCAAAAGCCAAATTACTGAGCAGAACTCATACATCAGACATGTTAACCATGTGAGGAGTTAGAAATAAATCTGTACTACTGCTCTGAAACACTGATAGCTTATGAAAGGTCTAGTTTACCTCCCACATGTGACCTGTGACACTTCAGATCCCCACAGTTCAGCAACCACCCGCGGATGATGCTCGTCTTTAAATGAGTTGTGCCCAAGCTGACCAGAACCTCCTGATCCAAATGTGAATATTGTGCCACCCTGAAAAATAGACATTTTCTGTCCAGTTTGTTGTATGCTAGGTATGGTATTATAATATGGATATATAAAATATTACAAAATACTACCTTTGATAGAGTGGCAGTGTGTTCCCCTCCACATGAGATGGACATGGTTCGGTTTAGACTATTTACAACCGTTGGGACATGTCTGTCTGTGGTGGAAAAACAGTACATTCATCACTTCCAATGCTTTAGATTTGACAGAGTATTGCACAAATGTAGTACATTTATGTGCTTTTATACTATTACTGATTTATTTTGTACATGATGAAATATTCAGACCTGTTGTGTCTCCGAGGCCCAGCTGTCCACTCGAGTTCTTTCCCCATCCGAACACGACTCCAGAGAGAGACAACACAAAGCTGTGGTCTCCTCCAGCGCTGATCTGAGCCAGTGGGATCCCACACAGACTCTCCACGCGTTGAGCTGACACAGAGCCGGGATGATCTTTCCTCAAGCCCAGCTGACCGTGAGAGTTCTCACCCCATACGAACAACTGACCATCTGAAACACCAACAGCTCATAAGATGTCAAAAGATTTAAAAAAAACATCCGATGTTAGATGAAATGCTCATGAATACCATTGGTCAGCGCCATTGAATGCTGGTCTCCACATGCGACCTGAACCACCTGCCTGTTTTCCAGACCTTTGAGAGGACTGCAGACACAAGACAATCTGTCAGATATATACAGTATATTTGTTATTATCATTTATGGTCATTTATACAGTTATGCATAAACACCTGCACATAGTAGATTTGTCCATAATGAGAATTCTTCCACCATAAGCAAGAAGAACCGCACCATCTCCTCCACAGACAATCGATCGGATTCTGTCATTCTTTAGCTGAAGTTGCTCTGGAGTAAATAAAATATTTTCATCAGTTCAACTTATGTCCAGACTGTAAACATACAAATAGACACTTATATAATTACAATTAAAAACCCCTTACCTGTCACCCCCCTTTTTGAGAATACACATGAAAATGCACTATCCAAACTTAAAGGGCTGTAATTCAAGAATGCTTTGGAATATAGACCTAAGTTTGGTCTTGTTTTAAAGCAGACACTCGGCAGATTATTGCTGAAGTGAACACAATTCAAAATATGAAAGTATGAAAAAGTTATGGAAATTTAAATTTACTGTAAATAAAAAATACTGTGCAAAATATTTTTATTTTATATAAAATATATATTTTACAAAAATGTTTTAATCTAAAATTACTATAAAATCAAAGCCATATGTCTAACCAAGTTGTGTTCCAAATTTGAAGTTGATATCACAAAAATTGAAGTTCCCATGATATTTTGTTTAGGCGCTGTACCACAAATAGCCACCGGGTGTCACACATATTCCATTGATTGTTTTATGGATGCATTTTTCTGTAAATTTCTGTCCAAATATCCCTTCCATCTAGCCTGGGAAAACCCAGACAACTTCCGGCAAATTTAGATTTGCTCTGCAAGTAGTCTGGCAAAGACCCCATTCAACCCCATTTCTAAACCCTAGAAATCGCGGCACCAATTAGAAACGTTGGGGCGGGCTTTAGACGATGACGACAGCGCAGCGACATTGAAGCAGATTTGCCGCTACTGTGGAGCATCACTCGTTCGAATCAGCTATCGCGTCTGTTTTAAGCGATTTAAACTTTTCCTTTTCGTTAAAACCCGAGCAAAGAACAACACTCGAAGCCTTCATATCTAAAAAAAGATGTTATCGCTGTCTTACCGACTGGATTCGGCAAAAGTCTGATACCAGCTTGGCCCTTTGGTGGCTAAACGAATGGGTCTTAGCGAGAGTCCTCTGGTAGTGTTAATGTTTTACAAAATATAGTTTTAAGTCCTTTTCAGGCGTGAATGTAGTTGTTTAAAGCTCAAATATGTGGTTTATTTATAAAGAGAGCACCTTTTTTAAAATTTTATCTGCCGTTTTCGGAGTTGTGAGCGCCAGTGGTTCAGCGGCGCTCAATTGATCATTGAGCCCGCCGAGAGGCGCCTTTCCTCGGCCAGTCCTTCTGCCGTCTGCCGCTGGCTCTGATGTCTCTGTAGTGGTTAAACCGTCTCGTCTTGTGTAGATCTAACGGCTGATCTTTGCTCTCATTAATCTATAATTTGTTCCTAGACAGATCGTTTTGTCTGAGGGCAAAGTGAAGTTTCATAACTTTATATTTTTAAGATATTAAACTTTACCGTTGTAGTCTCCTAGCGCTGACTTTGATTGAATTGCTTTATTTATTGTATAGTTTCTTATACCTTTTACTTATAGGCTACTTTTATGATTGCTATGGATGATCACACATAAACTGACATTTAACAAAAAGAGACTGGGTTGTGTTTTGTGTCATATTTAATTTATTACAGTGATAATCATAGCCTATATAATGTGTGTGTGTGTGTGTGTGTGTGTGTGTGTGTGTGTGTGTGTGTGTGTGTGTGTGTGTGTGTGTGTGTGTGTGTGTGTGTGTGTGTGTGTGTGTGTGTGTGTGTGTGTGTGTGTGTGTGTGTGTGTGTGTGTGTGTGTGTTTTTAAATGTAAACGAAAAGAGGCTGGGTTTTTTATATTTCGTTTTGTTATAAACATGCATTGAAGATAATATGCATTGCCTGCACTACATATACAAATATATACTGAGTGATACTGTCAAGAACGCTGCTTGTCCATTAGCAGACTAGGCGGACTAGTTTCCTCCCGTCCTCGGGAGTTCATTCTCCGGAGTCAAACTTGGTAAGTCACGGAAGCAAGTCAGAAGTTCGCGTACGAAATATGTCATAAAAAACACCACTGCCTCATTTCATAAAAAAAAATAATAATAATTAAACATAATAATAGCCACACGAATGTGGTTCAGGCAACGCATAGCTAGGCCTACATTGATTATCTTATATATTTATAATAAAACGAAGTATAAAACACCATGCCTCTTTTCGTTTACATTTTAAAAATAATATATTAAACATTAATATGTGGTTTAGGTAAAGTGACCAGATTTCTGAAATGGAAACCGGGGACATTTCCTATTTGAGAACACAAGTATAGACAAGAACGCATATTGAGAAACGGCCAGAGTCTCAGATGTTTCTCCGTCGCTCTGCATACGTCATCTCCCTCATCGCTCTGATTGGTTTGAGGTCTATCCAATTGCGCCGAGAGGCATTTGAGCGACGCCCGTTGGTGACGCCCCTTTGGAAATGATTTGTCTATGAAGCTTTGCCAGACCATAACTCAGTTACTACTGAGAATGGTCTGGTTTTAACCAGGCTACCTTCCATCACAAAATGGTCACCAAATATGGAACCCTGAGACTCAGACCTTTCCGACGATATGTGTTTTGTCAAGATTAGAAAAGATTTTTATTATAAAGTAGTTAAAATAAATGTTGTAATATGAAACATGATGACGCCCACTAGGGGAGGAGCCCGCTAGAATAATTTAAAGTACCGTTTCCATGGTAACGCAACCTCCAATTTTAAAACGGTTTTCACTGGATGAATTTTGAGTTTGTAAGCTTTCGAATGATACCCAATTTATGATAATTACTCAAATATATGATACGAAAAAAGCCGATCAAAAAATGACTGCCAGGTGTCCCGCCAGCGGGACGGTGACAGGTAAGCGGTTTCCATAGTCACAAACATTATAAAGCATAGTGAACTCATGTACAATCACATAAGGCTATATGAAAATGAAAGATTCGAGACTTTTATCTGTTAAGTATTAGATAACGATGTCAACTTTATGAATGAAAAAAAAAAAGAGTTAAAGTTAGTGCATAGCCTACTAAATTTTCCATCGTGATCACAGTCTTCACCGCGCAATCTCAGGACCGAGACCTTCCCATCCCGGATGAATCCAACAAAACTCCTTCCAGCTGACATGTCCTGAACTGATATGGACATGGATCGTATTCCACTATTGCCATGTTTGACTTTGTCAGGCTTTAAGAGACCGAAGCCCTCTCTGACCTGCGCTCCCCAGTAGCACAACATGTCCACAGCTGACGGATGAGACATTCAGACTCCAGTGTCTCTCTGCATCCTGAAGAACACTCTCTCCTTAAATATACATGGAAAACGAGAGCGAAACTGCTTTGTAAAGCAAGCTCTGGACTATTTATTCTCACGAAACGAAAGTAAAGTTTGTTGTTATTTTTCCGCTTTTATAGCGTCAGAGACAATGAATGAACTGATGATGATGATGATCGGAAAACGAAAGTCAAATCTAGGTGAAATTCCTCCACACACCCAACCCAACTGATTAAACTGACACTGCGCGACATGGACATGTAACTTACATGGGTACACATTAAAAAAGTTTACGCGTTCTAAGATGACTTTCTGGAGGGTCGCCTAAAATATGTATGTCGACGTGCTCCGCCATATTCCCAGTGTAGTGGATGGTCATATAGTACTAACATGTAAAGGTTGTGCTAATGTTCTCGAATAGCCTAACGTTACATAATTTCACAAACACGACTGCATTCGACGAGACATCTATGGTAGTTAAGTGTTAATGGTTTGTAGCACTACTCTTCCACTACAAAATGTAAAGCGATACTCACGCGAGACGCCAAATCCTATTCAAATTACCTTTTTATTTTGGCCCAGTCTTAAAGATTTTTATAAATGTTGGATTCAGGTCTTATTAAAGATTTCAAATTAGTCATTATTTGTTAAATTACTACAACTTTGGTCCTTTTATTTAAGCCCGACCAGGCGAGATAAACTGTTGGAGATATGTAAATATTTCATAGTCTTGGATTGTAAAAAAATATATATATAGCCTACATTTGAAAAAGAAACGTATCTTATCTGGTGTCAAAGTACTGGAGACAGAAACCACCAGAAAACTTTATCTGTTCTTTGTCGTTATAAATGTCAACTTTATTACCAAATGACTGCTGAAGTTTTTTTTTTTTTTTTTTTTTTTACAGAACTCCAGCATCTGTCTCACTCTTCCCAGAACCCCCTCTTGTGGTTGATGGCGTCAATGACTTTAGTCCTGCTTTAGTCCTGAGTGTTCCCTCCCTTTCCTCTGCCCAGAGAATCTGGCACGCCCATGCAAACGCTTGAGAGATCATGGGTTGTGAAGAGTGAACGCTGGCAGTTTCTCAGTGTTTGGATGTACAAATGAAAACAGAAGTCTTTTTTCAGTTCCTTCTGATCTGTGATCAGTGATTTCTGATGTGTAGCTAACTATTTATTATTCGTCCACACGCAGCGGCTTCTCTCTCTCCCGACAGAACGGTGTTTTCGTGTTTTCTATCTTGTGAGTCAGTGTTTTTGTACGTTCTTGTCGCGTCTATCTGTTCTAAAATGTCTTAGAGATAGAGATAAACCTCTTTAGAGATAAACCTCACACATGCCGAAGCTCGGGCTGCACTGACCGGTCGGCCTTCAACATCACCGACCCCCAGTACTGCATCTGGCCCACAGCGGAGGCGCCTTACGCGGCGCAAGATTAAGCAGAAGGGGGGGTAAGCGTGAGGGTATATGGGCTAGGCTAGCCAGCTTTCCCCACAATAAACTGGATCACATTCGATTACTGCTGTTGTGTCTTTGTTTGCGGTGTGTACTCAATGCGCGTCACTGACGCTTTTCATATGATAGGAACATCTAAAAATAATGCTATTATCAACACTTACTCGTAACTCGTTCATCTCGACAGCTGTAATGGTACTTTGGATGTGTTACAAAGTTGGTAATAATGATGAAGACGGACTCGGCGTGACTGGGAATCGTGTTTATTCAGAACTCTCCGATACAAACACAATAAACTTGTGCTGACAGACAGCGCTCTCATAACTCAGTAGTTACTATAAATAACTCTGTTAGCAATCGCTGAGCTCCGTCTCCGTGATGTCCGGTTCGCGAACGAATCATTCTTTTGAATCGGTTCTTTTTAGTGAACCGAGTCAGTTCACCAAATCGGACTGAATCGTTCTAAACGGTTCGCGTCTTCAGTCAGCGCTGATCCATAATTTACTAAAGTTACTAACTTTCTGACATGAGTGACAGCCCCTCCGACTAGAAATAGACTAATAACCTGAAGTATATGCTGTAACTACGACAGTTCACTGAACTGAGACTGACAGAACCGATGTGAAGTGAACTCCGGTCCATCCGTCTCTCTGGCAGCAGCTCGTGCCTGCTCGTGCGTCGTAGACCTCGTTAAACCACGCCCCCTCCGCTCATTTCAAATGCAAAGATGTCAGCCAATCACAACAGTGGGCGTTTTTACTGAAGTCTCACAGCAGACACGCCTCTTGAAACAGGGCATTCAGCCACAGGGCAAACATCAGTATTGCAAAAAAGGCCTTTTAATTCTAAATTATGACATTTTATGATGTAAAAATCATACTAACAATATAAGTACACCTCAGCAAACATTATAAAATAATAGAAAAATGCCATGCCATGGGACCTTTAATAGCTGTAGCTGTGTTGCTTACATCAGGGGCCCGTTTCAGTAAGGAGGTTCAACCAACTTTGAGTTTAAACCTGAACTCTGAGTTGACTTACTCTGAGGTGGGAAACTCTTGAGTTTTGGGTTTCAGAACAGCTGAATTGAGGTAGTTTAATCAACTCTGAGTTGACTGACTCTGAGTTAAGCACATGCACTCCAACTATGAAAAGCCACGATCAATGGAGCTCCGAAATTACGATTCACCATGGCAACAGCACCCAACAAAAAGACGTTCCCATACTTCCGGGTCAATATGTAGTGCTGCGTCCCAATTTGCATACTATCCGTACTAAATAGTATTCGAAAAAAGAATTAGTATGTCCCAAATCTTAGTATGTTGAAAAAAGTATTCCAAAGATTCCCGGATGGTTTACTATTTCCGGTCAGAATCCGAAGTGCAGATCGACGCGCACTCTAACGGCTGATATTGCCCACAACCCATTGCGAGATGGACGAGGATTCGATTAGAACTACAAACGCGGATAAAAAGTGTAAAAAAACTACAAACATGACGGTTACGCGAGTCTGCCGGTTAAGTGGAGAGGATTAGATAAAGTGGTTTGAGTGAGCAATTATCAGTATTTAACCTGACGAAAAGATATTTATTCAATATTATCCACATTATATTTCTCCTTCAGCAGCATTGAGAACTTTTGTAATGATACGTTTGGCCATTAACTTTGCAAACACATGAGAGAGTCTCTTCATTAAAGACCCACGAAAGGCAGATCAACGAGCGACTACATTTCTCTCCGATTCGGTAGGAAATTAAATTGAAAGTGGCGATTTGAACTGTGACGATGATTGACAGGGCAGTTTAAACGGTGACGGGACGCACGTAACAGAGTCCGTTAAAGATGACGAAGTAGTATGTCCCAAAGCTTGCATACTCTTCTGCTACACACTCAAAAGTATGTACTTTTTCTTCACAAAAAGAGTACATACTTTTAGGACGTAGTATAAGTAGGCGAATTGGGACGCAGTCCAAGTTACCGCTGCTGTGAGAGTGTTTCTAATACAGTGTCTATGGGAGTGACGGTGAAAATTAACATCTTTCTCTCTTTTCACTTCTGTTATCAATCTCACTCTATTTTTTCCCGCTTTTTGAAAGTTGTGAAATCACTATTGTGGAGTTTTTATTTTGCTATTTGAGCAAATGGGCACAAAAACATATATATTTAATGTATTCTTTCATTCACCGCTATAAGAGTTAACCCAACTATGACGACTTCAGCTTCGGAAACCCAGAAATGTGAAAAGGGTCTATGCACTTTTTCACATAATGAAATGTTCTCTAAATCCCGCCTGTTACATTTATTAATTATGGTAATGACATTAACATTTGACTTCTACTCAGGCCAGCCAAACACCAGCACCACTGACAGATGAAGAGGAGATGGAGGAAGAATATTAACATCCAACAGGAAAAAGAATGGAGTATACTGTAAAAATAAAAGGTGCCTGGAGGAACCTTTTGGGGTTCTTCACTTTGCCACACCGGCGGAACCGTCTGTAGATCCTGTAGGCACCCTTTCAAAAGAGGCGGTTCTCTGAGGCACCACCCAGGATTCCTGAGGAACCCTTCCTTTAGGAACCACCTTGGGTGCTTCAAGGCACCATTTCCCAATGTAACCCCCCCCCCCCCCCCTCTTTATTTACTATTAAATAAAATTGATCTATTTACATTTTATTTTTTTGACCAATGAAAAACTAAAACCAAATGCAAAGCAAACATTTTTTATTAATAAACAACAACAATATTCATAGAAAAGTTCAATAAATATTTACCTTGAATACTGTAGCTATCAACATCTAATTCTTTGAAGCACATATATAATGTTAATATTGCTATACATTAAGAGTTTACATCTTGGCAAAACTGCAAAAGATAAATATGAGTTCTTACAACTTTAAAATATAAATAAACAATAATACAATTAAAATCTACTACAGTAAAATGTACAATGCAGTCAATTGTAACATTTTCACTCTGGGAATATTCACACTGGGCATTTTAAGTAATTGATAAGCCTCAACACAACTGTAGGTAGCTTGATGCTCTCCTTCTGAATGCCCAACAGATACTGCAGAAAAGTCAGTGTTTTAATTGGTTTCTTGTACTGTATGTTGAATAGGAAGTAGGCACTCATAGTGAGGCCTACACCCATGGTTACATCAGCAGGTTCATCAGCAAACAGTTCTTCACCATCAAGAAAGACTGCAATGCTGCTGTTGGAGCCATTCTGTATATTGGCATGGGTTGGCGCTGTGATCTCCCACAAGTCTTCTTAAGACGGGGGCTAATTACTGCAGGTGTGGCGCACAGCAAGGTATATGGTTTTTGACCGTGAGACGGCGTGTGGGCTAATCATGGAGACTGAGAGTTAAGTTTATTGTTTTATTTTTTGTTATCTTAATAAATGGATTGGCATATCCGACTTTAAGTTCACATGCTTGAAAGTTTATTATTTTTATGTTTTGTTAATATATTTAAGCCAAGAGGAAACAGCCCGTCAAAAACACGCGTGCAAAACGACTTAAATGTGCGCCAACAAATAGTCAAAAACCCACCTCTGTATGAGAAAAAGACTGATCAAGTTTAAACGACATGGACCGTGTGCTGTTTGAGCACCTTGTCTTCGACGGTGAGCGGTAGCGGAGATCGGTGACGGTGGTCGGGACCGGGACCGGTGGCGGAGATCGGTGATGGTGGTCGGGACCGGTGGCGGAGATCGGTGACGGTGATCGGGACCGGTAGCGGCGAGAGATCGGTGATGGTGGTCGGTGGTCGGCAGCGGATGTTGGAGTAAACAGTGATGCGGTCCGGACTCGACAAGGACGGGCGCTAAAGACGGCGGAGGTTGGTGAGCGTTCTCACATTGGACAGTGAGAATTTGACACCATCACCAAGTTAAGTAAAGTTCTGTTGAAAGGAACGAGTAAAAGAGGTATGAGCAGTTAACACACACATAAGAAGATGTAGGCTATGAACCAGATGCCTGCCGTTATTAAAGTGTAAACGATGACGAGGGAACACAATGCCTTGACATTGGTTTATTGACAATGACATTTTCAAAAGAGGACTTGAAATAAGAGACTTTTGGGTTTACAAGAAAATGAAAGCGTTTATGCTTTATTTTTGTTTCTGATGCTCGTTTTCATGATATTTTGAAATATTGTTTCTGGGTTGATTTAAAAACGAGGTAAAATGGATAAAGATCATCAAGGTACTGAGGTAACTCATGTGGTGTCAGCTGACTTAAAAAATGTTAATGAGGATGAAGCCTCTGTAAAAAAAAAGGTCTACAAAACTGACAGCAAAAGCACTGCTTTCTAAACTAAGTGACTTAGAGACATTAAGAAAATCCAAATTAAGTAAAGCTACCAACATAAAACAAACTGTTCAAGATTTAATGTGTCAGTCTGGTTATGAAACTGAAATAAAAAGTAGCTTCAGCAAATATCAAGCCTTGATTAACGACGCAAAGGTTGCACATAACAATCTGCTTGAGTTGCTACCCATGGATGAAAAAGAAAAGCATGAAACCTGGTTCAAAGCAAAGCTTTTAAGTGTGAACGAATTTTGCCAGTATGTGGAAAATCATTTTAAGAGTACAAATGATGGTACTACTGTTTCCCTTGAGGATGACATAAGGCCAACAGACAGTATATCAAATGTTGGAACATCATCTTGCTCTAAAAGTCACATCAGTGGAAGATCAAGTCGATCAAGCAAAGCTGCATTGGAAGTTGCACATGCGCAAGCAGAAGCCAAGAAAGCTGCACTCCTAGCGCGCGCAGCAGCGCTAAAAAAGAAACATGAATTGGAAAGGGAGGCGGAATCAATACGGAAAAGATTGGAACAAGTGGAAATGGATGCTGAGATTGAAGCCTCAGATGCAGAGTTGGCAGTACTGCAAGGATTTTCAGATCAAGATGGAATGGGATCTTACTTTGAGAAGCAAACATCGAAAAAAAGACCTGAGTTTTCTGATGTGAAGTTTGAGAGATCTACCAGATTGATGAATAATAAAAGTTTACCTGTTGCAGTTGCAAGATCCACTGAAAATGTTGCACATGCAGTTGATGACAATTCTACACGACAGATTCTGAAAAGGCAAAATGAAATATCTGAGCTGCTCTTACAACAACACAAAGCAAGCCAACTGCCGCCAAGACACGTACCTGTTTTTGAAGGTGACCCACTGAAGTTCAAAATGTTCATGCAAGCTTTTAGGCATTGTGTGGAGGAGAAAGCTGCATCTTAAGGCCAATTTATACTTCTGCGTCGAGTGCACGCAGAGGGTACGGCGTACCCTACGCATAGACGCGTTGGATACGCCGTACCCTACGCCGTAGCCTGACGCGCACCTCTCCAAAAATGTAACAACGCGTCAATTCTACGCGGACCGCAAGCGCTGTGATTGGTCTGCCACAACCCTTCCCTCAGGTCATTAAATAAATAAAAAATCTGCGATAGGAGTGTGTGTGTGTGTGTGTGTGTCAAGAAATTGGATGATAGTTCTTTACGACTGCTATAACACAATATTTTGCAGTCCAGCGATTCTTTATGGTAGTAAATAAATACATAGATCCGCTGAGTATAGTTTATTTATTTTCTCGTTAAAACCAAAGATGTTAATCAGTGATTGTATATCAAGAACAGGGACACATTAGGGTATATTTCGTGAATGAAGTCTCCGCAACAACAATCGATTGCTCGAGCCACCGCTGCTGAAAACAGCGGCCACAAGCACTCTGCATGATTTCACAAACACATTCCAGCGCCAGATCGCCTTATTTAACTTTACTAATCAACTAGAGATGCTTAATTTGTATTAGATACAACAACTCAAGCTGCAAGAAAAGCCGCTCTCTCACTGCTGCTGATATTCCGACATGAAGGCACACATTCTACACAACAAACTGCTTCTTCTTCGGCTGTTGTCTTGATTACACCAACATGCCCGAGGACACTGCCCACTAGCGTCTGCATGTGGAATTGCATATTGACGCAGACAACAGCGCAGAAGTATAAATGCTCACGACGGCGTCGGCTACGCGCGTACACTACGGCGTACACTACGGCGTACTCTCGACGCAGAAGTATAAATGGGCCTTAAGGGTGATTGCATGTATTTTTTGGAAAGGTACACCAGGGGGCGCCCTCACGATCTTGTACAAAGCTGTTTACATATGAGTGCGGAGAGAGGCTTTGTAACAGCTAAAGCTCTCTTACAGGAACACTTCGGTAATGAAACCAAGATTACAGCAGCATATATGGAAAAGATTCTCAACTGGCCTGTGGTGAAGGCTGAAAGTGTTTTGTTACTACAGGACTATGCATTATTTTTACGTGGATGCAGTAATGCAATGTCAGATTTAGAGGACATGAAAGAGCTGGATTTGCCTGCTAACCTCAAAATTATCGTTTCAAAACTTCCTTTTAAATTGAGGGAAAAATTTAGAAGTTCTGCATGTGATATTCGGGAGAGACACCACCGCAGACCTTTAAAGACGTTGTACACTTTGTGGAATATCAAGTCAAAATCTTGTCTGATCCTATTTTTGGTGATATTCAAACTACTGAAAGAGAAAGGCAGATTAAAAGAGATGTGTATACAGCAAAGTCTAAGTTGAAGCGAGATAACTTTGTTACGAACGTCTGCGCTGTTAGCAAAGTACAACACAAGGACATACAAGAAGGTAAACAAAGGGACAGCAACCTCAGTATCAATTGTTTATTCTGTTTACAAGATCACAGTCTGGATGAATGTCAACGATTTGCCAAAAACAAACATCGTGAAAAGATCAACTTCTTAAAGGAAAAAGGAGTATGTTTTGGGTGTCTCAATACTGGGCATTTGAGCAAAAATTGCGATAAGCGCAAAATCTGTGAAAAATGCAAACGGAGCCATCCAACAGCTTTACACATTCACGTCAAACAAGTGGACAAATCAATGAACAGCAGCATCTATCCCAATGGACCTAAACCAGCTGTAAACCATACGCTTGTGTCGGCTCAGACATTTGGGAGCCAGACCGGGGCCGGTAGTAGTGGAATGCTCTCCATCCTGCCAGTTCAAGTAAAAGCACAAAAGGGAAACAAAGTGATTCAGACTTACGCTTTTCTGGACAATGGCTCAACATCCACATTCTGCTCTGAAGCTCTTATGCGTAGACTTAATCTCACTGGGACAAAGTCAAAAATATGTTTGTTAACGATGAGCCCAAAGACATCAGTGTCAACATACATTGTGAATGGACTTGAAGTAGCTAGCCTTAGTGGAACAAGGTACTACAGTCTTCCAAATGTTTACACACAGAAAACAATGCCAGTTGATACAGCAAACATCATAAAACAAGAGGACATTACACAGTGGCCTTACCTTGAGCACATTGAAATCCCTGAAATTGATGCTAACGTGGAGTTATTAATAGGTACTAATGCTTCAAAGTTGCTGGAACCATGGGAAATTGTGAATAGCCAAGGTGAGGGTCCTTTTGCTGTTAAAACCCTATTAGGGTGGGTGGTCAATGGCTTAGGAAAGGATTCCAAAGACAACATGAATGACAATGGCTATCATACTGCTGCTGTAAACAAATTATCTGTGGAATCACTTCAGCTGCTATTGGAAAAGCAGTATCAAAGTGATTTCAATGAAAAAATCGCTGACGACAAAGAAGAAATGTCAAGGCAGGAGGCAAGATTCATTGAAATAATGGCTCAGTCTGTAAAGTTAAAGGACGGACATTACAGTTTAAAGCTGCCATTCAAAGCCCAAAAGGTAACCCTGCCAAACAATCGTTGTATTGCTCAACAGCGCCTCAGTGGACTAAAAAGGAAAATGGAAAGAAATGAGAAGTTCCACCAAGAATACACAAGCTTTTTGGAAAATGTCATCAGCAGTGGTTATGCAGAAATAGTACCACAGGATGAGTTGCGTTGTGGAGAAGATAACCTGTTCTATATTCCTCATCATGGAGTGTATCATCCGACCAAAGGCAAGTTGCGAGTTGTCTTCGACTGCGGAGCCAAGTTTAAAGGAACTTCTTTGAACGAACAACTTCTGCAGGGTCCGAACCTCACAAGTTCCTTAATAGGAGTGTTTCTACGATTCAGACAAGAACCGGTTGCTTTTATGTCTGATGTGAAGTCTATGTTTTATCAAGTTAAAGTGGATGAGGAAGACAAAGACTTTCTAAGGTTCCTGTGGTGGCCTAATGGAAATCTGTGCAAGCAAGTTGAAGAGTACAGAATGACTGTACATCTCTTTGGAGCAGTGTCGTCGCCTAGTTGTGCATGTTATGCTTTAAGGAAGACTGCAGACGACAAACGGAAGAGTTATTCGGATGAAGTGATTGACACGGTACATAGAAATTTCTATGTGGACGATTGTCTGAAAAGCTCCCCGTCTGTGCAGAAGGCAGTACAGATCGTCCATGACCTGGCTGACCTTTGTCAAAAAGGAGGTTTTCATCTTACACAGTGGATAAGTAACAGTCGCAAAGTCCTTGAAACAATTCCTGAGAAAGAACATGCTAAAAGTGTGAGTGAACTCAATTTAGACATAGACCAGCTCCCGGTGGAAAGGGCACTAGGGCTACATTGGTGTCTGGAAAATGACAAATTGAACTTCCATGTGAACTGCAAAGAACGGATGCAAACACGACGAGGAATTCTATCAATCATTAGTTCAGTGTACGATCCCTTAGGGTACCTGGCGCCAGTCCTTCTTCCAGCCAAGCACATTTTACAAGAGTTGTGCAGAAGGAACTATGGCTGGGATGAAGAAATTCCACAAACCTTAAAACAACAATGGATAAATTGGTTGACTGACCTAAAAGAGATCTCAGAGTTCAGAGTGAGTAGGTGTTTGAAACCACACGACTTTGGAACACCAGTCCATGCCCAGTTGCACCATTTTGCTGATGCCAGCGAAAGGGGATATGGCACAGTAACATACCTGAGGTTACAGAACAAAGCAGGTCATGTACATGTTTCCTTTCTTCTTGGGAAGTCCAGAGTAGCACCTCTTAAACCTGTAACCATTCCTCGTTTGGAACTCACTGCTGCTGTATTGGCTGTTCGGGTGGACAAGATGGTGAAATCAGAGTTGCAGCTTTCTTTGGCCGAATCCTGTTTCTGGACTGATAGTAGTACAGTTTTGAAGTACATCAACAATGAAAACAAAAGGTTTCGAACATTTGTAGCCAACAGAATAGTCATCATTAGGGAAGCTTCAGACCCAGCACAGTGGCAGTATGTTCACACAAAACAAAATCCTGCAGATGACGCATCCAGAGGACTGACAGTCCACAAGCTTCTAAACAGCAAAACGTGGCTATCAGGTCCAGAATTCATGTGGAAAGCAAGAGAAACATGGTTACGGTATGAAGTAGAGTCCACATTGGAAGAGGATGATCCAGAGGTCAAACTGGAGATCTCTACAAACACAATAATTATTCAAGAGGATAACGCAACCAATCAACTCATCACATATTTCTCTAACTGGAAAAGGTTGAAGGTCGCAGTTGCATGGTTACTCAAGGTAAAAAAGACTCTATTGGAGTTGAGTCAAAGAAGGAAGCAACTTGTGAAGGATGAAATGGCTGACCTTGATGTTGACAAGAAAATGTTGGAGGCCAGAAAATCATTGAAACGAGACAGTGTATCAACTGAGGATCTATTAGCAGCAGAAAACGCTATCCTTCAGTTCTGTCAGAGGGAAAGATTTAACAATGAGATTTGTGCACTAAAGACGGGAAAACCTGTAAAAGGGTGTAGCCCTATCTACAAGCTGAATCCTGTTCTAGAAGATGGACTGTTAAGAGTTGGTGGAAAATTGTCCAGGACTGCAATGCCCGAAGAGAGCAAACACCCAGTCATCCTGTGTAAAGATCAGCACATCTCCATGTTAATTCTTAAACATATTCACGAACAGACGAGGCACGGTGGGAGAAATTACATCCTTTCTAAATTGAGAGAAAAGTTCTGGGTCACTCATGCCAATGCAGCAGCAAGGAAAATCTTGTCAAGTTGTGCTTTTTGCAGACGTCACCAAGGAAAAATGTGTGATCAAAAAATGGCTGATCTCCCCAAAGAAAGGATTACTCCAGACTTACCTCCATTTACTAACGTTGGCGTGGACTATTTCGGGCCTATTGAGGTAAAACAAGGACGTTCCTATGTTAAACGTTATGGGGTTATCTTTACATGCATGGCCTGCAGGGCAGTTCATTTAGAAGTGGCACACTCATTAGACACAGACTCTTGCATCAGTGCTATTCGTCGATTCATATGCCGAAGAGGACCCGTTGCACACTTTCGCTCGGACAATGGCACAAATTTCACAGGAGCAGAGAAGGAGCTAAAAAAAGCAATTGCAGAGTTAAACAACAAATCAATTGAGAGCTTTAATTCATGACAACATCAAGTGGACTTTCAACCCACCTGCAGCTTCACATCATGGCGGTGCTTGGGAAAGCATGATCAGACTGGTCAGGAAGGTCTTGGTATCTGTTTTACATCTACAGGCTTTAACTGATGAAACCTTAGTCACAGTCTTATGTGAAGCCGAAGCAATCTTGAATGACCGACCAATTACAAGAGTTTCTGAGGATCCTAATGATCTAGAGCCATTGACACCTAATCATCTTCTTACTTTGAAAAGGAAACCAGTTTTGCCTCCAGGTCTGTTTGATCAAAAGGACCAGTACGTAAGACGAAGGTGGAAACAGGCTCAGTATCTTTCAGATTTATTCTGGAAAAGGTGGACAAAAGAATATCTTGTTACTCTACAGGAAAGACAAAAATGGAACAAAGCAAAACGTAATCTTACAGCAGGAGATATCGTTTTGATTGCAGATGCTACAGCACCACGAAATTCTTGGATGATTGGAAGGATTATTAAATCCTTTCCAGACAAAGCAGGCATAGTCAGATCTGTGCAAGTGCAAACCAAAACAAACGTAATTGAAAGACCAGTGACAAAATTAGGCCTATTGGTAGAGCAGTCAATGTAAAAGTGAACAAATACACTAAAAGAGGGGTTTATTTGTTTGTTTACTTGTTTATTGTTTTTATTGTAAGATGTTTTTTTTGTGGTATTAATGTCTCCATACATGAATATGTTTATAATTGTTATGTCTTGAAGTGCCATGAACAATTAGGGGCCGGTTGTGTTGGAGCCATTCTGTATATTGGCATGGGTTGGCGCTGTGATCTCCCACAAGTCTTCTTAAGACGGGGGCTAATTACTGCAGGTGTGGCGCACAGCAAGGTATATGGTTTTTGACCGTGAGACGGCGTGTGGGCTAATCATGGAGACTGAGAGTTAAGTTTATTGTTTTATTTTTTGTTATCTTAATAAATGGATTGGCATATCCGACTTTAAGTTCACATGCTTGAAAGTTTATTATTTTTATGTTTTGTTAATATTTTTAAGCCAAGAGGAAACAGCCCGTCAAAAACACGCGTGCAAAACGACTTAAATGTGCGCCAACAGCTGCTTTCACCAAATGGGTTTCCTGTAATCACCAAAGTTGGTGTGAGGTTCTGTGGAGGCTGTTGGTTGAAAAAAGAGGTAGTTAAGATACAATTTAATTTACAAAATCTTTACATTTATTCATTTTCCACATACATTTATCTAAAGTGACTAAAAAATTAGGAACATCAAATGCAACTGATCACAAAGCTACACTGTAAAAAATTGAAAATTTTCTAGTGACTGATCACATCAACATTTTTTAGTTTGCATAAATTCACAGAAATTCAATTTGGCCAACTGAAAAATGTAGATGTGATCGGTCACTAGAAATTTTTCAATTTGAGATCTGAATTTTGTTTTACTGTGTAACAATATACATAATATACAAGGCCATTTTGTTGTGCCTTTTGTAGTGCCTTTTATGGTTGTGGAGCAGTTAATTGCATAATATCTCTAGGAATAACTGGCATAATACTGGCAAAACTTTAAGCTGATTATCTGAATCATCAATGACATTACATTTGCATATATACATTAAAATCTGACCTTGTTTATCACGCACAGTCCTGCAGGATCATCATTTAAAAGGTACGGCAATACAAGGATTCCTGCAATGACCATGAGGCCTACAAATTTGAAGAATATAACGGTTTAATAAACTATATATAACAACGTTTTTTAAAACGAAAAATAAATTCATACACGTTTGGAACAACTTGAGGGTGAGTAAATGATGGCAGAATTATTATTTTTTGGTGAACTGTTCCTTTAATAGTAGTGTTGGTATAAGGGAAAGTTTACACACAAATGAAACTTCTGACATCATTTAATCATTCTCTTATTATCATTCACTTTCACTGTAGCTTTTACCCATATGTGAATGGTGGTTTTGGAAAGGACCTAAGCACAAACTTAGGGCAGTGATACAATTCTAAAAAAGAATAATACAAAAGTAATCTTACATATCCAACGCCTGTTTGGTCTCTCAAGTTTGGACACATCTTAATGAGTGCAGTACACACTTCTTTATACTGCTGCTGTGTAGGATACCTTAGGAATGATACATTTGCTGTTATAAAGTAAATGCAGTGTCATTGTGGACATTCAATAGCAGATGTAACTAATAGTTACACAGATGTCTATTCAAAATGTTATGTTTTCTATTAGTGTGTGTGTGTGTGTGTGTGTGTGTGTGTGTGTGTGCGTGCGTGCGTGCGTGCGTGCGTGCGTGTGTGTGTGTGTGTGACTTACCAAGTTATGGTGCATGTATAGTCAAACAGCACCTGCACAATCTGTGACCTCCATTTAGAACGGGATGTTGGCTGGTGCAATTCAGCCATGTTGTTTTCCATTTTTTGCTTTAGCAAAACAGGGAAATCTGGTAATTTGAAAATTGTTGGCCAAGTTTGTCCTGCATTTGTCTCATGATCTATATTAGATGATGGCCCATTTCAACAGTCATTGTTTAACTATTTACACACCTTCAAAAGATGGGGCAAGTGCAGAGAGGTCATTTCTTGTCAGCCAGCAACAGACATTAGAAACTGTCCACAGCCTCACATTAGAGATGTCCCTATAAAAGTCAATTCATGAATCAATTCTTATGCTCATCAATATATATATATATATATATATATATATATATATATATATATATATATATATATATATATATTATTCCTGTGATCAAAGCTGATTTTTTAGCATCACCACTGAAGGATCATGGCACATGATCCGTCAGAAATCATTCTAATATGATGATTAGAATAAATGAATAAAACAATATAGTCACAAATGGGTAATCATCTGGGTCCAAGCACCAGTGTGAATGATTAGTTCATTCATTCAATTATTTCAATTGAAATGTTTCTTTAAGTACATGAATCGATTGATTTATAAATAATTTTCTGAATTTGTTTCATGAATAAGGCCTGACTGACAAACATCATTTCATTTATACTATATATATATATACTCACATTTGCTGCTGCTCAGTGAACCTTATTTTTCAGAGAAATAATAACGAATGTTCTGAGGAAAGAAAAAAATAAAAGGAAAGGGTTAGGGTAAAAAATATACAGATTGTACTGTAAACAATATCATTATGTCTCATTATTAATAAAAGTTAAGATTTGATAAAACCGGTTACAGCAACAAAACAAACAAACAAAAAAACTTTTTTTTTTAAAAATCACTCCCTCTTACTGTTGAATTAAAAAAAGAAGGAAATGGATAAACAAATAAAATTCATTCTTAATGGACAGCAATATATTTTATCGTGTCTGGCAAATAAACATTTTATGATCTATCAGCATTTCACAGATTTTTGTATACACCAATTATATAAAAATATACTGTCAGTACACCAAAGTTATACAAATGAACTAAATCTATGCATTTCTTTCCATTCAAAAGGGATGGAAACTGATAGAAAGGGATTAGGCTCAAAAGTTTCCTTGTCCTGTGGCTCTATCTAGTGGACAACAATATAACAGGCTTTGTTTTTACGTATCTGCTAAAAATAGCTAAATTGATGAATAAATAATAAAAATTAAAACAATGAACCCCTAATTAATTAAAATTTAAATGTATTTCATGATTGACTGTTTAAATAATTTTCTGCTTGTGTTTCATGAATAAGGCCTGACTGACAAACACCATTTTATTTGCAAGTCCAGAAATATACGTACATTTGTTGCTGCTCAATGAACCCTGTTTTTCAGAGAAATACTAAATATACTGGATGTTCTGATGAGAGAAAAAGATAAAAGGAAAGGGTTAGAGTTAGGGTAAAAACATAGCAGTTTGTATACTACAAAAAAAACGAAGAACAAACGATTAAAAATGTGTATTATTGTTAAATAACAGCATGGTAACATAAAATCAATCATGGTTTTGATACACTAACCATTTTACCATGGTATTTGTAGTAAAACTGGGGTTATACAAATGCTAATCAATCTAACGTTACACTTTTACTAAAACCTAAAAAAACTAAAAATAAAATACTTTCAACCTAAAAATACTTTTTTAAATAGCCATACTATTTTAGCATGTAAGTGTGGCCGTGTGTGTTACACATTGTATCTAATTTGTATAATTATTTTGGCGACTTTACTCACCTTGAATGGGAAAGTCATATGAAGCGGTTATTTTAAGGAAATGTCCGTTTGTTTGTTTTTTTCAAATCGCCGCTACTTGCGTTGCGCGCGAGCAGGACGCCAGAGAGCCCTTCGCCGTCTTCTTCTTCGGGTTGTTATTATTATTATTATTAAGAATGTAGCCTAAAATATTTCATTTCATGGTAAACAATATTCACTTATAATGATGCACAGTTTATTTCAATAGGCCGCTGAAACATTAAATATATTCAAATTGTGTAAACTGTGTGGTAAAATGCCTAAGAACAGCATTTTCAGACTTTTTTTTGTCCACATATTTAAAATGGCTTTAAACACATACTAAACAATGTTTTATTAAAAATGCAGAATGTTTTCTGTGATGGATAGGTTTATGGGTAGGCCTACTATATAGGCTATATCCCTATAGGGGGATAGAATATACAAGTTAGTATAAAAAACTGTGTGTGTGTGTGTGTGTGTGTGTGTAACTCACAGTAAATTTGAAATCCGGAAATCAACTCCAATAGAGTTAATTTCACTCTCTCTCTCTCTCTCTCTCTCTCTCTCTCTCTCTCTCTCTCTCTCTCTCTCTCTCTCTCTCTCTCTCTCTCTCTCTCTCTCTCTCTCTCTCTCTCTCTCTCTCTCTCTCTCTCTCTCTCTCTCTCTCTCACACACACACACACACACACACACACACACACACACACACACACACACACACACACACACACACACACACACACACACACACACACACACACACACACACACACACACAGTGTGCGTGTGTGAGTTTGATTTATTAATAATTGTTAACAACAACAACAACATTATAATAATAATAATAATGAACAGGCTGTACATCGTAATATGGCCTCACAGAACTTCTGGGTTTCACCAGATGCTGGCTTTTACAAAAGAGATCTTCTAGGAACCACTGAACTGTTTACAGATCTTACAAGAACCCTTTTATAGAATTTGAGTTCCTCTAAGTTCCCCCAAAGCACTTCAAGGTCTCATGGTAATGAAAAGGTGACTACAGGACCTCAGAACTGAATACAGAGTTCTTAAGGGATCCCATAAGTTCCTGCAAGAACCGTAAAGACTGTCAGTGGTTCCACCAGTAACCCTACTATAGGAGAAAGAGCTTTGAGGCACTTAAAATACATTTTGAAGTTCCTTGAGTATCCGATAGGATATTTGAGGCACCTTTAATTTTTACAGTGATTTGTAGGAAATAAAGATGACCATAAAAAATTGTAAATAAATGTATTTAACAGCTGTGGTGGTTATGGCCTATATCTCGTACTACCATCTGGCAGTATCCTTCCATTCCATACAGTAATCCATTTTCAGAAAGTGTGATGATGGGAATATGAGTGTCATCAATGCGTCCAACCACTGGAAATTCTAATTATTAGGTTACTTCTAGAGGATTATCAAGTGAATGTTAGGATCCTGTATAAAAGCACAAGCCATTTTTGTCACTTTGACAGTGTCCTCATGAATGAAAATATAAGCAATGAATGAATGTTCCTCCACTGCAAAGAATGCTTTTCTTATGTATTTCTATGTATTATTGTCAAGTGGCAGATAATTTTATTTGTTTTAGGGCTGTCAAAAGATTAATCGCATCCAAAATAAAAGTTTGTGTTTACATAATATATGTGTGTGTACTCTGTTAATTATTATTTATATATAAATACACACACAAACATGTATATATTTAAGAAAAGAATATTATTTTTATAAAACATTTATATTTATATATATTATAGATTATATAAATGTATATACAGTATATACATGCAAATATTTCTTAAATATATACATGAATGTGTGTGTATTTATATATAAATAATAATTAACAGAGTACACACACATATATTATGTAAACACAAACTTTTATTTTGGATGCGATTAATCGCGATTAATCGTTTGACAGCCCTAGTTTAAAGTAAACTTTGCTTACATTAGATTTAGATTAAATAAATAAAAAAATTGATATTTGTACTTTAAATACGGCCAAAATACTCAGTAAGAAAAGCATTTGTGGCGTTTGAATGAATGAATGAAGTATTTAACCACCGCTGGCGCTTTAAAAACGGGAGGAGACTGAAAGAAACTCTGGGTTTACCAAAGAAAACCTGCTCCTGACCAGGTTAGGTTCACAGAGTAAGTTACCGTGGTAACTGACTCTGAGTATAAGTTACCTCTCTTTCAGAAACGGGCTTGACTTACCCTGCTTTCTCGGGTTTGACATACCTCCCAGTCTGAAACAGAAAACCCAGAGTTTCCCTCATTTTAGGGTTAACATACTCAAGAGTTTTCACCTCCTTTCTGAAACGGGCCCCAGTTCAGACTGGGATATGTACGATTTTTAAAAATGTTTTTAAAAGAAGTCTCTTATGCTGAATGAATATGCTCACAATTATTATTTGATGAATAGAAGGTTCAAAAGACCAGTATTTATCGATAATAGAAAGCTTTCAAAGAATCCCAAATAATAATAATAATAATAATAATAAAAACATGTTCCCTTTCAAAAGCTACACTCAATGCTGCATGAAGTATGCATATGGTCTTTATCGTGACCAGCTGTGAAAAGTGTGTTTAAAGGGGTCATGAACTGGCTTTTAAAAAAATGTTATACTGTTGTCTGAGGTCAACTTATGATGTTCGCGTGGTTTTTACATTTAAAAACATCATAATGAATAAGTAATAGGCTATTTTCTACCCTGGTTTTGAGGCTCTCTCAAGACACGCTCAGTTTTGATGGGTGTGCCGCACTGAAGACTTGGAAGTAAACGCCCACGGCTAGGATTGGATAACAGTTGTGCATATTTAATGAGCTTCAGCTCCCCTGTGAGTAGGCTGAATTGTTTTGAAAGCCTGTTTGAAACGGCAAACTATACAAATAATATACTACAATATATATTTATTATTAGGTTTTTAAAGGGTATTTATTTAATATTTTGTGGATATGCCTGTTAGATTTACTTTAATGTTTCATTTATTTATTTTATTCTTACAACATATTCTCTTAAACTATGTCGTATTGAATGAGGACTGAATTTTCCATCTACTTTTTCATTTTTCCACAGTCTTCGATGTTATTTTTTAAAGAGTTTATATTGAAAGACTATTAGTTTATTATAATATATATTTTTTAATTAGTCCAATATTTAGCTTTTTATTATTACTTAAGCCCGACCAGGCAAGATTAAATCTGTGTTTGGAGAAAAGTAAATATTTCATTTCTATAAATTCTGGTTTGTTAAATAAAAAAAAGTAAATAAATAAACAATTTATTATAGACACGTTTATTTTAAATTAAGTTAATAAATACAGCACACATTATAACATTTGGAAAATAAACCTCTAGATATGCATAAGTACTGGAAGCAACAACAAAAAAAAAACTTGCCAACAGAGATCTTTATCCATTTTGAATATAAATGTAAACATTGTTATAAAAAATTCTAACTGCGAAACATTTTACAGCACATAATTACAGCAGGAATTGAGTGTTAAACATGGGCTGTTACAAACACAGTGATTGAAATCCATAACTGAATGTGACGAGACAGAAACATTAAAACAGCCATTTTCGACATATTACGCATACAAAGAGTGAATGTGTGCATTTTTAAAAATAAAAATATTCTTTTAAAATAGTTAAAGTTCTTTTAGAGTTCTTCTTTTTCTTTATTCCCTTATATCCCTTTAACCCCTTCACTGTCACCGTCCCACAGGTGGGACGCCTGGTGCTCTTTTTTTGATCGCCTTTTTTTCATATCATATATTTAAGTAATTATCACAAATTAGGTATCATTTGAAAGCTTACAAACTCAAAATCCATCCTGTGAAAACCGTTTTGAAATCGGACATTGTGTTGCCATGGAAACGTTACTCTAAATTATTCTAGTGGGCTCCTCCCCTAGTGGGCGTCGTCATGTTTCATATTACAACAATTATTTTAACTACTTTCTATTCAAAATCTTTTCCAATCTTGACAAAACGCATATTGTCGGAAAGGTCTGAGTCTCAAGGGTCCATATTTGGTGACTGTTTTGTGATGGAAGTAATATTTGGACAGAAATTTACAGGAAAATGCATCAAAACAACAATAAATGGAATTTGAATGACACCCGGTGGCTATTTTTGGTACAGCACCCTAAACAAAATCTCATGGGGACTTCAATTTTTGTGATATCAACTTCAAATTTGGAACACAAATTGGTTAGACATATGGCTTTGATTTTATAGTAATTTTAGAGTAAATTCTTTTTTGTAAAATATATATTTTATATGAAATAAAAAATATTTAGTACAGTATTTTTCATTTACAGTAAATTTAAACTTCCATAACTATTTCATACTTTCATATTTTGAATTGCTTTCACTTCAGCAATAATCTGCAGAATGTCGTCTTTAAAACGAGACCAAACTTTGGTCTATATTCCAAAGCATTCTTGAATTACAGCCCTTTAAGTTTGGATAGTGCATTTTCATGTGTATTCTAAAAAGGGGGGTGACAGTTAAAGGGCTAAATACTTCAATTACATTTAAAATGGGTTGGTCCCCCAGTGTTCAAGACATTGCTAAAGCTCTGATCAAGTTATTAGATCTTTGATGATCTCGAACTCCAGCATCTGTCTCACTCTTCCCAGAACCCCCTCTTGTGGTTGATGGCGTCAATGACTTTAGCCCTGAGTGTTTCCTTGTTCTGATAAACAGGAAGATCTAACAGAGCATGGCAGGTGAGGGCCTGTGGTAGATGGTCCTGAGTTAAGTTGAGCAGAGATCTCACTCTCATCTTCACCGCACTCATACCCAGAATGGGCACTTTCTCAAACCCTGTTATGAACACTTTAGAGAGGAAAACAGGGGGAAAGGTTTATTTGAAAGAACTCTGGATGGCATACAGGACAAAGTCACTATCTGATAATCATAGGAGCAGCTAGAGTAGATACAAAAAATATTACGTTTAATTTAATAAAATTAGATCTAATTTCGACAAATGTCATTTTCTAGATTACTAGACACCACATAATCACTAGTGAACTTACATAGAAAGGCCTTCTTCTCATTTGGTGTCAGATCATCAAACACTTCCCAGAATGAGATGATGGTTGGATGCTCAGCATGAAATGATCCTTCATATGTTGTGTTCTAATGATCAAAAGATATATGTAGTTAATATTTACACTGTTGAGAGCATAGTATAGTCTTTATTTCTGTTTGACATATGTGTTATCAAGGACCTGTTTGAGGACGTCCCAGTCATATTCCTCATTGCCCACCAGAACTCCTCTCAGCTCCTCTGGCTCAAACATCTCCACCAAGCTTCGGTCACACGCTTTGAAGAAGCCTCTCTTGAATTCTTCAAACACTTCCTCCACTGATTTATTCAGGATGTAATCCACATACTTGTCCACAAATTCTCTTCTGCAGAAAAAAAAAACATCTTTGCATTTTACTAAGATTATCAAATATTATGTCCAAATACAGTGTTCTAGTGAGTGACATGTATATGGGTATCTCAGTATAATTAGATTTCTTTATAAAATTATATTTAAAAAAACCCTGACCTGTTATAATTTGTGACCATTTTTCCTGGCTCGGCTGGATCCAGTTCAACTTCCGTTCCATCCCATGTGATCTTATGGAGAAAGAAATATTTTTTATTTTTAAGCTAATTTACTAACCTTGTGTGCAGACAAACATGTGTGAAATCTGCATACAAACATTTCCATTTTCAAAATACAAAATTCACATACTCTGGGTGGCCTTTGTGAAGGAAATTTTACATTTAGATGTGTTTTACTATTAGATGTGTTTTTATTTCATCTAGATGTGGTTTTAACTCTTAGAAGTGTTCATTTTACTTAGAGGTGTTTTTACTTAAGATGTGAACCTTAACCTTTTACTCCTAGATGTGTATCACTTGTTAACATTAACATTGAACATTTAACATTGAACATGTATTTGTACTAATCATTATTAAAGAAATGTAACCAAGCTTTTAGAAATGCATACGTTAAGTGCAGGAACTCATTGTTCTGGGTGATAAATGGAAACTAGCTGGCGGGAACATATTGTTCTGAGTGATAGAGTGCTCAGTTGGAAGGAAGCTGGGTAGTGCAAGAGGTCAAGATGACATATCGTACTTTAAGTGTGACAAGTATGTGCGTAGCTGCAATTAGACTAGGAATAGACAGAATGTGTGAAAATGATGTAGCTTAAAAACAGGAACTTCTGCAGAAGTGGATATTGTGCTGACACGTTAGAATTTACAACAGACAAGGGGTCTTGAATAAAGATGTTTCCTTTTAAGGCAAACAAAGATTGGGTGTAACCGACCCAGGATGTGTGAGAGGTATATAATGATGTTCGAGGAGAGCTAACTTGGCCCTTCTCATGACAGACATTCTCTGTATGTGAACTGCCTATTTCTTGCAAGAAATAAAATCATGTTTGATACTTTGACTTTTCAAAGGTTTGGATTTGTATTCCTTCCTCCTCATTTTTCGAATAGAATTATTTCCACAACACCTTTTAAACATGTTAAGGTATAATTTTATACATAGCTATTTCATCTTATATTTGTTTCATCATAAAAAAAGTAAGAAATGGGTAAATAATAGCCCAAGCTGAGAGGTTTCTCTGCATAAAAATGCAGATATGCATATGTACAGCTGTCTGTATAAAAGGTGTTTCTTGTGTCTTTAGAAATCATTAGCCTTTAGGCAGTAGAAAGTCCTTATTTGGAGATGGTTTGAGAGTGTTTTATGCAAATTATTAACCTTGAACATGCGTTCTCTCATTTAGAATACTCCAAATTCATTAATATTAGAATGAGGTTAAGTACAAATTCATGTGCGTATGCATGTGTTGTGAATTAGGCAGAAATGTTTCATGCGAAGTTCTCCTGTGTGTATAAATTTGAACAATCCACGCAATTATTAGTGAATGAGGTCTTAAAAAAGCTACATTACTGCACATAATAACACAAACTAACCGTGAAGTACGTGTTCATTTCCTCAACATCATCGCTGCAGTCCAGGATGCACTGCAAACTCCTGAGAACATCATGTTTCAGATTCATTAAATAATGTCACTCAATGATCGGTGGCAGCACATACAGAGACCATGGATTTACATTTTAGCAGTCAAAAACATACCAAGAGAATCAAGATAACATTGACTGTAAAAACACTCACTTGCCAAGATCCGGACTGAACTCTATCAGGTCCTCAAGAGATGGTTTGACATTGAGAAGCTTCTTGAACAAAGCTAAAGGAAAGGGCAGATTCACTACAGAGGTGTTGTTGAAGGCCAAGCCACACAGAATCCCAAACAGGAAGTACTTCTCCTTCTCCACGCTGAGCTGGTGTGGGACAATAAGTGGTTAGTGCCAAAGAGAACAATAATAAAAATGTAAATAAATGGGAAAACACAAAAGAGGCATTACAGTAGGTAGGTAGAAAGTGTTTTTCCATTCCACTGTGCTACTTTTTCATTGTTTTTCTATGTAAACATGTGCTAGACGGACGTGTTTGACCATTGCACTCTTGTCTTTTGTAGCGTCTAGCGCATGACAGCATTTTAAAACACTGCACTCAAGTTGAAAGAAGTTCAAAGCTTTAAAAATAAAACATGTTTTTTTCCCCATTCCACTCTCTGCATCTCACACTATCTGCGTCTCACACTCGCTGCGTCTCACATGGTTTCAAAAGTAAAAGCATGTTCTATGTGAATGGCCCCTTAAGCCGGGTTCAGGTTCACACTGTACGATTTTGACCACAATTTGACCATCTGAGACAAATTTTGTAAATCCTAAAAGATTCCTCGGATCCCAGGCCAAAATCTGAAGTCTTTAATCGTTAGTTTGACACGACCGAATAATGCTCACTTCGATCAAATTTGACCTTCAAAGAAACTCTGGCAGTGTCAGATTTGAGGCACAGTCCTGTAGTGTGACTTCTCCTACGACCGTTAAATCAAAAACCAGTAGGAGCAGTAGCAGTACCTGATGACACAGCTAGTGAGACCGCAACAAACCACCACTTTCTCCACACACACTGTCTATGTTTTATTTCCAGTTTCCTTTTCAATAGAAGCCATGATCAAAATGATTAATGCTAGAGATTGTCTAGGTTTGCTAGCCATCATTTCTATCCCACATGTAAATGCAGCTCACGTCACTGAACGTGTCACGGATTGATGATGTCTTGCGTGTGTCCGTTTTGAACACATCTTGACTGCCGTACAGTCGGACATTAATGACGACTGAGATCCCGCAGTGTGTCATGGCTTACAGCGGAGATCATGTTCGTACAATCGTACCGTGTGCACCCGGCTTCAGGTATGTAACCTGACTTAACTAAATGTTGTTAGCACTATTTAAGTCTCTAGCATGACCTAATGAAAAAAGTATTTTGCTTACCTTTGTGGGGAACCAGCTCAAAGTGTTGTTGTCATTGTACATGAGTAGCTGAGACTCTTGTGCATAAAGCTCTTTAAACACGTTGAGAAAAAGGTCTCTCTTATTCACATCTGTTTTTCTCAAATCCTCTGTGTAAAACACCTGTTACATAACCAAAATAATGTATTAATACTGCAGCTCGTAACAGTTTGTATAATAAAATCTGCATACAAAAAATACCCTGTATGTTACTGAATGAAAACTTTACATCATCTCTTTCCTTACCGACAGGAAGTATCCTCTGAGATGATGCTCGCTGGCCTTTCTCAGTATAGAGAAACAATCCTCCAGCAGAGCTGTGCGTCTCAGAGTCATCTCATAACTACCCTGCAATTAAAGCATTTCATTCTGTGATTAAAAACAACATGGACACAGAAGTAATTCCCAGGAAACCTTTAGTTAGATTTTTATTTTTTTTTACCTGCCATGTTCTGTTCTGCATAAAGCTACATTTGGCCTCCAGGTTAAAGATGCATGGAAGTGATGAGAGATTTTTTAAGACTGTCTGTAACAAAAGAAATAGGAGCATCATGTTTATTTTATGTGTAATTTGCATACATATCAGATATGGTAGAAAGTCTTTGGGGCTCACTTTATAGTTGCTTTGCTGTGCCACCAATGCATTGATTTGTTCAGGCAAGCCAAAGCACTGCTGGTTGTTCAGATCTACATTGATGGTTTGCAGCTGTTGAGTTGGGGAAAACAAAAATGATCAAGAAAGTTTTTTTGTTTGTTTTTTTCTCCCAATTATTTTTTTTTGTAAGTGGGAATTAATGGTCAATCAATATGTGAATACACAAATGATCAGCAGATAACTGTAACAGGAGTATTAATGCCACTTGTGACTTGTGTCACTTTTGACTCATGTATGATTACAGTGATTGCTTCCATATTTACTGTTGCCTAGATTAAAAAGATATGCAGTAGACCAGGTGGCACTGTCCTTCAGAGTTTAGCTCCAACCCCAATTAAACAAAACTGAACCAAGGTAGTCAAGGTCTTCAGGATTACTAGAATCTTCTCGGCAGGGATGTTGGGAGAATTTGGAGCTAAACTCTGCAGGACATTGAAGACAAGAGCAGGGCAAGAGCAGGATTGAACACCCCAGCAGTAGATGACACGGTAACATCATCAGCCATTGAAAAGCCCATATAGTTTGACCAGTAGGAATTTCAAAATGTTTTGGTCCTCACCACCTCTTGAAGATCATTGACCTCATGAATGATGAAATCACTCTTTGTGATGTTTCTGTGGGCACTGCGGCAGACCTTTCCAACAGAAACACTGTTATTGAAACTACCATTATCAAAATAATACAGTTAAATGTTTACTTTTAGTATAATTTTGATCTAATGTATAATAAAGGCACCTGATAGACCATCTGAAGGATCCGCGCACATTTCGGCAGGTGTGCTATGTCCCTGTCCAACTTAACAGCAATCCTGCCAATTAACATAGCAGACTCTTTTTGAAATAAGTCCACCAAGTTTTTGAGCCAATCCTCAGGCAGTTTGGACCAATACGTCTCTGAGAATATAACATGCATGTATCATAAGAATACAAATAGAACAAGGTCTAAAACACAAAGGATATAAATGTCCTCCAGCTTTACCTAACACCTTGCGAGCAGCGGGATTCAGATCAAGGATTCTGGAGGCCAGTGCTTCAGTGAGTTCAGTTCTTTTATGTTCCTGGAGTCGTCCGATGAGCTCAGGGAGGAGAAGGTAAAGTCTCAGAGCTTCCACACCAGCTGGATTTGGATTCAGAGACGGCAGCAGTTTCTGTTGAACCACCTTCACTACCTGAGGAACAAAAAAACATCAACTGGATCTCATGGTTTAAAATGTAATGAACATTTCTGTAAATGTTGGATTTACTATTACCTCTGAGATCAACCCTTCATCGTTTAATAACTTTGCAAAGGATGTTTTAACCAGATCCAAATCCAACCCACAATGCTCCTCAGACGTCTGATAATGTTCATCACAACTACAAAGACAGACAATTAAAGTCATTAAAAGAATTAAAGTCATTTTAGGCACAAAAAGGAGGAACTACTAGATAAGACTACCTCATTCTGAGTATGTTTACCTTGTTTTGAGGAAACTTCCATTCAGAGAGGCAGCCGAGGAGAACACTTTGTTTATGTCCCTGTGAACAACAAAACTATACTTTAAATAATATTTTTATAGTCTATTGATATTATTTCCCATATCTAAAATACTGTACATCACCTCGTTTTGAACATATTTCTTGATTCAATTATGTTAATAAAGATGTTAAGAACGACTGTTTCATGGACCTACTGTACAGTAGTGTACATAAAGTCAGGAGCGTTTAGCATTATTATCTCGGTGGAAGCACTGTCTATAAAACTGAGTCAAACAATCACTTCTTTATCCCCTTCCAGGAATTCTTTATCAATTTCCTTTCAGACAGCCATCGGTCAATCGTTCTGTCATCTAATGTCAAAATCCCTCTGCTTGGATTCGGTTTCGACTCATTCAGTTTCTACAACATACATAAAAACATAAGTAATCACAGTGCAGCAATAATTTAACTGTTAAACAATTTTGTGGATGAAAACTGTCTGTCTTACTGTACCTTGAAAAACAAGGCAAAGGAATGATTCTCCCCAGCAATGATTTTTTTAATCATATATTCATGATCACATTCTGTGTGCAACAAACATTTAGTTTAGTTTAGAGTTCTGAGCAACATCTTAAGTACTCATAAGAAAAGTATTCATAAGAATATAGCCTATTGCTAAAAGATGATTTAATTACCAGTTGACAGATCTACAGGAAAAGGCACAGACTGCTTGATCATTTCTCCATTTCCCAGCTGCCCTTGCATCCCACATCCAAATGAGTAGATCAACTTTGACGATGCGACTGACACAAGTGTGTGACGTCTTTATACAAGAAAGAATCAAAAGCCAAATTACTGAGCAGAACTCATACATCAGACATGTTAACCATGTGAGGAGTTAGAAATAAATCTGTACTACTGCTCTGAAACACTGATAGCTTATGAAAGGTCTAGTTTACCTCCCACATGTGACCTGTGACACTTCAGATCCCCACGGTTGAGCAACCACCCGCGGATGATGCTCGTCTTCAAATGAGTTGTGCCCAAGCTGACCAGAACCTCCTGATCCAAATGTGAATACTGTGCCACCCTGAAAAATAGACATTTTCTGTCCAGTTTGTTGTATGCTAAATATGGTATTATAATATGGATATATAAAATATTACAAAATACTACCTTTGATAGAGTGGCAGTGTGTTCCCCTCCACATGAGATGGACATGGTTTTCTTTCGGTTCAGACTATTTACAACCGTTGGGACGTATCTGTCTGTGGTGGAAAAACAGTACATTCATAACTTCCAATGCTTTGATATAGATTTGACAGAGTATTGCACAAATGTAGTATATGTATATGTACTTTCATACTATTACTGATTTATTTTGTACATGATGAAATATTCAGACCTGTAGTGTCTCCGAGGCCCAGCTGTCCACTCGAGTTCTTTCCCCATCCGAACACGACTCCAGAGAGAGACAACACAAAGCTGTGGTCTCCTCCAGCGCTGATCTGAGCCAGTGGGATCCCACACAGACTCTCCACGCGTTGAGCTGACAGAGAGCCGCGATGCTCTTCTTCCCTCAAACCCAGCTGACCGTGAGAGTTCTCACCCCATACGAACAACTGACCATCTGAAACACCAACAGCTCATAAGATGTCAAAAGATTAAAAAAAAACATCCGATGTTAGATGAAATGCTCATGAATACCATTGGTTAGTGCCATTGAATGCTGGTCTCCACATGCGACCTGAACCACCTGCCTGTTTTCCAGACCTTTGAGAGGACTGCAGACACAAGACAATCTGTCAGATATATACAGTATATTTGTTATTATCATTTATGGTCATTTATACAGTTATGCATAAACACCTGCACATAGTAGATTTGTCCATAATGAGAATTCTTCCACCATAAGCAAGAAGAACCGCACCATCTCCTCCACAGACAATCGATCGGATTCTGTCATTCTTTAGCTGAAGTTGCTCTGGAGTAAATAAAATATTTTCATCAGTTCAACTTATGTCCAGACTGTAAACATACAAATAGACACTTATATAATTACAATTAACCCCTTACCTGTCACCCCCCTTTTTGAGAATACACATGAAAATGCACTATCCAAACTTAAAGGGCTGTAATTCAAGAATGCTTTGGAATATAGACCTAAGTTTGGTCTTGTTTTAAAGCAGACACTCGGCAGATTATTGCTGAAGTGAACACAATTCAAAATATGAAAGTATGAAAAAGTTATGGAAATTTAAATTTACTGTAAATAAAAAATACTGTGCAAAATATTTTTATTTTATATAAAATATATATTTTACAAAAATGTTTTAATCTAAAATTACTATAAAATCAAAGCCATATGTCTAACCAAGTTGTGTTCCAAATTTGAAGTTGATATCACAAAAATTGAAGTTCCCATGATATTTTGTTTAGGCGCTGTACCACAAATAGCCACCGGGTGTCACACATATTCCATTGATTGTTTTATGGATGCATTTTTCTGTAAATTTCTGTCCAAATATCCCTTCCATCACAAAATGGTCACCAAATATGGAACCCTGAGACTCAGACCTTTCCGACGATATGTGTTTTGTCAAGATTAGAAAAGATTTTTATTATAAAGTAGTTAAAATAAATGTTGTAATATGAAACATGACGACGCCCACTAGGGGAGGAGCCCGCTAGAATAATTTAAAGTACCGTTTCCATGGTAACGCAACCTCCAATTTCAAAACGGTTTTCACAGGATGAATTTTGAGTTTGTAAGCTTTCGAATGATACCTAATTTATGATAATTACTCAAATATATGATACGAAAAAAGCCGATCAAAAAATGACTGCCAGGTGTCCCGCCAGCGGGACGGTGACAGGTAAGCGGTTTCCATAGTCACAAACATTATAAAGCATAGTGAACTCATGTACAATCACATAAGGCTATATGAAAATGAAAGATTCGAAACTTTTATCTGTTAAGTATTAGATAACGATGTCAACTTTATGAATGAAAAAAAAGAGTTAAAGTTAGTGCATAGCCTACTAAATTTTCCATCGTGATCACAGTCTTCACCGCGCAATCTCAGGACCGAGACCTTCCCATCCCGGATGAATCCAACAAAACTCCTTCCAGCTGACATGTCCTGAACTGATATGGACATGGATCGTATTCCACTATTGCCATGTTTGACTTTGTCAGGCTTTAAGAGACCGAAGCCCTCTCTGACCTGCGCTCCCCAGTAGCACAACATGTCCACAGCTGACGGATGAGACATTCAGACTCCAGTGTCTCTCTGCATCCTGAAGAACACTCTCTCCTTAAATATACATCGAAAACGAGAGCGAAACTGCTTTGTTAAGCAAGCTCTGGACTATTTATTCTCACGAAACGAAAGTAAAGTTTGTTGTTATTTTTCCGCTTTTATAGCGTCAGAGACAATGAATGAACTGATGATGATGATGATCGGAAAACGAAAGTCAAATCTAGGTGAAATTCCTCCACACACCCAACCCAACTGATTAAACTGACACTGCGCGACATGGACATGTAACTTACATGGGTACACATTAAAAAAGTTTACGCGTTCTAAGATGACTTTCTGGAGGGTCGCCTAAAAATATGTAGGCTATGTCGACGTGCTCCGCCATATTCCCAGTACGTGGATGGTCATATAGTACTAACATGTAAAGGTTGTGCTAATGTTCTCGAATAGCCTAACGTTATAATTTCACAAACACGACTGCATTCGACGAGACATCTATAGTTAAGTGTTAATGGTTTGTAGCACTACTCTTCCACTACAAAATGTAAAGCGATACGATCACGCGAGACGCCAAATACTATTCAAGTTACCTTTTTATTTTGGCCCAGTCTTAAAGATTTTTGTAAATGTTGGATTCAGGTCTTATTAAAGATTTCAAATTAGTCATTATTTGTTAAATTAGTACAACATTGGTCCTTTTATTTAAGCCCGACCAGGCGAGATAAACTGTTGGAGATATGTAAATATTTCATTGTCTTGGATTGTAAAAAAAAATATATATAGCCTACATTTGAAAAAGAAACGTATCTTATCTGGTGTCAAAGTACTGGAGACAGAAACCACCAGAAAACTTTATCTGTTCTTTGTCGTTATAAATGTCAACTTTATTACCAAATGACTGCTGAAGTTTTTTTGTTTTGTTTTTTTTACAGCCCCAGAACTCCAGCATCTGTCTCACTCTTCCCAGAACCCCCTCTTGTGGTTGATGGCGTCAATGACTTTAGTCCTGAGTGTTCCCTCCCTTTCCTCTGCCCAGAGAATCTGGCACGCCCATGCAAACGCTTGAGAGATCATGGGTTGTGAAGAGTGAACGCTGGCAGTTTCTCAGTGTTTGGATGTACAAATGAAAACAGAAGTCTTTTTTCAGTTCCTTCTGATCTGTGATCAGTGATTTCTGATGTGTAGCTAACTATTTATTATTCGTGCACACGCAGCGGCTTCTCTCTCTCCCGACAGAACAGTGTTTTCGTGTTTTCTATCTTGTGAGTCAGTGTTTTTGTACGTTCTTGTCGCGTCTATCTGTTCTAAAATGTGTATACAGTCGTTTCTGCTCAACATCAGCAGAGTAACATCTTTAGAGATAAACCTCACACACGCCGAAGCTCGGGCTGCACTGACCTGTCGGCCTTCAACATCCCCGACCCCCAGTACTGCATCTGGCCCACAGCGGAGGCGCCTTACGCGGCGCGAGATTAAGCAGAAGGGGGGTAAGCGTGAGGGTATACGGGCTAGGCTAGCCAGCTATCCCCACAATAAACTGGATCACATTCGATTACTGCTGTTGTGTCTTTGTTTGCAGTGTGTACTCAATGATCCAATTCACTGGATCCACTGACGCTTTTCATATGATAGGAACATATCTAAAAATAATGCTATTATCAACACTTACTCGTAACTCGTTCATCTCGATAGCTGTAATGGTACATTGCATGTGTTACAAAGTTGGTAATAATGATGAAGACGGACTCGGTGTGACTGGGAATCGTGTTTATTCAGAACTCTCAGATCCAAACACAAATATAGCTGCAAGCAGCCATTATCGGGGCCAAGCGCAAAGAAGAAGACAAGACATGCCAAAATGGCTGGCAATGTCAGATCAACTGCAGCAATGAGCAATCAAAGACCTATTAAGGTGATTTTAGGCAAAATAGCTGTAAAATAAAAAATACAGTCAATAATAATGATTTAATGATTTATCACTTTCAACCAATAGGTGGCACGGTTACGAACTTGATGTGGTGTGGCCAGAATAAGGGAACAATGACACATGCAAAGATTGGTGTCAATATATCAAAGCAGGGTGTCAATATAGTGTCAATATGTCATTGCAGAGATATAGCCACAAGTGGCCATTTAATTATAAGTATGGACCACATGGCGGTGCTGTTTTGAAACCTTTTAAGTACCTTAAAGGCATGGTTCTGATGGCACATACCAAGTTTCGTAATGATACAACAATTCATTTGTAAAGCATAGCATTTTATATCATAATGCTGCATTGTAGTCAATGGGAATTTCATGTTTTGTTCTATTATAGCGCCACCAAGTGGCACAATCCTACCATTTTTTTATGTGTCCTCGGAGTGAGCCCATACATGTCTGTGTCAATTTTGGTGAAAATATCTCTTTTAGTTTTGGAGTTATAGACATTTATATGAAAAAACACATGAAAAATGACTGACACCTGACTTTGATTGGATTTTACACCCCCTTACTATCATAATTTTGACATTTGGGTATTAGTGTATAGCTATCGACCTATGTTTTCGAACTTCTGACGCTGGTTTCGTCTCGATCGGACTAGCGGTTTCGAAGATATCAGCTAATGTTTTTAAAGCGCTAAATTACAACGCTGCACAAACCATACGCCGAAACCTAGCAAGTCTGGTATCGTTGGACTCGGCGAGGATTCAGGAGACAAAAAAAGTTACTCCCATGAAAATAAGTCAACCCCACCCAAAGTTATAAGCATTTGAAAAAGGTGGTAGCTAGGTGGCGCTGTTTCAAAACTTGTCAGGCTACTTCAGGGCATCGTGCTGATGACCCATACTGAGTTTCGTAACAATCCGTTCATGCGGTCATAAAATACGGCATTTTAGTACATAATTCAAAAATGGCCAACATTCAAAATGGCCGATATGGTAATATCGAAATTTGATATCAGCCGACTCGGTATGCCGTCCTGAATCTAACGAGACCACTTTTATGATTTTTGGACAAACGGTTCAAAAGTTATAAGCAAAAACAGCCATTTTTTGTATCTCCGGACCAGTAGGTGGCGCTGCGCCGAAACACTGCATGTTGCCTCATGTCATGCTTGTCATGCATGTACCAAGTTTGGTTTGAACACGATAAAGCGCTGCGGAGATATTACCTTAAGTGTGTTTTTGCAACCGCTACGTAAAATTTGTTTGCACGTTTATCGAAAATGATTTGACGAATCAACTTGATTTGCAAGATTTTTTGTCAGCATAGTCTGAAGATGATCTGGTTCAATTTTCGTGCAAATCGGATGAACCGTCTAGGACGAGTTCGCAAAAGTAGGTTTTTCGAAAATTCAAAATGGCGGGAAAATTTTTATGACGGAAAATGACGGTGCAATCGATTCGTCTTGAGCCAAGGAATCAGAGGAAAATTTGTTTCTAACCCTTATGGTTCAAAAGTTATAAGCATAAACATGAGTCAACTTTTGGACTGATGGTGGCGCTAGAGGGATTGAGTTAGAGACTCCAAATTTGCTATGGTGACTTTTCAGACTGTCCTCTATGAGTGTGCCAAATTTCACAACTTTTTACCATACGGTTCTATGGGCTGCCATAGACTTCGTGGCGGAAGAAGAAGAAGAAGAAGAAGATGAAAAATAATAATAAGAACGGGAACGGTTTCAATAGGTGCCTTCGCACCTTCGGTGCTTGGCCCCTAATAAACTTGCGCTGACAGACAGCGCTCTCATAACTCAGTAGTTACTATAAATAACTCTGTTAGCAATTGCTGAGCTCCGTCTCCGTGATGTCCGGTTCGCTAACGAATCATTCTTTTGAATCGGTTCTTTTTAGTGAACCGAGTCAGTTCACCAAATCGGACTGAATCGTTCTAAACGGTTCGCGTCTCCAGTCAGCGCTAATCCATAATTTACTAAAGTTACTAACTTTCTGACATGAGTGACAGTCCCTCCGACTTAGGGTTGCCACCTTTGGTGTGGCAAAATAAGGGACACCCATTCACGACCCTCCCCCCCCCCCCCCCCCCCTCTGTTGAACTTGAAACAGAGCACATTTTATATTATTTTAAATTTGATTATTTTATTTATTTCTAAAGAACTTTTTAGTAGCCTATTTGGTGCACTTTAAAGGGACAGTTCAGCCCAAAATGAAAATGCTGTCATCATTTACTCGCCCTCATGATGTTCCAGATCTGTATGAGTTTCTTTATTCTGCTGAACACAAAAGAAGATATTTTGAAGAATGTTTGTAACCAGGCTTCTTTGGGGGCACCATTGACTTCCATAGTAATCTTCCTATGTGTTCAACATAACAAAGAAATGTATACATGTTTGGAACAACTTGAGGGTGAGAAAATGATGACAGAATTTTCATTTTTGGGTGAACTGTCCCTTTAAGCAGTCATTCTGAACCACTAATCACTTTTTTGAATTTCAAAAATGTAATTTTTTAAAATTAATTTACTTAAATTATGACTATGTTATCATGTAGTTATTGGTCCCATTTTTATCTAAATTTTTTTTTAAATGTCATAAACTTTATACGACAGGATTATTGGTTATGTATGATTATAGCGTATAGCTAAATTATAAATTAATAATTACATTTATTAGGCTATAATCTATTAATTAACCTGTCTAAAAAATAATAATTCTGTCTGCCAAGCTCTGATAATTTATGGAATATTATATTAATATATTATCCATTAAAAAAACTATAGGCTACCTTTAGAAGCACAGATGTGCCTGTCACCGCTGTTGCTTTAAGACAGTCAGTCTGAGACACTGAAATGCTTCTCACAAAGTGTGCAGTTGGCCTGAGGTTCATCATGAGTTACTGGACAGACCCATTGATACCTTTTTGATATTCAGCTCTATATCTGGAGATTGTCTTGCGTTTAAACGGTGGACGCACGCGACGCGAGCTCGTTTACAGGCACACGGCACAGCGCAAGTTCTCGAGACTCCGCCGCTATGACAACAAAGCCGCTAAAACGCAATCACGCACAAATGAGCTCCTGTACTACTTATTGTGAAATTGATTTGTTTATATTTGCTATCAGTATTCTCCACACTGCAAAATCCTTGTGTGTTTATTGAACTATGTTTGACCTATGTAAAATACGGAACAAATCGCGTCCCGTATTGGTTTGATACGGAACGCGTCATTTTGCTTGTAAATACGGGACGATTCCGTATTTTACGGGACGGGTGGCAACCCTACTCCGACTAGAAATAGACTAATAACCTGAAGTATATGCTGTAACTACAACAGTTCACTGAACTGAGACTGACAGAACCGATGTGAAGTGAACTCTGGTCCATCCGTCTCTCTGGCAGCAGCTCGTGCCTGCTCGTGCGTCGTAGACCTCGTTAAACCACGCCCCCTCCGCTCATTTCAAATGCAAAGATGTCAGCCAATCACAACAGTGGGCGTTTTTACTGAAGTCTCACAGCAGACACGCCTCTTGAAACAGGGCATTCAGCCACAGGGCAAACATCAGTATTGCAAAAAAGGCCTTTTATTTCTAAATTATGACATTTTATGATGTAAAAATCATACTAACAATATAAGTTCACCTCAGCAAACATTATAAAATAATAGAAAAATGCCATGACATGGGACCTTTAATAGCTGTAGCTGTGTTGCTTACATCAGGGGCCCGTTTCAGTAAGGAGGTTCAACCAACTTTGAGTTTAAACCTGAACTCTGAGTTGACTTACTCTGAGATGGGAAACTCTTGAGTTTTGGGTTTCAGAACAGCTGAATTGAGGTAGTTTAATCAACTCTGAGTAGACTGACTCTGAGTTAAGCACATGCACTCCAACTATGAAAAGCCACGATCAATGGAGCTCCGAAATTACGATTCACCATGGCAACAGCACCCAACAAAAAGACGTTCCCATACTTCCGGGTCAATATGTAGTGGTGCGTCCCAATTCGCATACTATCCGTACTAAATAGTATTCGAAAAAAGAATTAGTATGTCCCAAATCGTAGTATGTTGAAAAGAGTATTCCAAAGATTCCCGGATGGTCTACTATTTCCGGTCAGAAGCCGAAGTGCAGATCGATGCGCACTCTAACGGCTGATATTGCCCACAACCCATTGCGAGATGGACGAGGATTCGATTAGAACTACAAACGCGGATAAAAAGTGTTAAAAAACTACAAACATGACAGTTACGCGAGTCTGACGGTTAAGTGGAGAGGATTAGATAAAGTGGTTTGAGTGAGCAATTATCAGTATTTAACCTGACGAAAAGATATTTATTCAATATTATCCACATTATATTTCTCCTTCAGCAGCATTGAGAACTTTTGTAATGATAGTTTGGCCATTAACTTTGCAAACACATGAGAGGAGTCTCTGCATTAAAGACCCACGAAAGGCAGATCAACGACCGACTACATTTCTCTCCGATTCGGTAGGAAATTAAACTGAAAGTGGGGATTTGAACTGTGACGATGATTGACAGGGCAGTTTAAACGGTGACGGGACGCACGTAACAGAGTCCGTTAAAGATGACGAAGTAGTATGTCCCAAAGCTTGCATACTCTTCTGCTACACACTCAAAAGTATGTACTTTTTATTCACAAAAAGAGTACATACTTTTAGGACGTAGTATAAGTAGGCGAATTGGGACGCAGTCTAAGTTTCATTCTTAATTATTTTAATTAAGTTTAATTTTCATGGTATCCAAAAGGCAAAAAAAAAATGTGGCAGCAGTTAAAAATGAAAAATAAAAACTTAATTCAATCAGATAAAGCTTTAAGTAAAAAATATTAATGTGTGAAGGTTTAATGACTTTACAAACATTTGACATATTAAATAAATATAATTCAGTGTCCAATGTGCAGCAGCTTTTCCCACATAGACCCTTTTCACAGTGATGACGTGTTTTAATGGTCATCAATATTGTAAATCCTGCAACGTTTTTTGTATTTTTTTATGTATAAACATTTATAACACTAATACTTTGTATTATATTACTTTTGCATCAAATTACAGAAAACAAGTTACCGCTGCTGTGAGAGTGTTTCTAATACAGTGTCTATGGGAGTGACGGTGAAAATGAACATCTTTCTCTCTTTTCACTTCTGTTATCAATCTCACTCTATTTTTTCCCGCTTTTTGAAAGTTGTGAAATCACTATTGTGGAGTTTTTATTTTGCTATTTGAGCAAATGGGCACAAAAACATATATATTTAATGTATTCTTTTATTCACCGCTATAAGAGTTAACCCAACTATGACGACTTCAGCTTCGGAAACCCAGAAATGTGAAAAGGGTCTATGCACTTTTTCACATAATGAAATGTTCTCTAAATCCCGCCTGTTACATTTATTAATTATGGTAATGACATTAACATTTGACTTCTACTCAGGCCAGCCAAACACCAGCACCACTGACAGATGAAGAGGAGATGGAGGAAGAATATTAACATCCAACAGGAAAAAGAATGGAGTATTTGTAGGAAATAAAGATGACCATAAAAAATTGTAAATAAATGTATTTAACAGCTGTGGTGGTTATGGCCTATATCTCGTACTACCATCTGGCAGCATCCTTCCATTCCATACAGTAATCCATTTTCAGAAAGTGAGATAATGGGAATATGAGTGTCATCAATGCGTCCAACCACTGGAAATCCTAAAGGAAATTCTAATTATTAGGGATACTTCTAGAGGATTATCAAGTGAATGTCTGGATCCTGTATAAAAGGACAAGCCATTTTTGTCACTTTGACAGTGTCCTCATGAATGAAAATATAAGCAATGAATGAATGTTCCTCCACTGCAAAGAATGCTTTTCTTACTATGTATTTTTGTCAAGTGGCAGATAATTTAATTTGTTTTAGGGCTGTCAAAAGATTAATCGCATCCAAAATAAAAGTTTGTGTTTACATAATATATGTGTGTGTACTCTGTTAATTATTATTTATATATAAATACACACACAAACATGTATATATTTAAGAAAAGAATATTATTTTTATAAAACATTTATATTTATATATATTATAGATTATATAAATGTATATACAGTATATACATGCAAATATTTCTTAAATATATACATGAATGTGTGTGTATTTATATATAAATAATAATTAACAGAGTACACACACATATATTATGTAAACACAAACTTTTATTTTGGATGCGATTAATCGCGATTAATCGTTTGACAGCCCTAGTTTTAAGTAAACTTTGCTTACATTAGATTTAGATTAAATAAATAAAAAAATTGATATTTGTACTTTAAATACGACCAAAATACTCAGTAAGAAAAGCATTTGTGGCGTTTGAATGAATGAATTAAGTATTTAACCACCGCTGGCGCTTTAAAAACGGGAGGAGACTGAAAGAAACTCTGGGTTTACCAAAGAAAACCTGCTCCTGACCAGGTTAGGTTCACAGAGTAAGTTACCGTGGTAACTGACTCTGAGTATAAGTTACCTCTCTTTCAGAAACGGGCTTGACTTACCCTGCTTTCTCGGGTTTGACATACCTCCCAGTCTGAAACAGAAAACCCAGAGTTTCCCTCATTTTAGGGTTAACATACTCAGAGTTTTCACCTCCTTTCTGAAACGGGCCCCAGTTCAGACTGGGATATGTACGATTTTTTAAAATGTTTTTAAAAGAAGTCTCTTATGCTGAATGAATATGCTCACAATTATTATTTGATGAATAGAAGGTTCAAAAGACCAGTATTTATCGATAATAGAAAGCTTTCAAAGAATCCCAAATAATAATAATAATAATAAAAACATGTTCCCTTTCAAAAGCTACACTCAATGCTGCATGAAGTATGCATATGGTCTTTATCGTGACCAGCTGTGAAAAGTGTGTTTAAAGGGGTCATGAACTGGCTTTTAAAAAAATGTTATACTGTTGTCTGAGGTCAACTTATGATGTTTGCGTGGTTTTTACATTTAAAAAACATCATAATGAATAAGTAATAGGCTATTTTCTACCCTGGTTTTGAGGCTCTCTCAAGACACGCTCAGTTTTGATGGGCGTGCCGCACTGAAGACTTGGAAGTAAACGCCCACGGCTAGGATTGGATAACAGTTGTGCATATTTAATGAGCTTCAGCTCCCCTGTGAGTAGGCTGAATTGTTTTGAAAGCCTGTTTGAAACGGCAAACTATACAAATAATATACTACAATATATATTTATTATTAGGTTTTTAAAGGGTATTTATTTAATATTTTGTGGATATGCCTGTTAGATTTACTTTAATGTTTCATTTATTTATTTTATTCTTACAACATATTCTCTTAAACTATGTCGTATTGAATGAGGACTGAATTTTCCATCTACTTTTTCATTTTTCCACATTCTTCGATGTTATTTTTTAAAGAGTTTATATTGAAAGACTATTAGTTTATTATAATATATATTTTTTAATTAGTCCAATATTTAGCTTTTTATTATTACTTAAGCCCGACCAGGCAAGATTAAATCTGTGTTTGGAGAAAAGTAAATAAATAAGTTCTATAAATTCTGGTTTGTTAAATAAAAAAAAGTAAATAAATAAACAATTTATTATAGACACGTTTATTTTAAATTAAGTTAATAAATACAGCACACATTATAACATTTGGAAAATAAACCTCTAGATATGCATAAGTACTGGAAGCAACAACAAAAAAAAAACTTGCCAACAGAGATCTTTATCCGTTTTGAATATAAATGTAAACATTGTTATAAAAAATTCTAACTGCGAAACATTTTACAGCACATAATTACAGCAGGAATTGAGTGTTAAACATGGGCTGTTACAAACACAGTGATTGAAATCCATAACTGAATGTGACGAGACAGAAACATTAAAACAGCCATTTTCGACATATTACGCATACAAAGAGTGAATGTGTGCATTTTTAAAAATAAAAATATTCTTTTAAAATAGTTAAAGTTCTTTTAGAGTTCTTCTTTTTCTTTATTCCCTTATATCCCTTTAACCCCTTCACTGTCACCGTCCCACAGGTGGGACGCCTGGTGCTCTTTTTTTGATCGCCTTTTTTTCATATCATATATTTAAGTAATTATCACAAATTAGGTATCATTTGAAAGCTTACAAACTCAAAATCCATCCTGTGAAAACCGTTTTGAAATCGGACATTGTGTTGCCATGGAAACGTTACTCTAAATTATTCTAGTGGGCTCCTCCCCTAGTGGGCGTCGTCATGTTTCATATTACAACAATTATTTTAACTACTTTCTATTCAAAATCTTTTCCAATCTTGACAAAACGCATATTGTCGGAAAGGTCTGAGTCTCAAGGGTCCATATTTGGTGACTGTTTTGTGATGGAAGTAATATTTGGACAGAAATTTACAGGAAAATGCATCAAAACAACAATAAATGGAATTTGAATGACACCCGGTGGCTATTTTTGGTACAGCACCCTAAACAAAATCTCATGGGGACTTCAATTTTTGTGATATCAACTTCAAATTTGGAACACAAATTGGTTAGACATATGGCTTTGATTTTATAGTAATTTTAGAGTAAATTCTTTTTTGTAAAATATATATTTTATATGAAATAAAAAATATTTAGTACAGTATTTTTCATTTACAGTAAATTTAAACTTCCATAACTATTTCATACTTTCATATTTTGAATTGCTTTCACTTCAGCAATAATCTGCAGAATGTCGTCTTTAAAACGAGACCAAACTTTGGTCTATATTCCAAAGCATTCTTGAATTACAGCCCTTTAAGTTTGGATAGTGCATTTTCATGTGTATTCTAAAAAGGGGGGTGACAGTTAAAGGGCTAAATACTTCAATTACATTTAAAATGGGTTGGTCCCCCAGTTGGTTCAAGACATTGACATAAAGCTCTGATCAAGTTATTAGATCTTTGATGATCTCGAACTCCAGCATCTGTCTCACTCTTCCCAGAACCCCCTCTTGTGGTTGATGGCGTCAATGACTTTAGCCCTGAGTGTTTCCTTGTTCTGATAAACAGGAAGATCTAACAGAGCATGGCAGGTGAGGGCCTGTGGTAGATGGTCCTGAGTTAAGTTGAGCAGAGATCTCACTCTCATCTTCACCGCACTCATACCCAGAATGGGCACTTTCTCAAACCCTGTTATGAACACTTTAGAGAGGAAAACAGGGGGAAAGGTTTATTTGAAAGAACTCTGGATGTGTTCAGCATACAGGACAAAGTCACTATCAGAAAATCTTAGGAGCAGCTAGAGTAGATACAAAAAATATTACGTTTAATTTAATAAAATTAGATCTAATTTCGACAAATGTCATTTTCTAGATTACTAGACACCACATAATCACTAGTGAACTTACATAGAAAGGCCTTCTTCTCATTTGGTGTCAGATCATCAAACACTTCCCAGAATGAGATGATGGTTGGATGCTCAGCATGAAATGATCCTTCATATGTTGTGTTCTAATGATCAAAAGATATATGTAGTTAATATTTACACTGTTGAGAGCATAGTATAGTCTTTATTTCTGTTTGACATATGTGTTATCGTGGACCTGTTTGAGGACGTCCCAGTCATATTCCTCATTGCCCACCAGAACTCCTCTCAGCTCCTCTGGCTCAAACATCTCCACCAAGCTTCGGTCACACGCTTTGAAGAAGCCTCTCTTGAATTCTTCAAACACTTCCTCTACTGATTTATTCAGGATGTAATCCACATACTTGTCCACAAATTCTCTTCTGTTGCAGAAAAAAAAAACATCTTTGCATTTTACTAAGATTATCAAATACAGTGACCAAATACAGTGTTCTAGTGAGTGACATGTATATGGGTATCTCAGTATAATTAGATTTCTTTATAAAATTATATTTAAAAAAAACCCTGACCTGTTATTATTTGTGACCATTTTTCCTGGCTCAGCTGGATCCAGTTCAACTTCTGTTCCATCCCATGTGATCTTATGGAGAAAGAAATATTTTTTATTTTTAAGCTCATTTACTAACCTTGTGTGCAGACAAACATGTGTGAAATCTGCATACAAACATTTCCATTTTCAAAATACAAAATTCACATACTCTGGGTGGCCTTTGTGAAGGAAATTTTACATTTAGATGTGTTTTACTATTAGATGTGTTTTTATTTCATCTAGATATGGTTTTAACTCTTAGAAGTGTTCATTTTACTTAGAGGTGTTTTTACTTAAGATGTGAACCTTAACCTTTTACTCCTAGATGTGTATCACTTGTTAACATTAACATTGAACATTTAACATTGAACATGTATTTGTACTAATCATTATTAAAGAAATGTAACCAAGCTTTTAGAAATGCATACGTTAAGTGCAGGAACTCATTGTTCTGGGTGATAAATGGAAACTAGCTGGCGGGAACATATTGTTCTGAGTGATAGAGTGCTCAGTTGCAAGGAAGCTGGGTGAGAGGTATATAATGATGTCGAGGAGAGCTAACTTGGCCCTTCTCATGACAGACATTCTCTGTATGTGAACTGCCTATTTCTTGCAAGAAATAAAATCATGTTTGATACTTTGACTTTTCAAAGGTTTGGATTTGTATTCCTTCCTCCTCATTTTTCGAATAGAATTATTTCCACAACACCTTTTAAACATGTTAAGGTATAATTTTATACATAGCTATTTCATCTTATATATGTTTCATCATAAAAAAGTAAGAAATGGGTAAATAATAGCCCAAGCTGAGAGGTTTCTCTGCATAAAAATGCAGATATGCATATGTACAGCTGTCTGTGTAAAAGGTGTTTCTTGTGTCTTTAGAAATCATTAGCCTTTAGGCAGTAGAAAGTCCTTATATGGAGATGGTTTGGGAGTGTTTTATGCAAATTATTAACCTTGAACATGCGTTCTCTCATTTAGAATACTCCAAATTCATTAATATTAGAATGAGGTTAAGTACAAATTCATGTGCGTATGCATGTGTTGTGAATTAGGCAGAAATGTTTCATGCGAAGTTCTCCTGTGTGTATAAATTTGAACAATCCACGCAATTATTAGTGAATGAGGTCTTAAAAAAGCTACATTACTGCACATAATAACACAAACTAACCGTGAAGTACGTGTTCATTTCCTCAACATCATCGCTGTAGTCCAGGATGTACTGCAAACTCCTGAGAACATCATGTTTCAGATTCATTAAATAATGTCACTCAATGATCGGTGGCAGCACATACAGAGACCATGGATTTACATTTTAGCAGTCAAGAACATACCAAGAGAATCAAGATAACATTGACTGTAAAAACACTCACTTGCCAAGAACCGGACTGAACTCTATCAGGTCCTCAAGAGATGGTTTGACATTGAGAAGCTTCTTGAACAAAGCTAAAGGAAAAGGCAGATTCACTACAGAGGTGTTGTTGAAGGCCAAGCCACAGAGAATCCCAAACAGGAAGTACTTCTCCTTCTCCACGCTGAGCTGGTGTGGGACAATAAGTGGTTAGTGCCAAAGAGAACAATAATAAAAATGTAAATAAATGGGAAAACACAAAAGAGGCATTACAGTAGGTAGGTAGAAAGTGTTTTTCCATTCCACTGTGCTACTTTTTTATTGTTTTTCTATGTAAACATGTGCTAGACGGACGCGTTTGACCATTGCACTCTTGTCTTTTGTAGCGTCTAGCGCATGACAGCATTATAAAACACAGCGCTCAAGTTGAAAGAAGTTCAAAGCTTTAAAAATAAAACATGTTTTTTTCCCCATTCCACTATCTGCGTCTCACACTATCTGCGTCTCACATTATCTGCGTCTCACATTGTTTCAAAAGTAAAAGCATGTTCTATGTGAATGGCCCCTTAAGCCGGGTTCAGGTTCACACTGTACGATTTTGACCACAATTTGACCATCTGAGACAAATTTTGTAAATCCTAAAAGATTCCTCGGATCCCAGGCCAAAATCTGAAGTCTTTAATCGTTAGTTTGACACGACCGAATAATGCTCACTGCGATCAAATTTGACCTTCAAAGAAACTCTGGCAGTGTCAGATTTGAGGCACAGTCCTGTAGTGTGACTTCTCCTACGACCGTTAAATCAAAAACCAGTAGGAGCAGTAGCAGTACCTGATGACAAAGCTAGTGAGACCGTCTCCGGTTACGTATGTAACCTAGGTTCCCTGAGAACAGGGAACGAGACGCTGCGTCAGCTTGACGCTACGGGGGAACGCCTCCAGCGTGACAGGTGTCTGAACTACTATCGAATCACGGCAATCCTATTGACCGGCGACAGCCTATGATGTCATCAAGGTGCGACCAGGAAGTATAAAAGGGCGCCTTGCCAAACATGACACCGCCCTTCGTCTGAAGGGACTGTTTGGCAGGCAAACCCTGAGGCATGGCAAAGTGACGCAGCGTCTCGTTCCCTGTTCTCAGGGAACCTAGGTTACATACGTAACCGGAGACGTTCCCTTTCGAAAGGGAACTCGCGCTGCGTCAGCTTGACGCTACGGGGAACGAAATACCAACGCCGCCATGCCGAGGGGAGTGCATGCCCACTGGCAGTGACAACTGTCAGAACAAACAAATTCAACTGAAATGCCTGAACCACTCCCCCTCTGGTCACATAAGGCTGTCAGTGACAGCATTCCCTACGGTCATAGCCCAAGCTATAAGCCTGAGTAGGAAGCTTCGAACACTTAGAGAAGTTCTACCAGGCCGCTCAAAGGCCCGGATCCAACCCATTCGAAAGAAGGGGGCTCCTTTAAGGAAATGTGGCTAGGGGGCCCTAGGGCGCCCCAGCCAGCCACTACCGCCACCAAGGAGGCCTAGCTTGGTGCCTTTTTCAACGGGCACTTCAGCCGGGCCATCCCTGTCTGTTCGATAACAGAGCCTCTGGACACTCGCCTCCTGAGGAGGCATCCAGTCCCAGGGACTGCAGAATGGCAGTGGCCTCCTCGGACCGGATCTCAGAGACGGGAATCCCGGAGAGCAGCACTCAGCTTAGCGCTTTCTACCCTTGCCATCGAGGGGAGTAATCTGCTCAATCCTAGGATCTACTGAGCTATTATCAGATAGAAACACTCAGGAGGCCAGACTGGCCTAAAAACTGATCTAATTGGGAGGCCACCCTAGGGGCCTACGACCACCCGATCAGGCCCAGGCAGCCTTGGCTCACATAAGACCCTTCCGAAAGGAGGGGAGCATAAAGGGGGCTGCCCGGTAGGTAAACCAGGTTGCAGGCTGAAATCCCCTCCTTGGGGATCAAGTAGCAGAAGCGACACCAGTCGCGCTAGGGTGACCACTAGCTGTCAGCATCATGCCAGTTAATAGTCTTTGTACTGAGAACAAAGACCCATTAGGGAGGCCTAGTGAGGCCTAGTGTATGCCAGAGAAGCCTGAGATGATCAGGAACTCGCTTAGAGGGAGGCCTGGCGAGGCCTGCTACCTGATAGCAGTTGAAGCCGACTGTCAAAGTAGCTGGAAAACAGAAACTCGTTTTCTCAGGGAGGCCTAGTGAAGGCCTAATACCTGAAGGTCAAGCTACACCAACTAGCCGAGTATCCTGGCTCGCCCTCAGGGAGGCCTAGTGAGGCCTACTACCTGATAGCAAGCCTTGGGGAGGCCTAGTGAGGCCTACTACCTGATACCAAGCCTTAGGGAGGCCTAGTGAGGCCTACTACCTGATAGCGACTCGTGCTAGCTGTTTCTCAGGTGACTGGAGCCCAGGAACATGCCCTTAGGGAGGCCCGGTGAGGCCTACTACCTTACGACCAGTCTTCAGGGAGGCCTAGTGCGGCCTACTACCCAGCAACAGCCTAGCAACTCCTGTACTAGCTGACACGGCGACTGGCAAACAGGAGCCCTCCTTCAGGGAGGCCTGGTGAGGCCTACTACCTGCCAGCAGTTCATCACAACCTGCCAAGTGACTGAATCCAAGAATGCGTCCTCAAGGGAGGCCTGGTGAGGCCTGCTACCTCATGCCGAGTCTTCAGGGAGGCCTGGTGCGGCCTACCACCCGTCAACAGCTTAGCAGCCCATGCTAGCTGACACAGCGACTGGCGAATGGGAGCCTGCTTTCAGGGAGGCCTAATGGGGCCTACCATCTCACAGCAGGCCTGCAGGGACGGCTTCCTGGTGACAGGAGTGAAAAACTGTGATGTTATAACCTTGGGCTGACAGTAGCTTCTCTGCTGGCTGACAAAAATTAACATCCAACTGCTGACAAGGGTTATAGTTGGGAAAAACTGCTACTTGAAAGCCGACATCGTTGGGGAGTAATATATACCGCAATACACAAGGGGCCGAACTTTGCAGAGGCCTACCAAGGCTGACTACCTATGTTCAAGGTTGCAGCTAGTAATTTGCCAACCTCCCCAAACGTCGGGACTCACTCGCAAGGAGGCCTAACTCTGAGGCCTACCACCTGACCTGGAGTCTACTGCCAAGACTGCCCCAGCTGGCTACCCACAGCCAGCTGGCCTAAAAATCATCCCAGCCTAGCTGGGTGACCCATCCCGGAGGCCTCCAATTCCTTCTGGAGCCAACTGTACAATGGTGCAGTCTTATCGGCAGCGCCTACAAACACTGGAACCTAATCACATTGTCCATAGCAGGGTACTCGGCAAACCAAACGCCCTGTACCCCCTAAGTGGGGGGAGTACCACATACGCCACCCACCTCATGAAGGTCCTAGCTTTAATAGCGCCTAACATACCGTGTGAGGGCGTCAGCCATGGCAATGCTCTGGCTACAAGGGAGCTCACGACCAAACCTACATAAACCAAAAGGTTGTGAAGTGCTGCTCAACCCGAGCCATGGGTGAGGCAGAATGATACAGAGCTGGATGTGGAGGTACTCAAATCTACCCTGCCTTGTCAGGGGAGTACGACCAACTGGCCAGGGCATATACAAGAAAGGCCAGCGCCTGCCAAAAAACTGGCGGCCTCTAAAACTAGCTCTGGAGGGCCGGGTTGAGCTATGCATACGGAGTTTACGTACTTGCATGAAAAACGGCTAAACCCTGCCCCACGACTACTGGCTAAGTCGCTATCAATTCTGCACAGCACCAACCTGCATTACTAGCAAAGGCCCCAGAACGCAGGCAAGGGGGCGGGCCTTGGCCGGACTACTCTGCGTAAGAGGAGGCTACATTAGGGACAAATAATAAAGCTAAGTTCAAAAAAGGAACAGCTACCCGGAGCGCTAGCGCTTCTTGGCGCGCGACTCCGTAATCCCTAGAAAGCCTAGGCCAATCTAGATCTATACCCGAGATCCCAAACAGGGCCACTACTATTGCCATAGCAAAAGGGGCACTCAGGTAGAAGTGCCAGTCATTACATAGATCTGGTCCTAGATCTAACCGTAGTTCTAGCATAGTCTGATCCTGCACTCTCCAGAAATTTACACTGAGAGAACAAACAGACCGCCTTACCCTGAGGCGGCTACCAGTTAGCAGTTTAATACTAGGAGAAAAATGCCTAGCCTTTCCTCAGAAAAACAAGCCCCTATTTTTTTTTTTTTTTTTTTTTTTTAATCGCTACACACCCTCAGGAATGAGCAGCATTCCCAGCGCTAATACTAACGCATTTTCTTAGCTTTTTAGGACTGGGAATAAAAAGGGCTGAACAGCACACAGCGTGTAGCATATATAATGTTTGCTGGCCTCCACTAGCAATACTAGCTCAATTATACCGAGCTTAAGCAACTGGTAAACGTTCTAGCCAACCTAACAGGGGAACTACAGGCCCTTTTAGAACATATCCAGCGATCCCCGAAGCCCTCAGCAGGGAGCATAAGTCAGAAAATATGAAATAATTTCCCACATATAGGGGACTTACCCACTCTCCTGCGGCACACCATGATATCGACCCACAAGCTTAATTCAACATGTATGCTTAGGTGTACCACTACCACAGGCCTGAGGGGGCGCACTCACCGACCAGCCAGGCGGGCCCTAGCACATCATCGTGGACCCACCTAGGCCGGATGTAAGAAGCGCCTGGGGAGATGATGAAGAAGAGGAGTGAGGGTCAATGTAAATTATCATCTCACCCTCAGGGAGGAGATCCATCATGAACGCTGACTGCGCTTTGTGATACACAGCTCCTACTTCTCCCGGGAGTCCGCCTCTCTGTGCCCCACCCCCGACTGTGGGGGCGCACGAGAGGCAATGCTGGCCCTTGGGCCCTGTCTCCGGTCCTCGGACCGTGACGCCTCCCGCCTGCCTGGGACCCGGATCTCAGTGGCATGCAGGTCCTCAGACGCTGCCAAATGTTTGCTATTCCTAGGCGATGCTGGCCCTCGGGCCCAGACTCCGCCAGTTGCGCAACCACTGCATCAGGGAGAACATCCCCTGATCGAGATCCCTCAGCAAACCGGCCTGGTGCACACGAAACACCGCCATGGTGTAAGAAGTAGCACCGGGCTGACCCGCTGCTGTGTATGCCCTGCCATTAAAATGACACATCGTTTAGGTGGCAGGGTTAGAGCTCTCAGCTTCCCAGATGTGAGATAAAACATCCCATTAGTCGGAGGCAACGACACATACCCGACATCAGCGGCATACTGCTGATGTCATACCGCTGATATCAGTGAACATGAACTGAACATAGGTTAATCCATGCCCTCTCGATCTAATTAGGAAGATCAGGAAGGAATGAAAGCCCAACTGAGCCAATGATTATGGCTGGGGAGAAATCGATCGTTTAGTCCAACACGAGCGATCTCTCCTCTAACGCGACAACACAGCGGCCGCAGCCCACCTGCAGCGCGATTCATAACATTCATTGGCTCAGCATACACAGTCGGGATGGCTGAGACGATCAATCCTCCTTCTCACAGCCATCCCTAGAGCACTTGAAAACAAGTCTCGTCAGCCGCCAGATCGTCAAAGGGAAGAATGCCTTCCAGTGACGATTCAACGAGCTCTATCCAGGAAACCATGATGTGAGTCCGCGCTCAGCCTCGGCATGAACGGGGACCGCATCATAAGTCTCGGATGCCAAACCCTCTTCCCTCAGGAAGAGAATCAGATGAGAGCAGAGCGATCTCAGATTGTACAAACGCTCACATTAAACAAACAAACAGACAACTCGATAAGAGCTGACTGTGCATGCTCTTGATCCCAGGCAGAAACAATAATGAATTTGGATTACCTTACTCGAAGCAATTCAGACAAAACAGTCCCTGAAGACGAAGAAGCGGTGTCATGTTTGGCAAGGCGCCCTTTTATACTTCCTGGTCGCACCTTGATGACATCATAGGCTGTCGCCGGTCAATAGGATTGCCGTGATTCGATAGTAGTTCAGACACCTGTCACGCTGGAGGCGTTCCCCCGTAGCGTCAAGCTGACGCAGCGCGAGTTCCCTTTCGAAAGGGAACGCAACAAACCACCACTACTCTCTCCACACACACTGTCTATGTTTTATTTCCAGTTTCCTTTTCAATAGAAGCCATGATCAAAATGATTAATGCTAGAGATTGTCTAGGTTTGCTAGCCATCATTTCTATCCCACATGTAAATGCAGCTCACGTCACTGAACGTGTCACGAATCGATGATGTCTTGCGTGTGTCCGTTTTGAACACATCTTGACTGCCGTACAGTCGGACATTAATGACGACTGAGATCCCGCAGTGTGTCATGGCTTACAGCGGAGATCATGTTCGTACAATCGTACTGTGTGCACCCGGCTTCAGGTATATAACCTGACTTAACTAAATGTTGTTAGCACTATTTACGTCTCTAGCATGACCTAATGAAAAAAGTATTTTGCTTACCTTTGTGGGGAACCAGCTCAAAGTGTTGTTGTCATTGTACATGAGCAGCTGAGACTCTTGTGCACAAAGCTCTTTAAACACGTTGAGAAAAAGGTCTCTCTTGTTCACATCTGTTTTTCTCAAATCCTCTGTGTAAAACACCTGTTACATAACCAAAATAATGTATTAATACTGCAGCTCGTAACAGTTTGTATAATAAAATCTGCATACAAAAAATACCCTCTATGTTACTGAATGAAAACTTTACATCATCTCTTTCCTTACCGACAGGAAGTATCCTCTGAGATGATGCTCGCTGGCCTTTCTCAGTATAGAGAAACAATCCTCCAGCAGAGCTGTACGTCTCAGAACCATCTCATAACTACCCTGCAGTTAAAGCATTTCATTCTGTGATTAAAAACAACATGGACACAGAAGTAATTCCCAGGAAACCTTTAGTTAGATTTTTATTTTTTTTTACCTGCCATGCTCTGTTCTGCATAAAGCTACATTTGGCCTCCAGGTTAAAGATGCATGGAAGTGATGAGAGATTTTTTAAGACTGTCTGTAACAAAAGAAATAGGAGCATCATGTTTATTTTATCTGTAATTTGCATACATATCAGATATGGTAGAAAGTCTTTGGGGCTCACTTTATAGTAGCTTTGCTGTGCCACCAATGCATTGATTTGTTTAGGCAAGCCAAACCACTGCTGGTTGTTCAGATCTACATTGATGGTTTGCAGCTGTTGAGTTGGGGAAAACAAAAATTATCAAGAATGTTTTTTTGTTTGTTTTTTTTCTCCCAATAATTTTTTTTTGTAAGTGGGAATTAATGGTCAATCAATATGTGAATACACAAATGATCAGCAGATAACTGTAACAGGAGTATTAATGCCACTTGTGACTTGTGTCACTTTTGACTCATGTATGATTACAGTGATTGCTTCCATATTTACTGTTGCCTAGATTAAAAAGATATGCAGTAGACCAGGTGGCCACTGTCCTTCAGAGTTTAGCTCCAACCCCAATTAAACACAACTGAACCAAGGTAGTCAAGGTCTTCAGGATTACTAGAATCTTCTAGGCAGGGATGTTGGGAGAATTTGGAGCTAAACTCTGCAGGACATTGAAGACAAGAGCAGGGCAAGAGCAGGATTGAACACCCCTGCAGTAGATGACACGGTAACATCATCAGCCATTGAAAAGCCCATATAGTTTGACCAGTAGGAATTTCAAAATGTTTTGGTCCTCACCACCTCTTGAAGATCATTGACCTCATGAATGATGAAATCACTCTTTGTGATGTTTCTGTGGGCACTGCGGCAGACCTTTCCAACAGAAACACTGTTATTGAAACTACCATTATCAAAATAATACAGTTAAATGTTTACTTTTAGTATAATTTTGATCTAATGTATAATAAAGGCACCTGATAGACCATCTGAAGGATCCGCGCACATTTCGGCAGGTGTGCTATGTCCCTGTCCAACTTAACAGCAATCCTGCCAATTAACATGACAGAATCTTTTTGAAATAAGTCCACCAAGTTTTTGAGCCAATCCTCAGGCAGTTTGGACCAATAAGTCTCTGAGAATATAACATGCATGTATCATAAGAATACAAATAGAACAAGGTCTAAAACACAAAGGATATAAATGTCCTCCAGCTTTACCTAACACCTTGCGAGCAGCAGGATTCAGATCAAGGATTCTGGAGGCCAGTGCTTCAGTGAGTTCAGTTCTTTGATGTTCCTGGAGTCGTCCGATGAGCTCAGGGAGGAGAAGGTAAAGTCTCAGAGCTTCCACACCAGCTGGATTTGGATTCAGAGACGGCAACAGTTTCTGTTGAACCACCTTCACTACCTGAGGAACAAAAAAACATCAACTGGATCTCATGGTTTAAAATGTAATGAACATTTCTGTAAATGTTGGATTTACCATTACCTCTGAGATCAACCCTTCATCGTTTGATAACTTTGCAAAGGATGTTTTAACCAGATCCAAATCCAACCCACAATGTTCCTCAGACGTCTGATAATGTTCATCACAGCTACAAAGACAGACAATTAAAGTCATTAAAAGAATTAAAGTCATTTTAGGCACAAAAAGGAGGAACTACTAGATAAGACTACCTTCTGATTAGTATGTTTACCTTGTTTTGAGGAAACTTCCATTCAGAGAGGCAGCCGAGGAGAACACTTTGTTTATGTCCCTGTGAACAACAAAACTATACTTTAAATAATATTTTTATAGTCTATTGATATTATTTCCCATATCTAAAATACTGTACATCACCTCGTTTTGAACATATTTCTTGATTGAATTATGTCAATAAAGATGTTAAGAACGACTGTTTCATGGACCTACTGTACAGTAGTGTACATAAAGTCAGGAGCGTTTAGCATTAGTATCTCGGTGGAAGCACTGTCTATAAAACTGAGTCAAACACTCACTTCTTTATCCCCTTCCATGAATTCTGTATCAATTTCCTTTCAGACAGCCATCGGTCAATCGTTCTGTCATCTAATGTCAAAATCCCTCTGCTTGGATTCGGTTTCGACTCATTCAGTTTCTACAACATACATAAAAACATAAGTAATCACAGTGCAGCAATAATTTAACTGTTAAACAATTGGTAGATGAAAACTGTCTGTCTTACTGTACCTTGAAATACAAGGCAAAGGAATGATTCTCCCCAGCAATTATTTTTTTAATCATATATTCATGATCACATTCTGTGTGCAACAAACATTTAGTTTAGTTTAGAGTCCTGAGCAACATCTTAAGTACTCATAAGAAAAATATTCATAAGAATATAGCCTATTGCTAAAAGATGATTTAATTACCAGTTGACAGATCTACAGGAAAAGGCACAGACTGCTTGATCATTTTTCCATTTCCCAGCTGCCCTTGCATCCCACATCCAAATGAGTAGATCAACTTTGACGATGCGACTGACACAAGTGTGTGACGTCTTTATACAAGAAAGAATCAAAAGCCAAATTACTGAGCAGAACTCATACATCAGACATGTTAACCATGTGAGGAATTACACTCACCTAAAGGATTATTAGGAACACCATACTAATACTGTGTTTGACCCCCTTTCGCCTTCAGAACTGCCTTAATTTTACGTGGCATTGATTCAACAAGGTGCTGAAAGCATTCTTTAGAAATGTTGGCCCATATTGATAGGATAGCATCTTGCAGTTGATGGAGATTTGTGGGATGCACATCCAGGGCACGAAGCTCCAGTTCCACCACATCCCAAAAATGCTCTATTGGGTTGAGATCTGGTGACTGTGGGGGCCATTTTAGTACAGTGAACTCATTTTCATGTTCAAGAAACCAATTTGAAATGATTTGAGCTTTGTGACATGGTGCATTTTTCTGCTGGAAGTAGCCATCAGAGGATGGGTACATGGTGGTCATAAAGGGATGGACATGGTCAGAAACAATGCTCAGGTAGGCCGTGGCATTTAAACGATGCCCAATTGGCACTAAGGGGCCTAAAGTGTGCCAAGAAAACATCCCCCACACCATTACACCACCACCACCAGCCTGCACAGTGGTAACAAGGCATGATGGATCCATGTTCTCATTCTGTTTATGCCAAATTCTGACTCTACCATCTGAATGTCTCAACAGAAATCGAGACTCATCAGACCAGGCAACATTTTTCCAATCTTCAACTGTCCAATTTTGGTGAGCTTGTGCAAATTGTAGCCTCTTTTTCCTATTTGTAGTGGAGATGAGTGGTACCCGGTGGGGTCTTCTGCTGTTGTAGCCCATCCGCCTCAAGGTTGTGCGTGTTGTGGCTTCACAAATGCTTTGCTGCATACCTCGGTTGTAACGAGTGGTTATTTCAGTCAAAGTTGCTCTTCTATCAGCTTGAATCAGTCGGCCCATTCTCCTCTGACCTCTAGCATCAACAAGGCATTTTCGCCCACAGGACTGCCGCATACTGGATGATTTTCCCTTTTCACACCATTCTTTGTAAACCCTAGAAATGGTTGTGCGTGAAAATCCCAGAAACTGAGCAGATTGTGAAATACTCAGACCGGCCCGTCTGACACCAGCAACCATGCCACGCTCAAAATTGCTTAAATCACCTTTCTTTCCCATTCTGACATTCAGTTTGGAGTTCAGGAGATTGTCTTGACCAGGACCACACCCCTAAATGCATTGAAGCAACCGCCATGTGATTGGTTGATTAGATAATTGCATTAATGAGAAATTTAACAGGTGTTCCTAATAATCCTTTAGGTGAGTGTATAAATAAATCTGCCCTTAACACTGATAGCTTATGAAAGGTCTAGTTTACCTCCCACATGTGACCTGTGACACTTCAGATCCCCACAGTTCAGCAACCACCCGCGGATGATGCTCGTCTTCAAATGAGTTGTGCCCAAGCTGACCAGAACCTCCTGATCCAAATGTGAATATTGTGCCACCCTGAAACATAGACATTTTCAGTCCAGTTTGTTGTATGCTAAATATGGTATTATAATATGGATATATAAAATATTACAAAATACTACCTTTGATAGCGTAGCAGTGTGTTCCCCTCCACATGAGATGGACACCGTTTTCTTTCGGTTCAGACTATTTACAACCGTTGGGACGTGTCTGTCTGTGGTAGAAAAACAGTACATTCATAACTTCCAATGCTTTGATATAGATTTGACAGAGTATTGCACAAATGTAGTATATGTATATGTACTTTCATACTATTACTGATTTATTTTGTACATGATGAAATATTCAGACCTGTAGTGTCTCCGAGGCCCAGCTGTCCACTCGAGTTCTTTCCCCATCCGAACACGACTCCAGAGAGAGACAACACAAAGCTGTGGTCTCCTCCAGCGCTGATCTGAGCCAGTGGGATCCCACACAGACTCTCCACGCGTTGAGCTGACAGAGAGCCGCGATGCTCTTCTTCCCTCAAACCCAGCTGACCGTGAGAGTTCTCACCCCATACGAACACCTGACCATCTGAAATACCAACAGCTCTGCATATCTACACTCAAATGCCATTAATTCTTGTCAATCATAAGATGTCAAAAGATAAAAATAAAAAAAACAGGGCCCGGTTTCACAGAAAGGGCTTAGATTAAGCCATTAGGCCTAAATTCAATTAGGGCATTTGAGTAGCTTTTATTAACGTGCCTTAGAAAAAAAAACAATGATGAAACAATGGCACTGACATATTTTTAGATATGTCTAAAACTATTTAAGTTGCTTTCAGTTAAAACAGCTCAAACGTGCATTTTAGTATGTGACTGGTACTAGACTTAAGCCTTGTCTTTGAAACCAGGGGCAGATGTTAGATGAAATGCTCATGAATACCATTGGTTAGTGCCATTGAATGCTGGTCTCCACATGTGATCTGAGTCACCTGCCTGTTTTCCAGACCTTTGAGAGGACTGCAGACACAAGATAATCTGTCAGATATAGATTTGTTATTATCACTTATGGTAATTTATACTGTTAAGCATAAACACCTGCACATAGTAGGCCTAGAATTGTCCATCATGAAAACTCTTCCATCATCAGCAAGAAGAACCGCACCATCTCCTCCACAGACAATCGATATGAATCGGATTCTGTTATTATTTAGCTTTATTTGCTCTGGAGTAAATTAAATATTTTCATCAGTTCATCTTCATTTTGTATACAAATAGACATTTTTTAGGCAATAATTAATACTTTAATACGTCACATTATACAGACAGCGAACTTGTACAATCAAATATAAATAGTATATTAAAATAAAGAATTTAAAACATTTTTATTATATAATGATCTCAACTTCATGAATGAAAAAGGTGCCATCATACTTAATTTTCCATCGCAATCACAATTTTCCCCGCGCAAACTCAGGACCGAGACCTTCCCATCCCGAATGAATCCAACTAAACTCCTTCCAGCTGACATGTCCTGAACTGTTTTGGGACACATGGATCGTATTCCACTATTGCCATCATGTTTGACTTTGTCAGGCAGACCGAAGCCCTCTCTGACCTGCGCTCCCCAGTAGCACAACATGCCCACAGCTGACGGATGAGACATTCAGACTCCAGTGTCTCTCTGCATCCTGGAGAACACTCTCTCCTTAAATATACATGGAAAACGAGAGCGAAACTGCTTTGTTAAGCAAGCTCTGGACTATTTATTCTCACGAAACTACTAACGAAAGTAAAGTGTGTTGTTATTCTTCCGCGTTTATAGCGTCAGAGACGATGACGATCGGAAAACGAAAGCCAAATCTAAGGGAAATTCCTCCACACACCCAACCCAACTGATTAAAAACTACTGAAGCTGCGCGACAACATGACATGTATGTTTACATGTTTACACATGAAAAGTTTCTGGAAGATCGCCTAAAATATGTATGTCGATGCGCGCCGCCATTATTCGGAGTATGGATGTAACGTGAAAAGGTTGTGACACGACTACATTCGACGAGACCTCTAGTAGGCTAGGTAAAATGTTAATGTAGCCTACCACTAGCTACTCTTCCACTACCAAATGGAAAGCGATACTCACGCGAGACGCCTTTCAACAACCTTTTTATTTTGGCTCAGTCTTGAATTAAAGATTTTTGTAAATGTTGGATTCAGGTTTTAAAGATTTTAAATTATTATTTGTTAAATTAGTACAACATAGTTTGATCCTTTTATTGAAACCCGGCCAGGAAAGATAAAATGTGTTGGAGATATGTAAATATTTCAAAGCTAGCCAATCTTGGATTGCATACAATTTAAAAAAGAGACACTTCTCTTATCTGGTGTCAAAGTACTGGAAACAGAAACCACCAGAAAACTGTATCTGTTCTTCATCGTAATAAATGTCAACTTTATTACCAAATGATTTTTTTTTTTTTTTTTTTTAAACAACCAGCCCAGCCCCAGAACTCCAGCATCTGTCTCACTCTTCCCAGAACCCCCTCTTGTGGTTGATGGCGTCAATGACTTTAGTCCTGAGTGTTTCCTTGTTCTGAAACAGGAAGATCTAACAGAGCATGGCAGGTGAGGGCCTGTGATCAGGGCCGGCCCAAGCCTTTATGGGGCCCTAAGCAGAATTTTATTTGGAGGCCCCTCAGTGCCACCAAAACAATTGACTATTGTCAATTCTTGATAATTTGCACACGACCCATTATCAATTTTAATAGCTGTAGCTGTGTTGCTTAGGCTACATCAGGGGCCCGTTTCAGTAAGGAGGTTCAACCAACTCTGAGTTTAAACCTGAACTCTGAGATGGGAAACTCTGAGTTTTGGGTTTCAGAACAGCTGAATTGAGGTAGTTTAATCAACTCTGAGTAGACTGACTGAGTTAAGCACATGCACCCCAACTATGAAAAGCCACGATCTGAAATTACAATTCACCATGGCAACAGCACCCAACAAAAAGACGTTCCCATACTTCCGGGTCAATATGTAAGTTTAATTCTTAATTATTTTAATTAAGTTTAATTTTCATGGTATCCAAAAGGCAAAAAAAGAACGTGGCAGCAGCTAAAAATGAAAAATAAAAACTTAATTCAATCAGGTAAAGCTTTAAGCAAAAATGGGTGTAGGTTTAATGACTTTACAAACATTTGACATAAATAAATATAATTCCGTGTCCAATGTGAAGCAGCTTTTCCCACATAGACCCTTTTCACAGACTGTGATGACGTGTTTTAATGGTCATCAATATCGTCAATCCTGCAACGTTTTTTGTATTTTTTTTTTTTAATGTATATACATTTATAAAACTAATACTTTGTATTATATTACTTTTGCATCAAATTACAAAAAACAAGTTACCGCTGCTGTGAGGATGTTTCTAATACAGTGTCTATGGGACTGACGGTGAAAATTAACATCTTTCTCTCTTTTCACTTCTGTTATCAATCTCACTCTATTTTTCCCGCTTTTTGAAAGTTGTGAAATCACTATTGTGGAGTTTTTATTTTGCTATTTGAGCAAATGGGCACAAAAACATATACATTTAATGTATTATTTCATTCACCGCTATAAGAGTTAACCCAACTATGACGACTTCAGCTTCGGAAACCCAGAAATGTGAAAAGGGTCTATGCACTTTTTCACATAATGAAATGTTCTCTAAATCCCGCCTGTTACATTTATTAATTATGGTAATGACATTAACATTTGACTTCTACTCAGGCCAGCCAAACACCAGCACCAGATGAAGAGGAGATGGAGGAAGAATATTAACATCCAACAGGAAAAAGAATGGAGTATTTGTAGGAAAAAAAGATGACCATAAAAATTGTAAATAAATGTATTTAACAGCTGTGGTGGTTATGGCCTATATCTCGTACTACCATCTGGCAGCATCCTTCCATTCCATACAGTAATCCATTTTCAGAAAGTGTGATGATGGGAATATGAGTCATCAATGCGTCCAACCACTGAAAATCCTAAAGGAAATTCTAATTATTAGGTTACTTCTAGAGGATTATCAAATGTTAGGATCCTGTATAAAAGGACATGCCATTTTTGTCACTTTGACAGTGTTCTCATGAATGAAAATATAAGCAATGAATGAATGTTCCTCCACTGCAAAGAATGCTTTTCTTACTATGTATTTTTGTCAAGTGGCAGATAATTTAATTTGTGTTAAGTAGGGCTGTCAAAAGATTAATCACGATTAATCGCATCCAAAATAAAAGTTTGCGTTTACATAATATATGTGTGTGTACTCTGTTAATTATTATTTATATATAAATACACACACAAACATGTATATATTTAAGAAAAAAATATTATTTTTATATATATAAAACATTTATATTTATATATATTATAGATTATATAAATGTATATACAGTATATACATGCAAATATTTCTTAAATATATACATGAATGTGTGTGTATTTATATAAATAATAATTAACAGAGTACACACACATATATTATGTAAATGCAAACTTTTATTTTGGATGCGATTAATCACGATTAATCGTTTGACAGCCCTAGTTTTAAGTAAACTTTGCTTACATTAGATTTAGATTAAATAAATAAAAAAATTGATATTTGTACTTTAAATACGACCAAAATACTCAGTAAGAAAAGCATTTGTGCTGTTTGAATGAATGAAGTATTTAACCACCGCTGGCGCTTTAAAAAGGGGAGGAGACTGAAAGAAACTCTGGGTTTACCAAAGAAAACCTGCTCCTGACCAGGTTAGGTTCACAGAGTAAGTTACCGTGGTAACTGACTCTGAGTATAAGTTACCTCTCTTTCAGAAACGGGCTTGACTTACCCTGCTTTCTCGGGTTTGACATACCTCCCAGTCTGAAACAGAAAACCCAGAGTTTCCCTTATTTTAGGGTTAACATACTCAGAGTTTTCACTTAACCTCCTTTCTGAAACGGGCCCCAGGTCTGCCTGTCATGTTTTTACCCTTATACGTTTTTTTATTGTAACAGTAGCAAACTCACAAGAGTGCTCAGGTGTTAATTTGCACTTTGATATTCAAAGTCTTACAGTACACTCTAAAAAAAAAGTCTCGTAATCATAGGGGAACCTTTTTTAGTGCTATATAGCACCAATTTTGGTGCTTCAGTGGTTCTTCAGTGGTTCTTCAGAGGTGCTATAAAGCCCCTTAGTCAAAGAACCGGTGAAGAACCGGTGAAGAACCTCTGAAGAACCGCTGAAGAACCTCTGAAGAACCGCTGAAGAACCACTGAAGCACCAAAAATGGTGCTATATAGCACTAAAAAAGGTTCCCCTATGATTACGAGCCAAGAACTATTTTTGGTGCCATATAGAACCTTTTTTTTTTTAGAGTGTACTACAAGGGCCCATTCCAATAAGGAGGTTCAACCAACTCTGAGTTCAAACTTGAACTCTGAGTAGACTGACCCTGAGTTAAGTGCGTGCACCACGACTATGAAAAGCCATGATCAATGGAGCTCTGAAATTACGATTCACCATGGCAACAGCACCCAACAAAAAGACATTCACATACTTTAGGGTCAAAGGTAGGCTAAGTTTAACTCTTATTCATTGTTATAATATCAGAGGTGAAAACTGGCAGAACGGCAATTTATTTTAACTAATATTAATTTTCATTGTATCCCACAGGCAAAAAAAAAAGAAAAGAAAAAAGATTGTGGTAGCAGCTAAAAATGAAGTACAACAATATATTTCAATCAGGTAAAGCTTTAAGCAGAAAATGTTCATGGGTGTAAGTTTCATGACGTTATATCATTCAATGTCTATTTTAATGTGCAGCAGCTTTTTCCACATAGTCTAATGCTCTTTTCACACAATGTTCTCTAATCCAACCTTTTACATTTCTGAATTAGGGTAATGAAATTAACATTTAACTTCTACTCAGCCAACAGCAAGAAGGCAGAGGCTCACAAAATGATGCACCACCACCACTAACAGAAGAAGAGGAGATGGAGGAAGAATATTAAAATCCAACAGGAAAAAAAGAACTATTGCTTTTGTATTTAGCAAATAAAGATGACCAAATAAATTGCGAATAATATGTGTTTAGTTAACAATATATTTCAGACTACCCTTGCATCTGGTACTCTTCCATTCCATTTAGTAATCTGTTTCATTTTCAGAAGGTGCGATGATGGGAATATACCTGTCATCAATGCATCCAACCACATTGGAAATCCTAAATGAAATTCAAATTATTACTTCCAGAGGTTGCAACAAGATATCAAGTGAACATCATTTAGCCTGATTTCTACACCACTGACCTGCAATCCTGTGAAACTCGCCGTTGATGCTCTCATTTGTGCACAGGAAACAACACAAACATATTCAGAAAGAGCTCACGTGAGAGTGAGGCAAACTTTCCTTACCTCTCTGCATTCAGCGGCCGTACTAATGCATCCCTGATATTATATAGAAATCCATCATTAAAACATGGTATACTGCTCAAATAAATATGCATGTGGATAGAGCAAGAAAGAAAATCCTCTTTCTTAACATGAATGCAACTCTACAAATGATTGCAGCCTCCTCATCTACAGGATGCTATTTTTTTGTCATTTTGACTGTCCTCTTGATGAAAATATTTGCCCTGAATGAATGTACCTGCACTGCAAAAAAGAAGCTTTTTTTGTCTTGTAATTTCCAGTCAAAATATCTAAAGATTGTTAAATCAATGTGCATTTTCTACATAAGAAAAATTACATAAGTCATAGTCTTGTTTCCTGGGGGACAACAAAAAAAAAAGGTAATTTAAGTGCAATTTTCTTATTTTGCTAATTATTTGCCAATAGGGTAATAAAAATACTTAAAAATGCTTAGTATGAAAAGCATTTGTGCAGTTTGAATGAATGAATGAAGTATTTAAACACCTCTGGCACTTTAAAAAAGGGGGAGGAGATCGATAGAAACTGGGTTTACCGAAGAAAACCTGCTCCTGACCAGGTTAGGTTCACAGAGTAAGTTACCGTGGTAACTGACTCTGAGTATAAGTTACCTCTCTTTCAGAAACAGGCTGACTTACCCTGCTTTCTCGGGTTTGACATACCTCCCAGTCTGAAACAGAAAACCCAGAGTTTCCCTCATTTTAGGGTTAACATACTCAGAGTTTTCACCTCCTTTCTGAAACGGGCCCCAGTTCAGACTGGGATATGTACGATTTTTTAAAATGTTTTTAAAAGAAGTCTCTTATGCTGAATGAATATGCTCACAATTATTATTTGATGAATAGAAGGTTCAAAAGACCAGCATTTATCTGAAATAGAAAGCTTTCAAAGAATCCTAAAAAATAATAATAATAATAAAAACATGTTCCCTTTCAAAAGCTACACTCAATGCTGCATGAAGTATGCATATGGTCTTTATCGTGACCAGCTGTGAAAAGTGTGTTTAAAGGGGTCATGAACTGGCTTTTAAAAAAATGTTATACTGTTGTCTGAGGTCAACTTATGATGTTTGCGTGGTTTTTACATTTAAAAAACATCATAATGAATAAGTAATAGGCTATTTTCTACCCTGGTTTTGAGGCTCTCTCAAGACACGCTCAGTTTTGATGGGTGTGCCGCACTGAAGACTTGGAAGTAAACGCCCACGGCTAGGATTGGATAACAGTTGTGCATATTTAATGAGCTTCAGCTCCCCTGTGAGTAGGCTGAATTGTTTTGAAACGGCCTGTGAGAAACGGCAAACTATACAAATAATATACTACAATATATTTATTATTAGGTTTTTAAAGGGTATTTATTTAATATTTTGTGGATATGCCTGTTAGATTTACTTTAATGTTTCATTTATTTATTTTATTCTTACAACATATTCTCTTAAACTGTCATATTGAATGAGGACTGAATTTTCCATCTACTTTTTCATTTTTCCACATTCTTCGATGTTATTTTTTAAAGAGTTTATATTGAAAGACTATTAGTTTATTATAATATATATTTTTTAATTAGTCCAATATTTAGCTTTTTATTATTACTTAAGCCCGACCAGGCAAGATTAAATCTGTGTTTGGAGAAAAGTAAATATTTCATTTCTATAAATTCTGGTTTGTTAAATAAAAAAAAGTAAATAAATAAACAATTTATTATAGACACGTTTATTTTAAATTAAGTTAATAAATACAGCACACATTATAACATTTGGAAAATAAACCTCTAGATATGCATAAGTACTGGAAGCAACAACAAAAAAAAAACTTGCCAACAGAGATCTTTATCCGTTTTGATAAATGTAAACATTGTTATAAAAAATTCTAACTGCGAAACATTTTACAGCACATAATTACAGCAGGAATTGAGTGTTAAACATGGGCTGTTACAAACCCAGCGATTGAAATCCATAACTGAATGTGACGAGACAGAAACATTAAAACAGCCATTTTCGACGAGTGAATGTGTGCATTTTTAAAAATAAAAATATTCTTTTAAAATAGTTCAAGTTCTTTTAGAGTTCTTCTTTTTCTTTATTCCCTGATATCCCTTTAAATACTTCAATTAAATTTAAAATGGGTTGGTCCCCCAGTGTTCAAGACATTGCTAAAGCTCTGATCAAGTTATTCGATCTTTGATGATCTCGAACTCCAGCATCTGTCTCACTCTTCCCAGAACCCCCTCTTGTGGTTGATGGCGTCAATGACTTTAGCCCTGAGTGTTTCCTTGTTCTGATAAACAGGAAGATCTAACAGAGCATGGCAGGTGAGGGCCTGTGGTAGATGGTCCTGAGTTAAGTTGAGCAGAGATCTCACTCTCATCTTCACCGCACTCATACCCAGAATGGGCACTTTCTCAAACCCTGTTATGAACACTTTAGAGAGGAAAACGGGGGAAAGGTTTATTTGAAAGAACTGGATGTGTTCAGCATACAGGACAAAGTCACTATCAGAAAATCTTAGGAGCAGCTAGAGTAGATACAAAAAATATTACGTTTAATTTCATAAAATTAGATCTCATTTCGACAAATGTCATTTTCTAGATTACTAGACACCACATAATCACTAGTGAACTTACATAGAAAGGCCTTCTTCTCATTTGGTGTCAGATCATCAAACACTTCCCAGAATGAGATGATGGTTGGATGCTCAGCATGAAATGATCCTTCATATGTTGTGTTCTAATGATCAAAAGATATATAGTTAATATTTACACTGTTGAGAGCATAGTATAGTCTTTATTTCTGTTTGACATATGTGTTATCAAGGACCTGTTTGAGGACGTCCCAGTCATATTCCTCATTGCCCACCAGAACTCCTCTCAGCTCCTCTGGCTCAAACATCTCCACCAAGCTTCGGTCACACGCTTTGAAGAAGCCTCTCTTGAATTCTTCAAACACTTCCTCCACTGATTTATTCAGGATGTAATCCACATACTTGTCCACAAATTCTCTTCTGTTGCAGAAAAAAAAACATCTTTGCATTTTACTAAGATTATCAAATATTATGTCCAAATACAGTGTTCTAGTGAGTGACAGGTATATGGGTATCTCAGTATAATTTGATTTCTTTATAAAATTATATTTAAAAAAAACCCTGACCTGTTATTATTTGTGACCATTTTTCCTGGCTCAGCTGGATCCAGTTCAACTTCTGTTCCATCCCATGTGATCTTATGCAGAAAGAATTTTTTTTATTTTTAAGATAATTTACTAACCTTGTGTGCAGACAAATTTGTGTGAAATCTGCATACAAACATTTTCATTTTTAAAGGTCCCATGGCATGGATTTTTTATTTTATTTTATAATGTATTCAGAGGTGTACTTATATTGTTAGTATGATTTTTACATAATAAAATGTCATAATTTAGAAATAAAAGGCATTTTTCCTATACTGATGTTTGCCCTCTGGCTGAATGCCCTGTTTCAAGGGGCGTGTCTGCTGTGAGACTTCAGTGAAAACGCCCACTGTTGTGATTGGCTGACATCTTTGCATTTGAAATGAGTATTAGATCTTGTAGCGGAGGGGGCGTGGTTTAACGAGATCTACGAGGCTAGTAGTGGGAAGTTCGGATCATTTTACTGACTCGGATCTTTGAATCTCGTTCAGCAAAATCAACAAATCTTTTTTCAAGTCATTTCGTTCATTTCAGCGGAATCTAATTAAAATGTTACAAGTTATATTTTTCAACACATTTAGTACTTTTGGAATAAAAAATAAACTAAGCTAATGCAGCCATGGCCAAACTTTGAGAAAGAAATTATTAATTGCTATAGTTTGATTCAGGCTATGTATGCAGTCTATTCGTTCACCTCAAGTCCCGATGCAAATCGTTCTTTCTTTTGTCACCGTGACAGCCTCATATGTAAATTAATACTAGGGCTTTAATCTCCCAGTCGATTAGTCTATTATTAGCCGATACGTTCTGGCTCGACCAAAATTCTGATTGGTCGATTTTTTGCCGCGTTCATTTCATCAGTTTTGCCGCGCCGCGTTCATTTCATCAGGTGGAAAGCACTAATTGCTAATGGGGGTGTTTTCAGAGCATCCCTGTTTCACAGGTAACAGTCTGCCTTCAGAACACCCCCATTGTTTTCACTTATTTTGGATTAGTCCAACCCACTGGCGAAGAGAAGTCTCTTGCTGGTCCTTTGTTTTTCATTCCCGCTGGCTCAACGCACGCCTATAGCAGTAAACTTGAGGAACGCCCATCAACATACACATGAGGGGAAGCGTCACAACACCGCGCTAAGTGGATCTGTACTGTCCGTTTTGCCACGTTCATTTCATCAGGTGGAAAGCACTAATTGCTAATGGGGGTGTTTTCAGAACGCCCCTGTTTCACAGGTAACAGTCTGTCTTCAGAACACCCCCTTTGTTTTCACTTCTTTTGGATTAGCCCAACCCACTGGAGAAGAGAGACAGATTGAAGAAGGCTAGTTTTCTGTATATTATTTATTTATTATTAATTGTGAGAGCGTTTTTTTTTTGCTCTTGTTCTGGCTTGTTTAATAAATATTCCTTTTTTATTAAAGTGGACGTGCCTCTTGTGTTTAAGAGTAAAAGCTTTGAGTTAATAGTCTATTCGTGTCTGAGCTGATCCTATGTTCGAGCTGCACAGAGCAGCTGAAATGATGTGTCTGTCAGTTATTATAATACATATGACAAAAACAATTGTCTAAATTATGTTGCATATTCCTCAAAAGTTCTTGTGATGATATCTAGTTGACAACATAGTACTATATTTTGGGAAATCATAGGCTATGATATTGTGCAGATGCACGTGATGCAACGCTGTCAGAGCCACAGACTCGTGTGTCAGACTCATTTCAGTGCAAAATAATCAGCTCAAAAACGATTTAATATACTGCAAATAGCCTACTAGTTTTTTATGTTTATTTATAATTCATTTAGGCAGACAAAAAGGCTACCAAGTACTGCGCACAGCGCGCAGCTAATTAATTTAACTTTTTTTTTCTTCATTTTTAGTCGAAAATTTCAGGACTTCAGTCGACCAAGATTTTCTTTGGTTGATTACAGCCCTAATTAATACATGCGTCCGGAAACAGAAAAGATTAGTTCATCTCTCGAGTCTCGGGTCATTCGTTCATCAAGTCCCAGCCCCATAGACAATAGTGATGTCCAGTTTGCGAATTAATCGTTCTTTTGAACCGGGTCTTTTTAGTGAATCAGTCGATCCAGTTCACCAAATCGGACTGAATCGTTCTAAACGGTTTGCGTCTCGAGTCAGCGCTGATCCATCATTTACTAAAGTTACTAACTTTCTGACATGAGTGACAGTCCCTCCGACTAGAAATAAACGAATAAACCTGAAGTATATGCTAGTAGCTACAACAGTTCACTGAACTGAGACGTGCTGAGAACTGATGAGAAGTGAACTCAGGTCCATCCGTATCTCTGTCAGCAGCTCGTGCCAGAGACGGAGCGATTGCTAACAAAGTTATATTATAACTACTGAGTTGTGAGAGAGCTGTCAGCGCGAGTTTATTTTGTTTGTATCTGAGAGTTCTGAATAAACACGAGTCCCAGTCACGCTGAGACCGTCTTCCTCCTTATTGAATTCCAACTTTGTAACACATGTAATGTACCATTACAGCGAGATGAACGAGTTAGTAAGTGTTGATTATAGCATTATTTTTATATATGTTCCTATCATATGAAAAGCGTCAGTGACGCGCATTGAGTACACAGCGCAAAAAAAAGACAACAGCAGTAATTGAATGTAATCCCGTTTATTGTGGGAAAAGCTGGCTAGCCTAGCCGGATACGCTCACGCTTACCCCCCTTCTGCTTAATCTCGCGCCGCGTTTGGTGCCTCCGCTGTGGGCCAGATGCAGTACTGGGCAGTGTTGGGCACGTTACTTTAAAAAAGTAATTAGTTATAGTTACTAGTTACTTCTTACAAATAGTAACTGAGTTAGTAACTGAGTTACATCATTATAAAAGTAACTAATTACCAGGGAAAGTAATTACTGCGTTACTTTTTTTTTTTTTTCTTCAAATGTTCAAATATGTCAAATAACTTGGATGCCCCCAATATTAGATATGTTAAATGAATGAATTGGACACTAAATAGAATAAATTATTATTATAAAACATTGTACATTAATGTACACTATTGTAATGTTGCTGTGGGACAATGTAAGAGACACCTATCAAATTCAATGCATTATTGTAAATATTATCAGTAGGCCTACTATAGTGTAAATATTGTGTAAATATTATCAGTATTATACTTTCCTTTGGTAGTGGAGCTCACGTTATCACCTGGGTTTTTAGCCACTAATTTTGTAGCATATGATGATGTGAGGCGCTTCAGAATCACTTGCCACCGGCGTGGAGAGACTCTTTCTTCCTGGGCATAAGTTGCATGTTACATAAATATTCTTACCTTTCACCTCAACGAGGGAAAAGTAGCGCTTATACTTCCAGTTTGCGAAAGCTACCTTTGAAGTCGTTGGACCATCGCTGAATGTGCATATGCGTGTGCGTCATTGGTGTGTGTGTGTGTGTGAACCATAGACCGTGAAAAAAATAGGTGTGAACTCAACCTATCAACTTCAACCTTGTCTCCCACCCACCAATCATCATCAGTTATGTGCACCACCGCACCCACCCCCAACACGCATGGCTGGTGCGCGCACACACACACACACACACACACACACACACACACACGTTGCAGGTCCGACTGACAGAGAGCCTGTTCGGATGAAAAGCGCTTCAGTGAGCTCAATTATAGTAACGTGACTAACGCCGCTTTTTCCCCCCTCAGTAACGCTAACGGCGTTGTAACGGGAGGAACAGTAATTCGTTTGATTACTCGTTACTGAAAAAAATAATTCCGTTAGTAACGCCGTTTATCTGTAACGCCGTTATTCCCATCACTGGTACTGGGGGTCGGGGATGTTGAAGGCCGACCGGTCAGTGCAGCCCGAGCTTCGGCGTGCGTGAGGTTTATCTCTAAAGATGTGGCTCTGCTGATGTTGAGCAGAAACTCACGTCTGTATGCACATTTTAGAACAGATAGACACGACGAGGACGTACAAAAACACTGACTCACAAGATGGAAAACACCGTTCTGTCGGGAGAGAGAGAAGCCGCAGCGTGTGCACGAATAATAAAGTTCTGTGTGAACTTGAATAATTAGCTACACATCAGAAATCACTGATCACAGATCAGAAGGAACTGAAAAAAGACTTCTGTTTTCATTTGTACATCCAAACACTGAGAAACTGCCAGCATTCGCTCATTCAAGCCATGATCTCTAGAGGACAAACAAATATGGCGCTCGCATGGGCGTGTCAAATTATCTGGGTGGAGGAAAGGGAGGTAACCATTCCTGTTATGACATCATAACAGGAAAATTCAAGATCAGCTCGTCTGGGCTGTCATTTTCTGAGCTGAGAGGTTTCTCTGCATAAAAATGCAGATATGCATATGTACAGATGTCTGTATAAAAGGTGTTTCTTGTGTCTTTAGAAATCATTAGCCTTTAGGGAGTAGAAAGTCCTTATTTGGAGATGGTTTGGGAGTGTTTTATGCAAATGATTAACCTTGAACATGCGTTCTCTCATTTAGAATACTCAAAATTCATTAATATTAGAATGAGGTTAAAAACAAATTAATGTGCGTATACATGTGTTGTGAATTAGGCGAAAATGTTTCATGAGAAGTTCTCCTGCGTGTATAAATTTAAATAATCCACGCAATTATTAGTGAATGAGGTCTTAAAAAAACTTCATTACGCACATAACACAAACTAACCGTGAAGTACGTGTCCATTTCCTCAACATCATCGCTGTAGTCCAGGATGTACTGCAAACTCCTGAGAACATCATGTTTCAGATTCATTAAATAATGTCACTCAATGATCGGTGGCAGCACATACAGAGACCATGGATTTACATTTTAGCAGTCAAAAACATACCAAGAGAATCAAGATAACATTGACTGTAAAAACACTCACTTGCCAAGAACCGGACTGAACTCTATCAGGTCCTCAAGAGATGGTTTGACATTGAGAAGCTTCTTGAACAAAGCTAAAGGAAAAGGCAGATTCACTACAGAGGTGTTGTTGAAGGCCAAGCCACACAGAATCCCAAACAGGAAGTACTTCTCCTTCTCCACGCTGAGCTGGTGTGGGACAATAAGTGGTTAGTGCCAAAGAGAACAATAATAAAAATGTAAATAAATGGGAAAGCACAAAAGAGGCATTACAGTAGGTAGGTAGAAAGTGTTTTTCCATTCCACTGTGCTACTTTTTCATTGTTTTTCTATGTAAACATGTGCTAGACGGACGGGTTTGACCATTGCACTCTTGTCTTTTGTAGCGTCTAGCGCATGACAGCATTATAAAACACTGCGCTCAAGTTGAAAGAAGTTCAAAGCTTTAAAAATAAAACATGTTTTTTTCCCCATTCCACTATCTGCGTCTCACACTCTCTGCGTCTCACATGGTTTCAAAAGTAAAAGCATGTTCTATGTGAATGGCCCCTTAAGCCGGGTTCAGGTTCACACTGTACGATTTTGACCACAATTTGACCATCTGAGACAAATTTTGTAAATCCTAAAAGATTCCTCGGATCCCAGGCCAAAATCTGAAGTCTTTAATCGTTAGTTTGACATGACCGAATAATGCTCACTGCGATCAAATTTGACCTTCAAAGAAACTCTGGCAGTGTCAGATTTGAGGCACAGTCCTGTAGTGTGACTTCTCCTACGACCGTTAAATCAAAAACCAGTAGGAGCAGTAGCAGTACCTGATGACACAGCTAGTGAGACCGCAACAAACCACCACTTTCTCCACACACACTGTCTATGTTTTATTTCCAGTTTCCTTTTCAATAGAAGCCATGATCAAAATGATTAATGCTAGAGATTGTCTAGGTTTGCTAGCCATCATTTCTATCCCACATGTAAATGCAGCTCACGTCACTGAACGTGTCACGGATTGATGATGTCTTGCGTGTGTCCGTTTTGAACACATCTTGACTGCCGTACAGTCGGACATTAATGACGACTGAGATCCCGCAGTGTGTCATGGCTTACAGCGGAGATCATGTTCGTACAATCGTACTGTGTGCACCCGGCTTCAGGTATGTAACCTAAACGTTGTTCCCTTTCAAAAGCTACACTCAATGCTGCATAAGCTTATGCATATGGGAGTGTCTTGACACGACCAGCTGTGAAAAATAGTGTGAAAACACATCAATGAAATTGACCCGGAGGTATTTATAGCCTCGGTCGGGGACGTCATAGGCGCACTTGGCTACACGAGGCTATAAATAGATGAGCTTCAGCTGGAGCCAACAGGTCTGTTTGTTTTCAGACCAACTCTGTGTTATGGTGTGTTATACAAAGTCTCTGAAAAAATGTCTCTCTTTCAAGACTCAACTCGAGATCTTTGTTAGGAGTTAGTTTTCAACTGGCAGTGTGCAGATTTCTCTCAGTTACAAAGAAACATTAGTGGAAAGAGTTCTAGTTAAAATAAATCGAATCAGTTGGAAACGAGTCAGCAGAACTGGAATAACAGAAATATCTAATAACAGAACTGGACGCGCACGTTTATTGCTGTGTGTGATTGGTGAAGAGCATGCGGCCGCTGCATTGAGTCAGACGAGTGCGAGCATTGCGAGCCTTTACTGCTTTATGCTCGTTTTGATCCCGAAGCGCGCTCCGGCGTTTCTTCGGCTCGCGCGGGGAATGATGATGAATCTCTTGGTCCGCGGACCTCGAGCAGCCGGCCTACGATCGTTCCTCACATGATAGTAAATTCATACGAGGAAGTTATCGAGGTGGCTGTTCGCATGGTGGCCAGGGCACAGTTTGTCTGGCACCGTGAATGAGAGATCCCCAAACGCAGTGAGCTTGAGGTTTCTGTCTGGTGGCAAAGTCATGGAGAAAACCATTTACTTCACGTGTTTTTATGCCACATTTTCGACTATCATGGGTGCGAAATCGTGTGGGTATGTGAGAATACCCCAGGTGGAAGAGATGCTCACGAGCTATCTCTCGCCTGGGTCTGCATTTTCATTAAAGAGACATACCTCCCCACGAAGCCATGTAGAAAATAAACTTCGGCTTTGTCCTTGAGTCCACATCACAGACTAATGCCTGAGGCTTCTTGTGTTCTTGTGCACACCTACACAACCATAAGGGGTCCAGGCACCATCAAGCACGGCGGCGTGGGTATTCTCGTTCCCATATGCATAAGCTTATGCAGCATTGAGTGTAGCTTTATCAGGGAACAGGGTTACAGTCAAGTAACCCCAAGTGTTAGCACTATTTAGGTCTCTAGCATGACCTAATGAAAAAAGTATTTTGCTTACCTTTGTGGGGAACCAGCTCATAGTTTTGTTGTCATTGTACATGAGCAGCTGAGACTCTTGTGCACAAAGCTCTTTAAACACGTTGAGAAAAAAGTCTCTCTTGTTCACATCTGCTTTTCTCATATCCTCTGTGTAAAACACCTGTTACACAACCAAAATAATTTATTCATACTGCAGCTTCTAACAGTTTGTATAATAAAATCTGCATACAAAAAATACCCTGAATGTTACTGAATCAAAACTTTACATCATCTTTGTCCTTACCGACAGAAAGTATCCTCTGAGATGATGCTCGCTGGCCGTTCTCAGTATAGAGAAACAATCCTCCAGCAGAGCTGTGCGTCTCAGAGTCAGAGGAAAACAACTCTGCAACTAAAGCATTTCATTCTGTGATTAAAAACAACATGGACACAGAAGTAATTCCCGGGAAACTTTTAGGTTGATTCTTTTTTTTTACCTGCCATGTTCTGTTCTGCATAAAGCTACATTTGGCCTCCAGGTTAAAGATGCATGGAAGTGATAAAAGATTTTTTAAGATTGTCTGTAACAAAAGAAATAGGCGCATCATGTTTACTTGATCTGCAATTTGCTACATATCAGATATGGCAGAAAGTCTTTTGGTGCTCACATTATAGTAGCTTTGCTGTGCCACCAATGCATTGATTTGTTCAGGCAAGCCAAACCACTGCTGGTCGTTCAGATCTACAGTGATGGTTTGCAGCTGTTGAGTTGGGGAAAACAAAAATGATCAAGAATGTTTTTTTGTTTTTTTTCTCCCAAAAATATTTTTTTGTAAGTGGGAATTAATGGTCAATCAATGTATCAATACACAAATGATCAGCAGATAACTGTAACAGGAGTATTAATGCCACTTGTGACTTGTGTCACTTTTGACTCATGTATGATTACAGTGATTGCTTCCATATTTACTGTTGCCTAGATTAAAAAGATATGCAGTAGACCAGGTGGCCACTGTCCTTCAGAGTTTAGCTCCAACCCCAATTAAACACAACTGGACCAAGGTAGTCAAGGTCTTCAGGATCTTCTAGGCAGGGAGAATGTTGGGAGAATTTGGAGCTAAACTCTGCAGGACATTGAAGACAAGAGCAGGGCAAGAGCAGGATTGAACACCCCTGCAGTAGATGACACGGTAACATCATCAGCCATTGAAAAGCCCATATAGTTTGACCAGTAGGAATTTCAAAATGTTTTGGTCCTCACCACCTCTAGAAGATCATTGACCTCATGAATGATGAAATCACTCTTTGTGATGTTTCTGTGGGCACTGCGGCAGACCTTTCCAACAGAAACACTGTTATTGAAACTACCATTATCAAAATAATACAGTTAAATGTTTACTTTAGATATACATTTTTATCTAATGTATAATAAAGGCACCTGATAGACCATCTGAAGGATCCGCACAAATTTCTGCAGGTGTGTCACTATGTCCCAGTCCAACTTAACAGCAATCCTGCCAATTAACATGGCAGAATCTTTTTGAAATAAGTCCACCAAGTTTTTTAGCCAATCCTCAGGCAGTTTGGACCAATACGTCTCTGAGAATATAACATGCATGTATCATAAGAATACAAATAGAACAAGGTCTAAAACACAAAGGATATAAATGTCCTCCAGCTTTACCTAACACCTTGCGAGCAGCAGGATTCAGATCAAGGATTCTGGAGGCCAGTGCTTCAGTGAGTTCAGTTCTTTTATGTTCCTGGAGTCCTCCGATGAGCTCAGGGAGGAGAAGGTAAAGTCTCAGAGCTTCCACACTAGCTGGATTTGGATTCAGAGACGGCAGCAGTTTCTTCACTACCTTCACTACCTGAGGAACAAAAAAACATCAACTGGATCTCACTGTTTAACATGTAATGAACATTTCTGTAAATGTTGGATTTACCATTACCTCTGAGATCAACCCTTCATCGTTTAATAACTTTGCAAAGGATGCTTTAACCAGATCCAAATCCAACCCACAATGCTCCTCAGATGTCTGATAATGTTCATCACAACTACAAAGACAGACAATTAAAGTTATTAAAAGAATTAAAGTCATTTTAGGCACAAAAAGGAGGAACTAATAGATAAGATTACCTCATTCTGAGTATGTTTACCTTGTTTTGAGAAAACTTCCATTCAGAGAGGCAGCCGAGGAGAACACTTTGTTTATGTCCCTGTGAACAACAAAACATAATTATATTTTTATTGTCAATTGATATTAATTCCCATGTCTAAAATACATCACCTTGTTGGCACATATTTCTTGATTCAATTATGTTAAGAAAGACTATTTCATGGACCTATTGTACAGTAGTATACACCGATCAAGCATAACATTATGACAAAGTGACATTAGGTAAAGTGAATAGCACTGATTATCTCTTCATCACGGCTCCTGTTAGTGGGTGGGATATTTTAGGCAGCAAGTGAAAATTTTGTCCTCAGAGTTTGATGTGTTAGAAGCAGGAAAAATGGGCAAGCGTAAGGATTTGAGCAAGTTTGACAAGGGCCAAATTGTGATGGCTAGACGACTGGGTCAGAGCATCTCCAAAACTGCAGCTCTTGTGGGGTGATCCCGGTCTGCAGTGGTCAGTCTCTATCAAAAGTGCTCCAAGGAAGGAACAGTGGAGAACCGGCGACAGGGTCATGGGCGGCCAAGGCTCATTGATGCACGTGGGGAGGCTGGCAGACGATCAAACAGACGAGCTACTGGAACTCAAATTGCACAAGAAGTTAATGCTGGTTCTGATAGAAAGGTGTCAGAATACACAGAGCATCGTAGTTTGTTGAGTATGGGGCTGCATAGCCGCAGATCAGTCAGGGAGCCCATGCTGACCCCTGTCCACCGCCAAACCATCAGAACTGGACCACGCAGCAATGGAAGAAGGTGGCCTGGTCTGACGAATCATGTTTTCTTTTACATAACGTGGATGGCCGGGTGGTTGTGTGTCACTTACCTGGAGAACACATGGCACCAGGATGCACTGTGGGAAGAAGGCAAGCCGGCGGAGGCAGTGTGATACCTTGGGCAATGTTCTACTGGGAAACCTTGGGAATTGCCATCCATGTGGATGTTACTTTGACACGTACCACCTACCTAAACATTGTTCCAGACCATGTACACCCTTTCATGGAAACGGTATTCCCTGGTGGCTGTGGCTCTTTCAGCAGATAATGTGCCGCCTCATAGCAAAAATGGTTCAGGAATGCTTTGAGGAGCACAACAACGAGTTTGTGTTGACTTGGCCTCCAAATTCCCCAGATCTCAATCCAATCGAGCATCTGTGGGATGTGCTGAACAAACAAGTCCGATCCATGGAGGCCCCACCTCGCAACTTACAGGACTTAAAGGATCTGCTGCTAACATCTTAGTGCCAAATACCACAGCACACCTTCAGTGGTCTAGTGGAGTCTATGCCTCGACGCAGGGCTGGACTGGGGCTAAAATTCGGCCCTGGCAAATCCAGCCCATCCGGCCCATGAGTTCCTCTTGAATGTTTTTACTGGGGTTAGGGCCTTAAATTGGAGTAAATAAATAAATCTAGGACAGGGACAACTAATGATGGATATTATCGAATTTACTGCAAATGCAGATAACAAACGTAATATTGCACTTTTGTCACACAGAAATGCACTTGATAGTAAACCACTGATTTTGAGCTAGGATACATTAAAGTGAATTTACTGCTTTTAAAATCTGTCATAATTTACTCACTCTCATGTCGTTCCAAACCTGTATGACTTTCTCTCTTCCGTGAAACATAAAAGAAGATATTTTGAAGAATGTTTGTAACAAAGCAGATAGAGCAACTATTGACTACCATAGTATTTTTTTTCCCTACTATGGTAGTCAATAGTTGCTCTATCTGCTTGGTTACAAACATTCTTCAAAATATCTTCTTTTGTGTTCAGCAGAACAAAGAAACTCATACAGGTTTGGAACAACTTGAGGGTGAGTAAATGATGACAGAATTTTCATTTTTGGGTGAACTATCCCTTTAATGCATGGGATCCAGGCTTTAAAGCTGTTTTGTTGAATTATAATTTAATTACCCTACACTCTAAAAAAAAAAAAAAAAAAAGGTTCTATATGGCACCAAAAATGGTTCTTGGCTCGTAATGATAGGGGAACCTTTTTTAGTGCTATATAGCACCAATTTTGGTGCTTCAGTGGGTCTTCAGCGGTTCTTCAGTGGTTCTTTAGAGGTGCTTTATAGCACCTTAGTCAAAGAACCGGTGAAGAACTTCTGAAGAACCGCTGAAGAACCACTGAAGCACCAAAATTGGTGCTATATAGCACTAAAAAAGGTTCCCCTATGATTACGAGCCAAGAACCATTTTTGGTGCCATATAGAACCTTTTTTTTTTTTTAGAGTGTAATGACATTTTAACTGAGTTTAACTGTAGGTCAGTTTCATTTAACTGTATAGGCATGGTAGTCACAGGTAAAATCATGCTCCTCATTACCATAGGTTTATATTTTCGAAAATAAATAAATAAATAATAATAAACTATTGAATTTGGTTGTGCTAGAGTGACAAGTTTGTAGTTGTGTGTATTGCTGTTTTCCAATTTACCTCGTGATGTATTTACATGGTCGCGGCTGTTTTCAGCTGATTCACTACAGAACATTTAATGTTCCCATATCACACGATTGTATAAAACAACATTCGGAGTCAAAGTGCCGGTTCATCACTTCATAGAGCAGCAGAAACGCAGCGCACGTTCGTCGGCGGCAGCGCTGTTACGCGGTTATTCGCCTTTTGCAGTTTCATGCGCCCAAATTTTTAAACAGCGCCTAATATGGACACAGTCTAGGGAGGAGGGAAGGTCTCTCTCGCTTTGGCCTGTCAATTCAGAAGACAAACCAATGGGCCGCTGCCCGCTGTCCCTGCATGATGGGCCAGTCCGGGGCAAAAAATTTAATAAATAAATAACCTTGTATCGGCCCCAAAGAGCGTCGGCCCACCGGGAAAATGCCCGGTATGCCAGATTACCAGTCCAGCCCTGCCTCGACGGGTCAGGGCTGTTTTGGCAGCAAAAGTGGGACCAACACATAACACAACTAATAATGGTATGTCTGATCAGTGTACATAAAGTCAGGAGCGTTTAGCATTATTATCTCGGTGGAAGAGCACTGTCTGTGAAACTAAGTCAAACACTCACTTCTTTATCCCCTTCCAGGAATTATTTTTCAATTTCCCTTCAGACAGCCATCGGTCAATCATTCTGTCATCTAATGTCAAAATCCCTCTGCTTGGATTTCGTTTAGACTCATTTCCATGTTTCTACAATATACATAAAAACATAAGTTATCACAGTGCAGCAATAATTTAACTGTTAAACAATTTGTGGATGAAAACTGTCTTTCTTACTATACCTTGAAAAACAAGGCAAAGGAATGATTCTCCCCAGCAATGATTTTTTTAATCATATATGCATGATCACATTCTGTGTGCAACAAACATTTAGTTTAGTTTACAGTTCTGAGCAACATCTTAAGTACAAAAGTATTCATAAGTAAATAGCCTAAAAGATGATTTAATTACCAGTTGACAGATCTACAGGAAAAGGCACAGACTGTTTGATAATTTTTCCATTTCCCAGCTGCCCTTGCATCCCACATCCAAATGAGTAGATCAACTTTGACGATGCGACTGATACAAGTGTGTGACGTCTTTGGGAAAGAAAGAATCAATAGCCAAATTACTGAGCAGAACTCATACATCCTCCGTAGTCATGTTAACCATGTGAGGAATTATAAATAAATCTGCACTGAAACACTGATAGCTTATGAAAGGTCTAGTTTACCTCCCACATGTGACCTGTGACACTTTAGATCCCCACAGTTCAGCAACCACCCGCGGATGATGCTCGTCTTCAAATGAGTTGTGCCCAAGCTGACCAGAACCTCCTGATCCAAATGTGAATACTGTGCCACCCTGAAACATAGACATTTTCAGTCCAGTTTGTTGTATGCTAAATATGGTATTATAATATGGATATATAAAATATTCAAAATACTACCTTTGATAGAGTGGCAGTGTGTTCCCCTCCACATGAGATGGACATGGTTTTCTTTCGGTTCAGACTATTTACAACCGTTGGGACGTGTCTGTCTGTGGTGGAAATACAGTAAATTCATCACTTGCAATGCTTTAGATTTGACACAGTATTGCACAAATGTAGTACATTTATATGTGCTTTTATCATTAGTGATTTGGTTACATGATGAAATATTCAGACCTGTTGTGTCTCCGAGGCCCAGCTGTCCACTCGAGTTCTTTCCCCATCCGAACACGACTCCAGAGAGAGACAACACAAAGCTGTGGTCTCCTCCAGCGCTGATCTGAGCCAGTGGGATCCCACACAGACTCTCCACACGTTGAGCTGACAGAGAGCCGGGATGATCTTTCCTCAAGCCCAGCTGACCGTGAGAGTTCTCACCCCATACGAACACCTGACCATCTGAAACACCAACAGCTCATAAGATGTCAAAAGATTTAAAAAAACATCCGATGTTAGATGAAATGCTCATGAATACCATTGGTCAGTGCCATTGAATGCTGGTCTCCACATGCGACCTGAACCACCTGCCTGTTTTCCAGACCTTTGAGAGGACTGCAGACACAAGACAATCTGTCAGATATATACAGTATATGTTATTATCATTTACGGTCATTTATACAGTTATGCATAAACACCTGCACATATTAGATTTGTCCATAATGAGAATTCTTCCACCATAAGCAAGAAGAACCGCACCATCTCCTCCACAGACAATCGATCGGATTCTGTCATTCTTTAGCTGAAGTTGCTCTGGAGTAAATAAAATATTTTCATCAGTTCAACTTATGTCCAGACTGTAAACATATAGACACTTATATAATTACAATTAATCCTAGTCACAAACATTAAAGTATAGCGAACTATAAGGCTATATGAAAATGAAAGATTCGAGACTTTTATCTGTTAAGTATTAGATAACGATGTGAACTTTATGAATAAAAAAAAAAAAGTTAAAGTTATTGCATAGCCTACTAAATTTTCCACCGTGCAATCTCAGGACCGAGACCTTCCCATCCTGGATGAATCCAACAAAACTCCTTCCAGCTGACATGTCCTGAACTGATATGGACATGGATCGTATTCCACTATTGCCATGTTTGACTTTGTCAGGCTTTAAGAGACCGAAGCCCTCTCTGACCTGCGCTCCCCAGTAGCACAACATGTCCACAGCTGACGGATGAGACATTCAGACTCCAGTGTCTCTCTGCATCCTGAAGAACACTCTCTCCTTAAATATACATGGAAAACGAGAGCGAAACTCAGCGAAATGGTTTAATTATCAAGCGATTTCCCACGAAACGAAAGTAATGTTTGTTATTCTTCCGCGTTCATGAGACGATGAATGAATTGATGATGATCGCAAAACGAAAGCCAAATCTGGTTATTGCTCCACTCTCCACACCCTACATTGTATTTAATTTATTCCATTCGTAGTTATTTTGTGCAACCAACTAATTAAAAAGAGTGACGTGCTGAAACTGCGCGACGTCCAGCGTGACATGTAGACGTGGCTGTTTGCGAGTTATGACTTTCTGTAGGGTCGACTATTTAAACGATTTCCCCCTTTTACGGGATCTGAAACGCCTAGTATTGTGTGTGAAATAAAGTTGTGTGAAAATAATGTTCTTGAATTCACGATTTCGTCACAAACACGGCTGCATTCGACGAGAGCCATTACATAGTAATTACATAAGTGGGTCTTTCTCTTCCAATCGAGCTGCTTATTTATGGAACGACAGCTAAAAGAAAATCACGCGAGAGCCACGCGGTAATATTCAATTACCTTTTTATTTTGCCACAAGTCTTGGTGTTCATGAAAGATTTTAAATGGAAGAACTTAGTTTATTATAGCCTACTTTTTCAATTAGTCCAACATTTAGCTTGGTCCTTTTTTTATTATAATTTAAGCCCGACCAGCCGAGGTAAAAATGTGTTGAAGAAAGGTAAATATTGCATAACTTGGTAAAATATCAACATTTTTTCAATGATTGCTGATGCAGAGTTTTTACAATGAGTCAGCCTCCAGCATCTGTCTCACTCTTCCCAGAACCCCCTCTTGTGGTTGATGTCTTCAATGACTTTAGCCCTGAGTGTTTCCATAAACAGGAAGATCTAACAGAGCATGGCAGTGACAATGCGGGTGGATCAGTAATATAGTTGATGTATTTAATTTAGTTTAGTAATTAGATTTATTTGGATATTTAGTTGAAAATGTAGTGTCCCCAACTGAGCAAGCCAAGCCAAAGGCGACTAGTAAGGAACCAAAACTCCATCAGTTGGCATAATGGAGAAAAATAAACCTTGGGAGAAACCAGGCTCAGTCGGGGTGCCAGTTCTCCTCTGGTCAATTAACAAACAGTGTATGATTATTACTCTGGCAACTTTACAGGTCAGAGGTCATATTAGATCAGAATATTCGAAAGATCGGAGTCATCATGCCGGAGACGGGTTTATTGAGGATGCCGTGTGGATGAGGCAATTTCAGGGGAGTCTAATTTAAGTCTCTGCAGACACTTCAGGGTCACGCGTTGGTCATGTCTGGGCGCAGGTCCACCATCTGATCTGGATACGGCCCGGATCCGGCTGACTGCAGTAAACCTGGGGATAAACAGAGAGACTAACTTTAGCGTAGATGCCATTCTTCTGATGATGTCATGAGTACATCAGGTGTTATGGGAAGTGTTCCCGGTTCCGGCTGACCTAGCTAATGCAGCCAAACAATCATTTAACTGAAGAAAAAAAAAGTTTTATGTGTATGCCATAGTAAAGAGATGTGTTTTTAGATGTGTCTGCTTCCCGAACAATGCTAGGAAGACTGTTCCAGAGTTTAGGTGCTAAATAGGAAAAGGATCGACCGCCTGCAGTTGATTTTGATATTCTAGGTATTATCAACTGGCCAGAATTTTGAGACTGTTTTGAAACCTCTCATCTTCACCGCACTCATAGCCAGAATGGGCACTTTCTTAAACCCTGTTAACCATTATCAGTTTGATAAACATTAGTACCACCTTGTGTAAGAAACACGGGGGGAACAGAATCCAACGGCAAACAATCCAGCTGTCGGAATCTGTTCCCCCACCAATCGGACGAGTGATGTTGATGCAGTGACAGATATGCAGAGTTGAATGAGTAAACAAGTTAAACAAAAGAAACCTTAAGGCCATCCTTGCAGCGAGTCCCTGCATTCACAACGCCTTCGCCCAGCTTGGGTCCGATTTCTTATCTCCAGAAAATGTGCCCTATTAAAAGATAAACAATTGTTGTTAGCATGAGATGTCATTTTATTTTAGCATTTATAATACGTTTTTCTAGTTCTCATATATTTCTTACTCTTACCCATGCCCAACTCTTCTGCGTCGCCATCTTCAGGAGAGTCAACGTCCTGAGGTGGGAGGACGTCCTGCTCCAGCTGTTCCTCAGGGGTTGGGAGCACTTCAGAGGCTGGAGCTTCCTGAAGATCATCAATTTCTATACTTGCCAGAGAAATTTAATCTAAAGGAGGAAATAATGATATGTATCATTTGATATTTAAAAAAATGTAATGTCTCTACATAATGAAAAATTTGTTTCTGAATTAAAATTCTCACATATTGAACGGTTTGGTAATAACACATAATAAAGCTATCCTCAATAACTGGTAATGTGAGAAAGTGTGTGTATTATGTTAATCTTACCTTCATCCAGCTCTTCCTGGATGCCTCATCGTCAAGCAAACTATCTGGAGTGTCAACGTCCTGTTAAAGGACGTCCTGCTCCAGCTGTTCATCAAAAAGATCATTGATTTCTTCTGTGAAGTCTCTCATAGTCGAACTGACTGGAGTTGAGACGTCATGATGTTGAAGGACGTCCCGCTCCAGCTGTGTGTTCTTCAGTCCATGGATGCAGTCAGAGAGTGAACATGTTGTGCTACTGGGGAGCGCAGGTCAATCACAAGGATGACCATATATAGCCGTTTGGAGTTCCAGAGTTGGGAAAGATAACAATGAAAATGTCCGAGAATTTCTCTTTATTTATCAAAGTTCTTTATTGGTTCTTGTTTTAGGTTCTTCTGTTTAAGGTGCTTTCATAAAATGATTGTCATATTATATACAAAAATGTTGAGAGAATGTTTATTTAAGGAGAACATTATATGTTCTGATGTTTTGAATAATGTTAGTATAACCAAGCAAGAACGTTAGTATAACATTTATATAACAAGAGAATTTAACGTTCTAATAACGTTTTAAATAACCTAACAAGAATGTTAATACAACTTTTAAAAAACTGGACGCTTTTAACGTCGCTTGAACATTCAGAAATAACGTTTTTATAACTTAATGGGAACGTTATGGAAACGTTCTTATAACAAAATTGTTAGCTAAACATTAACGCGTCACAATGAGAGTTCATCGAATCACTGCACTAATCAATGTTTTGACTCAAATTTCTTTATTGTATTTAAATATAAAAAATAGTATATAAAATCAGAAAGAGCAGAGAATCTTTTTGTTACAATTTCTCCATAGGGGGAAATGTGTCTTACATTTAATCAATATTTCATCATTTCGCAGTGATAGCCTAGCTATATTTTTGGCATTCTATATCTGATCCAGCATGTCACAAAGGGAGTTCTGGGTTGAGCGTGCGGCGCTGAGCGGAATGTGAGCTTCACAAATGAAGCTCTTTCTACGCACACACCGCAACGCTCACAATTATGACCTCACGTGGCCTATGTTTTAAAAACATAATTCAACATGTGAATAATACTTTTTAATGGGCCATTTAAAATGTTTATTACAAATAAATTACTAAATTCCAAAAAAATGAATAAATGTAAATGAACAAAAATTTGCATTGCACCTGTTGTCGATTACAAGACAGCAAAACAGAAGTCCTAATAACGTTACAATAGCATGTCCGGTAATCAATGCAATAATAACCTGAGCTAAGGAAGCTAACCGGGCTAATGCTTATTTTTACAGTCTAACTCTGGTTCAGAAATAATTGACAACAAATCCGTGTCTGAAATAATGCAGCTAGCAGCTAACGTTACTCCTGCGGCGGTGTTACAGCTGCTGCTGCTGCTCAATTTGTCTTTACGTTAGTTTAGGATTCCGTTCAGGACCGCGGTAAAGTTAGTTAAGTCGGTCAGTTCAGGAGGTTTCTACCGGGAGCGAGCAAGTCGAGGCAAATTGAGCTAACGTTACTAACGGGACCTGATGCTAATGTCACTGAAATATAGGCTACCAAACAAAACAATCAGCACTCACTCAGATCACCGGTGTTAATATATCCAAAGACTTATAAAAAAAAAAATCATGTTACATATCCTTCTTCCAAAAATGGTTGAATACTTCTGGTACCGTTGTCTGCGTAATTTCAAAATTCAAACAGCAGCGATCCCACAATGCTATGCGGTGGCTGTAAAATAACGCTTCTACAGTGTAGTTACAATAATATTACAGGACTGACCAAAAATGTACCATCATGCATTTGCATTTACAGTAAAACCGTGAATACAATACGTTGTTGTAAAATTTATTGTAATCAATGTTCCGATTCTAATTTCTTTATTGTATTTAAATATAAAAAATAGGCTATATATAAAATCAGAAAGAGCAGAGAATATTTTCTCTGTAGGGAAACGTGATGTTTTATTAACAAATTGCGGGAGGAGCACATTCAGATAATTAAACACGAGTGGAGCACATTAAGTTAATCAATTTGATCAACGATAAGAGGTGTATACAGCAGATTTTCCTCCTTTCGTTGACAGTTTTTATTTTAGCATCCCTCCACCACCCCATCTCCTCACTTTGATCTTTAATAAACTCTTATTAGACGTCAACAAAATCCATAATACGATGGACTAGAGGTGGCGTTTTTCTATTTCCGCTTTCTTGAGTGTACGCTTCCAGTTCTAGACTATCACGCATAATCTAATTTATTTGATGTAACTGTGAACTCGTGAATCAATATTTCATCATTTCGCAGTGATAGCATTTTGGCATTTGATCTGGGCTGTTTATCACATTAGGCCTGGGCAAGATCCAGAAACAATTGACATCCCAATAGTGTAACAATACTTTTGGTTTTGAAAGTCTTAAGTCTCGTTCACACCAAGGACGAAAGCTATAAAGATAACCATAAATATATAGCTATATTAGCATCCACACAAGGGGACGATATCGTTCAGTTTATTGTAAACACTGCCGCTTTAAATCCTCGAGCCCGTTACAGGATTGATTCTGAATTGGCTGACAATGTTTTTATCGTTCATCAGCTGGAAAAAAAATCGTTCTGAAAGTGATTCCAACCATATCGTTTACCTATATTTTTATCGTTATTGGTATAGCCTTTGTCCATATCTATTTTTATGGCTACTTTTAAATGATTTTTTTCAAACGTCGGTTAAGTCCTGTCAACTTACGCATTGAAGCAGTCATTGCGCCGTTAAAGAGGTGGCATTCAGACATTTTAACGTGTGGCCACCCGTCCCGTAAAATACGGAATCGTCCCGTATTTACAAGCAAAATGACGCGTCCCGTATCAAACCAATACGGGACGCGATTTGTCCCGTATTTTACATAGGTCAACATAGTTCAATAAACACATACGGATTTTGCAGTGTGGAGAATACTGATAGCAAATATAAAGAAATCAATTTCACAATAAGTAGCTAGTACAGGAGCTCAAGTGTGCGTGATTGCGTTTTTAGAAGTTTTGTTGCCATAGCGGCCGGCGGAGTCTCGAGAACATGCGCTGTGGTTTTTTAAAAACATGTCGAGCTCGCGCTGCGTCCACCGTTTCAACGCAAGAGGATCTCCAGATATAGAGCTGAATATCAAAAAGGTATCAATGGGTCTGTCCAGTAACGCATGATGAACCTCAGGCCAACTGCACACTTTATGAGAAGCATTTCAGTGTCTCAGACAGCAGCAGTGACAGACACATCCGTGCTTCTAAAGGTATAGGCCTATTTTTTTTTAAATGGATAATATATTAATATAATATATTCCAGACATTATCAGAGCTTGGCAGACAGAATTATAATTTTTTAGACAGATTAATTAATAGATTATAGTCTAATAAATGTTATTATTAATTTATAATTTAGCTAGGCTATATTCATATAAATAATCCTGTCATATAAAGTTTATGGCATTTAAAAAAATATTTAGATAAAAATGGGACAAATAATTACATGATAATATAGTCATAATTTAAGTAAATTAATTTTAAAAAAATAAACATTTTTGAAACTCAAAAAGGTGATTACTGGTTCAGAATGACTGCCTAAAGGGACAGTTCACCCAAAAAATTAAATTCTCAACGGTGCCCCCAAAGCAGCCTTGTTGCACACTTTCTTCAAAATCTCTTCTTTTGTGTTCAGCAGAGCAAAGAAACTCATACAGGTTTGGAACATCATGAACGCGAGTAAATTATGACAGAATTTTCATTTTGGGTGAACTATCCCTTTAAAGTGCACCAAATAGGCTACTAAAGAGTTCTTTAGAAATAAATAAAATAATCAGATGTAAAATAATATAAAATGTGTTCTGTTGCAAGTTCACATACTTGATCTCATGTTTTCTTATGGTTTATTATTGAGCTGTCAAGTTGTCAACGTTGAAATAATCATTTCATGACGTATTCTTTATTTCTGTCCCTTTACTTGTGAATGGGTGTCCCTCATTTTGCCACACTGAAGGTGGCAACCCTAAATACGTGTTGTATTTGTAACCTATAGGCCTTTTGAATGATAACATCTGCATGTTATCATTCAAAAGGCAGGTGAGGAGAATTCAGCTCGGTGCAAGGCCTTTGTGACATCATAAATAGAATTCTCAGGGTCTTAAAAGGCTGAATCTCACTTTCTCATTTTGTAGGTTGATGTTTTTCGGAGTGGTTTTATCGCATAGCGCATTGTTATTTTATATTGTTTTTATGGGACAGCTAAGTTCAAGACCAAAGGCATCTGATGTGGTTTATGTACCAGAACCCCAACCCTGTGTACTGCTCAAATACACCACCATCACAGCAGAGGACCATGCTCACCCGTTTGACGAGACACCTGTTTGCGAGGCTGAGATTAAGGAAGGAGGAAAAATTAGGAGATTTTTTTCCCGCAGAAAATCCAGAAAACACGACCTGGCTCAAGCTGAGATGATGTACCAGAGTGAAACGGGATCTTATCGGAGAATTACTGATGGTAAATCACATGAACACGTTATGATACTAGTATTGATGGGAGATTTTTAGAACAGTTTAGAGTGACTTCTCAGATTAGAATCTTTGTATTCCTCCATAAATCAGAAAATGTATATTTTTTACCATGTGTTTAGGAGTACATTTTTGTATAAAATCAGGCAACCATATCTGAACACAAAGCAAACCTCTGTAAAAACCTTCAGAATATAGATAGGCATGCTATTGAAACTGACATGCATGGAAAAAAGCCCTTAAACATGTATTGTAATTTTAAATCTACAAACAAATTGATATAGTGCAATACAATGAACACTTAAACGTGTATTTTGAACATCTTCCACTAGTTTAAAACATGTTTTTTCCTGTAGTGATTTTTGATCTGATCATGGGAAGCTTTATTAATGGTCATTCCCAAACCCGTCAATATAAATAAGTACATTTGCACTGTTTAAAAAAAGGTTAGTTATTCAATGGGTTCATGGTATTAATATTGCTTTTAATATTCCCCTCTTTAGATCAAACGTCTAATCTCCGAGAAGCTCCAGTCTCAGAAACCCTCCCAACTCTTAATGAACAGCTGGAGCGGGACGTCCTCCAGCATCAGGACGTCAAAACTCCAGTTAGTTCGACTATGAGGGATTTCACAGAAGAAATCAATGATCTTCGTGATGAACAGCTGGAGCAGGACGTCCTTCAACAGGATGTTGAGACTCCAGATATTTTGCTTGATGATGACGACGCAGAAGAGCTGGATGAAGGTAAGTTGAACATTAATATACACACGTTCTCACATTACCAGTTATTGAGGATAGCTTTATTATCTTCAACTCCAACTTCAACTTTATTGTCCATTCTACTATATATACAAGAATTTAAAAAAAAATGTTTTTTTAAATGTATCTTCAACTTTCAACTTTATTATGTGTTATTACCAAACGATTCAATATGTGAGAATTGAGTCAAAAGTGACCCTAAATGATCCTCTCTAATTTGAGAAGGATATATTTTATTCTAATTCTTTATTTGATTTCATACCTCATTTTTCCTTCTTTAGATCAAATTTCTCTGCAGACACATCTTCAGGAAGCTCCAGCCTCTGAAGTGCTCCCAACCCCTGAGGAACAGCTGGAGCAGGACGTCCTCCCACCTCAGGACGTTGACTCTCCTGAAGATGGCGACGCAGAAGAGATGGGCATGGGTAAGAGTAAGAAATATATGAGAACTAGAAAAACCTATTATGAATGCTAAAATTTAATTAAATTTCATGCTAACAACAATTGTTTATCTTTTAAATAGGGCACATTTTCTGGAGATATGAAACCGGACACAAGCTGGGCGAAGGAGGATTGGGTGTTGTGAATGCAGGGACTCGCTGCAAGGATGGCCTTAAGGTTTCTTTTGTTTTACTTATTCAACTTTGCATATCTGTTCAGGATTCAATCTCTTCTGTGCACATGCTAACTGTTAATTCTCTGTTTTGTTGATCAGGTGGCTGTGAAATGCGTTGACAAGACACCGCACATGCCATATATAACAGTTGTGAGTAGGCTAATTTATAACATTTTATATTCATGTTAATCACAATAGTCAAACTTGTTTGTAGGCTAAGTCCTTACTTGGGAAAGCCCCTCCATCTAACCATCATATTTTCCTTGCTTTTAGCCTGGTCATCCCAAACGCCTCCCCATGGAGATCGGTTTGATGTTCATGGCCAATAAGGGTCCCAGAGTCCCAGAGATAGTTAAATTGGTGGATTGGCAAGATGACCCAGACGACTACATGATTGTTATGGAGCGGCCCTTGCCTTCTATGGACTTGGATCATTTTGTGAAGCTCCGTGGAGGAAGCCTCAAAGAGGACACAGCACGAGATGTTATGCGGCAGGCCATTCATGCAGCTAGCGTTTGCTGTGAGCGTGGTGTCTTCCATCGAAACGTACATTTAAAGAATCTACTCATCAACCAGGACACCATGGAGGTCAAATTAATTGACTTTGGTTGCGGTGCGCTCATGAAAGACACTGCCTTCGTGGCCTTCCGTGGTATGTGTTATTTTGTTAGAGGGTTAATTAGTTTACTGAAACGACTCTATATTCAAGATGCTGTGGTAATGTGCTAAACATCAGATAAAATCTCTTTCATCCAGGCGAAAAAGTGAACCGTCCACCGGAGTTCACAACTGACGGCGAGTACTTTGCTAAGCCAACGACGGTGTGGTCGCTCGGCATCCTCCTCTTTGAAATGGTGTGTGGGGATCATCCTTCGGCCAACGACTTGATCATGATCAGTGCGAATAACTGGGCAAGACCTGGCCTGTCACAAGGTGAGGACAAAGAAGGACAACTTTACTTCTTAATCATACAAAAAAGATCAACAGCTTCAAAAAGAGCAGATATGAGCAATAAGCTAATGTCTCTCCCATCTTTTTTCACAGAATGCTGCCAGATCATCTGTGCTTCTCTGCAGCCAAATCCACAGCAGAGACTTGCTCTTGAAGAGATGTGTCTCCATGACTGGTTTAAGGTACTGAGTCTAAGATTACCTAAATGCTTTTTTCATATATATTTTTGTTTTTGCTTTTGTTGCCAAGTCATATTTGCTCTAAATGTAGTGTATGCAGTCAAATAACACTGATTTATGTTTTTGTTTCAGGTCATGGAGTAATACACAGGAAACATCAGAAAACTGCTCCCTGTCACTCCCTGTTTTTTTCCCTTTCTTATATATTTCTTCTATAATTTCTTTCAAATTTAGAAAAAAAATATTATAAATGTCTTACAAATTAATTAATTATACATTTCCTTACAAATGTTATTATAAAATAAGTTAAAAAAAAAAATCTTTTTTTAATATTTTTCTTACAAAATATATATATATACACACACACACACACATATATATATATATATATATATATATATATATATATATATATATATATATATATATATATATATATATATATATATATATATATATATATATATATATATATATATATATATATATATATATACACACACACACATATATATATATACACACACACATATATATATATATATATATATATATATATATACACACACACACACACATATATATATATATACACACACACACATATATATATACACACACACACACACACACACATACATATATATATATATATATATATATACACACACACGCATACACTTATTTATTTTACATTTACATTTACATTTATGCATTTGGCAGACGCTTTTATCCAAAGCGACTTACATTGCATTCAAGGTACACATTTTGTCAGTTCTTGCTTTCCCTGGGAATCGAACCCATGACCTTGGCGTTGCTAGCGCCACGCTCTACTGTTTGAGCTACAGGAAAGCAGAATTTATATATATACACACATACATACACATTATTTGGCTGCATTAGCTAGGTCAGCTGGAACCGGGAACACTTCCCAAAACACCTGATGTACTCATTACATCATCAGAAGAATGGCATCTACGCTAATGATAGTCTCTCTGTTTATCCCGAGGTCTACTGCAGTCAGCCGGATCCGGGCCGCATCCAGATCAGATGGTGGACCTGCGCCCAGACATGACCAACGCATGACCCTGAAGTGTCTGCAGAGACTTCAATTAGACTCCCCTGAAATTGCCTCATCGACACGGCATCCTCAATAAACCCGTCTCCGGCATGATGACTCCGATCTTTCGAATATTGCACTTTAATAATTGTTTCATCAATACGGCATCCTCAATAAACTCGTCTCCGGTGTGATGACTCCGATATTTCGATTATTCCTATTTAATAATTGTTTAATTGACACATTCTCGATAAACCCGTCTCTGGCGTGCTGTCTCTGATCTTTCGAATATTCCGATCTATTATGACCTCTGACCTGTAAAGTTGCCAGAATAATAATCATACGCTGTTTGTTAATTGACCAGAGGAGAACTGGCACCCCGACTGAGCCTGGTTTCTCCCAAGGTTTATTTTTCTCCATTAGGTCACCTGATGGAGTTTTGGTTCCTTGTCACTGTCGCCTCTGGCTTGGCTTGCTCAGTTGGGGACACTAAATTTTTCAAGTAAATATCCAAATAAATCTAATTATTAAACTAAATTACTGATCTAAAGCCCACATTGGCACTGTATGACAATTGAAATGAACTGATGACATCACCGTTTTCTCCGGAATGGCTATACGGCTGAATAAAATTATGTTGCATTATTTTCCTGTTTAACACTGCGAAGCTGCTTTGAAACAATCTGCATTGTTAAAGGGTTAGTTCACCCAAAAATGAAAATTCTGTCATTAATTACTTACCCTCATGTCGTTCGACACCCGTAAGACCTCCGTTCATCTTCAGAACACAAATGAAGATATTTTAGTTGAAATCTGATGGCTCTGAAAGGCCTCCATTGGCACAATGGCACTTTACACTCTCAAGACCCTTAAAAGGTACTAAAGACGTCGTTACAAAGTCCATCTCACTACAGTGGTTCTACAATAACTTTATGAATCGGCGATAATAGTTTTTGTGCGCAAAAAAACCCTAAATAACGACTTACATAGTGATGACGATTTCAAAACAAGGCATCATGAAGCTTCGAAGCGTTATGAATCAGTGAGCCGAATGATGATTCGGATCGCGTGTCAAACCGCCAAACTGCTGAAATTTGGCGATTCAAACGAGTAGTATGAAGCTGCAGACTCGGAGCCTGCTGCATCTACAGTCCCGCACCCAGAGTCCCGCATTCTCAGGCCCCTCGTTTTTCGAGACAGCGCCTTCTATCAAATTGAACATGTTGAAAAATAAAACATGTTATATGCACGTGTGTTTGAGTCAGCGGGGAATCAGGCACGCGCAGGGCTCCCTGCAGCACATCCACGGAGGAGAACATCCACCGTCTTCGCGATTTCAATGCCAGATTTGCACAACGTCAGCTGCGTGAAAAAAACACTGCCGGTGCGTGGATGCACGACGCGCGCTCTGCACATTTCACGGAGGACAACACAAACTTCCACAAACTTCGCGAGTTCAATACAGGATATGCACAACGGCTTGTCCTGAAAGCTGGATTTACAAACAGAAGCTGTTCACGGGCCACAACCTGTAAGTCTGATTTATTTTTCATCGATGTGTTTTCCTGTAATAGGTTGTAGCAAGGAAGTAAACAGATGACAACGCTGTTCTGCAAACCAGTCTGTTAAATGCTCATTCATACTTAACGTTATCCGACGAACACCTAACGTTACAAACACTAACGTTAAAATCTCAACAGCGAACCTGGCATTAGTGTAAATGATTCTTTGATTAGAGCTTTTATGTATTGTTTATCTACAGGCATGCTAAACATGGTTCTGTGTGTGATTTGGCTAACTTACTAGTTAAAGCCAGTGCTTAGTGTTTGTTTTGGGTTAGTTCTTGTGACAGATATTTGGCTATAATCGTTCTAAAAATACAAAAGTTAAAGTGCCATTCAGTAGCGATCATTATAGATCCGCAGTCTTTACTCTTGAGGACTGAACAGGTTCTGCTCGATCATCTTCACTCAAATGTTCTGGGTCTGATTCGGGCTCAGATTGGTATGGTTTTATTGACGCCGTTGTTTCTAACACTGACCAAAGCACAGCCTCCGATAAAGGTAGGGGTGTGACGTTTCCGACATACGTGCACTAGGCGTTTAGCGAATCACAACACACTGGGCCAGCTAACCAATCTGAGCCCATCGCGTATTTTTGAGGGACTGGCTTCATACAACCCGGAAAGCATCAGACCGTTTTACAAGGAGGGACAGAGCAGTGTAGAATAAAGGTCAAATATATGAAAAATAAGGCAATTTTTTTTAAAACGAAGCATGAACACATGTTACAGTGCACCCCACAAACACAGTCAAGCCTTCAAAAGAATGTGTTTTACCACTCCTTTAATTAGACCATTAGCATAGGTTGAACTGAAAGAAACATTGGAATTTGAAAAACATTGAGGCAATATAATAATCACACAATATTAATATTGATAATAAGATAGTTCAATCTGTAATTGTATCTCTTCCATCAGTAATTTTCTTTCGATTAGGCTAGCCTACCACCCACACACAAAAAATAACTACTGGGTAATTTGTTAGTCAGAGAACACAGTGTGTTTTTTGGCACATGCACTGAGCAGGGAACGCAAATATGTTGTTTTGTTATTATTTTGTGTTAATTTATTTGAAAAACTTTAAAAGAAGCGAGACCGTTATATTGCATCCGGAGTCTGAGAATGCGGGACTCTGTGTGCAGGTGTTATACGATTTTCCGAACAGCAGGAGGCGCTGTCTCGAAAAACGAGGGGCCTGAGAATGCGGGACTCTGGGTGCGGGACTGTAGATGCAGCAGGCTCCGAGTCTGCAGCTTCATAATGTTGATTCAAACCGCTGATTCGACTCATTGATTCATAATGCTTCGAAGCTTCATGAGGCCGTGTCTTGAAATCTACATATACACACACACACACACACACACACACATATATATATATATATATAATATATTTTGTAATAAAGTTATATTTATTGCAGATTGTTTCCTTGTGGAGTTTCTAGGACATTCCCCTGAGAGCCCTGATCCTAGAGGCTCCTGCAAGTCCTTCCTGTCACTTCTAAAGTCTCTATGACCTTAAGCTCTCCCACATATTCTGCTAGTCTAACTGCGGTAGTTTCCGCCATTGGTGTGAGCAGCAGTGCGAGAAATAACTTTTAAACTATCTTGCTAATAAAATTTCTGTAGTCATTTGGCAATCTTACAACCCTGCACTGAAACCACACTTTCCAGAATGTGCTATTGCCTTAATTAATGAGGTGATATTGATAAGTAAAGTGGCAAATAACAAAAACAGCAAGTCAGGATTTCGGTTTAAAGGATAGTTCTTCGTACAGTCTAGTGCTCCCATCACTGCACTTTAGGAGCCATACAGGCCTGGGAGTGAGCACCCCCTGCTGGCCTCACTAAAGCATCTTCCAATAACAACTGAGTTTTTTAAAAAGGTCTCCCTTCCATGTTACAGCCTGGCTCGAGCCCGCTTAGCTTTGGTAGGGAGCCAGGCTTTGGGCATGGGACACTACAGCCGCTCTGCTTTGTGTTAACTTGATATAATGGGTCCAATGGAGGGGAAGCACATCCTGACAATAAACTGAATGATATCGTCCCCTTGTGTGGATGCTAATATAGAATCAGCATCTTTAAAGCCACCACATCAACACCTCTAATCAGGTGGGTGGAGAAAGTGCAACAGTTTTCCTCAGTGAAAACACCTGTGTGTCTCATGTAACTTGATAATTATAAGCTATAAGGTTGATGAGAGTGAATAATGCTTCAGTCTGTCAGCTATGATTAATACTCCCTTCTGTATGGCATTTACTAGCCTGTACAACTATGTAGAAACCCTGTGGATCAAGCCCAGACACATATAGGCCTAATATGTTTTAGGTTTAGAAGCATACATGAAAATCTACATCTATAGATCTATAATACCAAATTTATCTGCATTTAATCTAGTCCTGGACCTCATTAACAGTGACTATTAACTTTCAAATGCTTAAATAATTGGGTAATAAATTGGGTAATAAGTAATAAAGTACAGTTTATAAAATGTAGTTAACGTATTAATATGTACAAACAGTGAGTTCTTCATTCATTGTCGCTGTAATTAACAAATGATTATTGTTTAATTAGGTCATAATATAAAGAGTTAGATAATGCTTTGTTAACAATTTATTAACCATAAATTGTTCTCACTTTAGATCAGTATCAGAAAATGTCATTAATTAAGTGCTTTAAACCATGATTCTGCTATTTTGTTCAGGGTTGTCACTTCGGTTTGTTTATTCTTGGTTTGCTGACAGAGCTCTGACACTGCTATCGTCCTGCTTGTGTGAGTTATGTAAGACCATTGTTAAAAGGAGTCACATGGAGGCGTCTTGCCTCTGGGGAGTGATGACTGTCCTTCTTACAATGTTACATTTTGCCTATGAGAAAGGGTTGACCATCAATTGGCAGAATCTCACAATTAGGGAGTAAGGCAAAATATGTAGAACTTACACTCAAAAAACGAGTACAAAATTGTACCTTTAAAAGGTACAAGTGGCCGTCACTGGGGTGGTAACCTTAAGGGTACATTTGTGTACCTCTAAGTCAGGAGTAGGCAAGTTCGGTCCTAGAGAGCTGATGTCCTGCAGAGTTTAGCTCCAACCCTACTAAGCCACCACAGTATAAAACTCATGGCTCCCAGGATGCATTGCAGCATTAAGTGTGTCACCATTGTTGAGATTCATATGTTGATTGTCGATATCTAAACTCCACTCCAATTCAGAATTCAGAATGTCTGATCTGTGGCAAGAAAGTATTGTTGGTGAATATTATTTATTAATATTTTTAGTCAGTGATGAATTTAGTCAGACATTTTTCTTCATGATTTTTTGTTTGTGGCTTCTTTTGATTTGAACAGATTGTGTGTTTTGTTAACACTAACGAAAACTACAAACTCAAATAAAAAGACAAGAGTCAAACTGCCCAACTAAACGAAACACTGATCACCATAATGGCGACCAAACATTTTCAATAAAACATCAACATCTAAACCTCTGTTAATTCTCAATAAGAGCGTCTATAGATGTCTTTCAGGGTTGGAGCCAAACTCTGGACAGCGACTCACTAGGACTGAACTTGCCTACCCCTGCTCTAAGTAGAGGAAAACATTGGTATTATTGTACCTTGTGTACCTTTAAAGGTACAGTTATACGTTTTGCTCTCCAAGGAACAAAATTACCTCTGCTGTACCTTTTTTCATCAGCTGCATACTTTCATGTCATATATTGTCTTGTGCTGTGTTGCACTCGGCTTGTGTTTTTCATTGGCTGCGTGCTGCATCATGTTTTGTGTAAACACACAGTTTATGAGTGTTCTCATTTGCTGCATGTTCTTGTCATGTTTTGTTTGAGCACATGGCTAGTGATTGTGTTCGCTGGCCATGTGCTTGTGTATTTGGTGTGAGCACATTGCTTGTCGTGTTTGTTTCTTTGGGCCATGTGCTCTCCTGTCTATTGTCTTTACCCGCCCATCTTGTTATCTGATTAATTTGCCCCAGCTGTCCTTCCTCATTACATGCCTCGTTTGATCCCAACTTATTTTCCTTGTGCGAGGATATCTGAATGCAACAGGACTGGTAAATAGGATTTGGATAGGAAGAATAGTATAAGTTCTTCAACCAAGTTGTGCTCCATACTCCAATCCGGTAGTTGGTTTGCCAACCGCCATTCAAAAAACAGAAGAAGAAGAAGAAGAAGAAGAAGAAGACATGTCCTGCCTAGTTGCTGGTCATTTTTCCCCTATGGGCTAATTTTTGTTTGTTTTATTTTATTAATAATAAAAAGCCCAGTGTTTCTTGCTTCTTGAGTCCTTGCTTCACCCCTCGCCCAACCCTGACACATTTGATTCTCAGAAATTTTTATCTAAGGATGCCATTAAAAATTCCACTTAATTCCAACACTGCTTAACCCTAATCCTTCCCTCGGGAAATGTAAAATTGCGTGTTCATTGGAGTGGTCTAAGACCCTAGGACTTTTGTCCCAAAGAAATGTACTTGATTCGAGGAGTTTTGTGGTTGAAATTTAAAAAAAGTAACAAATCCTTCCCTCGTGGGTCAATTTGACCCCCTTAGGAATTAATGGAATGCGAAGAATGCTTCATTACACATAGAAAAACCTAAAAATGCTAAAAATAAATAAATAAATACAAATAAAATTGCTAAAAATTTGCCAAATTTTTTTTTTATAATGTGTATCTGAATGCTGAAGAGCTTAACTGAAGAACTGACTTTAGGACCCAGCGGAACAGCCATATAGACCTTTAATGCCATCTAGTGGCAAGAGTCATGAAATATCATGTTATATTATTTGTTTTCCACAAGAGGTCAGCAAAGATAAGATATTTTGAGCTGAATTTAAAGGGGTTATGCATGAAATTGTGAGTTATTCTGAATTTAAGTTGAAAGAATGTGCTTAAATGACTATTGAATTATTATTTATTGATAAAATCTAGTAAATCAAATAAAACATAACAAAAAATCTCCAAAATAATTGTATCAAAATATTACCAAGATGTAATAAGCTTTCTGGACCCCCCAAAAAAGTATAATTTTAGGACTTTGGGTAATTTTGACCCGTGAGGGAAGGATTTGTTACAAAGTGAGAGGGAAGGATGAGGGTTAAAACACCTACACTGTAAAAATTTCAGGTCTCCAATTGAACATTTTCTAGTGACCGATCACATCTAAATTTTTAAGTTGGCCAAATTGAATTTCTTCAAATTGATGCAATTTATTTAACAGAAATTCAATTTGGCCAACTAAAAAAAATGTAGCTGTGATCAGTCACTAGAACATTTTCAATTGGAGACCTGATTTTTTTTTTTACAGTGTAGAGGAACTTATTTGCATGCTGCGTTTGGCAGAAACACAAAATGCATCTTGTAGAAACAATCCATCACTTAAACTTCCCCTGTAACCACATGTGTACCTTGATTCATCAGTGATGACTGTTCAGCGTCTATCTAATGTCAGGAATGATACAACACAACAGGTGAGGTCTTGTTTGGAATGATAAGGTCTTCACTCAAAAGGGAATTAAGTGAAAAGCCTTTTTATTTATTTTTGATTATTGACTATTTTACCCATAAATACAATTTTTCTTTTTTTTACAGTCAAGTCCGGGCAGGAAAAGAAAGAAAAGGATCTCCTTAAACCCAGAAACACTTTTGAAAGTATTCTCTGGCATGCTAACATGCAAGCCTACAAAAACTTCTCATGTCAACCAGCTGGTGAAGACAGGCGTGACTACACTTAACAGTGAGCGTTCAACTGAGATGGTTACAACATCCTCAGAAAGAACGCAGAATATACTGTAGAAGTCTGTGTCATCAGTGCATACAACTACTTACATCTATATGGCTATTTTGAGTTATGGTTGCCAATGCAAAACCACTTGATGATGTTTGCAGTGCTTGGCAGACCGAGGTGATGACACCAGTGTGATATTGGCTCCATATTCCACGCTGCATGTTTGTTTTATGATGCTCAGAGTTGGAATGAACCAATAAACAACATTTTCTCTGGCACTGATTATGCTATGTGCTACTAAATAATACACACCCAATTTGTTTTGTATTTTTCTTTTACACAATTAAATTTTACTTACTGCTTATTTATTTATCAAAGATTTGCATACCCTTAAAATTTGTACATACAACTGTATATTGTCTGTTTTATAGTTTCTTCTATTTACTAATTTGATGCTTTTCTTATATCATTTATTTCTGGTGGGCTCTACTGCTATTTTGTAAATATTATTGTGCAATAATTTTTTTATGTTTTTTTTTTTTTAAGATTTAAAGAAAGATTCAAGTGTCAAGTATCAAGAAAAGCGGTCACATTTAGAAATGGCATCGCGCTGACCCTAACAAGTGAAATGTGTGATGGGTTTTATGTTCATCTGATTTTCTCCAGTTTCAGTGAAATTGTGCCTCTGGTCAGGCTTTGCCTTAACTTGACTGTTTCTGTGAAATTTTCTACCCTGTGGCAAAGGGAAATTTTACTTGACATTCCTTTACAGTAAATCAAGTACTGTACAGCAAGTTGGTAAAAATAAAGGACAAGTGGCCGTTAAGCACTAAGAAGAAGGGAAAGAAAGCAAAGGCAAAAGAAGAAAAAAAATGTTCCTTTGCTCTTTAATAGAGCACTGTTGCTTTCACAATGTTGTCTGAAGATTTTTTGATTGAAGCTTCCAATAAGTTTGCTTACTTAGACCTCTGGGCATTGAATAAAACTGACATTTTTACCTGTCTAAGACATGTTCAAACACAGTGTTTATGCACTTGCATGGAAAAACAGCCATAAATTCAATCGTTTCATGCATTTGAATACATTCCTATAATATTACACATGTATAATATATTTATAAAATTTGTATTTCTGTTCACAGGCGACTGGAAGAAACAATTAAATGCAGGGTCAATGGCTACACTAAAAACACTGGCTTAAAAACAACCCAATTTGTTTTTTTTTTTAACCCAAGGGCTGGGTAAACATACAACAGAACACATGCTGGGTTAATTTTACCCAACATAATGGGTTGATTCATTTCTATAATACTAGCTTTTTTTTTTACTTCATACATAAATTAATGTTCACGGATTAACTTAACTTTTTAAATTCTCGACACAACCACTGGTTTGCATGATAATTCCATTATTTTCGATCATATTTTACAGTATAGCATATTTTATATAATTTTAATACAAAATATATAATTGGGTCAACCCAAAATGGAACAATGCATAATCTGCTTTAATCTTATTTAGTTAAAGGTACAATATGTAATTTTTTGCAGCTAGAGGTCACTTATTCAAAACAAAGACGTTGCTTGATGACGCCTTGATTTCGTGGAATCATGGGAATTGTTGTCTTCACCTCTACAGCCGGTGGAAAAGAGTCAGACTGGACTCGGGCAGAAATCAAATTCATGGATGAGCTAATGTATTAAAGATTTATTGAAGTTACTGTAGTATGAAGCGGGGTGGGGCTGAAAGCCATTGGAGTAGAACGAGGCCGCTGAAGTGATTGCTAATGACAGACGAGCGCGACACACGGCTCAAGAGCAATGGAGCTTTTATTATGCCTCAGACGATCACTTCCTCTTCTTCCGCTCATGTGTATGTGGGGTAACGCAGCACTGTTTTATCATATTAGATACATTTGAGTGTGTTGAAAGTTGTGTTATAATGCTACTCTGTGCATTCACTCGGCAGCTACTATGAGACAATTGTTCACACTGCAGTGAGCTAGATGGATATTAGGCATGGTAAAACATGGAACTTGCGGTAAATCAAGAAGCAAGATTTGAACAATAAGACTTAGGCCGCGTGTCCACCAAAGCGTTTTTTCATGCGGCTGGCTGCCGTATTCAATTGCTTTCAATGGGAGCGGCGCATTTTTAGAACGCCATGAGCGTAACGAGGTGCTGAGCGAGTTTTTCACGCTCAAGCGCTGAACGCTCAGCGTTTTTTACCGGTCGCCGAGAGATAAAGAGAAAGTTCAACTTTGAATAAAGCGCAGCGCTCATCACTGTCACTTTTCACCCAGCCGGCCAATCACAATGGAGGAGGGGCGGGACAAATACAACACCAACCAACCGCCACATTCTGCTTGTACTGTACAATGTCAACAGATGATAACAAGCAGTATAATAACTAGGGGTGTAACGGTACACCTATTCGTACCGAACCGTTTCGGTACAGGGCTTTCGGTTCGGTGCACGCGTTTCCGAATACAGTCTTTAACAGTTAACAGTCGTCTTGTTTTAAGCGCGGAACACACTTCAATCCGAGTTCCCACACAAACATTAAGTATTCAGTCCATTTTATCACGACATTCAAACGATAAATTGCCGTTTTGACACTCTTTAATGTGACGTGACTGATCACTGATGATCACAGTTCTAGCGCCCACGCGACGCGCGCGCGTGTGAACGCGATCGATCATCTCTTCCTAAAGAATAAACATGAATGAACAACTGAAGGTGTGTTGAGGATACATTACTTCCTGCCTCGTATCATATGTGGTGTAATCGCTCAATCAGTGTTTCAACGGCGGAAAGACCTCAATATAACTGCTGTACACTAAACAATGTAATGTAGCATCACATTTACCTCAGGCAGAAATGAACTCTGTCACTACATATATGCACTGTATTAGCCTATATATTCATTACATTCTACTTAACTTGTTAGTGATGTCTTGATTATTTAATGTATGTTTAAGTAAACCTGTCATGAAAATGACAGACACGGTGAGTATGATTATATTTCAACAACGAATTGGAGAAAAAACTATTTTATAATTAGATTTAGAAGTTATTGTAAAAGTTAGTGTGAAGTTAACATGTTTATGTACTGTGTTATTTGAGTGTTGATTATTATACCTAAAAATAAATAGCAACTGAATTTAGGCTAATAGTTTGGGCTCTGTTGTTAACCTTTAATATTAATGTGCAAGTAAGGGCTCCCTATATAGTTTACAGCAATATCTCCAATAAACTTTTAGTTATAATTTAATTCATTCAAGGACAGAGACTTTTTTTTTTCTTCAGTAAACCACTGTTTAATAAAAATAAATAAAAAGCAATTTTGTAAAACTGCTGTACCGAACCCGTACCGAACCGTGACTTCAAAACCGAGGTATGTACCGAACCATCAGTTTTGTGTACCGTTACACCCCTAATAATAACGGAACAAAATAATTTAAAACAAGAGCCAGAGCAAACACTTTACATTGTATCAGCATTTTTATATAGAATCAATACAGAAACAAACTATCTGTGAAATGAGATACTAGTAACTTCCGCGGATATTCTGTATCATAACAAGGAAAGCAAACAAGCAAAAAAAAAACGCTGCGCTGTTCTCAAGCGCCCACAGTGACATGTTAACAGCAGAGCGCCTAACACTTTGGTGGACACGCGGCCTAACTGTGTTGAGCTGTATAACAATGATTCGTTTTCTGTCGATGAATGTATCCAAACAGTTGCTCACCTGTCTAAAACACACAATATATTAAAGCGTCTTTGGTGTTTCCATGGTTTCTACAAAAAAAAAAAAAAAATCGAGGGTAACGCGGGTATGGTGTCATTGATAAGCCACGCACAGACACGGCCCATGTCCTGGTTAAAATGGCTTATTTCTCTGAATTTAAACATTCTTGGAAACATTTGGGATAATGTAAGTACACAAATCAACAAAAAAATATTACAATGTTCTAGTGGTTTTTGATATTTTAATCCAAAAATCTTACATATTGTGCCTTTAATTTACTAATCAAATCTGTTTAATCTGCATATTTAATCTGTAAATCAATAACCATCTGTCACAGAGTATGTCAAGGATGTATCAAGAGGTAGATGCTGTAATGACAGATAAGAGCGACTGATAAAATGACTCTATGGTGAATCACTGAGGTCGATTCATTCCTTCACACCTGTTCAAACGACAGAGAGAGATACCCAAAAGGATGATTATGATGATCTCACTGTGTTTCTGGATCACACTGGATGGCAGGTGTGTGTGATCTGAGATTCAAGTTTTTTTTTTGATGAATGTATTATTTTTTGTTTCATCAGGGACGAGCAGAATACGTCCGATGCTGAACATCCTCTCAAGCATCAACATCCAATTGACACCATCTAATATCCAGTCATTTTTCTATGATTTGGTATTTTTACTCTAGTTTGAGATGACTATTTGCATTCCAGCTGCAGTACAAATGGTCATCATTACTGCCGAGCGGTTGGATGCTCAGTGAGGAATTTGAAGGGACTTCATGATTTTTCTATTGCAAGGGATAATTCCCATGACCCCTGCCAATATATGCATCTCATATTCAGCCAACGACTAATAGCTATGGAATGGAAGCATTTCTTATATAGAACATGCTGCGATCCATCCTCAAGCCATAACTTTATCAAAATTCCACTTAAAGAACTTTCTCCCAGGGGATTTACCTGGGCCATAATGATTTTTGTAACCCTTTTTAGCAAATAAAAGCGCCTCAGGCTTCTCATGACGTGACAGCCCCCCTCGTCTTGTCAAAACTCGCCTGTAAGTGACTGTAGGTCAGAAAAACTGATACAGTGTTTGTAAAGGGATAAAAAAAAAAAAAGCATGCATGCCGGGTCTTGGATTACTCATCACATCTGAACGTGCCTTCTCGTAAATATAATCGCTTTTTGGAGCACATCTTTACACAGAAGAACGGGCACAACAAGAACATTACACTCATTTCTCCCAAAAGAGAGTCAAGGTGAGTTTTAACATGGTGTTTTAAACTAAATGTTGCTATGAAATACTGAGGGACTTAAGATCTGCATTGTATAGTTTTATAACTGAACCTGACCTGTTTTGAAGTTCAAGTTTTGTGTTCACGGATGGGAAAAGTCTGTCCGGTTTGTCTGTTATAGGAACAGCCAAGATGCTCGCTCATTAATGAAAACCTCTGGCAATGAAAGGGTGACATTTTTTGGCACATTGTCAGGTTAAAACCTGAAATATTCAACGAAGAAAATGTTTATTATTATATAGCATAATTAATTCTATATAAGAATCTATTTCTAAGATTGCATCTGTTTGTTTTTATATGTATAAGAGTTACTATTTTTCCAGCTCGAGTGAATCCTCTCTTAAATATGAAGGTTCTTCCTTGGTTCCATGAAGAACATCCATGGAATATTTCCATTCCACAAAAGGTTCTTTATAGTGTAAATTCTTCTTTAGATGATTAAAAAGCTCTTTACACTAAGAAAAAAACGTTATTTAAAAAAAAACAATCACTGAAAGGTTCTTTCAGGAACCCAAAGTCATTCTTCCATGGCATTGTTATACCTTTTAAGAGTGTAGATTACATCATTAGACACTTAAAGTATCTTATCTGTAAAGAAAGATCTATTGTAAGTATTCATTTGTGATCATGAGCTGTATAACCATGACAGAAAAAATGTCAGGCAACCACAAATGCATTATAGAACAAGCATAGACACACACACATATATACATAAACACTCATTAACATGAGTTTATGTACGCAGCATGGGTTTAGTAGCTGTAATTTAGTTGTGTAACGGATTCATGACTCATTATCCAAAGTAATTTCATGATGTGTAGAGAAAATCATTACCGTTTTGCAGCTGTAATGATGACTATTACACAACAATGAAAAACATTGCTTTGAAAAGACGGCATTAGACTGGTGATAGATGAATGCATGGATAGATGGATGAACATATCAATGGACGGAATAAAATATATGCACACGTCTGGAAAATATCACTCATTTGTATTCTATTCAAAGGTTTTCATTTTAATATTTATATATTATTTACATAATTATATTTTATTTATTTATAGATACCTACTAAAATATGCTGTTTATTATGTGGTCTTATTTAACATGACTATGTTAAAGACATTCATCTGTGGGTGACATGGTATATTGCCATATTACAATCAAAATGAAATATAATAGAGATGGTAAACTGCTTTAGAAGAATAAAATCTGATAATATGTTCACTTTTTTAAATGTATTTAATATATAAATGTGTGTGTGTATAATTATTTTTTAATTTGTTTTATTCATTCATTCATTGAATTTATGAGTTTTGTGGCATTTTATTGACTTTTTATTTAATTTGGTTCCTTTACATTTTTTAATAAGCTTATTTCAATTTTGTTCTCTAAACCTGCTGTCAAGGAATGTTCTGAAACCTAAATGAGAGAGAGAAACATTTTAAATGAAATGTAAATTTAAACTCACTTTACAAACAAAAATGAATTGAAACTAAATTAAATGTCTTTTTTTGTTATAGTAAAGTTGTTGGGAAGCTCGGAAAGCTCTAAGCTAGAAGCAAAGGAGACCAATTGTGTAACACCAAGTATCACCAAGATGTAAAATGTATTTAAGAAGTGAAAGCCCTGATCATGGAGGTGACCTTTCACAGTAAAGCAGCAATAATTGAATTCAAATCCTATATACAGTGTGCTATTATGTGTCAGGTGTGGACAGTATAGCTGCTGCCTTCGGGAAAACTTCAGGTTTAAACTTGTTGGCTCCAGATGTGTTAAGAAGGCTTGAAATCCAAGCTGAAAAATCTTTTTATGGAGGGGTGCTGTGATTGAACTTGAACTGAAAAACATCAGTGTTGATACAGGACATGAGACGGTAAATTATAACAAGTGGTAAGTGCCAATTTGTTCCGAGCAGATATAGGATAAAATCTGATGTTTTCGGAATCTTTTTTTTTGTTTTGTTTCACAAATGTGGTTTTGTACTATATGTTATTTCAATACCAATTTGTGCATTTGTAGAGCACCTTCGGTTCAGCCAAAAACATTTAGGCTGCATAGGGTTGAGTTGAGTTGCAATCTGGTTACATTATAGGTTGCTAAGTCAGAACTGTCTAGGTTCTTTTTCTTAAAGCTAGAAAGATAAAAGAAAAAGAAATCAGGTATTCAACTCTTTGTGGTTCTTCTGATTGTAACTTTTATTTTATGCGAAGCGAAAGGGTTGCACATTGTAAAAAGCCAGACCAGAAGTTTAAAGGTTTAAAGAAAGATAAAGATATTTACTGGTAGCTAAAATGATACGTTACTGGGCTGTAAATCAATTTATCAAACACTAAGAGGATATGCTTATGTCTGAGTTGCATTTGGAAAAACAGTACTTCGTTGTGGATTTTCTCTTTTGCTTGCATTCTTTGAAAATCATTTTGTGTTAATGATGTTTATCTATAGTACCAACAAAAATGAAAGCAAATGATTAAAAGAAAGAAAAAGCACAAAACAAATTGTATGTGTTATTTTATTGATAAGAGTCACTTTGCTTTACAGTAGTTAACATGGAATGGACAAGCTAACCACAACCAAGATTGTAAAAGTAGAGGGGGGATCTGGAGGATCTGCAAGAGGTGAGTGTGGAAAACACTTTTATCACTCGTAGAATTAAAAGAGCTCTATGTAGAATTCTGAAACGCTTGTTATAGCGACACCGGTGGCCACTGAGTGAACTGCAGACAGCAATGTACTAGAGACTGAACGTGATTCAAAGCCCCGATATAATCAGGGCAAAGTTCTTTTTCGTTCTTAAAAGTAAAAAGAAGTTGGAAATACCCGTTCACGACGCAACATTAAGATGAATCTGTAAATATGTTCAATACAGGGCCGTTACTAAAAGATGCCCCCCCAAAAATGTACTGTGCCCCCTGTCCCTCCCCATTGAACGCAAGCGAATTTGAGTTGCGAATTCGCCCCCTTATATCGGTACGTTTCGGATTAGTTGTGGGGGAGGGGTTAGGATTAGGGGTGAAGACCTCAGGTAGCGACTTCAACGAGGGACAATAGCGATGCAGTGATCATAGCGATGTGGATGCACAAGCTCTGCAATTCACTCGCATCATGTGGACAGTTTGGAAGTATATTTGAAATGATGGACTGTATAGATCTGGCTGTGTGAGACTATAGTTTGAATGAATCCCTTTTCAATACATGTCTCATTGACATTACAGAACGAAGCGGCTCTTTCAGCATTATCCCGAACATTGTATAAGCATTCGTTTCATAAAAGAAGAGTTTCATCACAGAAGAGAGGCTCTTGTAAATGTCACAAAATGTAAAAAACGTCCTGAGTCCTTCACATAAGAATCAGTCTACAGGCATTCATAGACAACCTAGGAAGGCGGCGAAGGTCTCGTTTTAAGTTTCGTTATACGCCGTTCACACATTGGCAATAAAAAACATTTAATAGATGAAAATTCTTACATATAGCAATTCTTACATATAACAGAGTAATTTGGCACAACCATAGTAAAACTGTGTATATGATATACTGACTATAATGTAAATTCAGTTGTCCCTTACCTTGAATTGTCAAAACCTACAGAAATCCAGAAACATACCGAAACTGTAACGACCACAAGACTGACATCGCTACCCCCAAGTATGTTTAAATTGCAATTTGAAATTACATCATTTTTTATGCCGTTCTCAATTTCCTGCCCTGCTGAATGTTATTTGGTGTCTCCCCACTAGAGGGAAACAGCAGCTCCGTGAGCAGCCAACAGGTACTGACCTCCATAGTGAACAGCTCCGGCTCCGGCTCCGGCTCCGGCTCCGGCTCCGGCTCCGGCTCCGGCTCCGGCTCCGGAGGAGCTTCAGGAGGAGCTGTTCTGCTGGAGAAGAAGATCATCACCCAGAGCAGTGCTGAAGGGGGCGCTTCCAGAAATTATGTCATATCCTGTGAGTCCAGAAATCATTCAGCTTCAACCATCTATGCATGAAATGTACAGGATATTGATTAAATTAACACTTATTTACTAGAATTAGAATTAGAATTTATTAGAATTAGCAATATTTACTAATTCTAATATCTATGAAAGAAAAAGAATTAGTTCACTTTAAAATGAAAATGACCCCATGATTTACTCACCCTCAAGCCATCCTAGGTGTATGACTTTCTTCTTTCTGATAAACACAATCGGAGTTACATTAATAAATATCCTGACGCTTCCAAGCTTTATAATGGCATTGAGTTTGAAGCTCAAAAAAGTGCATCCATAAATCATAAACTCCACACGGCTCCGGGGGTTAATAAAGGCCTTCTAAAGCGAATTTATGTGGTTTTTCCATAAGTTGAATATGGAAGGCAATCTGGCGGAAGCTAGATATTTTACTTTATAAAGTTTTAAATATGGATATTTTTCTTTTATAAAAAAAAAACAAAACATTTTATTCGCTTCAGAAGGCCTTTATTAATCCCCCGGGGCCGTGTGGAGTACATTTATTATGGATGGATGCACTTTTTTGAGCTTCAAACTCAATGGACCCTAACCCTCTGTCATATTTATTAATGATATAACTTGAGGGTGAGTAAATATTGGGGTAATTTTAATTTTAAAGTGAACTAATCTATCTATCATCTGGATTTATTACCCACTTATTTATATACAATGTTCTTCTCTCCAGCCTCTTCATCTGGAAGTTCAGCGATTAGCAGTTCAGGAGCTGGATCTGTGATTGGTGGATTTGACGGATTATCTCGTGAAATCAGTGTAACCGGTCCGATTAGTAGCTCAACGGTTAAAAGCTCTAGTTCTGTCATTAAAAGCTCTAGCGGCGTCTCTACCTCCATCACAAGAGCTGGCAGTTCCTCAGCAACAGGTGGAGATCTGTCTTCTGGATTCGGGTCCATCTCGTCCTCAGAGTTTGTGTCTGGTTCTTCAGGCGGTTCTGTTAGTGTTTCTGGTGGTAGTATGAACATATCCAGAGGTGGTGGTGGAGGAGGAGGTGGTGCTGGCTCCTCTGCAGTCATGTCTGCCGGAGGAGCTTCCAGCTCCATGACTGTCACCAAGTACAGCTCCTCGTCCCCTAGTGGAACAAGAAAAGGTTTGAGTTACAGCACAGGTTCTACTGAGAGGAAGACCAGTCTAAAACTTCACACTGGAGGATATGATGGTAAGCGAGAGATCATGACCTCTGACCTTTGCAGGATATATTGATTTAAAAAGAGAGGAATCTCATTCACACAGTATTTATTGTTGATATTAGTTTAAATATACATTATAGCCAGCAGAATTAAAATACAGCATGCACTGTATGTTATTTATATTAACCCAGGGAGCTCCAGTGGAAATTCCTCCCCTGAATACACAAAGAAAGAGTACGGTATGTCCATTTTAGTATTTTGTTTTGGGGCTAGTGTGAATTTCAGGGGAGAAAAAACAAAACACAATTTGTAACTTAGCTATATGAAAGAAAGTGTTAATCAGTTCAGCACAGTTAACCAAACAAAGCTATCGAAAATACCCATGAATTCATGTTACGAGTGCAGTTTTCTTACCTGACGTACTTTTCTAATGAAACTGGACGTTTGTTTGGGCGACAGTAGTTACGTCACACCCATGAACCGTGATTCGCTACCTGCTTAAATTATGCATTAGGTGGGCGGGGCATGCTCATTATTGGGAGCATTTGATTGGACTGAAATGTGTCGTGCAAGATCAGTCGTCAAATATGCAAATCTATAGTAAAGCAACATGATTACAGGATTTATGTTTTGACAATGTTATATCCAAAAATTGTTGCAATGAAAGTGCCTCCTGGTGATTTACGTCGCGAAGGTGTATTTAGCATCAGGTAAAAGCGCCAACTTTTGTGGTGATAGAAACATTTTTTTAAAAACAAGCAAAACAAATGTTGATATTGTAAAATGTAAAAATGTAATTTAAGGACCATGCTACTCTATATCCGTTCCCCAAGCGTATTCTCTCTCCGTGTGTGTGTGTGTGTGTGTGTGTGTGTGTGTGTGTGTGTGTGTGGTCCGATATAATTGTCCGTGTGGGGATATTTTTTGGTCCCCATGAGTAAAACCCAATTTTACAGCGTAAACAGCTTAAATATCAGACTAAATGCTGTTGTTTGAACATGTAAAAATGCAGAAAGTTTCTGTGGTGGGTAGGTTTAGGGGATAGAATATACAGTTTGTACAGTATAAAAATCATTATGTCTATGGAAATTCCCCCAAAAACGTGAAAACACAATACGCTTGTTTTCGTTCTCATCGATCATTGGATCTGAACTCTGAACCCTCCAAAACAATAATAATCCTATTATTGTTGTTGTTGTTATTATTATTATTATTATTGTTATTATTAGTAATTTCAACCGTGAAACTGTTTTTTTATTACATTTTTTATTTGCAGTTTCGTCAAGCGTTTCCTCCAGAGGGCGCACTCAGACACGAGGTACTGGGTATTTATGAAACAAAACGTAGTTTCACAAACTTTCCAACAGTCTTAAACTTGAACTTCAAGTGTAACAATATCGTTTCTCTTAATTTAAATCTCATTTTTAATCTTAATGTTATCGTTATCTTTTCCAGAGAGTGAGATCAGAGCCAGATTGCAGAGTGCTTCACCCTCCACTAGATGTCAGTGTTGCTTCGTCAATCAAAAGTGTTGTTTTATTAATCTGCTTAATTATGCAAATGATTTGAAATGGCAAAACATTTTTTAGTTGCACCACATATGTACATTATATATTTATTATAGGCTATATGAAGATATAATTTCATGATCAATAGTATGTGTTGCCTTTAGTTCCGGAAAATGAACGATTTATGTATTTAGGGACCGAACTGGATGATGTAAAGAGATTATTGAAGGGAAGTCGCTCCGGGAGCATCAGTCCACCTCGCTCTCCCACCAGCACTCTGCCTATCCCGAAAAAAGCCAGCGTGGACACGCGCCACGAGAGCCAGTCAGGTAACACACACACACACACACACTCACAGATATGTCTGAGATACACATAGTCAGTCCTTCGACACTAATGTATGTCTTTCAGGTTATGATGGCTCAGTCCTGGATGCTGGGTTCAGTGGATATTACACCAACCCAAACAATCTCAGTTACACCACACTGCAACAACCATCATCACCCACAGGTTAAACACAGAGAAACATTAGTGTCTGCATGTGTCTTAAAGTTAAAAGGATCAATTAAACTAAAAGATAAATGGCAAATAATAGATTAAGAAAGAGACAGATTGTCACTGATCACGTGCTGTTTGTTTCAGGTGGCATGCAGAATAATCTGACCCTCAGCTCATCTGCCCTTGGTAGTGCAGGTCATTACATTCACCAGTTCATACCACACTTTCATTAACAAGCTCCAATTTTGAGCTCTGGTTAAATGCCCAAAAGCCTCATGAAACTGAAAAAGTACCGGATGGATGCTGATGTTTTCCCTCTGTTTCTCTCCAGTGTATGGGATGCAGAATAACCTGTCAACATCTGGCGGTGCTCTCATGGCTAATGGGATGAGTTTTGGCCACGGTAAACCGAACCTTGTCTCTCTCTTCTAACTGTTATACACTGACGTAATGCATGCAACATAACTACAGTAAGAGATGTATTATGCCTGTTTGTACTTCCAGTGTATGGGGCACCGAAGAATGTCGGAAGCACTGGATTGGCCACCAATATTACTGGTAATATTTTAATTTTAATTAACAAGGGACAAGATTAAAACAATACAATATTACCAAATAAAAAATCTTCTTTTTTTATATCACATTTACAGCTGTTCCCAGCAGCCCTATCACCTCTGATGACGTGTTCGTGAAAGATGGGAAGTTTATTGCGATTGGGAAAGAAAATGTAGCGGCTAAGAAAGAGACTGAGAGACTGATCATGTCCAAAAATATTGGGAAACAGTTTGCGACTTCCACCACAAGTGCTGGAGCAGGTAGACAGCTCAGACTTTAACTATAATTATAGCTATTAAAGGTGCACTATGTAAAAAAATTTTCAGGAAAATATCCAAAAACCACTAGGCCAGTGTTATATATTTTGTTCAGTTGAGTACTTACAATATCCCAAATGTTTCAGACTATTTGTAAATCGTGAGAAATTGCTATTTTAACCAAGGAACCGGGACATGTGAGGGAGTCGCTGGTAGATTGCTTCATATCTGCGTTACCCTCGGTTTACGGTTTTATTTTGCAGAAACGCTTTACTCTCACTGCAGTGTGCAACAAGTGTCATAGCAGCCGTCGAGAGAACGTCATAACATCATTATCAACACGCTCAGATGTATCTAATATGATAAACAGAGCTGCGTTACCTCATACTCATGACCGTGACTGTGGCATAATAAAAGTCCCGCTGCTCGCGAGGCATGTGTTGCGTTTGTCTCTTATTAACAATCGCTCCAGCGGCCTTGCTCAGCTCCACAACACTCGGTCCTGCTCTGCTTCATACTACAGTGACGTTAGTAATCGCATCCATGAACATGGACTCTGCCCCGAGTCCTATCCCGATTCTTTTCCACTGGCTGTGAGGTGAAGACCACATGTCCCAAGATTCTGCGCTCAAACGTGGCGTCACCTGTTCACCTTTGTTTTGAACAGGCGACCTCTAGCGGACAGAAAAGTTACATAGTGCACCTTTAATTTGATTAAAATCAGTCATTTAATTAGTATAAAGTATAATTGTTCCAGTTGGATTGGGTAAAATTGTTAAATGAACACTGCCTTTCAAACAGCAAAGAAATTAATACTTTTATTCAGCAAGGACACATTAAATTGATCAAAAGTGACTGTAAAGACATATATAATGTTACAAAATATTCTTTATTCATTTCAAATAAATTCTGTTCTTTTGAAATTTCTATTCATCAAAGAATCCTTAAAAATGTAACTTTGTTTCCACAAAAATATTAAGCAGCACAACTGTTTTCATCATTTTTAATAATCAGAAGTGTAATGTAATAATCAGAAAAGGATCAGATCTGGAGTAATGATGCTGAAAATTCAGCTTTGATCACAGGAATGAATTACATTTGAAAATATATTCAAATTGATAACAGTTCATTTTAATTTTTAAATTTTTTTGATCAAATAAATGCAGCCTTGTTGAGCAGAAGAGACTTCTTTTAAAAACATTTACGTCTTACAGACCCCAAACGTATCGATTGTAGTGTATATTTTTTTTTAAATAAACATAAAATTAATACATCATGATTGGAAAATCACATGATTATATTACATGAAAAATCTTGCTGTAGTATTAGAAATTGTTCTGTGACAATAAATGTTTTTCTTATGTTACAGATACATTTTCTGAAGATTCACTCAAGAGGGAGAAAAGGATGATCTCGAGCACCATGGAAACCTCCACTGGTACATTCAAGTCACTTACTGGATATTATTTTTATTAATAAATGAATCCTCAGTTAAATTCCATCCAATTAAACCAACATGTATGTGCTTCCAGCTTCCAAAGCCTCAACAAAAGACAAGGCAACATATGCAGGTACATCTCTTATATACATTTGAATTATTACAGAAGATCACAAACATCGGCTCATACAGCAATGATGAAGCAGACATTATGGATCTGGTTTTGCTCATAGTCTCATATTCTAATGTCACAACAGAGATCCGTAAAGATGATTCTGACAGCGCAGGACTAGGGTTTTGCTCCTGCTGCTCGTGGTGGAAATGGCTTCTGGCATTGATTATTGGTCTTCTCCTTCTGTTGGGACTCCTTTGTGGTCTCATCGCACTGGGTACATTATGTCTCAAGACGTCAAGACTAGTCTAGGCCAACTGATTTAGCTTGTACTTGTACAATTTCCTCCATCATGAATGTTTCTCTCTGTATAGGTGAGGAGGTCAAGAAGCTGAAGGCTCGTGTGAACGCTCTTGATGGTGGAGAAAACGCAGCCTCTGCTCGAACCAGTCGTTTGTCCTCCTCCTCGGCTGTCAACATTGTGGATCCACTGGAATCTTCATACGCCGAGCGCATCTCTGGTGTCCGTGCCGATAACACTATAAACCTGGGTTCAGCACCTGCCGCACAAGACCCTGTGGTCCTGCAGAGGACCATCCAACAGATCCTCAGATCTGAACTGCAGTCGGACACCGTTAGAGGTGTTTACCAGAGTTTATCAGTTAACATTTATTAATCAATCATTAGTTTGCTATTCATTTTTTAATGATTCCATTATAGCTTCACTGGCAACTTCACTTAGGGGTGAGAGAGGAGATCCTGGGCCTAAAGGTAACATTCAAAGATTAGTATTTAGATAATATATAGTGAAAAGTGTGATTTCCGATTTGCTAATATGTACATTTAATTTTAGGAGACCAAGGAACTCCTGGAGTTAAAGGTATTCAAAAAGTCATTGTCTGCAGTACAATTTGCACACTATCACAAATATATCACAATAATATCAGAAATGTAACACAGATATATCACAATAATGCCACACATGATCACAACAGTATAAAGCAAAAGCACAAATATATTACAATATTATCGCATATCACAAATATATTATATCAAAACAATCTAAATATTTACAATCATGTCACACATTATTGCAACAGTTTCACATAACATCACAATTATATGACATTCCACAAATATAGCAAGATTACCAAACAGTATCACAAATAATATCAAAAACTTATCAATATCACAAATACATCCTAATGTCACATATCACAACAGTATCACAAATAGATAACAATATTATCACAACAGTATAACAATTATATCATCACATTTCACAATGTCACATCACAACAGCATCACATTTCACAAACATATCAATATTATCAAAACAGTATCACTAATATATCACAATTATGTTGCACGTTATTGCAACATTTTCACATAATATCACAAACGTATCACAATTATATCACATTCCACAAATATATCACAAATATAGCAAGATTACCAAACAGTATCACAAATAATATCACAAACTTATCAATATCACAAATGCATCACATTTATATCACAAATAGATCATAAATATAGCAAGATTACCAAACAGTATCACAAATAATATCAAACTTATCAATATCACAAATGTATCACATTTATATCACAAATATATCACAATGTCACACATCAAAACAGTATCACATCATATCACAATAATGTGACACATCATTGCAACAGTTTCACATAACATCACAAATGTGTCACAAATATGTCACATTTCACAAATATATCACAAATATAGCAAAAGTATCAAAACAGTATCACAAATGCATCACAATTATATCACAATGTCACAGTATCACATAATATCAAAAATAGATCCCAATATTATCACAACAGGATCACAATTATATCACAACAGTGTCACATTATATCACAAATAGAAATTAATTACAGTATATCACTTAATATTATGAAAATATCACAATAATATCAATTCATTTTACAGGTGAAGCAGGATTTCCTGGAATTCCAGGTAAAGTTTATTTTTGTTTCTTTTTTTATAACGTCTACAACTATGATATTAGACACATTTTAGGAAGCAACATTTTTTTGGGGAAAAATGCTAAGAAACTGACTGGCTGATTGTGGATCAGTCTCTCACATTTTACACATATTACATAAATTAATAATGACAAAATGACTTGATATGTAAAAAAAAAAAAAATTCCAAACAAACCTGAAATAAATGAATGGCATCTTTTCAGGTCCTCCTGGCCTCATTGGTCACCCTGGACAGGAAGGTCCTCGAGGACCCAAAGGAAGTTCAGGTATGATGCAGAGCCAGACACTGATCCAGCAGTAACTTCTGCCAGTCAGTTTAAGACTGATTTTGTGATGCTCACATGCGACAAAATTGATTCAGACCTAAAACATCTCTTTATACTGCTATTAGGTGAATCCGGAACTGATGGTTTACCTGGGCCGAGGGGGCGGGAGGGGCCAGCCGGTCCCAGAGGAGAAACAGGACCTCCAGGAGTTGGAGAGAAAGGAGAAAAAGGTGATACCACTGACTTTATTGCTACTGTTATATTATAAACATTTATACATGTTTTTCACAACAAGCTGGAAAAAAAAACAGACTTGCTAATTATTTTGCATTTGCTCCTCAGGCTCATCTGGCGATGTTGGTGGACCTGGGCTAGCAGGACCAGTAGGTCCCGTGGGTCCCAAAGGTAAGACCATTTGTTCACAGACAGAGTGAGAAACAGAGCGAGGAATTTCAGTACAATGTGTACAATATATATATATATACTGGCTTTGCTAGTAAAGATGGACCTATGTTTTTTTATTTGTAAACTTGTTTTGTCACTGCAGGTGATGCAGGTGCTCAAGGCATACCAGGTCTAACAGGAGCGCCTGGACCCCAAGGCTTCCGTGGAGATTCTGGTGATCCTGGACCCAAGGGTAAATCTTCCTGTTCTTAACATTCAACATTCAAGAATTTAATTTGAACAATTTGTTTTCATCATCCTTTATATTTTAGGTGATAAAGGACCTGCTGGGCCACCTGGGATCAAAGGTTGGTAGAAGCCAGAGATACATATTGCAGTTTTTAATATGCTGATAATTGTGTTGAAATGATTTGTATCACTAAATTAGGTGATCAAGGAGAGAGAGGTCCACGTGGTGCCACTGGTGAGTTACGGTATCTTACATACAACTAAGTCACTGTACAAAGCTGTACAAAGTCACTGCGCCGTTTGGTATTTAGCATCTCAAAACATGATGATATTTTTGTCAGGTGAGCCAGGTCTGGTCGGACCTGCAGGGCCTCCTGGTGAGAAAGGTCTTAAAGGATCAACAGGTGGGTTTTATCACAAAAAGAGAAACTTGAGTAAAAGAAAACCTATATCACATGTAGATAAGATTTATTCTATTCTGTACGAAATATACACTACTGTTCAAAAGTTTGGGGTCAGTATTTCTTTTTAAGCAAGGACCATAGGCGGAGTTTCACTTTTGTGCTCGAGAATGCACTTTGTGGTAAAATTTATATTATTATAAAAAATAACACTAAAGGAATTGAATAATTAAAGGAATTAAGGAAATAAATAAATAAATAAGAATGGTAAATAAGTTCTAGGTATAATTGTAGGCTTATGAATTAATCAATTTAAACTATTTGCCAATAATATTCTATTTTAAAACAAATTCACACTTACTCGTATGTTTAATATGTAGAAAATGCAAACTTTTTTGGCCTCGTCGTCACATTCATTTATGAATTACATGAATCAAATAACTAATCTATTTCAGTCGATAGCTGAACATTTCTATCATAAAACAGTTGTCTAAGATTTGCATCCCCTTACTTCTTTCCACGAACTCTCGTTGTGTTGTGAACATAGGGTTGTGACAGTGACAGTATGACAATAAGCCCCGCCTTCATTAATTTGATTTTGCCATCTCAATCTTTTTGACATTGATGAGGGTTGTAAGACCGCTGAGGTAGAGGAGCCTAAAAAAGTAATCAGCCCAAACATTTTTCTTTTTAAAATTTTTTAAACAAATAATCTTTACTCATTCTACTCTAAAAGGATAAGATAAGAAAAATAAAATGAGCAAATATCCATTATATTATTATTTTAATTTTTTTTAATCATAGCTCAGACAAAGTCATTGGCTCTGGTCTGGGAGGGCTAATGTCTGAGGTCAACTTATGACGTTCGCATGGTTTTTACATTCAAAAACATCATAATGAATAAGTAATAGGCTATTTTCTACCCTGGTTTACGCGTTTGTCATCTTCTTCTGTTGAGGCGCGGTTTCGTACACGTCACAGGTAAGCACATTCGCTGATTGATCGTTTGATGAGCCAGCTGTCAATTAAAGCTTTTCTCTGACTTAGTTTTCTGCTCCGAAATTTACAGGATATTCTTATATTACCATGACCTTTTATATATCAAAAGATATCAAGATTTTTCTATTCATAACCCCTTTAAATTGTTCAAAAGGGACATTTATAATGTGCAAAAGATTTTTATTTCAAATTAATGCTATTTTTAACTTTCTATTCATTGAAGAATCCTGAAAAAAATGTTTCATGGTTTACACAAAAATATTATGCAGCACAATCGTTTTCAACATTGATAATAATCAGAAATGTTTCAAATCACCATTTGCAGGATCAGCAGGATCATGTGACACTAAAGACTGGAGTAGTGATGCAGAAAATTCAGTTTTGATCACAGGAATAAATTTCATTTTACAATATATTAAGACAGATATCAGTTATTTTAAACTGTAATATTTCACAGTAAAATAGTCAAATATTCTGTATTTTACTGTAATTTTCAATCAAATAAATTCAGTCTTGACTCCTTTCAAAAACATAGAAAAATCTTACTGACCCAAACTTTTGTCTTGAAAATGACTGGATCTTATGTATATATCATATATCTTATTTCATTTTCCACAGGTGCTCCTGGGCTAGATGGTGTTAAAGGAAATCGAGGTAATTTTGAAACTAAGCCTTGGGAAAACATTAGCCTTTGTCTCTCTTATCAAGCATTTCAATTTCTCTCTCTTAAATTCAAGGGGATCAAGGTCCGATTGGATTGCCTGGAGCTCGGGGACCAACAGGGCCTCCTGGAGACGCAGGAATACCAGGTATAAAAGAAAAATCACACCACGGCTGAATAAAAAGACAATGCTTCTCATACCTTTTAAACACTTGTCAATATGCAAACCATGTAAAGGATTTTTCTGTTTTGCTTCACAGGTACACCAGGACTCCAAGGACCACCAGGTTTGATTTTACTCTTTCTGAGATGAATATATTAAACACAGCATATCTAATAGTATTTCTGGAAAAACTCTCAACAGTAACAAGCATACAGATCCAAAACACACACACAACTGTTTCTTAATGATATTTATTTATTTGGTTTTTATCTTATTTAACTAAAGGTTTGCCAGGTATCTCAGGCCAGCCAGGGCCCAAAGGTAATATTTCTTGTGAGATGTATTGAATTCAGTTCTAAAGGCCTATTTATACCAAGGACGATAACTATAATGATAAAGATATAGTTCTAAAATCGTTCAAAACCACAACTATAACAGCAAAGAGAAATTATATAGTTAGGATCACTTTCAGAACGATTTTTTTCCAGCTAATGAATGATAAAAACATAGACAGCCAATCAGAATCCGTCCTGCTTTAAAGCGCTGGAGCATTTAAAGTGGCAGACACAAATCTGCAGGGCGTGCAAATACTAAACTGAATGATATCCGCTGGATGCTAATATAGTTATTGTTATCATACATCTTTATAGTATATACAGTATCTTTATAGTGATCGCTCTTGGTGTGAACGAGCCTTAATACCATAAAATTAATCACATTGTGTGTTTTATATATACACGATCAGTCTAATCTCATTCATCTTTCTAATCATACATGCTATCTCTCTTTAGGTGAGCCCGGTGAACCCGGAAGAGTCATTTCTGCAGGTGAGGGAACACAAATGAAAATCTTAGTTAGCTTCTGGTCTATTAATTTGGGACACCATCATCATCATCTGGTCACTCCTCACAGGCGCCAATACTAACACTGTGGGTGTACCTGGACCACCTGGACCTCCTGGAACTCCAGGTCCTGCTGGACCACCTGGACTATCAGGTATCATGAAGATCATTACTGATGATCTCAGATGCATTTAAAAGTGGTGTGCTAATATTGAGTTATTGTTGTTGTTTTTTTTACCCAAGGTCCTATTGGTCCTGCTGGTCTTCCTGGTTCACCTGGTAAGATGACGCCTGTTTTGTTTCTATAAAACAAAAAGATTGAAATCAGAACCTTTTAGTTCACTGTCGTTTGAATCTCTACAGGTTCAAAGGGAGATCGAGGAGACAAAGGAGATGATGGGAAGCCTGGAGTCTCTGAGAGTGCAGGAAGTAAGTGTGCTCACTTTGAAAATGTACTTTGTAAGTGCTTTTATATCATTAATTTGCTCTTTATCTAAATGAAACAGGGAAAGCTGCTGCTGAACCTGGTCCTCCTGGCCCACCTGGTCCACCCGGACCACCTGGTGATGATGGGAAGCCAGGTACATAGTCCCTAATTCAGTTTTGTTACATTTCTGGTATGTTACTATATTAATGTTTAATTTTGTTTTTCCACAGGTGTTGGTCAACCGGGTGTTCCTGGTCCTCCTGGTGAAAAAGGTGAACCAGGAAGCTTTGTACCCACTTCAGGTATGCTTTACAGTTAATTTAATTTAATTAATTTGTGATTCAAAACGGCACACAAACATTTTTACGAACAAAACACGATTCATCAATAACTTCCATTCTAAAATGTATTATTTATGGAACAACTAAACAACTGATACCATGCATACAAAAATCACATATTCTGGGTTTTGTGTGTGTGTCTGTGTGTTGAAAAGGAGAGTTCTCTTGTGCATATAAATACAAATAATCCACACAATTATTAGGATTATTAGTGAATAAGACCTATTAAATTATGTTTTTTTAAATGATCTGATTGTGGTTTTTGCGGTCAATCAGAAACCTTCTTTGCTGGACCGCCTGGGCCTCCGGGACCAAAGGGATCACAAGGTAGATCCAATATACAATAGATACAATATACAACATTGTTTTTTCCTTGGGACCCTATGTATTTTTATGTTTGTCTTCTGTTCAGGTGATATTGGCCCTCAAGGATACCCTGGTAAGGTTTGCTCATTCCATCACACATACACTGTATAAATAGGACATTCTGACGTTACATGCTTTCTTTTGTGTCATCTTTTTCTTTTAAAGGCCAGCCTGGTTTACCTGGAGAACCTGGAATCGGTTAGTGATTCAGATTTGTATAATACAGAACACACAAGTTTCTACATTCTACAATAGCGGCACAGTTCACATTATTTTACCCCGAATCCAGGTTTTCCAGGACAGCCAGGGTCACCAGGATCACGTGGAGAACAAGGTCCAGAGGGTCTGCAAGGACCACAGGGACCTCAAGGGCCAATGGGTCCCATTGGGCCAGAAGGTCCAAAAGGTAAAATGGAAGAAAATATATCATTGTTAGGGCTTTTTTAAACAGTTTTTATGTAAATGTGTATAAAAATATATATATAACAACATATATATATATTTTAAAAGACTCCAGTTACAGAAAAACAATTACAATGGAAATAAAGATAGTTATATTTTCTATATCTGTGCACTGACATTTTTTTTGAATATAGGTGACGCTGGAGTCCCTGGGGCCCCTGGCATTCCAGGTTATTCCTACGGTAGGTAAATAGGTGTATTGCTCTAACATCTGCTTTGAGATGAACCGTTTCAAACCAGATACCATTTCATTAGTGAAAGAAAGAATTTCATGTGATTGTTTTTATAAGGTGGAGGATCCAGAAGCGCTCCAGGACCACCAGGTCCACCTGGACCCCCAGGGCCTCCTGGAGCATCTGGTTCCCCTAGTGGCGGCTCACCAAATGTTGCTCAACAGATTTCGGACTACCTCAGAAGTATGTTTTAACCTCTTAAGCTCTGGGACCATTTTTGGGATTTCCGTCTGGATTTGGTCTACCCAAATTGAAAAGCTTCCCATACCCAAATGCAGTGGTCTAAATTCAAAACTGTGGTTCCATTTTACAGGAACCTCTTTGTTTCATAAAAGTTTCACAAACCACAGCTAAAAGTGATAAACATGTAACTGTAATAACCCCGGAAAAATAAAATACTGGAAAAAATCTTAAAAATCTGAAGGGAGGACCCCTCCCCCTTACACCTCTTACCCCCCATACCCATATACAGTGGTATAAATGCAATATCTCAGTGTCATTAAATTATTTTTTCCCAGTGTTTGCTGATATATGCTGGAAACAACCAAAACTGTCTGCATGGTGCTAGAGCACACAGGGCCTGAGATATACACTTTCAAAAATGAATTTATAACCAAAAAATAAAAAACGCCTATTTTGTTTGTCTGATTTTTTTAATATTTGATATGTTTATTATATCAAACACAACATATACTATAATATGTATCACTTTCAGAAGTGTTTTAAGTAATTTCAGGGTTTTCTGTAAAAAAAACACAGGGATATTGCATTTATACCTCTGTATATGGGTATGGGGGAGGGGGGAGACGGAAATTACATAAAAAAGGTCATATTCCTCCATTCAGATTCATTTGAATAAATCTTGCATAAATGATCCAGAAAAAAATCTTTTTTCCAGTATTTTCTGGTATTTAGTGGAAACAGCCAAAACTGTCAGCAGGGTGCTAGAGCACACAGGGCCTGAGATATACACGTTCAAATATGAATTTATAACCAAAAAAAAATCAAAAAGCTTTTTTTGATGTTTTTATTTGGAATTTCAGCAGACAATCATTTGTAAGTACACTTTTTTTAAATGCACCCAAATAAAATTAACATCCTAACAAATATGCATTAAAATAAATAAATAAATAAAAATAAAAGCATAAAAAATAAAAATAAAATCTACAGAAAACTCATCCAACCCCACCCAAAACTACAACCCAAAGGTGCTATCCAGAGGTAAAAGCAGGTAATGGATGCATGATAAACATTAATCACAAGTTTGCAGAAAAGAAATAAAAGGGGACCAAACTTTTTCAAATAACAAAATCTTGTCTTTTAAGGTATACCTAATTCTTTCTAAATGTAGTGTACCAGACAACTCTGTCAGCCATATTTTAAGCGTTGGAACTTCTTTTTTCTTCCAAAACAAAAGAACAAGTTTTTTGGCAGATTAACCCATATGAAACAAAATGTTGTTGTGTCCGTGTAAGGACTCCAAATATAATTAATATAGGATCTGGTTCAAAATGTATGCCCAATGTGTCTGTAAAAACCTGAAAAAAAATTAATTTTGGACACATTACATAGGAATGAGACAGGGTGGCATCTAAAAATTGACATTTGTCACATAATGGAGACACTTCTGGAAATATTTTGTTCAATTTACACTTGGAATAATGAACAAAAACCTTTTTTTTGTGTGTGTGTGTTTATTACAGCTCAGACAACATATGCTTACATTTTTATCACTTTTAGCAGTGTTTTATGTAACTTCAAAGGGTTTCCTGTAAATTGACACCACAATTTTGAATTTAGAGACCACTGTATGTGTGTATGGGAAGCTTTTCAATTTGGAGAGACCAAATCCCGGCAGAAATGGTACCAGAGTAATTTAGTGTTAGTAAGTTACTTTGTGTAAAACAAATGCCAAAGTGATGCATATCTCCTGAAGGTAGAGACTCTAAGCTTTCAAATGGTACCATTTTGTGGTCAGAGCTCCTCCACAGGCATTTAAAATTGAAAGTATATACATGATGTCATTCTGGACCCGGTACTGGTATGGTGGTTTTAAAAAGATATGAAAAACCCGGAACACCTAAAAGTGAAAGAAAGAGATTTCTACATGAGAATTCATGTTGTTCCAAACCTGTATGACTTACTTTCTTCTGTGGAAAAAAGAAGATATTTTGAAGAATGTTGGTGACCAAATAGTTTTCTTCCATAGAGACAGAGCGAATTTAAACCATCGCTCTACATTGACTCTGTATTGAGTGAAGCGGCCTCCTTGTCATTTCTGACTTATAACAAAAAACAGAGCAATGTCTAAAAGCTGCTATGTGACAGGGTGAACGGCAAACAAGCTAAACAAAACACAGAAATAAGTTTTTATAAGCTGTTGACCACCAAAAAAACAAGTGTTTAAGGAGACAAAAGTGGATACAGCTAATAAGACGTGAAGCTTCAGCAGGAAGAATGGGTACATTTTGGGATCCTGACACTCAGTATGCCTCAGTATGCCTCTGTGTGCAGTAAACACTGTTTGTCACTGTTAAGTCAAATATTTAAATGTCAGTTTTATGTTATATTTCCTGTCGCTGATTACGTTCCCCTCTAATGGGTGTAGTTCTCAGTGTAAAATAACATGTCGCGCTCTGTCTCAATTGCCTGTATCCACTTTTTTTGTTTTTTGGGTCAATAGCTTATAAAAAACTTCTGGGTTTTTGGTTCTGGGTTTATTAGCTTGTTTGCTGTTCACCCTGTCACATATCAGCTTTTAGACATTGTTCTGTTTTTTTTTTAAAAGTCAGAAATGACAAGGAGGCAGCCTCACGCAATACAAAGTCAATGGAGACGGTTTGATTGCACCAACCCCCGGTGGGCGTGGTTTTCAGATTATGACGCGTGTCGCTTTGTCTCTATTGAATATTTTGTCCATACAATAGATCTTAGTCGGATAGACGCCATATTATATTTAAAGCAGATGGTAATGAGGCTGTGAGGGATAAACGTACAGTCTTTACAATGGCTAGCTCTATGTAACGGTCCTAGATCACAATTTTCAACTCACAACATTCAAGCAGTTTTGCAGAGGTTTTTTTCGACTGAAACTTTTTTTGGAAAGACGTTTCATCAGCTGAACAATCGGTATGTTGTTAAACAACAGCACAATCCATTGAACACACTGTACTTCTATCACACACAGCCTCGTTTTCATTCCTATCAAAAATTAAATATGCCGCTACGGTGTGGTTACCAACATTCTTTAAAATATCTTCTTTTGTGTTACACTGAAGTACGAAAGTGATAAAAGTTTGGAATGAAATGAGGGTGAATAAATGATGACTGAATTTTCACTTTTGGCAGAACTATCCCTGTAACTACTGCAGCTACCAATATGTTAGCATTGTGGCAGCAACTTTTGGGTGGAAAAGCATCCATGACAGTAATATTTAATGTGATTTTGTAGGTGAACCCATCAGAGAATACCTGGCTGGACCTCCAGGCCCACCTGGACCTCCAGGACCCTCCGGATCAGCCTCTGATGATACTCTGGCTAACCGTGTCATTGATTACCTTCAAAGTGAGTGTGAAATATTCAACAACTTTATTTATTTTTTGTTGGTATCACTTTATTTCGATGGTCCACTTTAGACATTTTACTAACTATAAGTACTTTTGCAGCTACATGTCAACTAACTCTCATTAGAGACTGTCAGTTTAATATCTGCTAACACTTTATTTTGATGCTGTCCAACAGACATTATACTGACTACAAGTAACTCTGCAACTACATGTTAACTTACTTTACTTACCTGAACCCTTAACACCTAACTCTAACCTAACAGTCTACTAATTACTCGAATGACTTGCAGTTGCTAAGTTACTTATAGTTAGTAGAATGTCTAATAATACAAAATAATGTGTAACCTTTTTGTTTTCTGTTGCTTTTTGCTTTCAATAAACATGTAACTCAAAACGTCTCGGTTACGTATGTAACCCTCGTTCCCTGAAGGAGGGAACGGAGACGTACGTCGGAACTGACCGACGAATTGGGATCTGTTTTCAGAGACCGACCTACTTCGAGTAATTAAAAACGAGCCAATAAACATTGGCATGCGATCACGCATTCCACGCACCGCCCCGCGTTGCGGGTATAAATAAGGAAGTGGAAGTGCCGCATACCGTTTTCAACTGAGGAGCCGAGATAAGTGGCTCGGGCCTTCAGCTGAAGCACAGCCCCTGGCGACGGGACGTACGTCTCCGTTCCCTCCTTCAGGGAACGAGGGTTACATACGTAACCGAGACGTTCCCTTTCAGTCGGTCACGTTCGACGTACGTCGGAACTGACCGACGAATTGGGATCCCTACCAACACGCCAGGAGGCTGGCCCTTCCAGCGTCCTGCCTGAGCTCGCTGGACCACTCCTATGTTAGAGTGGGAGTCAGGGCTCCGGGCAGGGAAGGACAGTCACTGCTGTTCCTGCAAGACCCACTCAGCGTGACTATTGGATAACGCTGGGAAAGCGTGCCCGTCTCGGGAGATGGAACGCTGCGGACCACATCCTTCAATGGAAGGAGAGGTGGAATACACATAAGGACTAACCTAGCAGGGTAGTGCAACAAATGGCAGTCTCTGGAGTGGACCCAACCTGGTTCCAGGGGGGGGAGAACACAGCCAGAGACGACAGAGGAAGCTCTGTCGAGGGAAAGACACGGGGCTAACCGAGCAGGGTAGCAGATACCGTGGAGAATACACATATGGGGTAGCCGTGAGGGGACCGCAACATATGGAACCCAGCCTACACACACGTTCCACAAGCATACGGGTGCAGGCCTGGCGCCAGACGGCCGCAACGTCTGGCACCGCAGGGGTGACGGAGGAACTCACAGGGTTAGCCGAACTTCGGGGAACACGACTGGAGCAAAAATAGACGCACGTATCCGGCCCAGAGGGCGGGAGTGGCGTATGCAAGCCGACACTAGAACGGGCACTTAGCGCTGCTGGCCACTGGGGGCGAGAATGCGGGAAGATACCGGCTCTACACGGAGGCTATAAAATCTAGCGAACGTGTTAGGTGTCGCCCAGCCCGCAGCTCTACATATATCTGTCAGCGAGGCGCCTTGAGCCAACGCCCAGGAAGAAGCAACACTCCTGGTTGAGTGTGCTCGCAACCCGAACGGGCAAGGTACGTCTTGGGACTGGTAGGCCAAGACAATGGCATCCACTATCCAGTGGGCCAACCTCTGCTTGGAGACAGCCTTTCCCTTCTGCTGGCCTCCGTAACAGATGAAGAGCTGCTGTGAGGATCTGAAGCTCTGAGTCCGGTCAACGTAAGCGCGAAGAGCGCGGACGGGACACAACAAAGCTAGGGCTGGGTCTGCCTCCTCCGAAGGCAGCGCTTGCAGGTTCACCACCTGGTCCCGAAAGGGAGTGGTAGGAACCTTGGGCACGTATCCAGGCCGGGGTCTCAGGACAACGTGAGAGTTGGCCGGCCCGAATTCTAGGCACGATTCGTCGACCGAGAGTGCATGCAGGTCCCCTACCCTCTTGATTGAGGCCAATGCAATCAGGAGAACTGTCTTCATGGACAGGATTTTTATCTCAACAGACTGCAAAGGCTCAAATGGGGGGCCCTGAAGTGCTCTGAGCACCAGGGCTAAGTCCCAAGAGGGTATCGAGGTAGAACGAGGAGGATTTAGTCTCCTCGCACCTCTGAGGAACCTGACGATTAAGTCGTGCTTACCTAAGGATTTACCGTCTACTGCATCATGATACGCCGCTATTGCTGCGACGTACACTTTGAGGGTGGAGGGAGACAGCCTTCGATCCAACCCATCCTGCAGGAAGGAAAGCACAACGTTAATCGAACACTTTCGGGGGTCTTCCCGGCGGGAAGAGCACCACTCGACGAACAGGTTCCACTTCAGAGAGTAGAGGCGCCTCGTAGAGGGGGCTCTAGCTGAAGCGATGGTGTCTACCACTGCTTGTGGTAGGCCACCTAGAACCTCCGCGTCCCGTCCAGGGACCAGACATGGAGATTCCAGAGGTCTGGACGCGGGTGCCATAGAGTGCCCTGCCCCTGAGAAAGCAGGTCCTTCCTCAGGGGGATCGGCCAGGGAGGGGCTGTCGCGAGGAGTGTGAGTTCTGGGAACCAGGTCCGGTTGGGCCAGTAGGGCGCAACTAACAAGACCTGCTCCTCGTCCTCCCTGACCTTGCACAGTGTCTGTGCGAGAAGGCTCACTGGGGGGAACGCATACTTGCGTAGGTCCCGGGGCCAGCTGTGCGCCAGTGCATCTATGCCTAAGGTACCTCCGGTCAGGGAGTAGTACCACTGGCAATGGGTCGAGTCCGGAGAAGCGAACAGGTCTACCTGTGCAACTCCGAAGTGGTCCCATATCAGCTGGACGCTCCGGGGGTGGAGTCGCCATTCGCCCGGAGGTGTCGACTGGCGAGAGAGCTCGTCGGCTGTCTGGTTCAGCGCACCTGGGATGTGAATGGCACGAAGTGACCTCACAAACTTCTGACTCCACAGGAGGAGATGGCGGGCGAGCCGGAGCATGCAACGGGAGCGTAGACCACCCTGACGGTTGATGTACGCAACGGCCGCAGTGCTGTCCGAACGGACCAGTACGTGTTTGTCCCGAAGCGGTTTCTTGAACCGGGCCAGGGCAAGACGTACCGCCAGTAACTCTAGGCAATTGATATGCCAACGCAGTTGGGGCCCCGTCCACAGACCCGAAACTGCGTGCCCGTTGTACGTGGCCCCCCAGCCCGTGGATGAGGCATCCGTGAAGACCACAGCATGCCTCGACACCTGTTCTAAGGACACTCCGGCCCGGAGAAACGAGGGGTCTGACCACGGACTGAAGGTTTGGCGACAGTAAGGAGTAACTAGGACCCGGTACTGACCGCTCTGCCACGCCCATCTCGGGACTCGGTCGTGCAACCAGCGTTGAAGCGGTCTCATATGAAGCAATCCGAGCGGCGTTACCGCGGCTGCAGATGCCATATGCCCCAGGAGCCTCTGAAAGAATTTCAGTGGGACCGCTGTCCTGCCTTTGAACGTATTCAAGCAGTTCAACACTGACCGGACGCGCTCTGGAGTGAGGCGCGCTGTCCGGCTGACCGAATCCAGCTCCATACCGAGATAAGAGATCCTCTGCGCGGGGCAGAGTTTGCTCTTCTCTCGGTTGACCCGAAGTCCCAACAGGCTGAGGTGACTGAGCACCATGTCCCTGTGTTCGCACAACTGCTCCCGAGACTGGGCGAGTATGAGCCAGTCGTCGAGATAGTTGAGTAAGCGAACGCCGCGTTCTCTGAGCGGAACAATGGCTGCCTCGACGACCTTCGTGAAGACGCGAGGCGACAGGGACAGCCCGAAGGGCAAGACTTTGTACTGATATGCCCTCCCCTCGAACGCAAAGCGCAGGAACGGTCTGTGTCGAGGAAGGATAGAGACATGAAAGTACGCGTCCTTCAGGTCGATCGCTGCGAACCAATCTCGGGGACGGATGCATTGGAAAATGCGTTTCTGCGTTAACATTTTGAACGGAAGCTTGTGCAGGGCCCGATTCAGAATGCGCAGGTCCAAGATTGGCCTTAACCCACCCCCTTTCTTGGGTACAATGAAGTAGGGGCTGTAGAACCCCGACCTCATATCGGCAGGAGGAACCGGCTCGACCGCGCCCTTCGCCAGCAGGACATCGATCTCGGACCGCAAGACATGGGCATCGCTGCTCCGCACGGAGGTGAAGAGGATGCCCTTGTACTTGGGAGGCCGGCGTGCGAATTGAATCGCATAGCCGAGTCTGATGGTACGGATGAGCCAGCGAGACGGCCTGGGGAGACCTAGCCAGGCCCCCAGAGACCGAACTAGCGGGACCAACGGCACCACAGACGTACCCGGGGTGAGGCAGCGAGGTGGAGTATTCAGACCCGACTCGGGAGGCCCGGAGGCGGCCCGGAGTGTTGTCTGAATACTCCAGGTGGGGCAGAGAGTGGGTGAGAAGGCCCGGGGGCGTCCTCGGTGCCCACTCTGCTGCCCCCTGGCGAGGGGTGAGAGGGAAGGAAAGGAGTGGCAAGGCCCGGGGGCGTCGCGCACTGCCAACCTGTCCCTCTCGGGGCTCAGGGAGGGAAGAAACTGCTCTTTTATTGAGAATGTGGGTACCGCTGGACCCCGGAGGGCCAGCGGCAGGATGTTTCCGGTACCAGTCTTGACATTCTCCCCCCGGTCCTCCTCCGGGGGGAGGAGGGGTGCGGACACCACCTCCCCTGGAGCAGCTCCTCTTCTCCCTGGGCTCCCCGTGTCAGGGCCGCTTGCCCTTGCGCTTGCCTGCCGACTTCGCGGGCCCCGACACGGGTTGGGCGGCACCCTGACGGCCGGCACCCTGCTTCCCCGATGGTGGAGGCTGCTGCTTGGGTTTAGCAGGGGCGGAGGCGGCCGCAGGGGGACGCCCTCGGCGACGAGCAGGCGGAGGTGCAGCCGGCGACTGGGTGGAGGCAGCAGCAGGTCGCCGGGGCAGGATGTTCTTGATGGCCTCCGTCTGCTTCTGTGCCACCGAGAACTGCTGGGCGAAGCTCTCGATGGCGTCGCCGAAGAGGCCGGCCTGACAGACAGGGGCGTTGAGGAACCGCACTTTGTCGGTCTCACGCATATCTGCCAGGTTCAGCCAAAGGTGGCGTTCCTGGACCACCAGAGTGGACATCGCCCGACCCAGGGTGCGTGCGGCAACTTTCGTCGCCCGGAGGGCGAGGTCCGTTGCGGTACGCAGTTCCTGCATAACCCCTGGGTCGGAACTACCCTCGTGCAATTCCTTGAGCGCCTTGGCCTGGTAGACCTGCAGGAGCGCCATGGCATGCAGAGAAGACGCGGCTTCTCCACAGGCTGTGTAGGTCTTGCCCGTTAGACTGGACGAGAACCTACACGCCCGGGAGGGGAGACGTGGATGCCCGCGCCAGTCGGAGCCGGTCTTAGGACACAGTTGCATCGCAACCGACCGTTCCACTGGAGGGACGTCCACGTAACCCTTAGCCGCGCCTCCATCGAGGGTAGTGAGGACGGAGGAACTCGCTGATCGTGCACGAGCGCTGTAGGGCGCCGTCCACGACTTCGTGAGCTCCTGATGCACTTCCGGAAAGAATGGTACTGGGGCGGGGCGCTGAGAACCAGCACGGGCCGTCCCGAGATACCAATCGTCCAACCGCGAGGGTTCGGGACACGGTGGAGGGTTCCACTCGAGCCCGACACTCGCGGCGGCCCGGGAAAGCATAGCCGTGAGCTCTGGATCAGACTCGGGCAACGGTGCCACACCCGAAGGGGGCAACGCAGCCGAATCCTCATCTCCAGAGTCCATTAGCTCGTCCCCCGATGCAGCTATCGATAACATGTCCTCAGCAGGAGCCCCGAAAGAAACGGGTGGCCCCCCATGGGAAGGACCACCGCGATCTTCCGGGAACTGCGCCGGCGCAGCGGAGGGGGGAGGGGCCCGAGCAGCCTGTTGACTGGGCGGGGTTGCCCTGACCGTCACCCTCAGATCTCCACCAAAGGTATCAGCCAAAGTAGCAGCCCTCTGCTTTGCAGCGGGAGGACCACTAGATCGGGGGATACGCAATGGGACTCCGCCCCTTTTGAGGTATTGGAGCCTAGACCGTAGCACTGCGATGGTCATGTTCGCGCAGTGCGAACATGACTCATCCACGAAAGCCGCCTCTGCGTGCTGAACGCCCAAACACGAGAGACAGCGATCGTGTCCGTCAACTGGGGACAGAAATCGACGGCATCCAGAAACACACGGTTTGAATGACATCTTGAAAAAGACGCAGGGTCAAACCGTGTTGCTCTTTTAGTGAGAGAAAAAACCGCTCCGACAGTGCCGAGGCACACAGGGGAAATGGCCGCGGCTCACAGCAGTTCAAAGGTGCAAGCCCGCTGTGAGCACTCAATGAGAAAACGCCCAGCGAGCTGTGGAAACAGCTGTTTGTTTTCTTCGGAGTCTCGCGACCACCGCTGCAAGGCACCGTCACACCGACACTGGACCGGAACAGGTAGGACTTTTCTTCTCTCCGCTCGTAAGATGAAAGATGAAAAAACTCTCCGTAGGAACACCAGAATACTGAATGCTCGGCTCCGAAGTTGAAAGCGGTATGCGGCACTTCCACTTCCTTATTTATACCCGCAACGCGGGGCGGTGCGTGGAATGCGTGATCGCATGCCAATGTTTATTGGCTCGTTTTTAATTACTCGAAGTAGGTCGGTCTCTGAAAACAGATCCCAATTCGTCGGTCAGTTCCGACGTACGTCGAACGTGACCGACTGAAAGGGAACTAGCATACTTTATGACACATTTTGATGGATCCACACATTCTTTGGTGTATAAATAGGAGATGAGGTGAGACGGTACCTGATTGGTCCACCAGGGCCTCCAGGACCCCCAGGTGTGCCAGGTGGATATGGCTTTAACACTCAGGAAGTTGCTGGACGAGTGCTGAGACTGATGAACGGTAGGAATGATATGCTGGACATCCTAGATCATTTTCAGAGTTACCTCAATAATTAAAAATCAATAATATTACAATTGAACTGTTCTTTAAAATTATAATTTATTCCTGTGAAGGCAAATCTAAATTTTCAGCATCATTACTCCAGTCTTCAGTGTCACGTGATCCTTCAGAAATCATTCTAATATGATGATTTGATGCTCAAGAAACATTTCTTACCCTTGTTTTAGACGCTGGTCTCCAAGGACAGCCAGGACCCCCGGGCCCCCCAGGACCTCAAGGACCACCAGGAAGCTCTGGAGGAATAGTGTCGTACGCAGTGAATGAAAACCAACCGCAAATCCGTGCAGAGTCTCAGGAGTACATCAAGAGTAAGAACAGTGTTTTATTAACTGTATTTAACTTTATTAAAGTTTTTTCTTTAGCAGTTTAATGGCAGTTTGTTTACTTCTGCAGGTCACCCAAGCTCTAACGTAAATTTGGATTACCCAGCCATCGCTAAACATGTTGCAGATTACATGAGGTGTAAGTTACGCAACTTTAGATGACCTAAAATGCACTAACACACATAAGCATATCAAAAATCCTTATTCTCTACATTTCTTCTCTTCTCGAGCTTGCTTTCTAATAGTATTTTTTATAAATCTTGCATTGTATATTACGAATATTGTTGGCTCTTTGACAAATTTCTTTCGTTCATCTTTTGTAAGTTTGTGGTGGAAATTCACCTATAAGATTAAAGTCAGTAGACTAACAAGCCACACCATTGGCAGGGCTCAATCCGAGCGGCAGAATAAACAGTTGTCTTTCAAATTCCCTCTGCACGCAATAGGATAGCGCTACAACCAACCAGAGCAATGAAGAAGGTGAAGCGGAGAGAGTTGATAGATTAAACTTTCGCCGTATCCGGTCGGCAAAACTCCCAACACATCTTACTTTTTAAAGAATGACTTCAGTGCCGTTCTTTGTTCCTTCCTCAAAGAAAAGCTTAACTCCAAGTCTTCCAGAGTCGATGTGATTGGCCTGACCAGAGTTTGTTTTTTCCAGCTCGCAAGCCAACGGAGAGTTGCTAGACTACCCTGGCTGCAAATTATATTTGCTGCCACTAGGGTGCGTCTAGATTTCTAGGCTATAAAGTCAGGCCACTTAATAGTACATTTACATTTACATTTACATTTAGTCATTTAGCAGACGCTTTTATCCAAAGCGACTTACAAATGAGAGCAATAGAAGCAACTACAACAGTCAGAGGCTACAGTATGCAAGTGCTGTAACAAGTCTCAGTTAATCTAACACAGAACACATAGGATTTTTTTTTTTTTTTTTTTAAATAAATTAGACAGACAGAAAAATGAATAGAATGTTAAGTGCTATTCTTGATTGGTCAGGTGCTGCTGGAAGAGATGCGTCTTTAGATGTTTTTTGAAAATGGCTACAGACTCGGCTGCTCGAATTGAGATAGGCAGGTCATTCCACCAGGTGGGGGCAGTCCAGGAAAAGGTCCGTGACAGTGATTTCATGCCTCTCTGGTATGGCACCACAAGGCGTCGTTCACTGGTAGAACGCAAACTCCTGGAGGGTGTGTATGTCTGAACAAGCGAGTTAAGGTAAATTGGTGCAGAGCCAGTGGTTGCTTTGAAGGCGAGTACCAGTGCCTTGAATTTGATGCGAGCGGCTATTGGTAGCCAGTGGAGTCTGATGAAGAGAGGCGTGACGTGCGCTCTCTTCGGCTCGTTAAAGATCACCCTCGCCGCTGCATTCTGGATCAGTTGCAAGGGTTTGATAGTGCATGCCGGAAGGCCTGCTAGAAGAGCATTATAGTAGTCCAGTCTGGAGAGAACAAGAGCTTGGACCAAGAGTTGTGTGGTCAGCTCAGATAGGAAGGGTCTAATCTTCCTAATGTTGTATAATGCAAATCTGCAGGAACGGGTTGTTGCAGTAATGTGGTCAGTGAATTTTAGCTGATCATCGATCACAACTCCAAGATTCCTGGCTGTCCTGGACGGAGTTATGGTTGATGATCCTAGCTGAATGGAGAGATTGTGATGAAGTGCTGGGTTGGCTGAGACCACAAGCAGTTCAGTCTTTGCAAGGTTGAGTTGCAGGTGATGCTCCTTCATCCAGGCAGAAATGTCTGTTAGGCAGGCAGCAATACGAACACCAACCGTGGGATCATCTGGTTGAAATGAGAAGTAGAGTTGAGTGTCGTCTGCATAGCAGTGATAGGAAAAGCCATGTTTCTGAATGACCGATCCCAGTGATGACATGTAGATGGAGAAGAGAAGTGGTCCAAGCACTGAGCCCTGTGGAACGCCAGTGGCTAGATGATGTGACTTAGACACTTCACCTCTCCATGACACCCTGAAGGACCTACCTGAGAGGTAAGACTTGAGCCACTGGAGAGCAGTTCCTGAGATGCCCATCTTCATGAGAGTTGACAGGAGGATCTGGTGGTTAACTGTGTCAAAAGCAGCAGACAAATCCAGTAAGATAAGTACTGTGGATCTGGAAGCCGCTCTTGCCTGCCTCAGTGCCTCCGTAACCGAGAGCAGGGCAGTCTCAGTTGAGTGGCCGCTTTTGAAGCCTGATTGGTTGATATCCAGGAGGTTGTTCTGTTCAAGAAACGTAGAGAGCTGGTTAAAAACAACTCGCTCGAGTGTCTTTGCAATGAAAGGCAGAAGGGATACCGGTCTGTAGTTTTCTAAAAGTGCTGGGTTCATAGAGTGTTTCTTAAGCAGTGGGGTTACCCGAGCCTGCTTAAATGCTGTGGGGAAGGTCCCGGTGTGAAGAGAGGTGTTGACAATGTGAGTGAGTGCAGGAGTAACAGAAGAAGAAATGGCCTGAAGGAGGTGAGTGGGGATAGGGTCAAGCGGACAGGTAGTGGGGTGGTTGGAAAGGATGAGTTTGGAGACTTCAGCTTCAGAGAGCAGAGAAAAAGAGGGGAGTGTATGTGTTATGGTTGTTGAGATGTGCGTGTCGGTTTGTGGTGCGGAGAATTGGCTGCTGATGGAGGAGGTTTTTTGTGTGAAAAATGATGCAAAGTCATCAGCTGTAAGAGTTGATGAAGGAGGGGGGGGGGGGGGGGGCAGAGGAGCGAAGAGAACGTTCTGAAGAGTGCACGAGAGTCAGAGCAGTTAGTAAAATTATCAAACCAAATTTATTTCTGAAAACCGAAATTCAGGGAGCTACAAAGTGAGCCATTTATTTAGTCAAATCATACATATTTTTTTAGCAAACAAAGACATTCAAAATGGACTGGATAAACAAAGGAGCAGATAATCATAAGGTCTCCTACTTCCTTGTATCATATAAGTACATTTTCTGGTTCATCGACATCCCAAAATATTCATCAACATTTTAATTGGAAACATCTTATCTGACTCCTAAAATTTCATCAGGCCTACTGACCTTGACTGCAGAAAGAGATATTCTTCCCAAATTGCTTTGAAACATCAGAAAAAACATTAATAAAAAACTATATATCTGAGTTTTTCACCAAGTGTATGTCAGAAAGAGTGGGCATATCTTAAGCAATAAACAGGTAGAAAACCTGTTTTCAGTACATGAAACAGTTGCACACATATCTATATGTCAAAAACACATCTTGTAACGCATGTAAGATTAACAAAATTGATCATGTAAAAGCAGTAGCACTGATTGAAAACACACAAGGAAATTATATTTCTCTTGCAAAGTCGCTTTGGATAAAAGTGTCTGCTAAATACATAAAGGTAAATGTAAACTAGATATGGGTAGTAGTACCTTGATAGATTTAGGAATTGTTGAGTCTAATGTGTTTGCATTTTGCTACAGCTAATAGCCTGTTTCAGGACCAAGGTTTGGTAGGTCCTCGAGGTATGTCTGGTCCAGCAGGACCTCCAGGTGCACAAGGTCCACAAGGACGTCAAGGAACAGAAGGTTTACCAGGGCTTCCAGGACAACCTGGATCTCCAGGAATCAGCCTACATCTCACCAACATGGCTGAGATCATGGACTATATCAGAGGCAAGAAGGAACTTATTCAAAAGATAAACGTTTATGCATTTAACAAGCATGATTTTAATTCAAATATGATTAAAAATGCGTCATTTCCACAGAACACCGTATGATTGGACCACCAGGGCAGAAAGGAGAGCCGGGACATGTAGGACCTGCAGGAGCAGATGGTAAAAGTTCTGCTGATCACTTGACCATATGAAATTAGCCAGGAAAGCAAGTAAACCTAGGTTGAATCCAAAATCGCCCCCTATATACCCTCAAATAAGGCATTATTTGAGTGGACAGCCATTTGTAGTGGTGTCCGAAACCATAGTGGATGTCATTGAGTGCACTCAGTCAATCCTGCATTGCACCGCAATAATGAGTGTACAGCCGATGTACACTCAACGGCTGTCCAAATTCGCTCTCTTGTTTTCATTCATTCCTTTAAGTGAACTGTATTAGTGGACTAACGTAGGGAAGAGTGAATGAGGGTTTAGGGGGCGATTTCGGATTCAGCCCTAGTTATCTTCATTTGGTATCTGAGTGAAGATACTAGGAAGTGAAGTAAATTAATCCTGTTCACACACAAAAACATCCATAAAAATGAAGCCAGAACTGCATAAACAGAAGTTGAAAAAGTTACTCAAAAAGATGATTTAGACCTACATCTCCATTAACAAACATGTATTTTTAAGAATAGTTTGAGCTATGCATGTATGAACCTGGTAGGTTTAAAATATATGAAAATATAAAATAAATGAAAACATAATTCAAATTTAAATTGAGAGCATTACAGCTGCCCTCAACAGACTATAAATTGTATTATCGTATTTGATACGGACAATTTCTAAGGCATCCTAAAATGATCAAACCTTCTGATCGTCCGCTAGTTCATACTTTAACAATTAAAAGGTCTTTTAAGTATAATTATACAAATGTCCACCTGTTCACGTGTCTTTTTGCTGTGAAACCTTTCTGATTTTTATCAAGTAAGCAAAGGAATAACTTTTATAGTAATATTTCAAGATGAACACTTACTGGACTGAAGCAACTTAGCTTTGCTTGATTATCCTTTTTTAGAAAATGTGAGTATCAAATATGATACATCATTATCATATCTCATTGATTTACATTACAAGATTCACTATCTCATCTTTCTTTTAGGCCATATAAGTATGAGTAAATTCACCAAATTTCATATTTTTGTCAAGTTTGAAAACTCTGGTGTTTTTTTTCCTCTAGTAGTTTAAGCTCCATATTCTCATCAAACTACAGGTGCATCTCAATAAATTAGAGTATCGTGCAAAAGTTCATTTATTTCAGTAATTCAACTTAAAAGGTGACGCTAGTTAATCCAAAACACCTGCAAAGGGTTCCTGAGCGTTTAAATTGGTCAGTCACAATCATGGGGAAAACTGCTGACCTGACAGTTGTGCAGAAAACCCATCATTGACACCTTCCACAAGGAGGGAAAGCCTCAAAAGGTCATTGCAAAAGTAGTTGGATGTTCTCAATGTGCTGCATCAAAGCACATGAACCCTCTTTGGTTCTTCATTTATGGGTCACACTCAGGACCTTCGGGTCAAAAATGCCCCGGGGGGCGGGATTAAGATTAAAAAGATTTGAGTAAAATCAGTGAAATATATTTTTGTTCAATAATATTTTTTCATGTTTTGAGATAATTTTATGATTCATAATTACTATTTATGCAATAATTGAGACCCATTTTTTCCCAATGAATATAGTAAAAAATGTATATATATATATAAATATATATATAATTTTTATTTTTATTAAAGCTGTATTTCATTTTAGAGTCAAGCCTAGGCCTCATGAAATCATTTTTTTAAATGAGATGGGTGCCATCCGGTGGACACATTGAGCATTTTTATCACGCAATAGCACATTTTTACCACTATAGTGGATCTTACGTTTTATACATTTAAAAAAAAAATTGTAGCTTCACCGGAATGGTCCGAAACTTGGTGACTTTATTGTTACTTGGTATATGAACACCCAAAAAAATTGGGGACAGGATTTGAAAAGTCTAAGTGGTTGTAAAAAAAAATAGTCACACTCAGGACCTTCGGGTCAAAAATGACCCCCATAGGAAATGAATGGGAAATTAGTTTTTTTGTGCATGCAATCTACAAATCAGCCAGGATGCAGAAAAAAAGGACTCAACAGTGAAGGGGTGAATCTCTAAAACATCAAGAGTGCAAAACAGACAAAAAAAACTCACTCACACACGCACACTCAAATTAATGTGTGCCATTCCAAAAGCTAATTGTGTTTGTGTGCGTGTGTGTGAGTTTTTTTGTTTGTAAAACATTTTTGCCAATTTCCCATTAATTTCCTATGGGGGTCATTTTTGACCTGACCTTTTTACGACCACTCAGATTTTTCAAATCCTGTCCCCAATTTTTTGGGTGTTCATATACCAAGTACCAATAAAGTCACCAAGTTTCGGACCATTCCGATGAAGCTACGATTTTTTATTTTAAACAATTCGGGTCAGAAATGACCGAAGAGCCCCAGAGGGTCAATAGAAAGTTAAGTGGAAGAAAAAGGTGCACAAGTTGCAGGGATGACCGCAGCCTGGAGAGGATTGTCAGGAATAGGCCATTCAAATGTGTGTGGGGGGAGCTTCACAAGGACTGAGGCTGGAGTTACTGCATCAAAGGAGAATCCAAGATGCTTGAAGTCCAGTGTGAAGTTTCCACAGTCTGTGTTGGTTTGGGGAGCTGGTGTCATCGGCTGGTGTTGGTCCATGTGCTTTATTAAGTCCAGAGTCACCAAGGACATTCATTTTCCAGCAGGACTTGGCACCTGCCCACACTGCCAAAAAGTAGCAAAACCTGGTTCAATGACCATGGGGTTACTGTGCTTGATTAGCCAGCAAACTCACCTGACCTGATCCCCATAGAGAATCTATGATGAGAAACATGAGACCGAACAATGCAGAAGAGCTGAAGGCCACTATCCTGGTCTTCCATAACACCTCAGCAGTGCCACAGGCTGATAGTAATTCATGCAAAAAGGGCCCAAACAAAGTACTGAGTGCATATGCATGTTTATACTTTTCAGAGGGCCGACATTTCTGTATTTAAAGCATTTATTTAAATTGATTTCAAGTAATTTTCTAATTTTCTGAGATTTTGGTTTTGGGGGTTTCATAAGATGGAAGCCATAATCATCAAAATTATAACAAATAAAGGCTTGAAATATTTCACTTTGCATGTAATGAGTCTATATAATATATTAGTTTCACCTTTTAAGTTGAATTACTGAAATAAATGAACTTTTCCACAACATTCTAATTTATTGAGATACACCTGTATATAAAGGGCTGATGTACAGTATCAAATGTGATGCTCAACAAAACATGCATTTTAGATTTTTTGTTTGATTGTCAAAAAATAATTGTGTTAAATTCAGTATGTCAGGCATTGCCAAGTGTTCAGATATCATCTACAGTATCGTTTCATGTTTCAACTTGTAATTTTACTGTTGTACACAGGTTACAGAGGTGTTACTGGTATGGTTGGGCAACCTGGCTTCCCAGGCCCCCGAGGTCCCATAGGCCTCCCAGGAATGCCTGGAGAAAAAGGAGAGAAGGGTATGAGCCAGTTTACAAAATATATAATTGCTCATAACATATATTTCTTCAAGATAATGTCATGACAAACCTTTTTTTCCCCACAGGTGATGCTTCATACGTCACTCGGAGGAGGAAGAGGAGGAGCACCACCACAGGGATTTAGACTGACATCAGTGTTTGCCTTAAGCAGATAATGCTTCAAAAATGTACATATTTCAATTTAATCTTTTCTATTTTTTTTGACAATGATTTGTTACCAAAATATAAATATATTCACACTGAATAAACAGGCCAAATTTGGTAACACTTTAGTATGGGGAACAAATATTCACTATTAACTAATTGTTAATTGTTAACTAATTGCTAATTAATAGTTTAGGTATTGGGTGGGATTAAGGGAAGCAGAATAAGGTCATGTGGAATAAGGCATAAATATGTGCTTTATAAGTACTAATAAACAGCCAATATCCTAGTAATATGCATGCTAATAAGCAATTAGTTCATAGTGAGAACTGAATCCTAAAATAAAGTGTTACCCCAAATTCAAATGTATTACTTCAGTTTTTAAAGACAAAATGTTGTATTTTTGTCTTCGTCATAAAAATGTGATTGCATGACTGCAAAATGGGATTTAACATAATCTGGGGATATTAAAATTAGCTTTTTGTCATTTGATATGCTAAAAATGATTTCATTATTACAGACTTTCAATAGCATCAAAAGTGGTTTGACTTTTAAACTGAGAAATAAAGACTGATTTTGTTTTTTTTAAGCTGTGACTTCTGAAGACTTCATGTCAAAGTCCCTTTAACCCTCTGGTGCTCTTCGGTCATTTCTGACCGGAAAATTTTGAAATTTTAAAAATCTCTGCTTCATCGGAATGATATGAAACTTGGTGACTTTTCTAGCATTAGGTATGTAAACACACAAAAAAATTGGGGTCATGATGTGAGCATGCTAATTGATCGTTAAAAAAAAAGTAGCATTCATTGTCTTAGGTCATAAATGACAGAGTCCGACCATAGGAAATGAATGGGAAATCGGCAAAAACACAAAAAAATCACGGAATATTTGTGTGTACAATCAACAAATCGGCCACGATGCTGAAAAAAAGTACACAGCAGTAAAGGGGTGACACTCTAAAACATCAAGAGTGTGATATTGACACATCCACTCGCACACACACCTATGAAAAACTGAACCTATGAACCACATTTGGAATTTTTAAAAATCACTGCTTCATCAGAATGATATGAAACTTGGTGACTTTTCTAGTATTATGTATGTAAACACAAAAAAAATGAGGGCATAATTCCAGCATGCTAAGTGGTCGTAAAAAAATACTCCCACTTGTGCTCTTCGGTCAAAAATGACACCGAAATGAATGGGAAATCTGCAAAAACAAATTCACAGAAAAAATCTATTTCTAACAAAAAACAAAAAAATATCTAAAACTTTATAATAAATAGTCTTTGAGATTTTTTAAATATATATTCAAATCCATCAAAAAAACAAAAAAAATCATGAAATGTGTTCAAAACAGAACTAGGGAATTCTCAAGCCTCTCCATAGAGACATAGAGTGATTACACCCACGGGTGCATGATTTCAAATAATTCCAAAAGAGGGCGCTAATCTGCCTTCAAAAAATATATTTTGAAGGCCTAGTCTCTATTTTAACCTGAAATACAGCATTATACAGCAAGTATCATTTTCAATGGCAAAAATAGACCACAATTATTGCATACATATTAAAAAATGCCTAGCCTGACGTCGTCATACTCAATTCTAGTCAGAATTTGAGTCTGAAACTGCTCCGTTGGGCTGTGATTATGGGGCGTGTTTCAACCGAACCAGGAAAGACCTCAATTGGATAGACCTACAACCAATCAGAGCAACGGAGCGACGCATAACGTTAGTTGTCAAATGTCAACAGAACTCAACTGCACAGTGTTGCCAAGTCCGCGGGTTGAAGCGAACCCAATTATGTGATTATACAGACCCAGGAATGCGATTTTAGCAGGCATCCCTGCCAAAATAACATATTTTACCCCCCAAATGCCTTTTTTTCCCGGAGAACCCCCCTGGAAAGCTATTGGGCTTGTTTTTGGCTAGTTTTGAGGAACGTTAGCAATTGGGCGGGTTTTGTTGTAAAAACTTGGCAACCCTGTACCTGCACGCACGCTGGAAAAAGATGAGTGTAAACGATCTTTGCCGGTGTTGTAAAAAAAGAATTTAAGGATACACAGAGTACTTACCAACACGATCATCATTTCTGAGAGAAATAGTAAAGGTGAATGCATATACGAACAAGTTCTCCGTTTAGGATTAGAACAAATTCAACCCAAGCGCCTTTAATGACGTGGATGATTACGTTACTGTTGATCATCTGTCCATCATCGTCTAAAGCCCGCCCTGATGATTTCATTGGTCCGAACAGTTTCTGTTCGGGCATAATTACTTTTCTACCGATCAAGTCCAGACCGAACTGCCCGAGTAAAAATGTTGTGGGCGGGGCTAAGTTCGGCTGGCAGAATGTCATCTAAAATGAATGCCATCAGAATGCCAGGCTAAAAAATGCCATCAAATCATCTCAAAATACAAAATTAAAAAGAAAAAATACTATTGAAGAAAAATAAATTGCATTGGTTTTACTGGGGTGGAGGAAGTTTAATTTTAAGGTGTCCGGTCACTTATGACCGGGAAGACAACCAATGCAACCCCTAAAGGAAGTGCATCAGAGGGTTAAGGCAAGTCATTTCACTCGGTGGCCATCTTTGAGACATCAAATTCTCGAAAGCTGTTCACCAAGCTTACGATTAAATTTCATATTTGAAACAACTGTCTCATAAATTTTGTTTCTAAACTCATATCAAACTGCAATGTGCATGTGCAGTCATAAGCATGCAACTGGAGCGTCTAAAGGGAGCTGCAGTGAAGCAATGACTTCACCAATTGGTGATTGGCTCTTGTATTTTGAAGGCAGGACTATATGGAGTGCAATTGTTGGGTTCCAGAAGGAAAAACTCTTTCTCCATAGGGAAATTGATTTTGAACTGTAACTTCTAAACCTTTAAAGACAGACCTTGAGCTACGGGGTTGTTTATCAATGGTATTTGCTTCTGCTGAAGCCGTCAGGCCACATTTTTTTTTATAACAGTGTTTAACAGCAGAATTTCTGGTGGAAAACTACATGATGCTGTACAGAAAATGACACCAATCAGAGTCGGAAGAAGCGCCAAAAGATCTTGTTTGCTCCACCCACTCCCATGAAGCACAGTGAATGATGTCATCCGAGTCGATCTCCCTACGGTCCCTGCGCAAGTACTGAAATGTGTGTATATATGCATATTTTGCAATAAACTTCAAATATATTGCTTTTATACATATAATCAACATTCGTAAATTAGTAGTTTTATATTTCTCCATTGTTTTTTTTTTCCATTTGACTATGCGGTTCTTTCCCCTCACTAAAATCTTACCTCATTTTTTGTAAAAGTCGTATAGGGTCACTAATGACCCGAGGTGTGTAACAGTGTAAGCAGGGTTGCCAACTCTCACGCATTTGGCATGATACACCATGCTTCCAGGCTCTGAAAACCTATTGAATTTGAAAATCAAGGTAAATTGTACTTAATTTGTCTTACGGGAAACATGCAAGTATCTTCTGTTGCTTCTGAAGGGCAGTACTAAATGTAAAAAAATATATATTTAAACAAAATAAGAAAAATTTGGACATCTTCATCCTGTTCAAAAGTTTTCACCCCCCGGCCCTTAATGCATTGTGTTTCCTTCTGGAGCATCAGGGAATGTTTGAACAGGGTTTTTCGTGCAATTTTTGTCCCGACAAAGCCTAATTTGATGAGTTATTGTGATTTATGAGTGATGTAGAATAGATGCTGCGCTTGTGACTGAGTGACAGAGAGAACGATCAGAGCTCCAGCCCCGCGCACACTCTCTGGGTCTTCAAAATAATCACTGTGTTAGCGGTTAGCTCTCTCATATTTCACATATTAATCCACATCAAAAGGTCGGAAGACCGAAGCCATGTTTCACGTGGCACATTCGGACAATTTTTTCCTAGAATTACCGCTGGGTGTGAACATAGATATCCATAATAAAGGCTAGATGTCTTACGGCGGAGTCTCTAACGTCATCACCGGCGGCCATCTTGTCACAGGCAGGGCTCTTTGGTACCTAATGATCTGCATGAACACAAATACTCTTATCTCACTGAAATCTGGATGGATTTACAAATCATTTGGTTTCTTACAAACGTTTTTAACGTGGCTATAATTATGGATGCTTGAACAAATTATGAATAATTTTTCATTAGTATGCATTGTCATAACTACATCTGACGTTTATAACAAACCAAACAGTTTGAAAATCGGTACAAAAATTGAGCAAGTTATGGTTATTTAAAAAGCGCAAGCACCCATGAAAACAATGTTACAAGTGAGCGAGCTGACTGTGACAAGATGGCCGCCAGGTGCGGACGAGACATCTAGCCTTTATTATGGATATCTATGGGTGTGAATTGGGCTCAAAAAACGTCGACTCTTCTCTGACCAGCTGACATAAACCATACTTTCAATAAACGGGAAAAAAAAAAATATACAGTTATGAAGTGTTTTCTGTGTGTTGACATCCTTCGCGATGTTCTAACAGACGGGATTCGCACACAACACGTCTGCTAATGTCCGATTCGCGACCTAATGACTCTTTTGAACCGAATCATTTTAACGACTGGTTAGAACAACTGAACTGTCCAACACTGCACTCACGAATCAGTTTATTCATTTACTCAGAACGCATCTGAAATGAGAACACAAGTGTGCTTACCCAATTTAGCAAGAGTGGGTAGTAAGAATTATTTTTAATTATCAACAGTATTTCAGCTTATTTCTGTTGTGTAGTAAAATAAATAGCCTACAATCATTTAGACTGGAGTGAGGTGAAACCAGAACAAAGTTGTTATTAGCTAGCTGATAATTTTTATTAAATTGCATATGGCAGAAAATTAGGCTATTTGTTCATTTTTAATATTGATATGATTATATACCAAAACAATTATCTGTAATAGTGTAAAAAATGAGGAACAAAAGAAACAAACATCGATGTAGGAGATCATACATAATATGAGATATCAAAATAAGATGATCAAAATTACTAGCATTTTTTAAATGTATTGTCAGTATTGCGCTCGCAGTTCACGTGGGTTAGGGTGTGTGTCAACCACCACCGAAGACCATTTTTTACCCTGGAAAAACCCTGTTGAACCTTTTTTAGTAGTTGTGTTTGAGTCCCTCAATTGTCCTCAGTGTGAAAAGATGGATCTTAAAATCATACAGTAACTGCCGGAGAGGGTTCAAATGTGCAAAAGATGCTGGACAACTGAAGAACGTGCAGGACCTGGAGGATTTTTCTGAAGAACATTGGTCAGTTTAACTGCTCAGGACAAACAAGAGACTCAAGAACAACCATCACAAAACACACACACAGCCGTGGATCATCCAGAGAACGACACACAGCACAGAATCAATGGTTAATAAACTTTTTATCAGTGTTATTTTAATAAATTCAGCAATTTTTTTTGTCTTGTGGACTATATGTAAAAAAAAATTATGTCAAATATCTTACTCAGGACAGTACTAAATAAAAAATAACATGCATTTTGTATGATCCCTCTTATTCAGTTAAAATTATTCCCATTTTCACAGATTCAGCAAGCGGTTCACATACTTTTTCATGCCACTGTATATAAAACTGACATTTAATTATTTGACTCAACAGTGACAAAATGTTTTCTGCACACATAGGCATACTGAGTGTCAGGATCCCAAAATGTACCCATTCTTCCTGCTGATGCTTCACGTCTTATTGCTTGTATCCACTTTTGTCTCCTTAAACGCTTCGACAGCTTATAAAAACTTATTTCTGTGTTTTGTTTAGCTTGTTTGCTGTTCACCCTGTCACATTGCAGCTTTCAGACATTGCTCTGTTTTTTGTTATAAGTCAGAAATGACAAGGAGGCCGCTTCACTCAATACAGAGTCAATGTAGAGCGATGGATTGTGGCCTAAATGTGCTCTTTCTCCAATTCATAGTATTATGAGTGCACCGTCTTTCTATATCTAAAGCCTCATATTCATAAACAGAGAGACGCTTGAATACAGAGACCAACACATCTGAACTATTCACCACGAATGTTTTAATTACAGTAGCTTCCTATAATCACAATGATTTCATCTTTGACACAAACACAATACATCTTACAACGGTTATACTGTTAATTTTACCTAATGAGAAAATGCGTACAAAAACAAGAAAAAGTACAGATTATTTCCTGTATCAGAAGGCGCACAGCACTCTCTTTACAGTAAAACATGAACAATGCTCTCAGGGTTTATCAAATGACAAGAACTTCATGTTTTCGGTCTTTTTATCCCACAGATTTCACAGTTGTTTTGTGCAGTTTTATACGGACTACGCCACAAACGTAAATGCAGTAAACACAGATGAAGAATTGGAAAGTACACAAATGTAGTGTAGCGATCTAGGTCTTGGTGAATTATAATTTTGCCGTATTTTGGAGAATAAGCAGTATGGACTATGAAAGTTTAGAGATACATTGTAAGGTTGAGATGATTTATGCGGCTACATGTTCACATTGCATAGCAGAGCAAGTGCAAAAGCACTTCCTACCACAGTGATGTCAGAATATTTGCATACAGTGTGGCTGATATGCTTCAAAGAAATGAATATGGCTGCTACTTAAAGTATGAATCCATTTGATGATAACAAAGCTCATAAAAAGTGAAATTCAAATATATTTATATCCTGTAATTCATACAGGAAATAACCAAGAAATGACGAATTAACATTAGTCCTGAAAAATGTATTTCTCTCTCAATTTCATTATTGTAAAAATGTTCTGCTTGGAGGAATCAATGGCTTCATTCGGACTGATTTTGATATTTAAATCATTCGCTTGGTTCTCATAACCACTGACATCAAGCATCGACTCTTTATTCAAGCAAATTAGCCTGAAGATGAACAGTCATTTCATGTTTGCAAATATAATCCTAAAAATACCACAGTAAACCACACGATTAATACACTGAGACCAAAAAAAGAGGTCAAATTATGACATTTTTTTGAATAATGAAAGAAAAGAAAAAAAGATGACTTTAGTGGCATGTATAATTAAATCACATTATCTTTCATAAACCATCATTGAAATGTTTAGGGAACCCACACTGAAAAACCACATGTAAAGCTTAAATAAAAATGGAAAAAGAATAAAATCAAAGCAATAGCTTACTGGAAAAATGCAGCCCTCCGTTCTGACTGACACCAGCGATCAGAGGGAAGAAGGCAGCAGAGGTTCAGTCACATAGCAGTTCAGTGCACCTGCGTGCTTTAAAACCCAGTGGAGTGGACGCTCGGGACGGGGTAGAACTTTGAGATTCGGCTCTGGGTGGAGGGGTTAAGGCATGCAGACTCCCCGGTCATTTTGAAGAACACTTCCTGCTCCTGTAGCTTACGGGCGAACTCTTCCTCAAGGGCCTGTACAGAGGGATTTCATGTTCTTAGTAAACGCACTCATCAAACGTGATGAAGTGTTCAATCTTAAAGGTGCATTCAGTAATGTTTTGCTGGACTTATACTGACACCTAGTGGTGTGGATGAAGCATCATCACAAAAGCTTTTCATAGCCATGATTAATTAGCCTGACGTCGTCCTACTCAGATTCTAGTCAGAATATGAGTCTGATGCTGCTCCATTGGGCTGTGGTTATGAGGCGTGTTTCAACCGAACCAGGAAAGAAAATGCATCTGCACTCAATTGGATAGACCTACAACCAATCAGAGCAATGGAGCGACGCATAGTTGTCAACAGAACTCAACTGCACGCACGCTGGAAGAAGTAGAAGAAGAAGAAGAGTGTAATTTTACAATTACGATTACACAGAGTACTTACCAACACGATCATCATTTTTGAGAGAAATAGAAAAGGTGAAGTGATGATTAGGTTACTGTTGATCATCAGTCCATCATCGTATAAACCCGCCCTGACAATTTGATTGCTCCCGAACAGCTCTGGTTTGAGCATAGTTGCTCCACAACGGATCAAGTCCAGAACGAATTTCCTGACCTCAAATGTTCTGGCTAAGTTCGGCTGGCATCTAGGTTAATGATCAATTAATTCTGTGTGAGAAAGTCCTGTAATATGGGGTTTGCCCAAGCGGCAACCACCCCCAGTTTCTCTTGAAGTCAATACGGAAGTGACTTAAACTGCAATTCATCGACTGGCCACTAGAGACAGGCTCCAGAAGGGAGCAGAGCTCGATGTTAAAATGCCCAACTTTACAGCAGAAAAAAAACATGTTTACAGTCTGGTACAAATTGTGGTTTTGGTCTATACGGCTAATTTTGCCCTTCATAACAACTGTGAGGGGGGGTGATTTTTTTTATAACTCATTCATTTACATTATATAATGACTGAAAGTTCTGCATAATCTAGGGCGTGGCCACTTTGAGTGACAGGTGGATTGTCGTTTGTCTGCTGTCTGTTAGTCATCGCATCACCTCAGCTCCGCCCACGTCCCGCCTCTTTGTCCATTTTCTGTTATCTGGGAGTGACGCGCTGACAAGATGGCAACGCCCGACCTTGAGGCTTCAAAACTGCTCTTCAGAACCCTATGGGTGACGTCACGGACACTACGTCCATTTTTTTTTTACAGTCCATGGGTTTGCCAGTGTAAATTTGCCTGGTTATGTGATCTCAACAAAGCATCTTTAATAAGGGAAAAAATAATGAGTGCAGCTTTGTTTAGTGTGATGTTTTCGATGTGATTGCGCAAATCACTGGCGAGCCGCAGAGCACCGCAAGAGCAATTTAGGTTAAAAAGTGTATTCATTTCTCTGAAGCCCTTCGAAAGGCATTCATTTGGACCTTCAACATTTTGGTTGTCATGGAAGTCTATGACGGGGAGAACAATCCTGGAATGTTTTCCTCAAAAAAACGTATATTCTTTTCGACTGAAGAAAGAAAGACATGAACGTGAACGGGAGTGTGTAAAATATCAAGAAATGTTCATTTTGAAGTGAACGAATCCTTTAAGTAAGGTAACAAAGTATTTGTACTTCATTACTCGACACCTCTGTGTGCATGTGATTGGGTCCTTTAGAACTATGGTTCAGTGTCGTACCTTCTTGCGGGGTCTGAGTTTCTCTCTCCAGTCCTTGAGCTCTGCGCTGTGCTCCTCATCCAGCTCCTTCAGCTTCTGAGTCTCATGCTCGATCAACAGATGGCACTTCTCATTCTACAATACACACAAGGCACGTTAACACTTTGTTTCTATGACTCAGTTACCTTTTCATAGAAAAATAAAACACATGCTGTATTGTTCCTGTGGTACTGAATGCTTCAGTGTACCTGCAGCTGCTGGAGTTCTCTGGCGTTGGCATCGCACTGCGTCTGCAGGTCTCTCATCTGATTCTCATGTTTCTGGAGTTGATGGAGACGCTCGTTCTTTTGTCTCTTCTCCTCCTGTGCTGCAAACTGTGCATCGGCCACACAAATATACAAGAATTACTACACAAACACTTAACTACAAGAAGCAAATTTTCTGTGCAATAAGTTTAAATATTTAGGGATGCAGAATATATCTGTACCGTATTGGTTTTCAGCTAATATTGAGAGATTTTAATCAGTATCTGGCGGTATCGGATATACACTCACCTAAAGGATTATTAGGAACACCATACTAATACTGTGTTTGACCCCCTTTCGCCTTCAGAACTGCCTTAATTCTACGTGGCATTGATTCAACAAGGTGCTGAAAGCATTCTTTAGAAATGTTGGCCCATATTGATAGGATAGCATCTTGCAGTTGATGGAGATTTGTGGGATGCACATCCAGGGAACGAAGCTCCAGTTCCACCACATCCCAAAGATGCTCTATTGGGTTGAGATCTGGTGACTGTGGGGGCCATTTTAGTACAGTGAACTCATTGTCATGTTCAAGAAACCAATTTGAAATGATTCGAGCTTTGTGACATGGTGCATTATCCTGCTGGAAGTAGCCATCAGAGGATGGGTACATGGTGGTCATAAAGGGATAGACATGGTCAGAAACAATGCTCAGGTAGGCCGTGGCATTTAAACAATGCCCAATTGACACTAAGGGGCCTAAAGTGTGCCAAGAAAACAACCCCCACACCATTACACCACCACCACCAGCCTGCACAGTGATAACAAGGCATGATGGATCCATGTTCTCATTCTGTTTACGCCAAATTCTGACTCTACCATCAGAATATCTCAACAGAAATCGAGACTCATCAGACCAGGCAACATTTTTCCAGTCTTCAACTGTCCAATTTTGGTGAGCTCGTGCAAATTGTAGCCTCTTTTTCCTATTTGTAGTGGAGATGAGTGGTACCCGGTGGGGTCTTCTGCTGTTGTAGCCCATCCGCCTCAAGGTTGTGCGTGTTGTGGCTTCACAAATGCTTTGCTGCATACCTCGGTTGTAACGAGTGGTTATTTCAGTCAAAGTTGCTCTTCTATCAGCTTGAATCAGTCGGCCCATTCTCCTCTGACCTCTAGCATCAACAAGGCATTTTCGCCCACAGGACTGCCGCATACTGGATGATTTTCCCTTTTCACACCATTCTTAGTAAACCCTAGAAATGGTTGTGCATGAAAATCCCAGTAACTGAGCAGATTGTGAAATACTCAGACTGGCACGTCTGGCACCAACAACCATGCCACACTCAAAATTGCTTAAATCACCTTTCTTTCCCATTCTGACATTCAGTTTGGAGTTCAGGAGATTGTCTTGACCAGGACCACACCCCTAAATGCATTGAAGCAACTGCCATGTGATTGGTTGATAAGATAATTGCATTAATGAGAAATTGAACAGGTGTTCCTAATAATCCTTTAGGTGAGTGTATAGATCTTTCAATGTTGGCTTATATGCGTCTAATACAGATACCAATTAATTAAAATATCTAATATCAGTCAATAACCAATATGACATGGATAAAGTGCATGTATGAGATTTTCATTCATTGGTATCCATCGATATTAGATATGATATTTGGGTTTTTAATTGAGTATGTTAATTTCCCCTATTTTTTATATAGATTATATAGAATTTAATAACACTGAGATTTGCTAAAATAATAATTTAACAATTTAAATATATCATTATACATAAACTATATTGCCAAAAGTTTTGGGACACCTGCCTTTACACAGACATGAACTTTAAATGACATCCCATTCTTAATCCGTAGGGTTTAATATGGGGTTGGCCCACCCTTTGCAGCTATAACAGCTTCAACTCTTCTGCGAAGGCTTTCCACAAGGTTTAGGAGTGTGTTTATGGGAATTTCTGACCATTCTTCTAGAAGCGCATTTGTGAGGTCAGGCACTAATGTTGGACGAGAAGGGCTGGCTCACAGTCTCCGCTCTAATTCATCTCAAAGGTGTTCTATCGGGTTGAGGTCAGGATTCTGTGCAGGCCAGCCAAGTTCCTCCACACCAAACTTGCTCATCCATGTCTTTATAGACCTTGCACTGGTCATCCCCGAACTGTTCCCACAAAGTTGGGACCATGAAATTGTCCAAAATGTCTTGGTATGCTGAAGCATTTAGAGTTCCTTTCACTGGAACTAAGGGGCCAAGACCTACCCCTGAAAAACAACCCCCACACCATAATCCCCCCCTCCACCAAACTTTACACTTGACACAATGCAGTCAGGCAAGAACCGTTGTCCAGGCAACCGCCAAACCCAGACTCGTCCATCAGATTGCCAGACAGAAAAGTGTGATTGGTCACTCCAGAGAACACGTCTCCACTGCTCTAGAGTCCAGTGGCGCCGTGCTTTACACTTTGCATTGCACTTGGTGATGTTAGGCTTTGATGAGCTGCTGGGCCACGGAAACCCATTCCATGAAGCTCTACACACTGTTCTTGAGCTAATCTGAAGGCCAAACAAAGTTTGGAGTCTGTAGTTATTGACTCTGTTTGTGACTTCTGCACACTGTGATCTTCAGCATGCGCTGACCCCGCTCTGAGATTTTATGTGGCCTACCACTTCATGGCTGAGTTGCTGTTGTTCCCAATTGCTTCCATTTTGTTATAATACCACTAACAGTTGAGCGTGGAATATTTAGTAGTGAGGAAAATTCACGAATGGACTTATTGCACAGATGGCAACCTATCAGGGCACCACGCTTGAGTTCGCTGAGCTCCTCAGAGCGACCCATTCTTTCACTAATGTTTGTAGAAGCGTCTGCATGCCCAGTGCTTGATTTTATACACCTGTGGCCATAGAAGTGATTGGAAAACTGAATTCAATGATGATGTGTGTCCCGATACTTTTGGCAATATAGTGTATATTCACACACACATAAACATATACACACAGACGCACATTATATAATAAATAAATATACATCATATAATAAATATAAAATAAATCAGTTCAGTTTTTTAAAAGTGTTTTAGACAAAATATTGTAGTTTTAAGTTTGCCAAAACATGGAAGTAATTAGAGGCAAGAAATGTAACATTGCTGCATAATTCTGCAGAAACAGTTAACTAACTTTGTAAATTCATGTAGACTAGAACAAATTATTTAATTAAAGGTGCAGTAAGGGATTTCTGAGAAACATTGTTGATATTTGAAATCAAGCCTTAATTTCTCCCCCCTGAAATGCACGAACACACAATGCAAGAGTGGATGTCTCTTTATCATAGTAGAAGCAAAGCAAAATAATGCTTCCAATTATTGCTTGCATATGGAGCAGAAACAAAGCAACATCATGTTTTCAGGCCTTCACGCTTCGGCCTCTCCAACGCTGGAATGCTTTTCTGATATTAACAAGCGTCCTAAAGCTCTAGCCTGATCATAACGCTTCTTTTTCCTGTGATATTCCTCTAAACTTTTCTCTTGTAAAGTTCTCTCTTTCAACAGTCTTTCTTCAAATCTCACCGGACATGCTCCCTACAACTATGCTGTGGTGCTCGGTCCAATCCACTTTCAACAACCTTAATCAGAAATCGTTTACTGCACCTTTAAGCCTGAACCTGATATGACCTCTGACCTGTTTGATCCTCTCACGTTCCAGTTCCGGCGTGACCCCTGTGGTTGTGATGCGCAGACTCTTTTTGAACATGGCCATGCGGGTCTTAGCATCACTGCGCTGGATCTTAGGCAGTCTGGTTCTCTCTTGCGTCTGTTTGCTCTTCATCTCCTCCATCAGACGCTGGTTATACCTGTGCATCTGCTCCATTTCCTGTAGAAAAACACACTCCGAGTTAAAAATCCCAAAAACAGCAAGCAGAAGAGCACATATTAGACTGATGTGGGAACTGAAGTAACCTTCTCGTGTCTTTTGAGCAGCTGGTGCCTTTGCATGAAGTACTGATCTTTCAGCTGCTGCTTGTACAGCTGGTGTTTTTCCTGTAGGTGGCGCTCTTCCAGCTCCCACATGGCGGCTTCTCGGGCTGCGAGAATCAGGAAGAACCAAGTTAAATCAACTTTGTTTCCTAATTTCAAAGGGCACCCTGTGGGACAAAAGCTAGCACAGTACCAGAGCACATGGTAAGGTAACTATAGCTATGTTTCTATCCGAAGAAGTGGAATATCGCATAAAACATTTGCGTTCCATGTGTTCAAGAGAACAAAATAATTCCTGGGAAATTGTTGCAAAATATCTGTAATAAAAATGGAAGGGAGAAAATGTGGCTCTTTTTTGCAGATGTTATCTTGTGTTCGGATGCTGGTGTTTGGGAATGCAATCATGTGTGAGGCTTCTGGGAGGGAGGGAATTATATCGAAATCATTCTGATTGGCTCAGGCATTTAAGAATGACCTACACGACATCTAAGATGCTGTGGGATGAAATCGGTCCGCTGGTTGGTCCAATCACATCCTCTTTTAAGGAAAAGTCACGTGTTGTTGTATGTAGTTTATGCTTGTCTTCTTATCAAATAAAAATATATATCTCCCTCAACTGGATGGAAATATACATCTCCTACAATAAGTGGATGGAAATGTAGCTTTTGCCAAGTTGGCATGTGTCAATATTAAAACTATTTTCAACGAGAACTGCAAGCAGTTGTACGGGGCCAAGCCCCAGAAGGGGCTGTAGCGCAATGCAGAGCCAATTTTATAAAGTTGTCCCCCACTTGACTCGAACCCCCTGTCTCTGGTTCAGGTGCCGGTCTCTCATCTTGTTGCGCCACTGGGCACGCATGTGTTCGAACGTCTGCCGAAATTCCATAGTTCTAGAGAGAATCGACTCAAAATGAAGATTTTTTTTAAATGAATGCACAGCATTTAATATTCAAAAAGTTCAGTTTATATCAATCTCAGAATGACTCAATATCTGAAACAGAAGCACATTTTGCAATCAACCAATTGGCATGCTAAGCTTACTAGCATAAAGACACAAACACAGGCAAGGTCAACTTCAGAGACACATTTCTCAGGAACGGTAGCGGATATCACAAATCCGTTCAGTCATTTCTGTGTGGCTCAGTCCAAAGATCATCTGAGCCAATTTTGGACAAAATTGGACAATATTTTAATTTTATTTTTATTTTTATTTTAATTGTGTAATGTTGCTGTTAGGGCATATATAATACCTGTAAAATTATAAAGCTCAAAGTTCAATGCCAAGCGAGATATTTTATTTAACAGAAGTTCCCTTTCAAATCCTACAGCGAACGGCCGGTTGGGACTACATCCTGGTATTTCCTGCTTTAATGACGTCAGTAGAACAGTTTGTCGACTAACCTCCGCCCACAAGAATACGCGAAAAAGGGGGCGTGGTCTTATTGCTCCCGCGTGGATAAGAGGAAGTGTTGCGTTCGGTTGCGTTTGTATAGTTTGTTTGTCGCCATTTCGTCGAGACGCTGTTATTTTCATCCCGGAGTCAAATCACCTTTGTTTGGCTTTCCCAGGGACGCTGTACTTAGAGATCATTGAGCGCATGCATCCCCGTTATGGTGAGAGGCGTGACCTTTCCGGTAACGTGCGCTCTGCGTGCGCTAAGCTGCTGTCGAATCACAACACGGGAACCGCTGGCACAATCAGAACTCGTTACGTGTTTCTGAAGGAGGGACTTTATAGAACGAGGAAATCTTTCAAGCCGTTTTGAGGACAGTGAAAACAGCAGTATACAGATAAGTAAATTGTGTGAAAAATACTGTGTTTTTTTACACGCGAAACATGAACACAAGTTATATTGCACACTGTAAACACAATCAAAGCTTCAAAAAAACACGAAAAACAGGACCTTTAAGGAAGAGTAGCAAAAAAACAATGTTTCACTTGTTTCAATATGGCGGACAGTCACATGTTTGGAAAATGACAAATGAGATATCATCGGAATCGGCATAAGCCAGGGAACAAAATGACACAACATTTGGACAATGTTTTCAAAAGTTATAAACGTTTTGGCCAAAAAAACGATATCTCTAGAAAACTAGCTGGCGCTGTTTTGAAACTTCTCAGGTACGTTCAGGCGATGCTGTCAATCATGCATACCAAATTATGTGCAGATGTGTCAAATATTTTAAAAAATATAGCAATTTATGACAAAATTCAAAATGGTGGTTTGTCCGATTCTGGCGAAATTGATAAATATTACATTTAAAAGTGTTATTAAATAAACTTTAATATTAACATGAAGTGATATGATGGCAAAAGTTAAAAAACATGGGAATGCACCATTAAATATGCCCAATATCAGATGATATCTATAAATTACAAGAGAAATCTCTAATACTGTCTGATAACCAATATTGAGACATTCACTAAAAGTTTGGGGTTGGTGAGATATTTTAATGTTTTTGAAAGAAGTCTCTTTTGCTCTCTTTGTTAGCGTCATTATTTCAGTCTTCAGTGTCACATGATCCTTCAGAAATCTTTCTAATATGATGATTTGCTGCTCAACAAACATTTATGATTATTATCAATGTTGAAAACACTTGTGCTGCTTAACATTCTTGTTGAAACCGTAATAAAAAAATTTTCTCTGAATATGTCTATGAATAGAAAGTTCAAAAGAACGGCATTTACTAGAAAAAGAAATCTTTTGTAACATCATAAATGTCTTTACTGTCGCTTTTGATCAATTTAATTCCTTGCTGAATAAAAGTGTTCATTTCTTTCTAAATGAATTAAAAAGAAAACTCTGACCCCAAACTTTTAAACAGTAGTGTGCAGTGTATTATGTCTCTAATAATGTGGGATGTTGCTGCTGACCACACAAACAGCTGACTAGAGCCCGTCTGAACTGCTAACACAGCAAAAGCTGTGAACGCTCCATTGGGGAGGATGAGAATGACACTTCTAAAGCTAATATTGAGCGGGAATGTCAGTCTGACCTCTCAGGAGCTGCTGCTTGCTGTTGAGACAGTCTCTCTCGATCGTGGCCAGCTCATGCTTGTGCTGCTGAATGATCTTCTTCAGAGCGCTGTCCAGATCCTGCTGCTGCTTCTGAAGAAACTCCTGCTCCTTTAAACACACACAAACACAGCATTAACAACTATCATTGAAACAGTATACATTCATTTTCACTTTCGACAGTGTGTCCCAAACAGAAAAACTCAAGGCTCAAGTTCATTTGGATGAATGAAAGACTCCTGACCTCAACTGTTAATCACTAATCATTCCTCTAAATGGGCCTATATTTAAAGTCAACGTGAATAGAGCTCAGTCGGTCATTACATCAATTCATAGACCATCCCTGAGGGCTAATTCTGCATAGGAATTTGTAATGGGTTTTTAGAATAGCATTTTATTATTATTTATTAGGGGGAAAACGTGTGGTAAACGCTACATTAATCACATTCATTAAAAATCACCATGGAATCTAAATAAATTGATCTTTCTTATTTTTTATGGAATATTGCAGTATTTATTATACATGAATTATCCCTGCACAATTTTTTTTTAAATTCATGTGCCCTCATAATCTTTAATCAAAACAATTGCCCTCCCTTTTGCAGCTCATCTCTTCTCTGATGATGTGTTTACTGGCGTGAGGGCGGAGCAACCTGTCACTCACATGAGATCCACCAATAGCAAACCACAACCATCCAATCAAATCCCCATGGACAAAATCAAGTCCCGCCCTACATTTCTTCTTGTTCGAGAAGCCGTTTCACTTTGATGAACGTCAAAATAGGACTGAAAAGACTATCGTAACTTCCATTCCATGTTGACATTACTGAAATGACAGTTCTGTTGAAAAGAACTGCTTGAACCATGCGTATGGTTTAATACTGGCCAAACTCCTGCAGTTGAGACTAGGGATGTCACAAGTACCGGTACTTTGGTACCAAGTCGGTACTGAAATTATAAAAATGTGACGATACCAGCATTTCTGTAGCACCGGTAGTACCGACTCCCGAGTATATTCGGTACCCACAGCTGCATTCAGGCGCTTTTGTGTTGCGCAGGGCTCCAGACTGTGAATATTAAACTGCAAAATACTATTTAAATATTACTCCTGCATGTTCTGCGTCTCTGTACACGGGCGGGCGCGCTGTAGTCTCTGCCGTGTGTCGCTTTATGAGGACACGAACGCATGAACCGTCACTTTATGAGAATTTACTGTTTCATTTGAGAAAACTGTCATATGTAGAACACAGACACTCAAAGGTCTTCACGGCAACCCGTCAAAATAAAAGTTCTGTTTGTATGTTCAAATGTAATTGACAGAATATATTAGGCTACTGTTGTACAGTAGGTTTAGCTAAGTCTCTATGTAATAATAATATGTCTCTACTAATAATAATAATTATGCCTAGATGGTTGATTATTTTTCACGTGATCTTTTACTTTTAAACAGCATAGAGCCTGTAAATGTTTATGTATTATTTACTTATAATGATTATCATCATAAATAATAAACTTAATACATTTAATACATTTTTTAAAAATAGTTAAATAAATAAAAAAATTATAACAAACATTCAGTGTTGGACCCAAAATTGGTACAGAGTACAGTAAAATTTGTATGGTATCGGTACCGACTACTATAATTTTGGTACCTTGACATCCCTAGTTGAGACCAAACACTGGCAGTAAAAAGGAAAGAAAGTAAAGGAAAGCAGATTTCATGTTTCACAGCACACAGTCAACAGACATGCCGCTTACGTCCTGCAGGGCGGCGCTGGTGAGACTGTCATCACATGAGCAACATCCTGTAACAGTCAGTTAGATCACAAAACCCAGATGGCCAAAATCTCCAGAAATCAAATCACGTTATTTTTCCCAGATATTGATATACATGTATATACACACACACACTGCCCAACCCAAAAAAGTCGCTGTTTGGATTTAAATTCCAAAGTCTATGATTGGATCATTATTGCAGTGATTATTATGTACCCAAAAATGATGCACCTATTGATGGAAATAAATATTGTGATGTTATTTCCATCAAGAGGTGCATCAGTTTTTGGTCAAGATCTTGTATTGCAAGAGTCCAGCTCTCTGTAAAGTCTCCTCCAGCACATCCCAAAGACTTTCAATGAATTTAAGGTCTGGACAGGAGCCAGTTCATGTGTGAAGATGATCCTTCATGCTCCCTCCCAACCATTCTTTCACACTTTGAGCTGATGAATCTTGACATTGTCATCCTGGAATATGGCCATGATGTGTCTTCCATGGATGTTTAAGTAATTAAAAGCTACACACTCCATCAAATAGGGTTAGAAGAACTGATGCCAAACATGTAACATACTAGAAACATAATAATCACTGCAATAATGATCCAATCATAGACTCTTAAGCATTTGCTTATTTAAATTCAAACCTTTTTTTGGCATCATATTCTCGTCCATACCTCTTTCTTGCGGTTCTTGAGCATGTTCTGAAACTTGGAGAGCTCTTTGTCCTGCTCAGCTTTAATGCGTTTGGCTTCGTCTCGGAGACGATCGGTGTGTTCCTGCTCCAGACGCTCGATGGTCTGTTTCTGCTGCCGTTCCATATTCTCCACCTCCGTATCATAATGACGCTTCTTACTCTAGTGAGACAAGAAAACACGGAAATTATAAAGCAGATCTACAAGAATCGCCATTAAAAACACTGAATATATAGAAATAGACATGCAAAACAAATATATATTACTCCAAAATGTTGCATTAGAAAAGACAAATATTTGAGAACATGAGAATCTAGAGATCTTTGCCTGAAGACAACCAAAATTTAGTAAAAAGTTAATTTAGTTTAAAAAAAATGAACAGGAAAATGAATGTTGACCAGGTCATCTGGCACAGGTGGCTTAAAATACTGACCTCCCCTTAATAGTCAGGCACAGATTACACACTCCAAAAATAATGAAGCTGTTAAGCATGTGATGTAATTCAGTGATTCCTGCCAGTGTTTCTGGGACTGGTATCACCACTTGTCTCAGGAGAGCAATCAACTAACTAACTATCTAAGGCTATTAATGTAAAAACAAAAACCTTTAAAATCATAAATCACATCAGAAGAGTTTCTTGGCAGGCTTTGGTTGACTGTGGTTTCAAGGTGCCATTTTAAAGTGAAGAGTTGTCTTGTATTATTTTTGTCCTGGAAATCAGGAAGTATTTCAGTATAGAAGGAGGCACTTTTCTTCTGTATCCTTGATTTGATTGCTATTGGATCCTTGATATGATCCAGTTTCATCAATGAAACATCGATTCCTATCCTATTGTCTTTGTTTGTTCTGGCTCACCGTGACTTCCTGTTCGAAGCGTCTGTAGATCTGCTCTCTCTGCTGCTGGAGTTTGTTGCTGAGCTGAGTTTGTGCTCTATGCTCCTCTTTCTGCAGAAATCTCAGTTCCCTCAGCTCCTGACGCCTGAAACACACACGTTTAACAACCATTTTACACTGATCCAACAACAGACCCACCTATGGTGTTTAACCTGTTCACTGTTTAACCCCTTCTGTCACCATTTGCTCAACCTCAAGTTGTTTCAAACCTGTAGGAATGTCTTTCTTCTGCTGAACACAAAAGAAAATATTTTTTAAGCATGTCCAAATAGTTGATGGGCACCATTGACTTCAATAGTATTTCAATGGGGCCCATCAACTGTTTGGTTTCCCATAATCTTCTAAATATCTTCTTCTAACAGGATCATTTGTGTTCCAAAGATGAACAAAAGTTATGGGTTTGGATATGAGGGTGAGTATTTAACGACAGATTTTTTTTGGTTTTTGTGGATGAACTAACCCTTTAAATCCATAAATTCAACAGCAAAAGCCAATTTAGAAACATCACTGAGTAAAAAGGCATTTTATTACTTATTCCAGTCAACATTAAACCGCATTCACAACCCATTTTACTTCTGAAATGTGACAAGTATAAACTGGAACCATTGCAGAGGATCATGCATTAAAGGGATAGTTCACCCAAAAATGAAAATTAGCCCATGATTTACTCACCCAAGCCATCCTAGGTGTGTATGACATTCTTCTTTCAGACGAATAAAATCTGTGTTATATTAAAAAATGTCCTGGCTAATCCAAGCTTCATAATAGCAGTGAATGGGAGCTCAAAATTTGAAGCCCAAAAAAGTGCATCCATCCATTATAAAAGTAATTCAACCTACAAAGAAAGTGTAACGCCTCTCATAGTTCAAAACGCCCGCGCTATGTCTGACGTTATACGTCACGCCAGTTACGTTTTTTACGTAAATATATGGAATATGGAAGGCCGTTCACCGGAAGCTAGGTATTCTATTTTATAACGTGTTAAATATGGATATTTTCTTACAAAAACCCATCAATTCCCTTCAGAAGGCCTTTATAAGCCCCCCAGAGCCGTGTGGAGCACTTTTATAATGGATGGATGCACTTTTTTGGGCTTCAAATTTTGGGCTGCCATTCACTGCCATTATAAAGCTTGGATTAGCCTGGACATTTTTAATATAACTCAAGATTGTATTCGTCTGAAAGAAGAATGTCATATACACCTAGGATGGCTTGAGGGTGAGTAAATAATGGGCTAATTTTCATTTTTGGGTGAACTATCCCTTTAAGTAGGTAAAGATTGTATTTATATCACGACTTTAAAGACTATGACTGTATTTTTATTGTTTTCTTAGTCCCATACTTTTCTTATAATGACAATAATTTTAGGATAACCAAATAATAATAGTAATTATAATCTATAAATTGTTTAAGATTGATTCTAGACGTAAAAAAATAGTGGACAAACTATTCTGGAAATGACACTATCCAGTCTAACAGGAAGCGCTCCCAGGCAGGAACAGGATGTATCACTCAGCTTGTTTTATGTAAAACATACTAATAAACACTGCACAGGAAACTTTTTGTCACTTTGCGGTATGAAAACAGCCCAACACCTCTTTTATATCACCCAGCCGTGAAAGATGAGTGGACACTTAAACCCACTACCAGACTGTGTGCATTTACCAACACAGGAGAATGAGAAGAGAGGCAGAAATTTCTGTTACAACATGAAATAAGCAAACCCAAAGTTTTATCAATGAATGCAAATATGACGCAAACAGAGCCGTTAAACAGCTGATGGCTCACCGGAGGAATCTCATCTCCTCGCTTTTGGTGTCATTGTCTGTGATGATCTTTGATGTCGTCACGCTGACTTCCACACCATCCACGATGAACTTGCGAGTCTTTTTCAGAGTTTTTTTCTGCCTCTTGTTGTCCTAGAACAACAACAAAACATACTGTTTAATACTGTTTGGAAATACTGAATAAAAAAACAATTCCTGATGTTTTTCAGCCTTTTGAATATACGATACTTTGTGGATTAAATAGCCTTAATTTATTTGTTCTTCAGTAAAAATCAAGTAAAACAACATATTGTTTTGACCAAACAGCCTTGTAGCCTAAAGATTCAAAATGTTTAAATGTTAAAACTTAAACCCAGTAAAATAAATAAATAAAATGCATGTCATTTTGTTACACAGACTTTTGTTAAATAAATAATTCACAATATATATATATTTTTTAATAATTTAATTAATTTTTATTTTAGCCTATAGATGTATGAATCCATGATGAAACTTAAACTCAGTATAAATTAATTAATTAATAAATCCAAAATAATGAAGACATGGCTTTTTGCACTAAATTTCCACTAATAATTTCACAAAATATATATTTTTTACACTATATTTAAATGTTTTGGCTATGGAAATGTTCACTGAATTAATAATTCACACCTTTTTAATCTATTTCATTTAAAATATTTAAACATATTAATCGCTTAATCAGTAAATCAATCAGTCTCTTTCCCTCATGCTTCCTCTCTCTCTAATAACAGCATAAGTCAACATAAGTCAGCATATCTAAAATGACGTTTCGGAATAAGCAACGCTCTGTGGATGAGAGGCGTAAGAAATTAGTCCTACACACAAGAGTGTTTTAGGCCGCGTTCACAATTGTAGTTCAGTTCGCTTGGTCCAAAACCAAAAAAAGTACTGGTCCACTTAGCGCTCAGCCACTCGCATTGGCATTTTAACACTGAACCTAATGGCATAGGGATACATGTTCACAACCTGATTGGTCATCGTTTATTACATATATTTCTCGATGAAACTTGTCGAACATCCAAAACAATGCGGTGTTCTGGGATAAATGTGCTCGTTGTATGTGCGTAGCGTAGTACTTTGACCAGCTGAGAACTCGTGAAGAGCTTATCAAATGTGTAAAGGAGTCAAAACAGCGTCAGGAATCCCTCCGTCACACACACAAACCAAGATCTGCTGGGATGGGCAACATCACAACTATGATCAGGGACAAAAACCTGACGAATGTCTTGAAAAACAACATTTCTTGAGGCGTGGTAATCGCGGAATAATTGACTGAGGGTCACTGAAATATTAGAAAAATGCACTTCACGTCGTGGCCGCATTACCACCTCGGTTATGCATTATTATTTGAATAATTCTAAAGGCACGTTGTTGATTATTCCTTACTTTAACACCTGAAATTTAAATCAGAGAGTATACTGACTACACTAATCTTGCGATGTTTCCTTGTCTGATGACTAGCGAGTATAAAGTAATGACAGAATTCAGAAGGTCACCTGTTGAGAGATGGATCCTGGCTCCTTGGACTTGCTAATAAAGCTGGAGATGGATAAGTTCAGGTCTATGCTGCTGTTGTCAGCTGTCGAACTTATTCCCGAGTCGGAGTCCTGCTTCTTCACATATCTGGGCTTCACTGGGCTTTGATTCTCCACCAGTGCAGGTTTCTCCATTTCCTCAACCTTCTCTACTTCTTTCACTGGAGATGTTGGGCTGGGCTCATCAGGCTCAGCTTGTTTAGTGGGCTCTGTTGGAGTCTCCAGTGAAGCAATGTCTGAAGCAGGCACTTCCTTTATGAGCTCACCGTTGCCCACCACCTCCTTATTCTCTTCCAGTTTCTCTAAATCAGGTTTGGCTGGTTGCTCTGTGTCAGCAGGAGACTCTGGAAGAACAACCTCTGCTTCTACAGCCTTTTCTTCAGCTTTAGGTTCTTGAGACACTTCCAGAGCTTGTTCCTTGGATCCAGGTACCGTTACATCCTGGATGTGGTTCTCGTCCACCTTCAGAGGTTCTTCTTCCTTCTTTACTCCAGCTATAAGATTATCATCTGGTAGCTTGGGTGTAGCGACTTCCTCTATCTTTTCAGGAACAGGCTCCAAGGTGGATGGCGACTGCGGGAGCTTCTCGTCTTCAGAGCTTCCGATGCTAGCGTCAGATGGTGCGCGCTTGTGTCCGCGAACCTGAGGGAAAGGTCGTTTTGAACAAGTCAGTGGATGTGCAGCAAAGATGTACAACTAAGACAAGCATCACTGCTACTGTTGCTCATACATTTTGTAAGGAATCAAAACAAAGCCCAAACATTAAACTTTATCACGCAACTCTTTCCTGCTTATAACGAAGCAATCAGGCTTACAGATTTAATTTAAATATTCAAATGTGCAATATTGAAGAAGGAAAAAAAATAAACATGCAGCTGTGAAATGAATTCCAACTCTACCTCAGGACATTCAACTGACCAACATTCATCCAGACTTTGTTTAATCTTGCTATGAAAAGTGTTTTAAATGTGTTGGCAGTCTTTATAATCTCTTACCAGGTTTCCTTCATGATCTTCTTCCTCCTCTTCCTCCTTCAGCTCCTCTAACTCCTCTGTGACCTCCGCCTTGGCCTCAGCGATGAGCTCGCGCAGGGGTCTGTTGTCAGTTACACTAGTCACAAACGGGTGCTGCACAGATGAAGGGAACTACTATTACTACAACACACATATAATATTTTCATGTGTAATTTTTAATAAGATACTATTAATTTTAACATTTAAAAAAAGCAGTCAGATTACTCTGTTCCAGACAAATTCTTGAAAATTGTGGAATTTTATCATTTCTCTGATGTTATTTGCAATTTTAAGAAAATAATACATTTATTTAAAAATGTATTATATTAATACAAAAAATTATTAGTTTTTTTTTTAAGTGTCTGCTTTATGTTAATGTCCCTCCCCCTAATATATTTTGAATGAGGAATATAAAAAATCTGGCCAAAACCAATAAGACAATAATTATTTCGATGTTATGGCCAATAATCCAAATATGTTTGCTATTAAAATTGTACTAAAATTGCACTATATTAACTAAATATAAATGTAATATGAAACATAAATTATATCAAACACTGTAAATGTCAGAAGTAAAATAACATTGTACAATGTGAAAAAAAAGCATAAAAATTTGAGATTTGCTTGTAAGATTAAATTTAACAGTATTATAAGTTTTCAAAGATATTGAGAAAAAAAATTAGTCAAGTGTGTAGAATAAAACAAAACAATGAGAAATATATAAATACATTTTTGAAGGAATTAAGAAAACAGTCTAAAAAGTAAATATATAATGTAATATAGTATAATATAATATAATACCATATTTACACAAATTTATTTGACATAAATCATTAAATTTTGAAGCCTGTTAGAAAACAGATGGCTAAGTAAAATTAAAATAAATTAAAATAAATTAAAATAAATAACAGTGCCATTCAATTATTAGTTTTCAATTATTAACTTTAAGTGAGCATTAAATGAAGGTAAAATCGAAATGTAAAAATAAGTAGAAATGAGCCTTCAAAATTAGATTTCCAATAAAATAATACAAAAATTAAAACTCTAATATTGACTGATTATCTGATATAATGTGCATCACTATTTGGCTTAGAAAAAATGAAGCCTAATTTAGTGCCTTTAAGATTTATTGCATTGTAAACAAGAATTGCTGCAACCCAACTACCCGACAGACAAGAGGAAATCGTCCCATGAGGATCCCAGTCTCCAGCTCTTACCTTTCTTAGCTTTGACACCTCCTGCAGACAGTCAATAGCTGGTAAGAGAATGTGCAGCTTCTTTGATACAATCAACTTAATTGGAGGAAAACCTGAGTTCTGTATTTTCAAGCCCATGTTGCCTCTTCAGAGAGCAGAATCTCCCCTGAAGTGTTGAGCACTTGTGAATGTGCGTGTGCGCAGTCAGTGCTAGGCTGACCTACTTAAAGCTTCAGAAACAAAATCTCCTTTGCTGACGTCAACTCTAAAGGATGAAGGCTGGTGCAGAAAGTGCCTGACACAGACAAATAAATGAACAGCTGCTGATTCATGTGGCGAGAAAGGCACCTGGGCCAGCAGGTGGCCGAGCAGCAGGGTGACGACGGCGAACGAGGGGCTGCTGCAATACTGGCTCAGGTTAGGGCAAGCTCGAGTGGATATGGCCTTAGATTATAAGTGTTGAAATAAAGGTGGGAAAAGTCAATTCACCTGAAGAAGTTGTGCTGTGTTCCACCTGTTGTCCACGTTCTTATCCAGCGCGTGTTTCAGGAAGTCACTGAACTGAGGAGACCTGCAGATGGATGAAGAGAAAGCCATTAAAAGTAAACCTAATGGAAGTGTGGGTGTAATATTGTGACAAAAAGGCTATAAGTAAGCAAGTAAGTAAGTAAGTAAATAAATAAAAATTACATAATTATATTTGTCTACAAATCTAATTTCAGGGTTTTAAGATCATGAGAAAACACACACACACACACACACACACACACACACACACACACACACACACTAATGAATTAATTAATTATATACGATTTTAAAATTAATATTAAAATTAATCTGTACCATCTCAGTTAAAAAAAAAATTTGAATATTTTTTTTTATTCATTGTATATTTAATTGTGAATCTTTCCCCTATTTTTACATTTAGATTATTTTTGCCACCATTTAACGCTCTCTTAAAGTTATTCTTTGAAAACACTAATAATTTAATATTACATTTTAATATCATTTTAAAGGAGATTTTCTTTAGGATTGGTTATGGGTCAATATTAGAGTTTTTTTTATTTATATTTATTGTATACTTAATTGTGGAGGCTCGTTTCCCCTATTTTTACATATAGATTATATTTTATGTTTTGCTGCTCAAGAAACATGTATTATTATTATTATTATTATTAATGTTGAAATAAAAATAAATCATCATATCAGAATGATTTCTGAAGGATCATGTGACACTGAAGACTGGAGTAATGATGCTGAAAATTCAGCTTTGATCACAGGAATAAATTACATTTTAAAATATATTAAAATAGTTATAAAATCCTTATTAATAGCTGTAAAATCAGTTATTTTACATTATAAAACATTTCACAATATCACTGTTTTTACTGTATTTGTAATCAAATAAATGCAGCCTTGGTGAGCAGAAGAGACTTCTTTTAAAAACATGAAAAAAATCCTACCGGTCAAAACCTTTTGAACGGTAGTGTATACACATACACAACAAATCACATGGTTTTGTACCATTTTGAAGGCTGCTGGAGAGTAGGAGGGTCAGCTTTGGCGATCTTGAGCAGAACTCTCATTGGGTTCATCTCGTGGTTGGGCGGTTCGACCTGGGCCAGCTCGATCAGAGTGACTCCCAGAGACCAAATGTCAGCCTTATAGTCATACGGCCTGTCCTTAGACGTCTCGCACATCACAACCTCTGGAGCCATCCTGAATGAAAGAGAGTGATATCAAAGTGCCAGCAATGCCAATGTGCGCAAGTACAAGTGGTTTCATTTTATGAAACTCTAACTTGCCAGTAAGGGGTTCCAATGAAAGAGTCTCTACGCTGGATCGTCTTTGTGTTCTTGGCTGACACTCCAAAGTCCGCTGAAAGGTACAGAAAATATGCTTTTTGGGAAACGTTCTGCGTAAAATTTCTTCATAATAAATGCTGCTTTCTTTGATAGTTTGTGATCTAATGCCATGACATTCAGTGGTTTAAGTGTCCATTTAGGTAGGTTTTGTACACCAACATCACAGAATAATTTACATCTGGTCAATGACGTAATGTTTACACAAGCTGCGGTTTAGCCTGACATGTAAATGACCCTCTTCAGTTCCTCTCTGTATCTTTTTGTGTCTCTTTGTCATGTTATTACGTAAATGTGAAGCTGCTCATTTTCGGATTCTATACAACTGCGACAAAAACTAAAAACACTCCACCATTACTCTAATAAAGTTCAAGATCACACCTAACCTGTACTCAGCAGGGTCCCCACAGTTCCATTTAAGGCCATAAAAAGTCTTGTTATGAGAAATGTGTTAAACGTGTTGCTGTTGCGTGTTCTACGTGCTCGCAGTTTCAAAGCAGTTCACGCTGAAGTAATAGCGCACATTTATACCATTTATATTAAATATATATATATATATATTTTTTTTTTTTTGTAAAACGACATAGCTACAAATGCTGTTGAATGAGTTTAACTTCAAGTTATTATCTTTAAAAATATATATATATATGTAACGATGTTTGTTCGTGTGGGAAGAAGGAGGCGGGAACCGGCGAACAATAAACAATAAACTTTAATCAAATAAACAAACAAAGTGAAAGTAAAAGCGGCAGCCCCTCACGGACGACTGCCGCACACATACATAAACAAAACCATAAATAAAAATACAAATCATAGTCCAGGCCTGGTCCTCTCTCGTCCTTCACTGTCGTCGCTCCTCCTTTATACTCCCGTCACTCCTCCGCGTCATCATAATAATGAGCGCGGCCTCGTCCCGCTCTCACGGTCCCTCAGCCTCGCTGCCCGCCACAATATACATTTTGTTTCAATACTACATCCATATTCTTGCACAACAGCGTTTCACTTTTTCCACATTTTATGTTACAGCCTTATCCCAAAATGGATTAAATTCATTATTTTCCTCAAAATTCTACAAACAATACCCCATAATGACAATGTGAAAGAAGTTTGTTTGAAATCTTTGCAAATTTATTAAAAATAAAAAACGAACAAAAATCACGTGTACATAAGTATTCACAGCCTTTGCCACGACACTCAAAATTCAGCTCCGGTGTATCGTATCCGGTTTCCACTGACCATCCTTGAGATGTTTCAAAAACTTGATTGGAGTCACCTGTGGTGAATTCAGTTGATTGGACGTGATTTGGAAAGGCACACACCTGTCTATATGAGGTCCCACAGTTAACAGTGCATGTCAGAGCACAAACCAAGCCAGGAAGTCCAAGGAATTGTCTGTAGACCTCAGAGACAGGATTGTATCGAGTCACAGATCTGGGGAAGGGTAGAGAAAAATTTCTGCAGCTTTGAAGGTCCCAATGAGCCTCCATCATCCGTAAATGGAAGCAGTTTGGAACCACCAGGACTCTTCCTAGAGCTGGCCGCCCGGCCAAACTGAGCCATCGGGGGAGAAGGGCCTTAGTCAGGGAGGTGACCAAGAACCCGATGGTCACTCTGACAGAGCTCCAGCATTTCTCTGTGGAGAGAGGAGAACCTTCCAGAAGAACAACCATCTCTGCAGCACTCCACCAATCAGGCCTGTATGGTCGAGTGGCCAGATGGAAGCCACTCCTCAGTAAAAGGCACGTGACAGCCCGCCTGGAGTTTGCCAAAAGGCACCTGAAGAAACAAAATCCTCTGGTCTGATGAAACAAAGATTGAACTCTTTGGCCTGAATGGCAAGCATCATGTCTGGAGGAAACCAGGCACTGCTCATCACCTGGCCAATACCATCCCTACAGTGAAGCATGGTGGTGGCAGCATCATGCTGTGGGGTGTTTTTTAGCGGTAGGAGCTGGGAAAATAGTCAAGATTGAGGGAAAGATAAATGCAGCAATGCACAGAGACATCCTTGATGAAAACCTGCTCCAGAGCGCTCCGGACCTCAGACTGGGGCGAAAGTTCATCTTCCAACAGGACAACAACCCTAAGCATACAGCCAAGATAAAGGAGTGGCTACAGAATTTTGAGGAAAATAATTAATTTAATCATGAATCATGTTTTTTATTGCAGAAGGCAATGATAACATCAGCATAGAAAAAAAACAAAGGGCAAATATGATAAAAGAAAGATGCAAATGAAATAGACTTTCCAGGTACAGTGGGTATACATAAAAACAGCATTCAAGTAAGAAATGGAATAATCAAATACAAAAATAAAACTGCATATATTCTTCACTGTATGAATAAAACTTACACTGATTCTTTTATCAGGCTGCTGTCACTTTAAGAACTACAGTAATGCACAGATCCAATAAACTGATACACATACATGATTTCTTCCAGACGTTTACATTTACTTAAGACAAAAACTGTTTATGTGAACCTTGTGTGTTTTTGACACTTTAAACGCAATAAGACGGTACAGAGACTTTAGTTTAGAACACACGCTGTGACAGCTGTTTCTGTGCATGCGCTTTAGGTATGTGTGCTAAACATTTTTAAACTAGCAAAGCGTGCAGCACACACACATCATACATACATGTATATATACACACATATTAACACAACATTTAATTAATGTATATTTCATGTATAAATCTGACTCATTGTTTTTCTTTAAAAATGGTTTCAACACTAAAATGTGTGGTTTATCTTTTTTTTTTTTACTTTGTTTTTGTCAAAAGCTGTATTATTTGAACTGCAAAGTTGTCTAAATCAATGTTTTTATAGTCATTCTACAATTTAGGATGTTACCATAAACATTGCTCTAGACACGCTTTACTTGGGGAAGCACAACTTGACCATGTTTTTGGTAATTACGAGCAAATATGCCTGCAAACTTAGTCTATCCTCTCCATATGGTATTCATTTTATTTGAGCAGGTCTTAAAAAAAAAGGTCATAAAAAGCCTCTAAACTAGGGATGGGCATTTCAAGCAAAAATTATATTCGAAGATCGCTGGGAATTATTCGATTTTTATTCGAAAATCGCAACTCCTCCCCCGCATGCATGCATGTATAGGCTACACACATAAACAGAGAGAGAGAGAGAGAGAGAGGGAGAGAGACCATTCACACTCTCAATCTGTATGATAACAAACTGTTTAATTCATTAGGGAATAGGCTATATCAACTCAAGCCATATTACTGTAACATGCTGAAACATATGACTGTAATGTGACATCGCCCCAAGTTACCTGATAAATGCCACAAGTCTACAGCGTGCGTGTGAGACGATGTGTTATTCTTCTGTTGTCTCAGGGCGTTTTTACTCTGGCATTTTAGTTCGGAATGGGGCACGGTTAGCATGGAAAATTGCTAATGTGAAAGCTTACCTACAGAGCTTGGTGTGCACTGAGGTACCGACCCCGAGAACACACAACCGGAGTTCGGTTGCTCTCGGAGCTGAGCCGTGATTCACGTGAATGTGCAAACAACACTCGGGTGCGCACTTGTTCTGGAAGAAAGTAACCAGCGCATGCGTTTTAGCCGATTACAATGTCATTAGTTCAATAACATACACGTAAGAGATGATAGTGTTGATGATTTAGCGGAGATACGATCGCGAGAGCGAGCCTGCAGTGTATTCGCGCATAGAGTGCAATCAGGGCAGCAAATTAATGGCAATTCAGTCTCCTCAAAAGAGTCTGTTTGCAAGCAGCAAAGCCGCCTTCAAGCGACACACATACGGTAAACCCAAGTGTCATTTACTCAGCTGCACATAATAGCACCAAATTAATTGAAAAAAGCCCAATATATTGACCCGCGTTCTGTTTTCTATCACGCCCGTGCAAGTTTGTGATGACGCAAGATGAACGCAAATGCACCAGGGTTCAAGTTGAGTGTGAAACCAGACCAACACTGATGAGGCGGAGGGAACAATCAGACTCGGACCGCAGCAAACGTGTCCAGTATAAAACACCCTGAGAGCTGACTGGCAGCTTTTAGGTGTGTTATTGGCAGCGCCTCTGATTACATGAATGCGTCAGCACCACATCAGCACCGACAACATGGGGATTTTTTTTGGACGATAATCGCACATACTATTCGATATTCTATAATTAAATAACTAATCGAATATTCGAAAATCGCGACCCATCCCTACTCTAAACCCTCTTGCACATCCACTCACCCAGTTTGACGTCTCCATCTAGTGTGAGCAGGATGTTTCCAGCCTTCAGGTCTCTGTGGATGACCTTGTTGTCATGCAGATAAACCAGCGCATCCAGAGTCTGTTTACAAACCACCCTGATCTGCGGCTCCGTCAGAGGCCTTTCCAACTCTACACACATATGGACATACACAAACACACTCATGTCATTTATAGATAACCAGCTAATATTACCCATTACAATAACCTCTCCTGTTTTCTAACATCTTAGTTTTGAGTTGTGTAAAATTAGTGGTTGATTCTCAAACTAATTTCTCACATGAGCAGGTTCTTGCAACAAATTTAAAAGTTACCATTTAAAATGATGTGTCCTACACTGAATGAACTCACCGAATCAGTCAGAGTGGTTAGTGAATCAACATATGACTCAATTACTGAACTACAACTTCTTTTCAAGTTGGTTTCAGTCAAAATGAAGCAAATTTTCTGTGCTGGAGGTTCGTGAAAGTTACATAATTATCATTTTTGACTGGTTTTGTGATCCTCCGCTAAGCCCTGCTGTCATATTTTCCTACCTGTGCTAAACATGGAGCAAGAAGCAATCACATTGAGTGAACTGCCACAGGAATTACTATATAATATCTGGATTAAACGTGCATTTATATTGAGTAATTTTATATAGTGGCCAAAAAGGTTTTTTGTTTAACTTTCTTGAAATGCAACTAAAATGAGAAAAACTTCATTGTTTTGTACTGAAAATATCTGCTGGTGAGAAAATATAATGTTTATAGCTGTAAAAAAATATATATATTTCAATGTGATATGGTCTACTACTTAAACTTGACATATTAAGGGCCATTATATTTTTTGTAGTTTTTAAATGGCGTTTCAATAAAATGTGCATATTGTGATATACTGTACAAGCATTATCAACAAACACTTGAAAGATTATTGACGTTAATTTCGGCTTACATTACTATTCAGCAGTTTGGTGTAAGGTTTAAACAGTTAAAAAGAAGTCTCACCAATGCTGCATTTATTTGATCACAAATACAGTAAAAAACAGTACTATTGTGAAATATCTTTACAGTTTTAAAGGGGTGGTAAAACACGATTTCACTTTTCTAACTTTAGCTAGTGTGTAATGTTGCTGTTTGAGCATAAACAACATTTGCAAAGTTGCAACGTTCAAAGTTTAAAGCAAAGGGAGTTGCTTTTAAAGAAATCAATTTCTAAGGACTACAGCAAACGGCCGGTAGGGACTACTAGACATTCCTCCAGGGTCTCTGACATCACCAGCCCCAATATTTACATAAACCCCTCCTCCGAGAATATGAAATAAGGGGGGCGAGGCCATTTTTTATTGCTGTGGGGAAGAGTTGTTGCGGTATATTTAGTAGGCTGGAATGTTGTTGCCGCAATGCCGACGAAACGCTGTTATTTTCATCCGGATAGCCGGTCCACTTTGTTCAGCCTTCCTAGGGACGGGGGGGTTAGGGATCAATGGTTAAAATTTATTTTTAACTCGGTTCCTCATAATTATTACCCAAATCTCGCTCTCTGTGCTGCACATTTCACGGAGGAAAGCTTCCACAATCTTCGCGAGTTCAATGCAGGATTCGCACAACGGCTTGTCCTGAAAGATGGATTTAAAAACAGAAGCTTTTTACGGGCCACAACCTGTAAGTACGATTTATTTCTCGTCGACGTGTTTTCCTGTAATAGTTCGTATTGTGCGTTGTAGCAAGGAAGTAAACAGATGACAACGCTGTTTGGCTCAGCAAACCAGTTTGTTAAATGCTCATTCATACTTAACGTTATACGATAAACACCTAATGTTACAAACTTTTTTTAAATCTCAACAGCGAACTTGGCATTAGTGTAAATGATTCTTTGATTAGAGCTTTTATGTATTGTTTATCTACAGGCATGCTAAACATGGTTCTGTGTGTGATTTGGCTACTAGTAAAGCCAATTTTTAGTGTTCGTTTTGGGTTAATAGTTCTTGCGACAGATATTTGGCTATAATAGTTCTAAAAATACAAAAGTAACAGTGCCATTCAGTAGCGATCACTATAGATCCGCAGTCTTTACTCTTGAGGACTGAACAGGTTCTGCTCGATCATCTTCACTAAAATTGTCTGGGTCCGATTCGGGCTCAGATTGGTATGGTTTTATTGACGCCATAGTTTCTAATACTACCAAAGCACAGTCTGCCGGTAAAGGGAAGGGGCGTGACGTTTCCGACAAACGTGCACTAGGCGGTTAGCGAATCACAACACACTGGGCCAGCTAAACAATCTGAGCCCATTGCGTATTTTTGAGGGACTGGCTTCATACAACCCGGAAACCATCAGATTGTTTTTACAAGGAGGGACAGAGCAGTGTAGAATAAAGGTAAAATATATGAAAAATAATGCAATTTTTAAAAAACTAAGCATGATCACATGTTCCAGTGCACCCCACAAACACAATCAAGCCTTCGAAAGAATGTGTTTTACCACCCCTTTAAATAACTCTTTTCTATTTGAATATATTTTCAAATATAATTTATTCCCGTGATCAAAGCTGAATTTTCAGCATCATTACTCCAGTCTTTAGAATCACATGATCCTTCAGAAATTACTCTAATATGATGATTTGATGCTCAAGAAATATTTTTCTTATTATTGAGTTGAAAACAGTTGTGCTGCTTAAAATTTTTATGTAAACTGATATTTTTTTTTCCAGGATTCTTCGATTAATCGAAAGTTCAAAACAACATTTACATATTACATTTATTCATTTAGCAGACGCTTTTATCCAAACTGACTTACAACTGAGAAATACAGGAAGCGATCCTACATAAAGAAAAATCACAAAACGTGCTTGAAATACTAAGCTTTGGACATTGCTTAGAGTAGCATAAGCTGGTAGAGTTTAGACTCTCTGCCCAAGCCCAAAATAATATATATATTTTAGCAAAGTAAGAACTAATACTACATCTAAGAAACAAATGTGTACTAAGTTGCACAAGTCAGGATTAGTCTAAAAATGCATGTTAAACTCACAGCACATGCAGTGATGAAGCGCAGCATTCTGAACAGAACCGCTCTGAGACGCCAGTCATGAGCGGCTCGCGTGAACAGTGCGCTTTGCTAAACTATTTCTTTTTGTTTCGAAGCTAGACATTTCAAGCTTTCTATACACATATTTCTCATGTCTGTGAGGCGAGTAGCTGCTGAGTTTGGGTGTATTTATGAAATATGTTCAAGAGCAATCGTGATCGCTCCGGCGCCTCCATGTCACGATTATTGTCTGCTATCGCCTATTTGCTTCTTATTTATTAAATTCAGGCAATTGGCTGATGAAACATTTATTCAAATTAAGATACAATTTATACAAAAACGAAATTCACTTTAAAGAAAGGCTTTCTACAAAACAAAACTTAATGAAGTGGTCAAAATAATTTCTGACCCACTCGCATCTTTGCACTTTTCATAATCAGATGAAATTTAAAAATAACACTATAATATTTAAACATAAATATGAAACAAAATACATTGTTTAATGGCTACAACAAGTATAGTAGGCTACAGTAGCCTACAGATAAAAGCCATGCCTGCTCTGGCATAGAGCGGGTTATTGAGCTGAGCGTCACACCGGTCCGCTTCCCTGATTACAGGCTCGTTCTCGTCAGAACACCCACGTATTAAAAAATGGTCCGGTTTAAACCGGGCTCGGTTAATGTGTCGGGCCGGATCGGGCTCGGTCACAACGTGCATGGTCTAATCTAAGCTATATAAACTAAATAGGAAGGGAATAGAGGAAAATGTAGTTTTTTTTTTTTTTAAGATGAGATTAAGTGCTCATAGAAGAGATGAGTTTTCAGCTGTCATTTGAAATAAAAATATTTTGTAGCATAAGTGTCTTTACTGTCAATTTCGATCAATTTAATGCATCTTTGCTGAAAAAAAAAGTTAATTTCTTAAAAAATTAAGAAAAAAAACATTTCCCACTCATACGGTCTCACACACACACACACACACACACACACACACGTATATATGTATATATTAATATATATAATATATTAATAGATTTATAATATACACGTTTTCCTGTGTAAATTCTGCTGCATATTATGTCTGATTTATTTGTTTTGTATAATTTTTTTGTCATTCACCCTTCTGTGTAACTGACCAGTCTACCGTACTTATTATTTTTATATATTTATTTATTTTGTTTGTTGCTGTTGATTTGATGTCCACTTACTGTTGCATGGCTGATTGATTGTCTACGTCATTTTGTATGTCAAAAAGAAGAGAAATTAACCAAAAATTTGATTACTGGCCCTAAACTTTTGAACACCAACACTGTGTAAATAAAGACTCAACAGATATAATGCTACAAAACACCTTGTTTAAAAGACACTGAATAATCGATATATTGTCGCTCATAATTTGAACAGAATTGATTCCCTGTGGGAATAATCAAAGCACAGTTAAAGTTCATCTTCCCCCTTAAAAAAAAATGAAATGTGTTGTTGAGTAATGGAAAGCAACTGGCCGACGAAAGTGACCTTTTTCCTAATGCAGCCTTGCATGTCAAATGCTTTGTGTGAACTCACCGAGCATGACCGCATCGACGGCCCCACCGGCGCAGAACTCTATCAGGATCTGTACACAGAAACATGGTGGACATGAAACTGGAGACTTTACACAAACACAATCACACTGTTTTACAAAAGCAACCATATTGTGTTTCATCAGGCAGACAGAGATTGGCATTCTGCATTTATTTTTCAATGTTCAGCCGGGCACAATGGCAGCATTATGCTTTTGTAGACGAATCTGTTTATCCTATTGTCGTGAACACACCTACATGAACCTGCAGGCGCTGGTTTAAAAAACAGACTAAGTGCACTCATTCATAAAACCATTGTTCATTCAACTCACTCGAAAATCTAGAACACACTTCAGTTTTAGTGCAGAACTCCACAAACAGCAGAATATGCTGCACATCGGTGGATAAAACCAGAATTACAGTATCCAACGTCCAACAACAGGACATACTGCCCACATTATTAGCCTTACAAAACAATTCACGCAGGGCCGTGATTAGTCAATAGTGGTGCATTGCAGGGCCATGATTGGCCAAATAAGCTACTGAGTCTTGAAGGCTTTTCTTGCTCCTCCTCAATATGGTGAATGACATAAGAGGATCGAGCAAGAGAGGCCTGCGTGAGCACGAGGAAGGATGAAGGCTTTCTACACATTAGCACAGTGCCGGAAATTGAGTCATTTCTGTCCTAATAGGATTAGAGTTTCTGTTAACACCACGGCTGGGGCTAGTCATCTGGAGAGGGTGGACAGGTATTGGAAGAGACCGTTTACATAGTCAATACTGAACGACAACAGTGTTTCCTGTATCGCAAGTCTGGAGTGGTACTACAAATACTATATTATATTCTAGGCGAGAGAACTTGAGAGACAAAAGAGGTGCTGAAATACACTGTTTGGCCAAAAAAAGTCGCTGTTTGGATTTAAAAAGGCAAATGATTGGAGTCTATGATTGGATCATTATTGCAGTGATTATTATGTCTCAAGCATGTTATATGTTTGGCAGCAGTTCTTCTAACCCTAAATGATGGAGTGTGTAGGTTTTAATTTCTTAAACAACTATGTAGGAAAACACATCATGGCCATATTCCAGGATGAAAATCGCTGGAACGTCCCAATTCGCATACTATCCATCCAAAATAGTATTCGAAAATAGAATTAGTACATCCCAAATCGTAGTAAGTTGAAAAGAGTATTCCAAAGATTCCCGGATGGTCTACTATTTCCGGTCAGAATTCGAAGTGCAGATTGACGCACACTCTAACGGCTGATATTGCCCACAACCCATTGCGAGTTAAACGATGATTCGATTAGAACTACAAAAAACAACAAACCTGACGGATGTGCGAGTCCGACGGTTAAGTAGAGGTTTAGATAAAGGGGCTTGAGTGATCAATTATCAGTATTTAACCTGTCTAAAATATATTTATTCAATGTTATCCACATTATATTTCACCTGCAGCAGCATTGTGAACTTTTCTAATGATACGTTTGGCCATTAACTTTTAAATGCATCATTATATTCAAATTGAAAACACATGAGGAGAATCTCTGCATTAAAGACTTGCGAATGGCAGATCAACGTGCAACTGCATTTCTCTCCGATACAGTAGGAAATTAAATTGAATGTGGAGGATTTGAACTGTGACAAGATTGACAGGGCAGTTTAAACGGTGACGGGATGCACGTAACTAAGTCCATTTAAGATGAACAAGTAGTATGTCCCAAAGCTTGCTTACTCTTCTGCTACACACTCAAAAGTATGTACTTTTTCTTCACAAAAAGAGTACATACTTTAGGTCATAGTATAAGTAGGCTAATTAGGACGCAGCAAATCAAGATTCATCATGCTCTTGTCTTGACCAAACAACAAGATAAAAAAATGTATGCGCCTCTTGATAACAAAATATTTCCATCAAGAGGTGCATACATTTTTGGTCAAGATCTTTTATTGTCAATGCAAGAGTCCCTCACTCTGTAAAGTCTCCTCCAGCATATGCCAAAGACTTTCAGTGAATTTAAGGTCTGGACTTTTTGAGCTGATGAATCTTGACATTGTCATCCTGGAATATGGCCATAATGCGTCTTCACAGCAGTAATGATCCAATCATAAACTCTTAAGCATTTGCCAATTTATATCCAAACAGTGACTTTTTTTGGCTGAGCAGTGTATAATACACGACTGTTCAAAGGTTACATATTGTGGCTTTAAATGCTCAAGATCTTAAAGCAGGATTGATTAAAATCTAATGATTTTTAGAACTACATCTTTATCATTATCGTCCTTGTGTGAACAGGCCTATGCTACTGTGTACATACAGATTCAGCGCTGAGAACAGTCACTGTTATTCATGCTCTTGAACGCCGTTCTACTGTGGGTGAGATGTTGGTTTTGACCGGTGGCTATGATAACACAATAGCCCACACAGTGCTGTCATTCAGTCCGAGAACTACAATGGTCATACTCGACACACAAGATGAGGCTTCCTTTCCAACTCTAAAGTGTAGGATTCGGTTTATTTGATCCCATTGATCCCACTGTCTGGATAACTAACTGGACTAACTAACTAAGTGGCATCTGAAATTGATGTTATATTTTCTACTAATGCATATGAAGAGGAAACTTCTTCACACGGACTACTGAATGGTATTACTGATACCAATGTGTTATTTATCCTGTTCGAGCAGCAAATGGCTGATGAATAATCCAGTTCAAACATTCCGTGAATCACAGCCAAATCAAGGCACTCCTACATCTACATAAGGAAATGGGTGAGGCCAATATCAGTCCTGTGCGGCAGGATCCGAGTAAAATATGCACATCTCTTCCACAATGTTCAGTACCCAATGAGGCTGAAGGAAATAACAGGAGAGGTAAAATAACACTGTTCTTTCTGTGAGAAAACACAACATTATTCTGACATGTGAATCTAAGTCTTCCTTTTCTGGAAAATCTCACAAAATCTTTCAAGAACATGTTGCTAACTCCCCAACTTCTTAACTTCTTAACTCCCCAACTCCTCAACTCCTCAACTTCTTAACTCCCCAACTCCTCAACTCCTCAACTCCCCAACTCCCCAACTCCCCAACTCCCCAACTCCTCAACTCCTCAACTCCTCAACTCCCCAACTCCCCAACTCCCCAACTCCCCAACTCCCCAACTCCCCAACTCCCCAACTCCCCAACTCCCCAACTCCTCAACTCCCCAACTCCTCAACTCCCCAACTCCTCAACTCCTCAACTCCCCAACTCCCCAACTCCCCAACTCCTCAACTCCTCAACTCCCCAACTCCTCAACTCCTCAACTCCCCAACTCCCCAACTCCTCAACTCCTCAACTCCTCAACTCCCCAACTCCCCAACTCCCCAACTCCCCAACTCCCCAACTCCCCAACTCCCCAACTCCTCAACTCCCCAACCACTCCCCAACTTCTTAACTCCCCAACTCCCCAACTCCTCAACTCCCCAACTCCTCAACTCCCCAACTCCTCAACTCCTCAACTCCCCAACTCCTCAACTCCCCAACTCCTCAACTCCCCAACTCCCCAACTCCCCAACTCCCCAACTCCCCAACTCCCCAACTCCCCAACTCCTCAACTCCCCAACTCCTCAACTCCCCAACTCCCCAACTCCCCAACTCCCCAACTCCCCAACTCCCCAACTCCTCAACTCCTCAACTCCCCAACTCCTCAACTCCCCAACCACTCCCCAACTTCTTAACTCCCCAACTCCCCAACTTCTTAACTCCCCAACTCCTCAACTCCCCAACTCCCCAACTCCCCAACTCCTCAACTCCCCAACTCCCCAACTCCCCAACTCCCCAACTCCTCAACTCCTCAACTAAACTCCTAACTCACTTTCAGCACCACAATGTGGAACCAACTGTACAGGAAGAATAAATAAAATAATAAATATTAACTGTATGTCCAGGTCATATTCACTCCAAAATCAAGGGAATAATGAACCATATTTTGCTTAAAATATATTTTGCTTTGCAGAATGACACTGACATTTAAGTGCTAGAAAAATAATTTGATAGTTTAAGTACACTATTGAGATTTGAGGTCAGTAAAAAAAAACGTTAAAATTTAAAAAAATTAAGCAGGGATGTATTAAATTGATCAAGTGACAGTAAAGACATTTATATTGCTATAAAAATATGTTTTTTTATATATATATATATAAATACTGTTATTTTGAACTTTCAATTACTGTATTTTTGATGAAAAAAAAATAGCATAAGAGACAATAAAAAAATAATACATTTAAAAAAATCTTACCAACCCCAAACTTTTGAATGGAAGTGTACATCAAGGTTGTATTTTTGCTTAAATTTTAAATAAAACCATTGTACTAAAGCATTTATAATAATACAATAAAAAATATAGTAAGGAGAACCACCATTAAAAATAAGTAGGAATGAATCCCCTTTCTAATGTCCATACTGAAGTACAGCTGGACTGAAGTGACCTGGAAGCCGAGTCCACTTCCACTGCACAGGAAGGAAATGGTCAACGCAATGAAAAATACATTGTGGAGCAAAGAGGGCACTGACAAAACGGCAACAGACAAAGCAAAGCAGGCTACTTTTGGTATGAAACAAAGTCTCAGCTTTCAAATGTTGTCATTTAAAAAAAAATTAAATAAACAATAAACATTTTGTGACTCTTTAATGTGTCATGACAGATTGCTGTGGTGCGGCACGTGAACCAATCATCTCTTCCTATTAGTTATAGCATGAAATAAACAAGAATGAACATCAGAAAGTATGTTTCAACAGCGGAAATACGTCAATACACACCATTTAACAATTCCACCGCCGTTAATCTACTAACTCTCCTGTCTGGTTTGTATGTCGGACAAAATGGCGGATTCGGTGTTATGATTAGTCAGATCGCCTGTCAATCAAACTCCTGAGGCATATTAACATAATTAAACAAGATGGATCAAAATAATTCAACAAAATGGAGTCAGATTCCAAACGTATGCAGTGGAAAAGAGAATAGGAATAAATAAAAGCACGAAAAATAAACAAAATCCACTCACCCACAGTTTGCTCTCATAGTAAAATGCGTCAAGCAGCTTGACGATATTGGGATGATCACATGATGCCAAGATGTCGATCTCCACCATGTAGTCCTCCAGCTCATCTTCAGTTTTGGTGTCAATCACTTTTGCAGCAGCACAAATGCCTGTCTGCTTGTTCTGAGCCTGAATAAATATGAAATTAATGTTAAAAAATGGCATTTACACATAATAAAATCACCAATTTTAGTGCGCGTATGCTATAACTTTAAACAAAAGCAAAATTGGTTGGCAGACACTTTGGCTAACATTTTGTTAGCGATAGAAAGAATGAAAAGTGATTAAAAAATAAGGTTATTCTTTACTATACACATTCTGATGTTAAACTACTACGACTCAGACTATGTGCACATTTGCAGACTACGTATGATTCAACACATAATCTTTTAACAACCAGTAAATAGAGGTAAAAAGTATTAATTAGACTCATGCAGCCAGCGTGATCCAGTCCGGCATTCAACAGAGATCACATTCAGTGTCATTCATACTGAGGCTTTCTGCAGTGCAGAGCTTTGAAGGTCACAGAACAAGTCTACCCAACAGACGGCTTTTGTAAACGGGTGTAATTACGGCATTTAGAATGCAGCGTTTTTCAGTAGTGAAAAATTAACCAGGTCAAAGACTGCTGGTTTATTGCAGGACGATTTGAAAAGATAAAATCTGCAGTGGTTTTATTGTATCTGGTCACGAAGTATGATGCATTTGACATTATATGTTAGAATTCAAACTTTTGGCAACAAAAAAAAAACTTAGATTTAACCCCTTAACTATCACCTCGCTTTTTGAGCATAGGCATGAAAATACACTTTCCAAACCTAAATGGTTGTAACTTAAAAAAAATGCTTTGGTCTTGTTTTAAAGACACTCAGCAGACTATGCTTTAAAAAAAAAAAACGAAAGTATGAAAAAGTAATGAGAGTTTACATTCATGTAAACCAAATGTACTGTACTAAACATTTTTACTTTATATAAAATATATACTTTGGCAAATATTTTTTTAACTCTAAATTACTATAAAATCAAAGCAATGTCTAAAGTAGTGTTCCAAATTTGCAACTCTCCGTTGGCGTGCAAGCTGGAAAAACCAAACTCTGGTCAGGCCAACCACATCGTGTATAGAGTCGGTGGGCGGGCTTAACATAATGACGGCAGAGTTGTTATTAAAGAAAAATTTAAATTAAAGAAGCTGGCGAACAGCGGTCTTTCGAATCGACTCTGGAAGACTTGGAGTTAAAGGGTTAGTTCACCCAAAAATGAAAATTCTGTCATTAATTACTTACCCTCATGTCGTTCGACACCCGTAAGACCTCCGTTCATCTTCGGAACACAAATGAAGATATTTTAGTTGAAATCTGATGGCTCTGAAAGGCCTCCATTGGCTCAATGGTACTCTACACTGTCAAGACCCTTAAAAGGTACTAAAGACGTTGTTACAAAGTCCATCTCACTACAGTGGTTCTAAAATAACTTTATGAATAGGCGACAATAGTTTTTGTGCGCAAAAAAACCCTAAATAACGACTTACATAGTGATGACGATTTCAAAACAAAGCATCATGAAGCTTCGAAGCGTTTGGACATTGTAACGACGTCTTTAGTACCTTTTAAGGGTCTTGAGAGTGTAAAGTACCATTGTGCCAATGGAGGACTTTCAGAGCAATCAGATTTCAATTAAAATATCTTAATTTCTGTTCTGAAGATGAACGGAGGTCTGACGGGTGTCGAACGACATGAGGGTAAGTAATTAATGACAGAATTTTCATTTTTGGGTGAACTAACCCTTTAAGCTTTTCTTTGAGAAAAGAACAAAGAACGGCACTGAAGTCATTCTTTAGAAAGGAAGATGTGTTCAGAGTTTTGCTGACCGGATATGGCGAAAGTTTAATCTATCATCTAGCTCCACTTCACCTTCTTCATTGCTCTGGTTGGTTGTAGCGCTATCCTATTGCGTGCAGAGGCAATTTGAAAGGCAACCGTTAATCCCGCCCCTCGGATTGAGCCCTGCCAATGGTGTGTTCCCAGACCCAACATGGTAAATGGTAAATGGAATGCATTTATATAGAGCTTTTAACAGACCTACAGCCATCCAAAGCGCTTTACATTTTGCCTCACAATCACCCATTCACACACTCATTCATACACCGACATCAACATCTTGATGTGGGTCTGGATTGTCAGGCAAAAAAATAGCCATTCCATTTTTAAAATTTTGATGCACTCTTCTGTAACAAATTTATAAATTTCTATCCAAATTTCACTTCTATCACAAAACATATGGAACCGTGAGACCCTTTCCGACAATATGTTGTTTTTTTGTGTCAATATTAGAAAAGGTTTTGATTATAAAGTAGTTAAAACTATTTTCACAACATGAAACATGACAGGGGGAGGAGCCCGCAAAAAGGTTTTAGAGTACAGTTTCCATGGTAACGCAATGTTTAAACAGGATGATTTTTGAGTTAAGCTTTCGAATGATACCTCATCTAAGACGATTACTAAAATGTGTGTCATGAAAAAAGACCTGATATATATTTTGCGTCCTGCTAGTGGGACGGTGACAGTTAACGAGGAAATAAAATGATTACAAATAAAACATTTGAATACAATTTGAATTAATTCAACAACACAAAAATAGCATTAAAAAAGTATTATGACAAAAAAAAAAAAGTCAGAGAGCCTAGTTTTTAAGAGTCCTAAAACGATTTCACCCACAGGAAACATGCTTGAAAACAGTCATTATTTGTGTTAATCTGTTCACAGTAGCTCCCAAAAGAACAACAGCCACACTGAGAAGAAAAGCAACAAACACCAATGTCCAGAAAACCCTCAATCCAGCAGATCATTAGACCCTTTACAAACCATCAAACTTGATGAAACCATGGGGAAGTATGTCATTGTTTTGACTGTATACACTAGAGGAAATGGCCTTAAAAATAATATCCAAATCACCCCCATCCCACTAACAAACTAAGCAACAATCAAGCAGACTGGACACTACAGGCTGAGGTCATGTGAATGACAATGACAGGGCAATGAATGTGCATACTAACCCTATATTCTATTCACAAGAAAAGTACTAGGGTCCAAAATAACAAACTTTTGCAGCAAGAAAAAATGAAACAATTCAATGTGTGTTTGTTTTACCTTGAACACCTTTCCAAAGGCTCCATCCCCCAGTTCCCCCACAATCTCCCATATTTCCTCCGGATTTGTGTCCCTGTGCACGTGATCATATTGTTTTTTCTTCTTCTCTGCGCCCAATTTAAAGATCTTTCTGAAATTAAAGAAGGACATAGCCAGATCTCCCACAGGTTGGATGACAAAGAAGGGTTTCTTTCAACAAACGTCTTAATAGGCGTAAAGCAATGCAATTGTTATTGCATCCCCATTGTTCAATCTCTTGTCTAATCAGGAAATAGTCTTGAGTGTTGACATGTTTGTCTTTGCACGGTGCAATTGGAGAACTTGATGTGTTAAACGAGCAGTCATATAGGGATAACAATCATGTCACTGCAATAATGCTCAGACAAAGGAAAACTGATTGATTCTTCTAGCTATTCTTGACTCTGAAATCAGAGGTCAAGTGAATCATATTTTCAAAATAAAAAATAAAGCAATAGTGAGAAGGCGATCTTGAGTGATAAATCCGGCGTCTAGCTCTTTCAGGATCAATCATGAGGTTGTTGTTCTTCGGAGTTTCATCTAATCCGTAAAAAACGTCCAGTTTTTCCTCTTTCTCTTTAAACAAAGTCTGTCAGGAGGCTGACGAAATGTTTATATATCCGCTACTATAGGTCGTACATCCTCCGGTCCTGGATTAAAAGCGAAACTGCGCCAAACGCATGATAAAAAAGGCACAATAGTTTTTGTTTGGAGAAACTATGCACCTCCTGCGTGTGCGTGATACGCGCGGCTCCTCTAATCAAGCGGATTTGTTGTCGCTGTGCGCGTTCACGAGGAGAGGCGGGTTCTTCGCTGGGGTTCGGTCACACGCGCCTGCGCTTTGCTGTCGCCTGCCGTCGTGGATGTTATCACTAGATTGCAAATACATGTTATTATCTTCTCCACAAAATATACCCTGCTAAACATTATTAAATTAAATAAAAAAAAGATATAGATGTAAGCGGTAGCTTTTGCAAGCAGAGGCCGGAGACAGCTGTTCATTTATTTTGGCACTGCCCTTATGTGTCTTTTTTTTTGGCCAAATGGGTAACACTTTACAATAAGGTTATTAGTTAACATTAGTTAATGCTTTAGTTAACATGAACTAACCATGAACTAATAAATCCTCTGTTCAGCATTAGTTAATCTTTGTTTACGTTGGTTCATAAAAATACAGATGTTCATGGTTTGTTCATGTTAGTTCACAGTGCATTTACTAATGTTAACAATATTTTAATAATGTATTAGTAAATGTTGAAATTACCATTAACAAAATAAATAAATGCTTTATAAGTGCAGTTCATTATTAGTTCATGTTAACTAATGTAGTTAATGAACCTTATTGTAAAGTGTTACCACTAAATGTACTTGACTTTATTGATGAAATGTAGATGGACATTTTATTTTACAGTGGAAAGATGTTCTTTTAGGCATTATTGTAAACTCCAAAGATAAACAGACTTGCACTTATTTGATTAATTTTTTATTTTAATGGCCAAATTTCATATCCACAAATGTACATTTTCAGGTAAAAAAAAAAACGTTTTATAGCATTTAAAAATGAAGTGAAATATTATATTGAATCTATATTACCCTCGAAGAAACAAAAAGCTATTCGAATTTTGCAAGCATGTCGGCTATTCCTATAACTGTGTTTATTTTCCCTCTAGCATTTCAAATGTCTGTATTGTTATTGAAACTTCTGGATTGTGTTTCTCTGTTATTGTTTCTCTGTTCAATAATAATGGGAAAAAAATCCATGTAAGTTAATAATAATATTCACGTTATATGCCGAGTTTATCATTTTTGAACACAATTCACAGAATACTAATGCAATATATATATATATATATACATATAATTATTTAGTATACGTTTTGTATACGTTTTTGTTCCTGAACCATTTGAAACATCATATTTATATTTTCCCTCAATATATTTCTGTTTTATTTAATATTATATCCATTTTGCCTGGTTCCGCTTCATTGCTTCCTCCGAACTTCAAAACTACTAAACGTTAGCGTTCACAACTTGTAGTCAAGGCAACGGACGCAAACGGAGGCAGATCTAGTGTTCTGATTGGTTGTCGCTTCTCTGTTATCTTGACTGACAGTTTAATGCGGCGTCGTGATTGGTCAGTGTGGCTATTTATCCTCTCGGGGTAAAGAGCTTTAACGTGTTGAGATTTATTTTAACTCACTCGTTTTCATTTGCCCAGAACCACTACAAGAGGTAACACAAGCTAACTTACACAACCGATACGCTGTCTTCTGCTTTGTCTGTATTGAAAGCAGAATCTATTTGAAGGTTTTATCGTGCGAGTTTCATATGTACGGTAACTTTTACGTGTGAATGATTTATGTGCCAGTCGGTGTCAATGCAAAACATACTACTTTTGGTGCATGTTGTGGTTTGCAACTATTATCACTAAATATTAAAATGCTACAATTCACCATTTGTTACACCGTTCATGTTTTATTGTTGCACGAGACACATTTTCAGTGACGTTCAGACGTAGTATCTCAGTTGCCATGCCAACCTCGTTGTGGTTTCATTTTATCAATTTTGCTTGAGAAAACTTTAGTAAGTCAGAATAAGATGATTTGGTATAATTAAACAAGTCGATTTAGAGATGCTCTATAGCTCTCAATATCCACCGAGAGGTTTGTTTTTCGTATTAAGTAAATAAAATGTCGAATGACTGGTATAAACATAAACGAATGACTGGTAAAAACATTCAATTTACTCAAAAATCATTAGTGAGATAAAGAGGGCTATTTTAATTTGTTGTATTGGAATTTGAATGTATTTATTTATAGGTTGTAGTAACATGGTAGTTCCAGCAGGTGGCGTCAAAACTGTATCAGAGAGACTGAACTAAGAACATGAGGTTGAGATGTTGCTTTATGCCAGAAATGCAAGACTAATGTTTTAAATGAATGATCTCCAAATGTACCTCTCCTGTTCCTCACATTTACTTGAACGGCTGGAAGATTATTTCTTTATTCCTCAACATATTCTGATCCAGATAAGGAGGCCGAGGCACTGAGAAGGATGCTGAGGGCCCGCCGTCGCTCTACCAGCCCCGCCAAAGGGGCATCTACCCATCGCAGCCCCACCAGACACTCACCTGTTAAAGTACTAATAAGCCATCATTGCAGTAATATTAGTGAGATCAGTTTTGTTTAATGCTAAAAGAAACTCTCTCTCTCTCTCTCTCTAGGGTGGCACTTATGATTCAGAGCTAATGAGGGTGTTACGGGAAAGAGATGAACTGCAAAACATGTTGGAGAAACACGAGCGGCATCTCTCAGAGATCCAGGCCAATGTTAAAGTGCTCACGGCCGAACGGGACAAGACCAGAATGCACTACCAGCAGGTAGACAGTACCGATTTTTGAATCAGGTTGGATGTGTTCAAACTGGACATGTCACACAGAGTATAAAACACAAAAACCACATAGTTCATTCTTAGTGGCTGGTGTTTAACTTGCAGTTTTATGTCGGGGAGGTATAGACAATAAAGGATTTTACAGAATGGATTTTTTAATTATTCAAATATTATGATGTCATCACATTTGTTTTTGTCAAATTATGATATATATTCATATATTTATTTATTATATATTTATTAGTCTATATTTATTATTAGTATTATAACATTTTAATAATGTTTTGGCTCCTCTACAATGACAATATACAGCTAAAACAATTATTTAAATTTATATTGATTAAAATATTACATTAAGTAATAAATCAATATTCATATTTTAGTGCAATACTTTGTGTATATATATATATATATATATATATATATATATATATATATAGTTTGACTACAGTGACAATTTACAGTAAAACAATTATTTAATCTTATATTGATTAAAATATTAAATTAATTAAACAATATTATTATAATTAACATTATATACTTTTTAGTACATGCATCAAATGTGTTATTTTATTAGATTTAAAATTATATATATATATATATATATATATATATATATATATATATATATATATATATATATATATATATATATATATATATATATATATATATATATATATATTTGCGAGATACTATTTTGATAATTTATTTTGGCTTCACTACAATGCCAATATACTGTACAATCAATAATTACAATTTATATTATTATTGTATTAAACTAATAAAACAATATTAATTTAATATTTTAGAGCAAATATTTTTAGCACATACATCACATTTAGTTTGATTAAATCATTATCTAAATGTTTATATTTTATATAAATATATAATATAAATACACATCATATACAGTAGTTGTAATATTGGTGTATATATATATATATATATATATATATATATATATATATATATATATATATATATATATATATATATATATATATATATATATATATATATATATATATATAATATTTTAATAATTTGTTTTGACTTTACCACAATGACAATATACAGCAAAAACTAATATTTCATTTTGGGAACAACATATTTACACTCATAATTTTTTTTTCAAACACAGAAAGACAGCATTCCCCAATTATATATAGTATTTCAATAAACAGTGTGCCCTAACTCCCTCTGCAGGCTCAGGAGGAGATAGCAGATCTACGGCGGGAGGTGATGAGGTCAAAGGCAGCGCGAGGGCCCAAGAGCAGTGTGACCGCTCAGAGCATCCTGAAGCGAGTGGAGGGCGAACGGGACGAGGCCACAGCAGACCTCAACCGCATGACCACAGAGAGAGACAGCCTGAGAGAGAGACTCAAGGTACGATCTCCAGCAGCCTGACTGGCATATGTGCTGTATCACATTCATGTTCGCTTGTACATCCCTCTTATGAAGATGTTATTTAGGAGCACTAAAGGAAAATCACTTACGTACTAGAGTACAGTAATAAATTGAGTCATCTCACTGGGGATAATACCAGGAGAGAGGTGTGCTTTTTTTAGCCCGCTGAGTGTATGTGTGTTCCCTTTGAACTGCACGTCGCCTCAGATCTCTCAGGAGACAGCCATCAGCGAGAGAGCTCACCTGGAGCAGAGGGTGGAGGACCTGCAGGCTGCTGTACTCACAGTAAGAGCTCTGCATTAATGGACCAGTGACGACAGCTGTACATTGAACACAATACACTTACTAGAGTTCAGAGGAAAGCGAAATCACCAATGAGATCTCAATTGTTTCTTTTAGACAACAATAAGATTAAATTGAGAACAAATGGAGTCCTATTTAAGTCTAGTGAGACCTGTTTTCCAACTGAACTCAGATGTGAACTCATCATTTTCATCAAATTCTTCCAAAACCAAACTATATGTCTGAACTGCTATCCACATTTGTTTATGGCTCTTTATTCGTTCTGTTGTAACATTTGCAATACAATTCCATTTGTTTATATTAGATAACTGCATTAATTAACATGAACTAACAATGACAAATACTTCTAATCTTAGTTCATGATCATTTCTACATTTATTAATACATAATTAAAGTATCTGTTACTAATGGTAACACTTTACAATAAGGTCTCATTGGGTGATGTTAATAATGCATAAACTAACAATGAACAATTCATTCATACAACTTTTGATTTTACTAAAGTATTAGTAAATTAAAAATAAATTGAAACATAAAAATAAATGCTTTAGAAGTGTTTTCATTGTTAGTTCATGTTAACTAGTGCAGTTAGCTAATGTTGACAGATTGAACCTTATTGTAAAGTGTTACCATATTATTTAATGGACCTGAGCTAACATGAATTAACAATGAACAGTTGTATTTTTATTAACTTTTATCAAAGATAAATTCTGTAACAAATGTATCCACAAATTACCCTTTCTGTAAGTCAACAATTGTCTCATTTGTTTGTTTTTATTTCTTTATTTCTAAGACATTTTAGGAGTAATACAGAGTCAAAATGGATATTTGAATTGAAACCTAAGTGTATTATGTGCATTATGAAAGCTCTTAAGCAATATAATTTCCCTATTGGCTATATTATACTATACCATACTATACTTTACTATACTATTCCATACCATACCATACCATGCTATATTATACTATACCATACCATGCTATACACACCATACTATACATACCATGCTATATTATACTATACCATACTATACTTTACTATACTATACCATGCTATACATACCATACCATACTATACATACCATACTATGCTATATTATACGGTATGCTGGGGTATGTCAGCAGAGACATACCATACCTCACCATACCATGCTATATTATACTATACCATACCATACATACCATGCTATACTATACCATACTATACATAGCATACCATACCATGCTATATTATACTATACCATACTTTACTATACATACCATGCTATACTATACTATACTATACTATACCATACTATGCATACCATGCTAAATTATACGGTGTGCTATGGTATGTCAGCAGAGACATACCATACCACAACATACCATGCTATATTATACTAAACCATACCATACATACCATGCTATACTATACATCCCACACCATACCATGCTATATTATACTATACCATACTATACATACCATGCTATACTATTCTATACTATACTATTCCATACCATGCTATACCATACCATACTATACATACCATACCATGCTAAATTATACGGTATGCTATGGTATGTCAGCAGAGACATACCATACCACAACATACCATGCTATATTATACTATACTATACTATACATACCATACCATGCTATATTATACTATACTATACATACCATACCATACTATGCTATATTATACTATACTAGGGGTGCTCCGATTGATCGGCAACCGATCTCTATCGGTCGATAATCGCTTTGGGATGATTGATCGGCGGTCTCCAAAAAGGCCGATCTCATGAACCGATCGCATGCTGACGACACATAAAACCCGCGCCTGCCGTGAGAGCTAGGGCATGATATGCAGCGACACCGTCTCATTCTCTTTCCAGCGCGGGTAAAATAATTATAATGCTGAAGGTGAGGTACAATTCATATTTCTATATTAAATAACTTACGCAGTGAAAACTTTCGGTGGGACGTAAATTCACAAACAGCGCGCGTGAATCACCGCGTGCGCGCTCTCTCTCTCTCCCTTTTGAAAATGCTCAAATGGCTTCACATCAGCGCATCGCATGTGCACTAAAATCGAGCTGCACAGTTGACACAGGATTTGCCACTTTGCACAATCGAGGCAGTGTCGCATCGTCACTAAAGTTTATCATTTGCATTTATTTTTGAGTCTTGCCTGTGTTCAAACCGCTCAGCACTCGCGCGCACGGTCTGGAGAGACGAGTGAACGTTTGTGCAACTACATGTATCCGTGTTCGCTCTTAAAGTGACAGCTGTCGAATAAACTGCTGCTTGATGAACCTTTATGACACTCACTGCTCTTGAATGACTAACGTTTGCAACCTTAAGTGTAAGGATTAATCTAATTTAATTTATTCAGGGAAGACCAATATTAATTTACATTTGATTTCTTATTAAATGTCTTAAGTATTTCTTACCTCAATACTGTTAGACCTACCTGAAAAATTGTTAAAACAAAAATGCACTGCATGATCAAATATTTAGGTGAGATAATTATATACATTTATTATATACATGTATTTGGGTAAGATGGCCTACAGTCGCCATAAGTTATCTCATTTTCTAAAATTAACACTTTGTGGTTCTTCAAGATCTTGACTCTGTTAATTTAGAGTTAGTTTCATTTCTACAAATGGTGCAAACTCTGCAAGATTATAGATAAAAGATTGCCATTCTGTGATCGGCAGTGATCGGCAATCGGCAGATCATGATCTTGGTGATCGGCCCCAAAAATGCTGATCGGAGCATCTCTATACTATACCATACTATACTATACATACCATCCATCCATCCATCCATCCATCCATCCATCCATCCATCCATCCATCCATCCATCCATCCATCATCTTCCGCTTATCCGGGGCCGGGTCGCGGGGGCAACAGTCTAAGTAGAGACGCCCAGACTTCCCTCTCCCTAGCCACTTCCTCCAGCTCTTCCAGGGGAAACCCGTGGCGTTCCCAGGCCAGCCGGGAGACATAATTCCTCCAGCGTGTCCTAGGTCTTCCCCGGGGCCTCCTCTCGGTGGGACGTGCCTGGAACACCTCCCTGGGAAGGCGTCCAGGAGGCATCCAAAATAGATGCCCGAGCCACCACAGCTGGCTCCTCTCGTGTGGAGGAGCAACAGCTCTACTCTGAGCTCCTCCCGAGTGACCGAGCTTCTCACCCTATCTCTAAGGGAGCGCCCAGCCACCCTATGGAGAAAGCTCATTTCGGCCGCCTGTATCCGGGATCTTGTCCTTTCTGTCATGACCCACAGCTCATGACCATAGGTGAGAGTAGGAACGTAGATCGACCGGTAAATCGAGAGCTTTGCCTTACAGCTCAGCTCCTTCTTTACCACGACAGACCGGTATATCGACTGCATTACTGCAGAAGCTGCACCGATCCGTCTGTCAATGTCCCGTTCCATCCTTGAACAAGACCCCAAGATACCTGAACTCCTCCACTTGAGGCAGGAACTCTCCACCAACCTGAAGTGGGCAATCCACCCTTTTCCGACTGAAAACCATGGACTCGGACTTGGAGGTGCTGATTCTCATCCCAGCTGCTTCACACTCGGCTGCAAACCGCCCCAATGTACGCTGAAGGTCCTGGTCTGAGGAGGCCAACACGACAACATCATCCGCAAAAATCAGCGACGAAATCGTATGGTTTCTTGGCTGTGCCTAGAAATTCTGTCCATAAAAATTATGAACAGAACCGGTGACAAAGGGCAGCCCTGCCGGAGTCCAACATGCACCGGGAACAGGTCTGACTTACTGCCGGCAATGCAAACCAAGCTCTTGCTCCGGTCGTACAGGGACCAAACAGCCCTAAGCAGGGGGCCGCCGACCCCATACTCCCAGAGCACCCTCCACAGGATGCCACGAGGAACACGGTCGAATGCCTTCTCCAAATCCACAAAACACATGTGGACTGGTTGGGCAAACTCCCATGAACCCTCCAGCACCCTGAAAAGGGTATAGAGCTGGTCCAGTGTTCCACGACCGGGACAAAAAACACACTGTTCCTCCTGAATCCGAGGTTCCACTATCGGCCGAATTCTCCTCTCCAGTACCCTGGCATAGACTTTCCCGGGGAGGCTGAGAAGTGTGATCCCCCTATAGTTGGAACACACTCTCCGGTCCCCCTTCTTGAAAAGAGGGACCACCACCCCGGTCTGCCAGTCCAGAGGTACTGTCTCCAACCGCCATGCGATGTTGCAGAGGCGTGTCAGCCAAGACAGCCCCACAACATCCAGAGACTTGAGGTATTCAGAGCGGATCTCATCCACCCCCGGTGCCTTGCCACAGAGGAGCTTTTTAACCACCTCGATGACTTCAGCCCGGGTGATGGACGAGTCCACCTCCAAGTCCCCAGCCACTGCTTCCTCAATGGATGACATGTCGGTGGGATTGAGGAGATCCTCAAAGTATTCCTTCCACCGCTCGATGATATCCCCAGTTGAGGTCAACAGGTGCCCATCTCCACTGTAAACAGTGTTGGTAGGGCATTGCTTCCCCCTCCTGAGGTGTCGAACAGTTCACCGAACTCCTCCCAGGCCCGATTTTTTGCCTCCTCGACTACCCGGGCTGCAGTCCGCTTGGCCTGCCGGTACCTGTCAGATGCCTCCGGAGTCCCACAAGCCAGCCAGGCCCGATAGGACTCCTTCTTCAGCTTGACGGCATCCCTTACTTCCGGTGTCCACCACCGGGTTCGGGGATTGCCGCCTCGACAGGCACCGGAGACCTTACGGCCACAGCTCCGATCGGCCGCATCGACAATGGAGGTGGAGAACATGGTCCACTCGGACTCCCTCGGGATCCGGTCGAAGCTCCGCCGGAGGTGGGAGTTGAAGATCTCTCTGACAGGGGGCTCGGCCAAACGTTCCCAACAGACCCTCACAGTACGTTTGGGTCTGCCGAGTCTGTCCAGCTTCCTCCCCCGCCATCGGATCCAACTTACCACCAGGTGGTGATCAGTTGACAGCTCTGCCCCCCTCTCTTCACCCGAGTGTCCAAGACATATGGCCGAAGGTCTGATGACACGACCACAAAGTCGATCATCGACCTCCGGTCTAGGGTGTCCTGGTGCCACGTGCACTGATGGACACCCTTATGCTTGAACAATGTGTCAGTTATGGACAGAAATCCAATAACAGAACGACCCTCTCGTTCACCGGGGTGAACTCCAACACATGACGGTTGAGCTGGGGGGCTATAAGCAAACCCACTCCAGCTCTCCGCCTCTCACCATGGGCAACTCCAGAGTGGTAGAGAGTCTAGCCTCTCTCAAGAAGTGTGGTTCCAGAGCCCAAGCTGAGCGTGGAGGTGAGGCCGACTATCTCTAGTCGGTACCTCTCGACCTCCCGCACAAGCTCCGGCTCCTTCCCCGCCAACGAGGTGACATTCCACGTCCCTAAAGCCAGAATCCGTGTCCAGAGATCGGGTCATCGGGGGCCTCGCCTTCGACTGTCGCCCGATCCACTATGCACCGGCCCCTTACGCTCCCTCCTGCAGGTGGTGAGCCCACAGGAGGGCGGCCCCACGTCACTCCTTCGGGCTGAGCCCGGCCGGGCCCCATGGAGGGAGGCCCGGCCACCAGGCGCTCGCATATGAGCTCCAACCCCAGGCCTGGCTCCAGGGTGGGGTCCCGGCTGCGCCATGCCGGGCGACGTCTCGGTCCTTGATGTCATTGTAGTCATAAAGGGTTTGTGAACCGTTCTTAGACTGGCCCGTCACCAAGGACCTGTTTGTCTTGGGAGACCCCACCAGGGGCATATAGCCCCAGACAACATAGCTCCCAGGATCATTCGGGTACTCAAACCTCTCCACCACGATAAGGTGACAGTTCAAGGAGAGGGTATGGACAAACCATACCATACCATACCATACTATATTATACTATACCATACTATACTACAGTATACATACCATACCATACTATACTATACTATACTATACTATACTATACTATACTATACTATACTACACCATACTACACTATACCATACTATACATACCATACCATGCTATATTATACTATACCATACTATACTATACATACCATACCATGCTATATTATACTATACTATACATACCATACCATGCTATATTATACTATACCATACTATACTATACATAACATGCTACATTATACTATGCTATATATACCATACCATGCTATATTATATTATACTATACCATACTATACCATGCTATATTATTCTATACCATACCATGCCATACTATACTATACCATACCATACATGCTATACTGTACTATACTATACTATAAACTACAGTTATTGTTAAGGACAAGTGTCATTGTTTTGTGTGTGTCCCAGCTGGAGCAGGAGCGGGGGGAACAGAGAAGCAGGCAAGCTCAGATGAGGGACAACATGATGGGTCTGGAGGAGGAAGTTCACACACTTGGTCGCAAACTCAATGACAGTGAGGAAGAACTCAGTCACTTCAGAAATGAGTGCAGCAGCCTCAGGTACAATCAAAAACAACTACTGTAGATGTGTCCATATTTTAGTGCTGAAAGTATGTTTAGAGGTTTTGTTAGCTTAGTACTTTGAATATTAATTCTGTGTGTGTGTGTGTGTGTGTGTGTGTGTGTGTGTGTGTGTGTGTGTACCAGACTGGAAAATACTCAGATGGAAAGTTCTCTGAGCGAGAATCAGCGGAGACTGACCAGCAGGATTGGAGATCTTCAAAACACTCAGGAGAGAAATAAAATACTGGACGAGAAGAACAGTGAGAAAACCAGAAAATACATTTAATCTGTGCTGTTCCTCACAACTATTTTCCTTTTTAGAAAGAAATGGTATCTGCAAGGATTTCCAGTCAGGATTTAGACCGTATCATAGTACTGAGAATGCTCTCATTAGAGTCACAAATGATTTGCCCTCATTATCCGACCATGGTTGCATCTCTCTATTAGTGTTACTCGATCTTAGCACTGCATTTGATATTATCGACCACAATTATCGACTCGAAAATTATGTTGGCATTAGTGGAATTGCATTGGCATGGTTCCAATCATACTTATCTGACCATTATCAGTTTGTAACAGTAAACAAAGAGGTGTCATATCGATCACAAGTTCAGTATGGTGTACCTCAAGGCTCAGTACTAGGACCTTTGCTTTTCACCCTACACATGCTAACCATAAATATATACTGTATACTACTGTTCAAAAGTTTGGGGTCAGTACACATTTTTTTAAACAAAATTAATACTTTTATTCAGTAAGGTTGAAATAAATTTATCAAAAGTGACATTTATAATGTTACAAAATATTTCTGTTTCAAATAAATGCTGTTAGATTGAACTTTCTATTCATCAGAGAATCCTGAAAAGAAATGATTATCAATTTGTAAAAAAAAATTATGCAGCAAAACTTTTTTAACATTGATACAGTTATAATAAATGTTTATTGAGCATCAAATCATCATATTAGAATGATTTTTGAAGGATCATGTGACACTGAAGACTGGAGTAATGATGCTGAAAATACTGCTTTGATCACAGGAATAAGTTACATTTTCAAATATATTCACATAGAAAACAGTTATTTTAAGCGGTAATAATATTTCACAATATTACAGTTGTTGCTGTATTTTTAATGAAAGAAATGCAGCATTGGTGAGCAGAAGAGACTTCTTTCAAAAACATTAAGAAATCTTACTGACTCCAAACCTTTGAATCGTAGTGTATCAGGTTTTTGGATGAATGTTTTGAATGTATCCATTGGATAGTTGCAATAATGTTAGTGTTTAAAGAGTGTATGTGTGTCACTGCATCTTTTTCCTTTTCCTGTGTGTTTCAGACTCTCTCCTGAGGCAGGTGACGGTTCTGCGAGAGGAGGTGAGCACAATGAGAGGTACAATCTCAGAGCTGGACCAGCACAGAGACACGCTGCAGGAACAGCTGGAGAGAAAGACAGATCTGCTCAGCACAGCAAATGACCAGCTAGATGAGAAGGTAGGTACCAACCTACAGTACGTACACATAATTAAACGGATAAACTCATATTTTTGATTGTGTTTTAGGTTACTTGCTTTCCAGTTAGTTAGTACATTTGTTGATATCGTTATTTATTTGCAGGAGAAAACCATTAGGAGTTTGAAGCTGAGAACCGAGGATCTTGAGACAACTCTAATGTAAGATCATTTTCACTGATTAGTAGACAGTCATGTGCATTGTAATTGAAACCGTAATTATTAAAATTATATCAGGTCTGTATAACGAATAGCTTACTGTATTATTTTCTTTTCATTGCACAGTGTGTTATGTTCACCATCCAGGTATAAGCTTAATGCTAATGTTGATGTATCATAATTAGACATAATTAGTATCATACTTAGTCTATAGCCATAGTTGTTCTTGACTGTTGCTCATGCTTGTTAGCTCTCTGGAATACTTGAGTGGGTACTGGTGCTAAATATTTGACATACCATTGTCTATGGCAACATACCAATGCTACTTTAATGTCATTAAATCTCATTAAATTCTTTAATGTCATTAAAGGATTAGTTCACCCAAAAATGAAAATTAGCCCATGATTTATTCACCCTTAAGCCATCCTAGGTGTGTATGACATTCTTCTTTCAGACGAATACAATCAGAGTTATATTAAAAAGTCCTGGCTCTTCCAAGCTTTATAATGGCAGTGAATTGTTGTTTCGTTTTTTTCAAATCCATAAAAGTGCATCTATCCATCATATAACTGCTCCACACGGTTCCGGTGGGTTAATAAAGGCCTTCTGAAGCGAAGTGCCGCATTTGTGTAAGAGAAATATTCATATTTAAAACTTTAAATATAACTCCAGATCGGAAAAAAAACGTAACTGGTGTGCAATGTCGTCAGACGTATGGTAAGGCCCTACACTTTTTCCGTAAGTTGAATATGGAAGGCGATCTGGTGGAAGTTAGATATTTTACTTTATAAAGTTTTAAATATGGATATTTTTCTTACACAAACACGCCACTTTGCTTCAGAAGGCCTTTATTAACCCCCTGGAGCCGTGTGGAGCAGTTATATTATGGATAGATGCACTTTTATGGACTTATGGAAAAACAAAACAACAATTCACTGCCATCATAAAGCTTGGAAGAGCCAGGACTTTTTAAATATAAATCTGATTGTTTTTGTCTGAAAGAAGAATGTCATATACACCTAGGATGACTTGAGGGTGAGTAAATCATGGGCTAATAACCTAACTAACCCTTTACATTATAAAACCAGACCAGCTGGCTGTACATTATCCCTTACAGAGTCACAAAATTTATAATTTCCTAGAATGATTTTGTGTAGTTTCTCCTTTATATACACTATCATTCAAATGTTTGGGGTTGGTAAGATAAAAAAAAAAAGTTTTTTTGAAATAAATCTCTTATGCTCACCAAGCCTTTGTTTATTTGATGAAAAATACAGTAAAAACAGAAATATTGTGAAATATTATTACAATTAAAAAAACGGTTTGCCATTTTAATATATTTTCAAATGTAATGCGATTTAAAGTTGAATTCTCAGCATAATTACTCCAGTCTTCAGTGTCACATGATCCTATTTCCTTTCTTTTTATTATCAATGTTGAAAACAGTGCTGCTTAATATTTTCAGGATTCAACAGACTTTATTTAAAATATAAATATTTTGTAAAATTATAAATGTCTTTGTTGAAAATTGAATGCATACTATACAATGTCTTATACATTTCTTCCTTTAAAAAAAAAAATATATATTACAGACCCCAAACTTTTGAACAGTAGTGTTCAAGTAGTGATCCTCTGTGGATATAAAACTATAAACCAGAATTTGAACACATGAGTGTATGAATATGTAATATGTGAATATGAGGATTCATTAAGACTGATACACCCTAAAATGTAAATTGAATTTCCTCAAAAGATTTATGATTATGATGATATATGAATGACTATGAAAAATTAGGATAATGATGTGACTTCCTATCCGCAGAGCTTTAAAGGAGACTGTAGCTGGCAGAGAAAGAGAGATGGATGTTCTGAGGAGGAAGTTGTCAGACTCTGGAAAAGAAATGGGCGCAGTGATGAAAATCAAAGAAGCCACGTTGCAAGAGAACGGTCAGCTGAAGGATGACCTTGAAAAAACACGCCTGGAAAATCAGGTACCAAACTTTTATTTAAGGGCATTCCAATAGATAAGGGAACAAGGCGTCAAACTTTCTTTCTTTCTTTCTTTCTTTCTTTCTTTCTTTCTTTCTTTCTTTCTTTCTTTCTTTCTTTCAGACTCTACAGCTCAAGCTGGATGAAGCTAATGAGGAATTAGAAGACTTGCAGAGAAAAGTACAAGATCACGTTTCTGACATTTCACGCACTGAAGATCTTTTGTCGGCTAAGGTAAAGTCACTTAAACTAAAAAGCTAAATGGATCATGTTCCATGACTAAAGGTGAATTGGAGTATCTATAGATTTATAGTATTTATAGGTATTTTAACTATGCCAGTCGTCATTGTTTTCTGCCCTTTAGGAGCGTGAGTGCAGGGAACTCCAAGAGTCTCGGAGAAAAGCGTCTCTTCAGGTGGAAAGCTGGGAGGAACAGGCCAGGCATGCTGAAACCACTGTCATCGAACTCCGTCTTGAGCTTCACAACTCTAACTTAGAGATACTTCGACTCAAAGAAAGAGCAGACAGCCTGGAGTGCAGCCTGCAACAGGTCACTTCTTCCCGTCATTCATCACTTCAACCTGTCGTCATAACTCACCCTCAAGTTGTTCCAAACCTGTATGAGTTTCTTTCTTCTGCTGAACAGAAATGAAGATATTTTGAAGAATGTCGGTAACAAATGTCTTTACGGTTGGGTTGACAGCCCAACAACTGTTTGGAGACAGACATTCTTCAAAATATCTTCTTCAGCAGAAGAAAGAAATTCATACAGGAACAACTTGCGGGTGAGTAAATGATGACAGAATTTTCATTTTAGGGTGAACTGTTCCTTTTAATATGCAGGAGATTGCCAATTCAACCCAAATGCTCACTTCAAGACTGAAGTCTCAGATCATAGCGAACCTGTCTGTCGCTAATGCTCTTCAGTCTGGTAGTGTGCACTTGCCCTCAGTTAACTCACTCTCTCATAAATAATGTTTTATAAACATAGTTCGGGAGGAGCACGTTCAGATAATTGACACAGGTGGAGAGCACTCAGCTAATCAACAGTAAGAGGTATATATACACGCAGCAGTCTTACCTCCATTCATTGACAGTTTTCTAGCATCCCTCCACCACCCCTTCTCCACACTTTTATTTTATCAGCCACTTACATATACGGGGGGTACTCTGGGTTCGGGCCAAATTCCGAGCTCGAAGCCCTCCCCCCGGACAGCACGCCAAATACGCAGTTAAATTACTCTCCATAAATGATATGTAAGTGTGAACTCGTGAAACTGTGGTTTGTTGCTGTGTCCAGGCATTGAGTGCAGAGCGAAGCTGTAACAATCAGCTGTCTCAGCTGAACCGAAAGGTGATTCACATGGAGGAAGATCTGCGTCAGGCCCAGACCGAGCGCACACAGTTGCAGACTGACCTGGAAAAAACACGAGAGCTCTGCGTCAAACTGGATGCAGGCAAAGAGGCTGTGAGTGCTCAGATTGGTTTATATCAGTCTGCCAGTAAAACAACACTACCTACTTGATGTCAGGCCAACAACTGTAACACAAGCAGGATTAGAACAAACGTTATTCAGCATCTTAAGCCGCTTTTCCATCGTCGTGCCGAGCGGTTCTAAGAACGGTAAGGAAAGGTTACAGTTATATTTCAGCTTGAGCTTGGTTCGGCACTGCACGATTACAAACCGTTCTCGGCCTGGTAGAATGCAAAGAGCTCTGTTATCAGCCCCACAGTGGAAAATGAAACCATTTCGGGACCGACTGGAACAGTTCTGCACGGAATGGAACTGTTAAGCAACGAGAACGGCTTGGCCTGACGGTGGAAAAATGGCTGTAGACTGAGGTTTCTATCCAGTTGAACTATCCACAGATCTATTAACGCCCCATTTTTATATTAGCCCTTGCCTGAATTTCGTTTTACTGAAATACAGAGTGTTATGGCAAAAATGTATTCATTGACATCACTAATAAGAGACAAACCTCAATCCAATTGTCTTTATAAAGATTTATTTTTCTTGCAAGAAAGAGCCCACAGTCAACACAGTCATACAAGCCTGTCTCGAGTGTGAACTGATAAAACAAAAGATTGCCCAAGCTCTTATACTCCTCAATGACCCCATAGTTTTCCACACAGGGTAAAAGTAAGAAACACAACACACAAATGGTCTCCCTCTGTCTTAGAACTTATTTAAATTAAAAGCAAGAAACACAATGGTCCTCTTTCTGTCTTAGAACTAATTTAAATTATCCGACACCTTTGGTACGGGAAAGTCCTCAATTTAGGTGTCCTGCCACTACCCCCCCTCTGGTTTTCAACACACACTGTGAGGTGTCAGCATGGCCGAAACAGATTCCTGTGTTGACTCCTGTGTGAACTCAAAACATAAATCTTCTTCTGTGATTCAATTTTTCCCCAACAAGAGTTATGTATTTTTTTTTTTTTACAGTCCCAACTTAAAGTTACCGCTTCAAATATGACCCAGGTGGGACTCGAACCCACAATCCCCAGCTCTGGAAGCTGATGCCTTATCTACTAGGCCACTGGGTATCTTGAAAGTGCTACAATATAATTATTTTGTTTTGTTAAGGCTACTTCCATGTTACGTTTCCGACTTGAATGCGTGACATTTTATACTAACGAATGCCCGAATCAGAGGTACAAGTGTCCCAGGTGCACTTATATTTGATGTTGTAAGGTCTTGCTTCAAACAAATTAACATTGAACCCACAATGGCCACCATCACAGACTGGAGCAGGTTTGGACACCCTTAGGCTTTTTGTAGAAACACTGAGCCCATTCTGAGATGGACTGAACAAATTACTTCAGAATCTTTGCAACACCACAAACACAACCCAGGTGGGACTCGAACCAACAATCCCCAACTCCAGAGGTTGATGCCTTACCCATTAGGCCACTGGGTGCGCCTCATGCACGTGCCACTTGGGTGCATTGTTAACAATATAATTATTTCGTTTCACTTGACGTTGTAATAACGAATGCCCGAATCAGAGTTACAATTTCCCAGGTGCACTTGAAGCTGTATTTGGTGTTTTAAGGTCTTGCTTCGAACAAATTAACCTTGAACCCACTACAGAATCTTTGCAGCACAACAAACATGACACTCATTCCCACAATCCCCAGCTCCGGAGGTTAATGCCTTATCTATTAAGTCACTAGGTCTCTTGCACATGACAGCTTGGGTAATCTCAACCTTAGATTTCCCATACAGTTTAGACCAGGGGTGTCCAATCCTGCTCCTGGAGTGCCACTGACCCGCAGAGTTCAGCTCCAACCCCAATGAAACACACCTGAACCAGCTAATCAAGGTCTTACTAGGCATACTAGAGACTTCCAGGCAGGTGAGTTGAGATTGCAGGACATTGTCCCTTCAGGACCGAGTTGGAACATCCCTGATTTAGACGGTCATCCCACAGATGCTTCTATACCTAGACTATTGATTGTGATGTTCCTGATGTTTGTTTGCGTTGACTAAAAACATCTGCTAGATTACATCTGCTAGTCTTAAATTCTGAGCGATTTCTGTGCGGAACTTAACTTACCGTAAACTAGATATTTAATTTTTTTTTAAATGTTTTCTGGGTTTATGTATTTATGTATTGTGTAAATGGTGACAACCAAATTGCCTTGGGAAAAAACAGGGACAAACTGAAATTGAACTGAAACGTAAATGTGCTCATACATACAGGTGCAGCGTGAGCTGGAATCATGCCGCTCTGAGGTGGAGCTGTTGCAGAAGCAGCTGACCAGTGAACGTCTGTCTGTTCAGACTTTGGAGAGCCTGCTGGTGTCCTCACGTGAAAAGGAACTACAGAGACAGCTCACCTCTCACGAAAGACAGACAGAAGTACAAATTCTCAAGGACAAACTCTGCATGGCTGACAGCAAAGTGTGAGTGCACGTACACATACGACATCTCATAGAGCTGTTTCTTGTCTTTCTCTCTGTCTTAATCTTCCACTTACTGTCTGTTTTGCCGTCTCTAGGAGTTCTCAGAGTAGGGAAATGGCTCAGCTGAGGACACGATCAACCAAGCTTGAGGCAGATCTAGAGATGACTAAGAGACACCTGTCTACTGAACGCTTTGAAAGGTGGGACACAAACCTTAAAGAGGACCTATTATGCTCTTTTACAGAGTCTTGATTTTGTTTTTGGGCTCTACTTGCTTAGGTTTTCATGCTTATCCCTCTAGTGCTCTTCGGTCATTTCTGACCGGAACATTTTCTGTTTTGAAATTTTAAAAATCACTGCTTCATCGGAGTGATATGAAACTTGGTGACTTTTTTAGCATTAGGTATGTAAACACACAAAAAAATTACCGACCATAGGAAATTAATAGGAAATCGACAAAAACACAAAAATTCTGTGTGTGTGTGTGTACAATCTACAAATCGGCCACAATGCTGAAAAAAAAGTACACAGCAGTAAAGGGGTGACACTCTAAAACATCAAGAGTGTGATATTGACACATCCACTCACACACACTTATACTTATACTCGCACACTTATACACACACACACACACACCTATGAAAAACTGAACCTATGAACCACATTTAGAATTTTTAAAAATCACAGCTTCATCAGAATGATATGACACTTGGTGACATTTCTAGCATTAGGTATGTAAACACACAAAAAAATTGAGGGCATAATTCGAGCATGCTAAGTGGTCGTAAAAAACACTATTGTGCTCTTCGGTCAAAAATGACCGACCATAGGAAATGAATGGGAAATCTGCAAAAACACAAATTCACAGAACAAATCTATATTTCTAACAAAAAAAATATCTAAAACTTTATAATAAATAGTCTTTGAGATTTTTTAAATATATATTAAAATCCAACAACAACAACAAAAAAAAAATCATTAAATGTGTTCAAAAGAGAAATAGGGAATTCTCAAGGCTCTCCATAGAGACCTCTAGTGATTACACCATAGACTGTAAAAGGATTACACCCATGGTTGCATGATTTCAAATAATTCCAAAAGAGGGCGCTAATCTGCCTAGTCTCTATTTTAACCTGAAATACTGCAACAACAAAAATTTTAATTAATTATAATTATACTTTTTAATGGCAAATATAGACCATAATTAATGCATAAATATAAAAAATACCATCAAATCATCTCAAAATACAAAATTAAAAATATTATTGAAGAAAAATAAATTGCATTGGTTTTACTGGGGTGGAGGAAGTTTAATTTTAAGGTGTCCGGTCACTTCTAATCGGGAAGACAACCAGTGCAACCCCTAAACGAAGAGCACCAGAGGGTTAAATGTTCAAAAACACATTAATTTTCTCATATATGACATTGTTGCAGCTCCTCTCTTCCCAGTCTGTCAGTAACGCTCCATTTAGTTCCTGTCTCTATGAAGCCCCTCCTTCTGAAAAGCACAATGTGCTCTGATTGGTTGGCTTGACCAGTGTGTTGAGATTGGTCAACCACTTTGGCTTACATAACCGTTTCAACACACTACTATCACAACTCAACCAGGCCTCAACCCTTTAATGGCGCATGCCTTGGGTGGGAATTATTTAAAGAGGATTGACATGTTCGTTCCTGGAAGAAAACTCAAGACTACAATGGATGCGTTTCAGGGAATTCAGAAACAATGCGCACTGATATAGAGCAACTTTGTGCTTTGTAACTTTGCAGACCTTTTTCATGCTCAAACAGCAACATCACACACTAAAGCATAATAGGCCCCTTTAAAGGGATTGTGAAATGATTTACTCACCATCATGTTTTTCCAGTTCCAGTTTTAAATATATATTTATTTCTTTGGGGTTTGAACAATGTCTAGTCTATGTTTATCTCTCTCACTCTCTTTCCATCAGGGATCGGGCCGTACAGGAGCTGCGCAGGCAGGGTCTCTCGGCTGTTTCTCCCGTCCTCTCCTCCACTATGCGCTCCTCATCCCCTTCCCGCCATCGCTCTCTGAGTCCTCACAGATCATGGTCTCCAGAACGCTCTCATCACAGCACACCTGACCCACTGCTTATGTCCCAGTACCCTGACAGGTGCGCTCCAGTGGCAGATTTGCCATTCTAGGCTTACATAAGTGGACAGTGGACGCGCTGGTTGTTTATTTAGTTAATTATGTTATGTTTATGCTTTAACAGGAGTCTGACTTTCAGGGACCTTTATGACTGAGAAGATCTGACCTGAATACTCCAATCATCCATATTTCCGCTGGCATCATTAATTAATTTCATCTGCTTGGATTCTCTCTGAAGACAATCAATAGACTCTGGTCTTATAAGATTTACTGTGACGTCATGTTTTTAATAAATCAGACTTTTCTTACTACGATTTTTACTGTTTTGCTGTAACTGACATTGATGCACACAGTATTAAAGGGATAGTTCACCCAAAAAATTGTCATTCATTACTCACCCTCATGTCGTTCCAAACCCGTAAGACCTTCAGAACACAAGTTAAGATATTTTTGATGAAATCCGAAAGCTCTCTGACCCCTCCATAGACTTCAGTGTTATTACCCCTTTCAAGACCCAGACAGATAGTAAAGACACGGTTAAAATAGTCCATGTGACTCCAGTGGTTCAACCTTAATGTTATGAAGCGACAAGAATACATTTTGCGTGCAAAAAAACGAACAAAAATAACGACTTTATTCAACAATTTCTTCTAGTCTTAGTCAGAATCTTGCGCTGTTGACGCAGTGTAAACAGAGCAGCGCTTCCTAGTTCTACGGCAGAACGACTCGTGCATATGCGTCGTGGTGCTCACATGACAGCGTCGGCCAATGGTAAGCTGGCGTTCTGGAAGCGCTGCACTGTCTACATTAGGTCAACAGCGTGATGCTGCATTCACACCAAACTCGAATAGAGCGTCAGGAGCGAGTGATTTCAATGTTAAGTCACCGGAAAGGTGCGTTGACGCGCGGAGGTCTGGAGGTCCTGCGCCGCGATGGACGTAATTACGCCTCATTCGCACGAACCGCAAATCGAGCGTCTTGCGCGATACACGCGAATGGTGCTTTTTGTGCATTCACACGTTTAAAGCGAATTCCCCCAAGTTGAAAAATTTTAACTTTGGCGTCAATTCGCGCCGCGTTAACCAATCAGGAGCCTGCCTGCTGCTGTCACGTGGTAAAGTGACGTGATGAGAAACCCTGCATAATTTAAAAATACTACTATTGCTACAAAATGTAGTTGTAAGACTTTTTCAGGTGAGAATGTAGTTGTTTAAAGCTCCAATCTGTGGTTTATTTATAAAGAGAGCGCCTATTTAAAAAAAATAATCTTGTGGTTTTGGAGTTGTGAGATCCAGGTGATCACCGGGCGCTCAGCGCTCATTTACCCCGGCGAGAGCAGCCTTTCCTCTGCTAGTCCTTCTGACGTCTGCCGCTGGCTCTGATGTCCTGTAGTGGTTCGTCTTGTGTGGATCTAACGGGCGATCTTTGGTGTCATGAATCTATCATTTGTTGTCTGCCAAATCGTTTTGACTGAGGGCAAAGAGAAGTTTCATAACTTTATTTTTATAGGATATTTAAATATACATAGAGTGAAGATAATGTAGGAGTTGCCTGGACCACATTTGTGTGGCTATTAATGTTTCATATATAGTTTTAATGAAAATGAAAAGAGGCAGAGTGGTGTTTTATGACATATTTCTCCTGGAGCGCCTTGAATACGAGTTCGCTGTGGACGCGCGAATGGATTCAAAATATTCAAGCGTCCAACTAGACGCGGTAGATGTGATTTTGACGCTCTATTCGCGTTTGGTGTGAACGCAGCATTACGCTGTTTTCACAGTGTAAACAGTGCAGCGCTTCCTAGTTCTACGGCAGAACGACTCGTGCATATGAAGTCGTGGTGCTCACATGAACAGCATCGGCCAATGGTAAGCTGGCGTTCTGGAAGCGCTGCATCGTTTACACTTGGTCAACAGCGTAAGAGTCTGACACAGACTAGAAGAAATTGTTGAATAAAGTTGTTATTTTTGTTTGTAAAAAAAAAAAAAAAAAAAAGTACTCTCGTCGCTTCATAACATTAAATGGATAGTTCACCCAAAAATGAAAATTAGCTCATAATTTACTCACCCCCAAGTCATCCGAGGTGTATATGACATTCTTCTTTCGGACGAATAAAATCTGAGTTATATTACAAAAGTCCAGGCTAATCCAAGCATTAGAACAATGATTCATAGTTGCTCTGATTTTGAAGTCCATAAAAAATGCATCTGTCCGTCAAATAACGTGCTCCACGCGGCTCCGGGGTGTTAATAAAGGCCTTCTGAAGCGAATCGATGCGTTTGTGTAAGAAAAATATTCATATTTTTAACTTTATCAAGTAAACTTTCGGCCGACCGCCTCCCGTGGAAAAGTGTTGAATGTTGAAGTGAAACTCAAGATGCGTACGTGACGTCATGACGAGCGGACCTGGTCGCGTTAGTCTTTCGATCGGCAGAGGAACTTTCAACAATTTTTCCATAAATTGAACAGGGAAGGCGGTCGGCCGAAAGTTTACTTGATGAAGTTTTAAATATGGATATTTTTCTAACACAAACACGTCGATTCGCTTCAGAAGGCCTTTATTAACACCCCAGAGCCGCGTGGAGCAGTTATTTGACGGACAGATGCACTTTTTATGGACTTCAAAAACAGAGCAACTATGAATCCAATTCAAATGCTTGGATTAGCCTGGAGTTTTGTAATATAACTCATGTCATATAGAAGAATGTCATATACACCTAGGATGACTTGGGGGTGGGTAAATGATGGGCTAATTTTCATTTTTGGGTGAACTATCTCTTTAAGGTTGAACCACTGTAGTCACATGGACGATTTTAACCTTGTCTTTCCTACCTTTCTGGCCCTTGAAAGTGTTAATTACATTGCTGTCTATGGAGGGGGTCAGAGAGCTCTCTTCATTTGTGTTTAGAAGATGAACGAAGGTCTTACGGGTTTGGAAAGACATTAATTAATGAGTAATTAACGACACAATTTCATTTTTGGGCGAACAGACTAACCCTCTAATAACGTAAATAGTTTTGGAGTGGTTTGATGATGATAGATTTTCCATATGTTTAAGCATATTTCTACAAAAATGTGATTCTGCTTGATTGATTTTTATTTATTTATTCAGTGTAGCTTTTTGTATGACACAAGTTGCCAGACGACCTCTAGAAGAAGAAGAAAAAAACATCTAAAAAAACTCTATTGTCTCTATTTTTGTATGTTATAGTGGTAATGCTAGTCTTCGTCGTCATAATCCCTGCAGTGAAAACATAAATATATGACAAGCGGGAAAGAAAAGCTCATTAGAAGAAGCGCACCTGTACGCTTCAGCGCGTCACGTGTCGTCATCGCGTGGGTGTGGCCAATCAAGTGAGCTCACTAGTTTCGTTCAGTCTCGTGAGCTGCGCGAGGGCTTTTGATGACCATAGGGCAGGTGCGCGCTTCTGCATCTTCATTCCGCTGAGGTAAGACAAACTCTTATGAGGCTGCTATGGTTATTTTTTCTGTTCATATTCATACTCCTCAAGGGTAATATAGGCGTGATAGTTTGGTGCGTTGTTTAAGAAAAAAAAAGCGACGCAGTCTTGAAAGAAACCATTTCTTTGTGACAATTTCCAACCAAGAGATGCTGAATCTATCTATCTATCTATCTATCTATCTATCTATCTATCTATCTATCTATCTATCTATCTATCTATCTATCTATCTATCTATCTATCTATCTATCTATCTATCTATCTATCTATCTATCTATCTATCTATCTATCTATCTATCTATCTATCTATCTATCTATCTATCTATCTATCTATCTATCTCTGTACATTAGCAACTTTCTAAGTGTTTCAATGTTTCTCTCAATGTCTTTCTCTAAGCTAAAGGATAGGATAAAACATTTTAGAGAAAGTAAAGTCTATCATCAGAGGTTAAAAATAATATTTAGCTGCATATTTGCAATGAAATGAGGCTATCAGAGATGTCAAAAGACTCTCATGTTCACTGTTACTATAAGATGCCATGCACTTGTTATTAGAGTAGTGTGTTCAGTTGAGCGTGGGTACATTAGATAGTAGATCATTATACTGTAAGACATATGGTTACTGTACATGGCTTGTGAAGTGCACTTCAACCTTAGTGACTGTATTTTCTAATCTAAATGAATACAATAAATAAATGGTCCCTACAGTATTATATATCTCACATAACAATACATAAGTGTCCTACAGAGGTATTGAAATATCATTTCAGATGCTTTGTACATAATTGCCCCCGTACTGCTGTTTATCAAGGGATCGTGTTGTGATCGACCTCCTGTTGAAACAGGTGTGTGATGTTTAAAAGGAAGGCTGTGTCTAGCTGACATTAAAGTAATTATGATCCAAAGGTCAGTTCGTTTAGGATGAAAGCATGCGTTTAGGAGGGGTCAGGTATATCTTCAAAACACAGTTAATGTTCAAGCAGATTAGTCACTCTCTCTCTCTCTGTTGAGAAGTTAATGTTTGCAGAACAAGCACCAAACTGTCCTGAAAGGAAAACAGATTAATGCAGAGCTTCAAGGATAAAAGCGAGGGAATAAATCGTACAGGTATTCATTATTTCATAAGAGTTATAAAAGTGCTCACTAAAAGCAGTTCGTCCCGCCTGTCTGTGTTCACGCCATTCCAGACTCAAAACGTGCTATTGTACTATAATATGTGCCTAACTTGTCACTTTTTTAACTTCTACAGACTAGCCAGCTAATATTCTCAGAACTTTGGCTGATGTTCTGGCAAGGTGATATGAACAAATTTGCAAAGAACGGATAGTCTCTAAAGCGATAGTGTTTTTTCCCCTTAAAGTGTGACGTTTATCCGACGTAAGAGAAAATGTACACTGTAAAATATAATTAGTTAGACTTACTTAAAAAAAACCATACAAACCGATTGTCTTGAAAAAACGAAGTGAAATATGAATAGTATGTTGTGCTGACAAATGATTAGTTCACTTACACAAGAGTTCTAGTAACTAAAAAAGAACTGTAGAGAGAACTTGATCTTTTACTTTAGATTTACTCTGGTATAGCTACCATTGTTGTTACCGTTGTTGTGTTTTGATGCTGAGTGTTGAAGTGTGTGTGTGTGTGTGTGTGTGTGTGTGTGTGTGTGTGTGTGTGTGTGTGTGTGTGTGTGTGTGTGTGTGTGTGTGTGTGTGTGTGTGTGTGTGTGTGTGTGTGTGTGTGTGTGTGTGTGTGTGTGTGTGTGTGTGTGTGTGTGTGTGTGTGTGTGTGTGTGTGTCAAGCATGGTCAACTGCAAGATATTATCACAGATATAGAGGGGTTATATCAATCCAATTAAAAGTTTCACATGTGTTTATGGCATAAGTGTTAGCAATACAATTGTAAACAATCATTATACGACAAAGGGAAATATTACAAGTTAATTTTAAAAGGTTTTAAAACTATAGTTAATTATTCAGTCAGAAGCTAGATCAACTTTTAAAAGCAACCTATTTATTACTTCTCTTCCTCTGAAACCAAATAACTGATTTCTTGTCGCATCATTGCATCAATAGAAAAGAGAGATATAATAATATGAATGTTTCAAGTGCCCAACCAAAGGGAACACTGATCACCATAATGGTGAGTTTTGACTATACTAGAGACTATAGTAAACAAGGAATAGTACAGATTACTAGATTTATTTACAATTAGGTTACGATATTAAGTAAAGTTAGCTTAAAAAGTGTTAGTTAGAATCACTGTTAGGGCTGGGCAAAACATTTTTTTTTTTTTTTTGATTAATCGTTTTTTTTTAATGTGGTCGAATCAAAATCGATTCTCAAAGGCAGGAAAAGCTTGTTGTGTACTTAAAATTGCTAAAAATCGTCCAATATACTTTTTATGTTTTAGAATAAATATAACAAAATTGTATAAAATACTTCTCCAGATATTTTTTTTTAGAATAAAGTTAGATCAAAATTGTATTGTATTTAACATAATTGTATGCATTTGAAATATAGAGTTGGGTTCTGTTTTAATGTACCCAAGTGTACCTAAAATAACTGTTTAATATACAGTTTTGTGGCTCTTAATTTCTTTTTAATTACCCACTTGTAAACTTATGTTCACTGTTCTTTTTTATAAATATAAATATAGTATTTGTATTAAATCTATATTCATTGAGTTGAATCAAGAATCGAAATCTAATCTAATCGATTTGAGAGCTTGCGAATCGGAATCGAATCGATTTGGAACATCTGAATCTGTTGGATTTTACAGTGTAGGGCTTGATTTTGTCCATGGGGATTTGATTGGATGGTTGTGGTTTGCTATTGGTGGATCTCATGTGCCCCGCCCTCGTGCCAGTAAACACATCATCAGAGAAGGGGAAGTTGTTTTGATTAAGGATTATGAGCGAACATGAACTTAAAATGAATGATGTGCACTCAGGGTGACTTTAAACATCATTACTTGTTCAGAGAACATTCAAAAGTAATCCATAATGTTTGCAAAAACATCAATTTGAACATTCCCTTAATGTTTTCTTTTCTGGTAACGTTTGCACAACTTTTTTATATATAAAAACTGGAAGTTTTGAATGTTCAGAGAATGTTTGCAGAAAATTGCTAGAACATGTTATTTACTGGGTATATCCTATTATATTTCTCATAGCCAACCGGAAAAAAAAGCATAACAAAAGTTTGTCATGGGATTTTAGTGAATGAGCTGAATGTACTGTACAACATGCTGTACAATGTACAAAGATGGGCTTGACTGCGCAGATTGCATTTCACCTGGGAAATGCAGTACTTGAAGTGATGCATTCATACCCGAAGAAAAGGGAAGGTCGAATCTGAAAAAACAAACCCAGAGAAAGTGCGCCAGAGTGAGAGAGATGACATTTCTGGTGGAGTCTCAGGGTGTTGGGTTACATTGGGTCAAAACAACCGGTTGCCAGCTACATAATGTCGTCTCCTTCTTTGGTTGCTCTTAAAGGATTCATTTAGCATCTTTATGAGCAGGCTGAAAGGTCTATTAAAACTTGTTGACATTCATAAATTGTGTAAGCTGTTGATTCAGAGCGTATTTTTGGAAAGGTCTTCTGGGAAACCCCTCCGGTGTCACCTGCACTGTTTGAACGTAAGCTAACCACTGGGAGACAAACAAGATGGAAAGGAAATGATGTCACACAAAGCTATTTCTCTATGTAAGCAATAAAGACGCGAGAGGCTGTGCTGTGGTGAATAAGTCACGGCTGAAAGGCATTGTTAAGCATGATTCATTGAAATGAGGAGGATAAAGTTAATCTCTGTGAAAAAGAAAGTCTGATATTTAAAGAAAAAACATTTGTTTGTGTAGGCTACATGAACGCGTGTGTGTGTGTGTGTGTGTGTTCGATAGCGTGAGTGTGCATGTATCCACGCATGCACAGGTCTGAGGCCTTTATCTTTGCAAGCACACTGTCATATGTGAATATGAACATGATGAACATGCACTAAATGTTTCTCTTATATTCAATCGCCCCCATTCATTTTCAATGGGTGGCTATTTTTTACCAATATAAACTCAGATTAAGGGGGTCCACAAAAACAAAAAACAAGCTAACAAAAAGATCGAATACAATATTTGACCATAATACAGCATAACGAGAGGCTTATAAGCTATTTTTTGTTTTTTTTGCTAACATTTTCTTTTTTTATTGAGAAAGTGAGAGGTGAGATTACATAACAGAAAGCAAAACATAGAAAAATAAGGACATTGAGACATACACACATTTACACCGATCAGGCACAACATGGTCCCTGACCCGTCGAGGCAAGGACTCCACTAGACCCCTGAGGGTGTGCTGTGGTATCTGGCACCAAGATGTTAGCAGCAGATCCTTTAAGTCCTGTAAGTTGCGTGGTGGGGCCTCCATGGATCGGACTTGTTTGTTCAGCACATCCCACAGATGATCGATTGGATTGAGATCTGGGGAATTTGGAGGCCAAGTCAACACCTCAAACTCGTTGTTGTGCTCCTCAAACCATTCCTAAACCATTTTTGCTTTGTGGCAGTGCACATTATCCTGCTGAAAGAGCCACAGCCACCAGGAAACACCGTTTCCATGAAAGGGTGTACATGGTCTGCAACAATGCTTAGGTAGGTGGTACGTGTCAAAGCTACTTCTTCCATTGCTCCATGGTCCAGTTCTGATGCTCACGTGCCCACTGTTGGTGCTTTCGGCGGTGGACAGGGGTCAGCATGGGCACCCTGACTAGTCTGCAGCTATGCAGCTCCATACGCAACAATTCTGACACCTTTCTATCAGAACCAGCATTAACTTTTTGAGCAATTTGAGCTCCAGTAGCTCGTCTGTTTGATTGGACCACACAGGCCAGTCTTCGCTCCCCACGTGCATCAATGAGCCTTGGCCGTCCATGACCCTGACGCCGGTTGCTACATCCCACTTCTGAAGTTTCCTAGGGAAATCTTATTAAAGCCAAAATGTATCGAACATATTTATTAAACATCCAACAGATTTTTAATAAAATGTAGCGCCCTATTTGTTGGCAACCATTTAAACATTATGCTAGATCTAGATAGGATGCTGACAATTCTAGCGTTTCAGTCAAATAAATGCTATTTTTCGATGTGTATAGGCTAACACATCGAATGGTTATGACCCTGGACCACAAAACCAGTCATAGGGGTCAAATTTTCTAAATTGAGATTCAAAAGCTGAATAAATTATCTTTCCATTGATGTTTGGTTTGTTAGGATAGGACAATATTTGGCCGAGATACAACTATTTGAAAATCTGGAATTTGAGGGTGCTTCGCAAGGCATATTACTAATAATAATTAAAAAATATATATATTTACGGTAGGAGATTTACAAAATATCTTCATGGAACATGATCTTTACTTAATATCCTAATGATTTTTGGCATAAAAGAAAAATGTATAATTTTGACATATAGCTACAATGTATCGTTGGCTATTGCCACAAATATACCCGTGCAACTTATGATTGGTTTTGTGGTCCATCTGGGTCACATATACATAAATATACATGACTAACAGATAAAATGTATATATTGTGGGAAAACCAATACAACTAAACTCTTCCTCCACCATATTTTAAAGTATGACCCGACCCAACGCTGAAACTCGGGTAGCAAAATTATCTTTCCCAATCATAATTACGACTTGAGAGGCCGTTCATTTTCCAATTTCCAACTTGTATTTACATTAATTCCAATTGCATGTGAAGGTAGCATTAGACCTGATATGTGTTGAATGCACTTTGTGGGACTTTATACTCAAAACATTACAATAAGGTTTCATTAGCTAACATGAACTAAGAACACTTCTACAGCATTTATTAATTTTAATGTTAATTTCAACACTTACTAATACATTCTGGAAATGAAACGTATTTTTTAACATTAGTTAATGCACTGTGAACTAACATGAACAAAAATGTATATTTTTATTAACAAACATTAACAAAGATTAATAAGAAGTATTGCTCGTTATTAGTTCATGTTAGTTAATACATTAACTAATGTTTACAAATGAGACCTTAGTGTAAAGTGTAACCTCTCAGCCTTATGCTTAGTTTTAAATCAGCTGTAGTGCACAAAACATAGTTCAAAGGGCCACAGAGATATGCAAATACAGAAAAACACACCTGGCATGCTTAAACCAGCAGTTTTCAATGTCAATGTCAGAGCCAAATATGACAGGAAGCACGGCTAATGCACCAAATCACATTTTTAATCAAATGTATGCTGGCCAAGTCGGTGGTAAGAACGAGTAACTACAAGGGATTGGGGTGTTTATTTGCATGCATCTGAACTAAAAAAAAACATTGATGCCATTTGCTTTTAATGACTGAGAGTCTACGACTTCATCCCATTCACAGCTAATGGATCTGTAGCTAGAAGTGAACAATGGAAGAGTTTTCAAATCCATCCGTTTATTGTCAAAACATTATATGCATGAGTGAAAGTGTGTCAAAATACAGTCACGTATATAACAAGATTCTTAAATATATATTCACTGCAAAAAGTGTAATACAGAATACCAATATTATAGAATAATAACACAATATAAGTATATATAGACAATATAAAGCACTTCAGAATAGCCTATATGTAAATGCCCATACATTTTTCATTCAGTAGAACAAATAAACAGTTTATCATGTGGTTACCAGTGGTTAAAAATTCAGGTTTTTGTCTCCAGGAGACATTTGTTGCTGGGTAAAAAGCAATGGCCTTTAATTTAACCTATTCAAATTCTAAACCACTATGAATGCTCCACCTGTATGGTGTTCAGATCATTACTCATTTCAGAAAATAAACTGGAATTTCATTTATTCCCGGCAATTATTAAAGCCAATGTTCACTTTAATATTTTAGCCTACTGTAATTATTAACTTCTCCTACAGAGGAAAAAGATGCTTTAGTAAGGGCTTTTACTAAAGATCGTTGAGGGACTTTCCTTGAGTTCATTACAATGCAAGAGATGAGCAGGTCAGGAAGGTGTATGCAAATATAGAAGGAAATAATTCATGAAATGAATCAATTACTCACCCTCAAAGGAGAAATTTAGCAGTACATTGAAGAAACTGAATGGGGATGGATGTCGTCGTCAGGCTCCAAAAATGAGAAAAAAAGCACCAAGAAGATCCCAGGCAGTTTTACAACACATCTAATTTACTGCCCTCACATCCTGTTACTACCAAACTCTTTGTTCTCTCTCTCGCTCTCTGTCACTTACACCTTTTCTGCCTCTCTTTCCCTAACCTGGTCTTTCTGCCACGCTATAATCGCCTCATCATCTTCATTTGCAGATGTCAGTGATCTAAAACTAAGGACCGGAGCCACAGAAGAAAACAAAGGAAGATCTCAGACGAGGGAGAACATTCTGCCGCAACTTAAATCTGCTGGTAAGTTTACAAGAAGTTTATATTTAATGTTTTTGATTGTTTTCATTTTACAACCAATTCAGGAAGGTTCTTCACTATAAAAAAGTTAAATAAGTCATGACAACTTTTCACTCTAATTGTTATTTTGGTGATCTAATTTGTAATAAATTGTACAGAAATAAAAATCTTAATAATAATTTAATTAAAAACAAACAATCAATACAACACAACATTTAAATATATTGGAACAATGCAAAAATACAGTGAAAACAGTAACATTGTGAAATATTATTACAATTTAAAACAACTTTTATATTAAATATATTTTCAAAATATAATGTATTCCTGTGATGGCAAAGCTGAACTTTAAGCAGCCAATATACAGCCATATTTTGGCTCTTAATATGCAAAACACATTGATATTTATGAATAATACCTGCGGGAAGATGACTTAGAAAGCCAACCCTTGATGTTCTAGCCTTCCTCTATTATTACATAATAATGATTTTTGATCTTTTGGTTAAACAAGAGTCTATTATCTGCCATTGTGTTGATCCTAATCCTGACTACTATATTGCATGACGTGAATGTACAGCACTTTTGTCATCCTCTGCACGCTCGGAAGCATAGCATAATGATTCTATATTAAACAGTGAGGACAACAGGACTTATTGGTATTTCTGCCATTACTAGATTGTTTGGTTAAGGCCTGAGGACAGTCGTAGCAGGTGTGTGTGCATATGCTAACACAGCCATTTACATAAATTGATTGCTTAAGTTTTTTATAGAACCATCTCATGCTACGTTTTAGACACACACACACACACACACACACACACACACACACACACACACACACACACACACACACACACACACACACACACACACACAGAGCACAACAGGAGAAAGTTACAGCCATGATAACAAACTGATGTTTGTTTTTATTGGCATTGCTAACGTCACTATTATTATTCTTCATACTTAGGATTAGGGATTTATTTCAACAAAGCATAAATATGTATATTTAATAAATAAATATATTTAAATATGCCGCCACCTCGGATTGGAATTTTCTCCAGACTGAGATGAAGCTAAAACAATTGGTGACTTAAAATTGTACTACGCAACTTTGAGAGTAAATGAATGGTGTGTAAATGTTTTTAACTGGTTGTATGTTTTATATGTTTAATGTAACTTTGATGTATAACTGTATATGCAAACTCAGCTGCCTATCTTGGCCAGGACACTCCTGCAAAAGTGATTTTAATCTCAGTGAGTCTTTTCTCCTGGTTAAATAAAGGTCATATCATTTGTGCTTGCCGTTTAATTATCATTTGAAACGTAGCAAACTGGCAGCTCCAGCAGTAATGAAAATGTGGAAACGATGTATAAACCTTACAGCTGCTGTCCGTAACTTTGCACTTGTGTTCAAGATTTACAAAAATTATATAATGAGAATGTACAACATGAATCCATTTTCCAAACCGTGTTTTTGTCTTACCCTGGATCATTATGGTACACTTATAATAAGTGTTTATATTGGGACTATTTCAATGCCGGACTGGTAGGAACCGCTGTGGAGGAGGAGCACAGTCCCTGCGTGACTCGCCATAGACATAAACAGAGAGAAGTAGCTCCGGCTGCAGTGTTCTTCCGCGAGACGCACGCAGTTCTGTTTATTAACCGATAGAGCGCAAAAAGTTACGGGCTGCAGCTTTAATTATACAATTTAATATTCACTTAAAAAGGAATTTATTCCTGTATGATATGCTGTAGCCACATTGGAGCAGCGGTTTGGAAAATGGATGGAGGTGCCATCTTCTGGCGAGACGTGGGAATTAATTTGGCGTGACCCTCACAGTGCATTATGGGTATTCTCTAGCTGTTAAAGTGGTGGTTGATTATGATTTAACTTTTTAAACTTTAGTTAGAGTGTAATGTTGCTGTTTGAGCACAAAAAAACATCTGCAAAGTTACAACGCTCAAAGTTCAAAGCAAAGGGAGATATTTTCTTTTAAAGAAATTGCTTTTTAAGGACTACAACAAACGGCTGGTAGGGACTACACGAGCTTCCTCCCGGGTTAGTAGCATCACTAATTATTTTTATTAAATATATATATATATATTTGAACATGAAATTTACATAAACCCTACCCCCGGGAACATGCAACAAAGGGGGTGAGATTATCGTGACAGAATATGCTAATCAATGACTTGAAGATAGTTAACTCCACATACATAAATTCATCAACTAACCATTCAGAAACGCCCTGTTTCAAAGGCTGAACAGTATCATTGCCTGTCTGCATGCGGTTATCAGAGCTCATTTGCATTTAAAGGGACACACAAAAACGGCACGTTTTTGCTCACCCTCTAAAAGGGACAATTTTAACATGCTATAAAAAATTATCTGTGAGCTAAAACTTCACATACACACTCTGGGGACATCAGACTTATTTTACATCTTGTAAAAAGGGGCAATCAACCAGCCCTTTAAATTGTACATCGGCTGTACACTAATTATTGCGCTTCATTATGGGATTTAATGCCTGCACTCGATAACGTCCACTATGGACACCACTACAAATGGCTGTCCCCTCAAATAGTGCACTATTTAAGAGCATAGTGGGGAATTTCAAACACAGCCTCAGAATAGCGACACACCCTAGCAAACCACACAGCACATCTTAGCAACGGCACAACAATGCACTAAAGAACTACTTTGCCTGCAAATACTGTATCAACACCTGTTGAGTTTATTGATCTAATCTGTAAATGAAATACTTTAAGTGTAATGAACAGTGAATGTTAATGTTCTGCTGTTCTACAGACACTCCAAAGAATAAATCTGAGGACTGATGGCATGTGTGTGAGAGGGTGTGTGGTTAATGAATTGTAAGAGCTTGGACAAGGGCATGGTTTCCCAGGCTGCAGGCAGACACAATCTAGCATTCACTAATAATCCCTTGTACATCACTAAGCAACTGTGACCTGGCCAAAGTGAACAATCTATTCTCTCCCCATAGAAGTCACTGTATTGCAAGTGGCCACTGATTATACCACAACACAAAGCCAATAAAAAGACACAGGAGATGTTTGCACAAGCTGTGGTTTGCTAGTAAGACAAGCCAAAGAGGATGAAAGCAAATGCTGTGCGTCATTATGTTTGCCAATATAAAAGCGAGGAGACCAGCACGTGACTGTCTCTCTTTACATCTACGTCATCAAACTTGTGAGCAATAATCTGAGTAATATGACATAGCAGAGCACAATTGCATTAACCTTTTCTTTTAAAAGTGGTGCTATTTTGAGTTCAGCTGTTGTCTCAAAGAACCTTTAAACTGAAAACAGGAGCTTAAGGGCATTGAGGATTATAACAAATGCATGCAATTTCTTCACCTTTGAACACAGGGCATGATACTCTAAAGTGCAAACAGAGTGCATCAGTTAACTGTGATCCGCTGATCTTTACTGCTATAAACACAAGACATGCAGCAGACACTCTTCCACAGTTCCTATATAAAGTCTGGTTCGTAATTCCATTACTCTAGTCTGAGATGTATTTAAGCTTGTTCTTTTTTAAGGTGTCATTAAATTAATTTATCTTCTACTGTGGATCAGCAGATAAAAACATGGAATCCAGCTCTGGAGAAATGGACAAAAATGGAGAGGAACTCACAGGTTTGTGATTGTTCGAATTCCTGATTTGAATACATTCACATGTTTTCTTTTTAAGGATTTCTTAATGAGAAATACTAATGCAATAAGCCACAACATTAAGCAAGAGTGTTTAAAACTCCCTTAAAGGGATAGTTCACCCAAAAAACAAATTTTTATGTTTATCTGCTTACCCCCAGGGCATCTAAGTGTCTTTGTTTCTTCAGTAGAGCACAAATGAAGATTTTTAGCTCCAACCGTTGCTGTGTGATAGTCGTATAATGCATGTCAATGGGGATATTTTAGAGTATGAGAGCAATTAGAGTGAAAACACATAGACATACGAATCCTTATTTAACCATGCGGCTCGTGGCGTCACATTGATGTCTTAAGACACGAAACGATCGGTTTCTGCGAGAAACCGAACAGTATTAATGAATTTTTTTTACCTCTTATCAGACGAATGTCATCTAGTATTCCCAGCGCCATAACTTTGGGCGAATAAGGTCAAAATACTGGCGTGATCAAAGATATAAATACGTAGATGCTTCATTCGACCGATCCGCGCAGGCACTAATGAGGAATCTATGTATATATCTATGATCGCGCCGGTATTTTGCATGTATTTTGACCTTATTCACCGGAAGTGATGGCGCGGGGACGGCTGATGCAGAGCCATAGAAAAAAATGAAATCCATTTTTAAATATGGATATTTTTCTTACACAAACGCATCGATTCGCTTCAGAAGGCCTTTATTAACACCCCGGAGCCGCTTGGAGCACGTTATTTGACGGACAGATGCATTTATTATGGATTTCAAAAACAGAGCAACTATTACTGCTATTATAATGCTTGGATTAGCCAGAACATTTTCAATATAACTCAGATTTTATACGTCTGAAAGAAGAATGTCATATACACCTCAGATGACTTGATGGTGAGTTAATCATGGACTAATTTTCATTTTTGGGTGAACTATCCCCTTTAACCATCGTTAAATCACTAACATAGTAGCCTTATGATATAAGACCAATATTGAATAAATAATTAATAATACAAATAAACACAACTCTGGTAAATAAAATAAGATCAAATCCATTAAAAGCAATCTTTTGTATTCCTGGTCTCTTCAACAGGAAGAAAGAAGTCACGTTTTAAGCAGCTGAAGACACGCCTCTTTGGGAAACTGAAGAAAAAGGAAAGCGAAGGGCTGATTAAGCAAAGCCAGTCCGCTAGTGACATCACTGCTCCAGAGGGCAAAAGGCAGGGCTACGACTCTGAAGACGACCTTTCGTAAGTCGCTGATATGTCAATAAATTAAAGTGTCCCTATTATGTGTATTCTTTCTGATGTGTGTAATATAACCGTTTGTAAAAGTAAAAGATCTGCAAAGTTTACGATAATGTTAATGTGTAAGTTGTCTCCCCCCCAAAAAAGAACCGATTCTGAACTGCCTGAAACGAGTCATCTTCCTGCACAAAACTACATAGGTTCGTAACAAATCTGTGTAATGCTAGCCCAGCCTATGCTCTTCATTGGCTGCCCATGAACAATGTCTACTTTCACCCGCCCTCAAACACTGAGACTGGACAAATTTGGTACAGTTGTCTACATGTAGAGAATACTATTTTTTCTATGCTGCCAAAGCAAATCCACTTTGCATGCACTTCCAAAGGATGAGAACTCTGGCAGTAAAACCGACGCCATCGATACTGTTCATGTCACTGTGTACCAAGTGCTGAGGAAGATCTGGAGCTGAAATTCAGATATGGCAATGGATGTTTCATTTCTGACACGCTGTAAGCAGTAGACCAATCACAACAGACTGGGCCATCGGACCAATCAGCGCAGAGTAGACCAATCACAGCAGACTGGGCCATCGGACCAATCAGAGCAAAGTGGACCAATCAGAGCAAAGTAGACCAATCACAGCAGACTGGGCCATCTGAACAATCAGCGCAGAGTAGACCAATCACAGCAGACTGGGCCATCGGACCAATCAGAGCAAAGTAGACCAATCACAGCAGACTGGGCCATCTGACCAATCAGCGCAGAGTAGACCAATCACAGCAGACTGGGCCATCGGACCAATCAGAGCAAAGTAGACCAATCACAGCAGACTGGGCCATCTGAACAATCAGCGCAGAGTAGACCAATCACAGCAGACTGGGCCATCTGACCAATCAGAGCAGAGTAGACCAATCACAGCAGACTGGGCCATCGGACCAATCAGCGCAGAGTAGACCAATCACAGCAGACTGGGCCATCTGAACAATCAGCGCAGAGTAGACCAATCACAACAGACTGGGCCATCTGACCAATCAGAGCAGAGTAGACCAATCACAGCAGACTGGGCCATCGGACCAATCAGCGCAGAGTAGACCAATCACAGCAGACTGGGCCATCTGAACAATCAGCGCAGAGTAGACCAATCACAGCAGACTGGGCCATCTGACCAATCAGAGCAGAGTAGACCAATCACAGCAGACTGGGCCATCTGACCAATCAGAGCAGAGTAGACCAATCACAACAGACTGGGCCATCTGACCAATCAGCGCAGAGTAGACCAATCACAGCAGACTGGGCCATCGGACCAATCAGCGCAGAGTAGACCAATCACAGCAGACTGGGCCATCTGAACAATCAGCGCAGAGTAGACCAATCACAGCAGACTGGGCCATCTGACCAATCAGAGCAGAGTAGACCAATCACAGCAGACTGGGCCATCGGACCAATCAGAGCAGAGTAGACCAATCACAACAGACTGGGCCATCTGACCAATCAGCGCAGAGTAGACCAATCACAGCAGACTGGGCCATCTGACCAATCAGAGCAGAGTAGACCAATCACAGCAGACTGGGCCATCGGACCAATCAGCGCAGAGTAGACCAATCACAACAGACTGGGCCATCTGACCAATCAGAGCAGAGTAGACCAATCACAGCAGACTGGGCCATCTGACCAATCAGCGCAGAGTAGACCAATCACAGCAGACTGGGCCATCTGACCAATCAGAGCAGAGTAGACCAATCACAGCAGACTGGGCCATCGGACCAATCAGCGCAGAGTAGACCAATCACAGCAGACTGGGCCATCTGACCAATCAGAGCAGAGTAGACCAATCACAGCAGACTGGGCCATCGGACCAATCAGCGCAGAGTAGACCAATCACAGCAGACTGGGCCATCTGACCAATCAGAGCAGAGTAGACCAATCACAGCAGACTGGGCCATCGGACCAATCAGCGCAGAGTAGACCAATCACAGCAGACTGGGCCATCTGACCAATCAGCGCAGAGTAGACCAATCACAGCAGACTGGGCCATCTGACCAATCAGAGCAGAGTAGACCAAACACAGCAGACTGGGCCATCTGACCAATCAGAGCAGAGTAGACCAAACACAGCAGACTGGGCCATCTGACCAATCAGAGCAGGGTAGACCAAACACAGCAGACTGGGCCATCTGACCAATCAGAGCAGGGTAGACCAAACACAGCAGACTGGGCCATCTGACCAATCAGAGCAGAGTAGACCAATCACAGCAGACTGGGCCATCTGACCAATCAGAGCAGAGTAGACCAAACACAGCAGACTGGGCCATCTGACCAATCAGAGCAGAGTAGACCAATCACAAAAGACTGGGCCATCTGACCAATCAGAGCAGAGTAGACCAATCACAGCAGACTGGGCCATCTGACCAATCAGAGCAGAGTAGACCAAACATAGCAGACTGGGCCATCTGACCAATCAGAGCAGAGTAGACCAATCACAGCAGACTGGGCCATCGGACCAATCAGAGCAGAGTAGACCAATCACAGCAGACTGGGCCATCTGACCAATCAGAGCAGAGTAGACCAATCACAGCAGACTGGGCCATCTGACCAATCAGCGCAGAGTAGACCAATCACAGCAGACTGGGCCATCGGACCAATCAGAGCAGAGTAGACCAATCACAGTCTACTACAGAGTATGCTCTCGAAAAGGAGGGGTTTAGAAAGACTGAATCTTTTATCACACAAAATAGATGTTGTAATGTGTATTATGAGAAAAATCTAAGTGTTTTTTTATTGTTATTTTGCCGGTAAATCTATTGATGTAGACCTCCAAAACAAAAATAGGAACTTTCAAAATAGCATAATAGGGGCACTTTAACATCAATGAGCTGTTTACTAATTTGATGTCAAATTAAATTGGTTATTCGTACACTATCTTGCATTGTAGTGTGTGTGTGTATATATATATATATATATATATATATATATATATATATATATATATATATATATATATATATATATATATATATATATATATATATATATATATATATATATATATATATATATAGTGTGTGTGTGTGCATGTACGTATGTATAAAACCTAAAATATACTATAACTATTTCATATAGCTATATAAAAATATTTAGTTCAATATCTGTGTTATTATACAGATTTTGTACTGTTGTTTTAGTAGAGATATTATACTGAAACAAAATAAAATGAACGTACTGAATCTGATCCGCAGGTATCCGCAGGGTCTGAGCTCCAGGGCGCTGTCCCACGATAGCATCTTCTTTACCGATCAGACCCAGTCCACAGAACCCACACGAGTTCTTTCACAAGAGAACGTTCATGGCAAAATTAAGGCCTTACAAGTAAGGGACTGTTCTTTGTGGACAAACCAACAGCTTGCAAATGTTTTGGTACAAAAGACCGCAGAGTATTTGAGCTACTCTTATAATGCTGTTCAACTTTACTTTGAGTAAGGGGTTCATTAAATAGCAAGCGGTTTATATTTTGTTTTTCGGCAGTTGAAACTACAGCAACAGAACTTACATCTAGGTCCTCCTCCAATGTTGATACCTGGCAAACGCACAGAGGACTCAGGAACCACTTCAGAGGACGATGGTTTACCGTGCAGTCCACCTGAGACGTCCTTCCACGAGCGAGTGATGCATGGAGCCGTTTACCAGGTAACAGAACAGGTACACTAAAACATAGCGGAGACATTTGCTACTACTTTAACGTTGACCTTATTAATGGAATCCAAATGCCCATTTTTTCTTACATATTTTCTGAATATCAGAAACATCTGAGCTCTCTGAGTTTAGCAGGAACGGGAAGTGAAGAAGAGGAACAGGTAACGTTCACGTATAATAATAATACGTAGTATTGACACACCGTATTATTCAAAACAAAAAAAACTTGCCTTATATAAAATGATGTGACCGTAAATATTGTCTCACTCAGGGTGATCCATTCCAGCCATCATCGAGGCCTCTATCCCCAGTCTACAAACTGACCCCTCAGCCAATCACCTCCCTCGCTTCAGCCTCGACCACACCCACTTCAGGAGTTGACTTCAGTAGCCCTGCATCATGTTACATGACCAGGTTGGATAACTCGGCTGCCCGTCATCGCATGTCAGTCAAACCAAGGAACCAACGAGCCAGCACAAGGGGAAACAGAGTGCCAACGGTAAGACCGTAAAGGTGATCAGATGCATATTGCCTCAGCTACTTCACATCAAGCTGTATGTATAATTAGATTTTTAATGGGACCTGCCTGTATTATGCAAAATTCCCTTTTATAAGCTGTTTGAACACAGATGCGTGTCCACTTTTTGGGACTTTAGCTTATTCACCGTATCCCCCAGAGTTAGATAAGTTCATACATAGCATTCTCATCTCCGTGCACCCACAGCTAGCCTAGCTTAGCACAAAGACTGGAGGTAAATGGCTCCAGCTAGCCTACTGCTCAATAAGTGACGAAATAACGACACCATTTTCCTATTTACATGTTGTGATGTGTGTAGTTACATCGTGTACTAAGACCGATGGAATATGAAAAGTTGCGATTTTCTAGACCGATATGGCTAGGAACTATTCTCTCATTCCTGCGTAATAATCAAGGAACGTTGATGATATTACGCAGTGCCTGAAAAAAGTTCCCAGCACGCTCCCTGTGCAAGCAGGTTGTCATGTTGGTTATGTTGACTGAAGTTCGTCTATTTTCAGGCGCTGCGTAATATCATTGCGCCGCTGCACCCAATTAAATTTAATTAAAGGGGCTATATGCGTTTTTCAGAAATTTAAACTCGCGACTGACACCTGTGGCCAAAAAACAGAACTGCTCTTATTTTCTGCTCGCTCTCGCAGGGGTGGTAACGTCACATCCGCAGACAGCGCGGGAAAAAAACGACCCGACATAAAATAGGAAAAATAGGATACAGGCTTATAGGTGCACCCACTGTGAGCGGACAAGGTGTCAGTATGCTCATCAGGAGATGTTTGAGTCATAAATGGTAAAATAAAAAGGCTATTGTTACGTTTATTTTGGGGAAAAAGTTGCATATAGCCCCTTTAATTATAAATAAAATATAAAAATTTTATGAAAATCACTGATAACATCTGCAAAAAGTACTTAATCATTACTAATTTTAAGCTGTTGGTTTAAACCAAAATAATTACGCATTTTGATCTCCCTTTCCCAGGTATCTCTTTCTCCCAGGTTTCGTTCAGAAAGCATCAGTGATTTGGACAACGTTCTGTCTGAGGAGGAGGATGATGATGAAACCATGACGTTCACAGAGACAGTGCACCATCTTTCGTCTTCCTCTCTGACTTTGTACCTAAAAGAGAAATCCCCTTCTCCAGAACCTATAGCGACATCTCCTGTAAAGTCAGCGCTGAATCAGGAGGAGAACCCCAACAGAACCGAAACTCATTTCCCATCTCTGGGTGTTGAAATCCTAAAGTCGGAAGAATCTCCTGAATCTGAGGATAAAGTCACCACAAACCCTCTTTATTTGCAGCCGATGTCCTTTGGCTGGACCTCAAGCTCCTCAGGTCCACCATCACCGTCAGGACTTCCAGAATATACACCACTATCAAGAGAAATAGAGTCATTAAGAGCCCATTCACCTTTCCAGAGACATTATATTAACAACATCCAGATTCAGACAAGTGAGAATCTTGCGTGTGGAACAAATACAAAGGAAAGCCCCCAAGAGGAAGCATCATTTAGACTATTTCCTGTACCTATACCTCGCATCCAAAAGCCGAAAATGGAAATAAGAAGCCCTCCGTCTCCAAAAGGAGCCACAGAGGCCTCAACAAAACCTTGGGAAGCTGGAGTGGAAAGTGCTCCCGAACTGGTTTGCAGGACGATTAACCCGGGATCATTCCAGTTTTTCATTGCATCTGCAAAGCATCACTCCAAAACAACAAGCGAGACTGTGACAAAGCAGAATGAGGGACATTTGAAAGGAATTCCAGGAATCAAGTCCCAATCCAACAAACCCAACCTAGAGCCGCAGAAAGAGGAAGCAAGAGAAACGAAACCAACCGAGTTTCAGAATCTCCTCCAACAAACGCAAGATACAAAGAGTTTTCGTAGAGAAGTAACACCTCCTGTTATGTCCAAACCAACAACAGGAACCAATCTTAAGAAGACTGATACTGCTACAGAACACGTGGAAACAGAGAAACTAGAGGAACCTGAAGACAAGAGGAATACTTTTGGGGTGCAGCTCCGCACAACCTCTCTGTCGCTGAGGTACCGCTCTGAGGTCTCCAAAATTAAGGATGAAACCAAACGGTACAGTTTAGAGTCTAATACAGTGCAGGCGGCCTCAGAGGAGCATGCCGGGAAAGCAGAAACCTTTAGAACTGTGTATGATGGCAATTCCAGGAGTAAACACATGGTTCCCAAAAAGGAAACAGATTCACAGAGCCTGGAGTTTCAGCTTGCGGCCCAAGACAGTGAGTGTGAATGTCTTTCTTCTTTCTGTTGAACTATATAATATATGGTATCGTATCTGTTTTTTGAATTGGTTCAATCAACATTTTTTGTTCAAGACAATTACCATAAAATTAAACTAAAATGTTTAAGGAACTAGATATTTGAACCAGGGTTATTATAGTTAAAGTGCTTTTTTCGAATATTAGCATTCATGTAGTGTGTACATGTTTGTGAATGTAAAATGTCTGTAAAGTTTTAAAGATCAAAGTACACGCAAATAAAGTTATTGTCTCCAGAGTCTGACCAATCAGAGCAGAGTAGATCAATCACAACAGACTGGGCCATCTGACCAATCAGAGCAGAGTAGACCAATCACAACAGACTGGGCCATTTGACCAATCAGAGCAGAGTAGACCAATCACAGCAGACTGGGCCATCCCAGTATAGTATTCCCAGATAAATACCATTCTTACTTCTTGTTTGCTATTTGTAATCTAACAGTAACATAAAACCATACATAAGCGCACCTTTTGCTGAGCTATTTTTCATATCTTTGAGAATAAAAGTTGCTTTATTATTATTACTGATTATTGCTGTATTCCATAACACAGAAAACAAAGTTAAATGTACAATTCTTTCCAGTCTGCCTTGGTAACATTGAGTATTTTTCATTTTTTTAATGTACAGATGGAAGACCATCAATTCAAAATACAACAGGAGCAACTAAAGAGACTGTGCCTGAGCCAGGCTGGATGAATCCAGCCAGAGGGAGGACCAGGGCTTACCAGCCATTCTTGAGCAGATTGGCCACAAATCACTCACCAGTCCACCCTTCACCTCCAGCAGCACCTCCTGCACAGCCTCCCAAACCAGCCTTACAGCCTAAAACACCACAGCCCCTGACCACCACGCTTCATCCTCTGAAAACTCAGCACACACTGAACATCCCAATTCAGCCGGCCTCACAGAGAGCTCCCACTAAACCAGCGCCCAGTGGAACAAAGGACAAGCAGGTAACATGGCCAGAGAGCACAGAGCACACTTCATATTTAAAGGGGTGGTAAAACACATTATTTTGAAGGCTTGACTGTGTTTGTGGGGTGCACTGTAACATGTGTTCATGCTTCGTTTAAAAAAAAATTGCCTTATTTTTCATATATTTGACCTTTATTCTACACTGCTCTGTCCCTCCTTGTAAAACGGTCTGATGGTTTCCGGGTTGTATGAAGCCAGTCCCTCAAAAATACGCAGTGGGCTCTGATTGGTTAGCTGGCCCAGTGTGTTGTGATTCGCTAACCGCCTAGTGTACGTTTGTTGGAAACGTCACGCCCCTTACCTTTACCGGAGGCTGTGCTTGCGTCAATAAAACCATATGAGCCCGAATCAGACCCAGAACATTTGAGTGAAGATGATCGAGCAGAACCTGTTCAGTCCTCAAGAGTAAAGACTGCGGATCTATAGTGATCGCTACTGAATGGCACTTTAACTTTTGTATTTTTAGAACGATTATAGCCAAATATCTGTCGCAAGAACTAACCCAAAACGAACACTAAGCACTGGCTTTAACTAGTAAGTTAGCCAAATCACACACAGAACCATGTTTAGCATGCCTGTAGATAAACAATACATAAAAGCTCTAATCAAAGAATCATTTACACTAATGTCAGGTTCGCTGTTGAGATTTTAACGTTAGTGTTTGTAACGTTAGGTGTTCGTCAGATAACGTTAAGTATGAATGAGCATTTAACAGACTGGTTTGCAGAACAGCGCTGTCATCTGTTTACTTCCTTGCTACAACCTATTACAGGAAAACACATCGATGAAAAATAAATCAGACTTACAGGTTGTGGCCCGTAAACAGCTTCTGTTTGTAAATCCAGCTTTCAGGACAAGCAGTTGTGCATATCCTGTATTGAACTCGCGAAGTTTGTGGAAGTTTGTGTTGTCCTCCGTGAAATGTGCAGCGCGCGCGTCGTGCATCCACGCACCGGCAGTGTTTTTTTCACGCAGCTGACGTTGTGCAAATCTGGCATTGAAATCGCGAAGACGGTGGATGTTTTCCTCTGTTAGATGTGCTGCAGGGAGCCCTGCACGCGCCTGATTCCCCGCCGACTCAAACACGCGTGCATATAACATGCTGTGTGTTAAACGCTCTGCAACGCACCCCCGTCCCAAGGAAGGCTGAACAGAGCAAGTACCCCAGACCTGCAATCCGGATGAAAATAACAGCATTTCCTCGGCATCGCGGCAACAACACTCCAGCCTAACTATACCACAACAGCGCCGCGATACAAAATGGCCTCACCCCCCCCCCCCCTTATTTAATCTTCTCGGAGGAGGGGTTTATGTAAATATTGAGCCTGTTGATGTCACCAACCCTGGAGGAATGTGTGTAGTCGCCTACTGGCCGTTTGCTGTAGTTCTTAGAAACGGATTTCTTTAAAAGCAAATATCTCCCTTTGCTTTAAACTTTGAACGTTGTAACTTTGCAGATGTTGTTTATGCTCAAGCAGCAACATTACACACTAGCTAAAGTTAGAATAGTGAAATCGTGGTTTACCACCCCTTTAATACTAAAACAATTTATATTAAAAATGATTTCTTTACTCTTTGCAGGACAATAGTAGGAGCTGTACACCAGAAGATGACTCAACAAAGAGAGCAGCAGCTTACTACAAGATGGACTGGAACGCAAAACCCGTCCCACCAAACACAGAAAGTAAAGCACTGCTTTGACAGTCATTTCTAAATGTTTTTTTGCTTCTTCAAAGCTTTATCATTTGATATAGACATTGATGTGTATGTTCGTGTTTCTCTGCAATAGCTCTTACCGTCCCATCTGAGCTTCCAGCAACACCATCATTATCACTATCACCACCAGACGTCTCTCAGCAGCCACGGTCAGACGGAGATGAGCCGTCCTGGATGGAGCTGGCCAAGAGAAAGTCTTTAGCTTGGAGTGACAAAACATTAGAATGAAGACGAGACAATAAACCAGAGACATTCAGTGATGGACTCGTGGTGCAATACCTAATGTTACAGCGAATGAATGTATGAATACTGTGTGTGTGTGTGGGAGATTGAGTGATAAATTGTTATCTCTTGTATTGCTAATATATTGTTGTGGCAAGCAGTGGAGGCCTTGCCCTGTTCTCTCACAGTCCTCAGCCTCGATAGCTTGCCACAATTGTATAATCATAATTCATTTACATTAGTGGCCTAAAGACTTACACAAATGTTTGTAAGTGATCAAGCATTGCTATTTACATAACTATGAATGAAGAACATGTTTATTAGTCTTTCTAGTATGTTACATTAAAACAGCTGATTTCCGAGACAGTGATAATAAACTTAAACAGTGACTACGTGTGCTTAGTAGATACAGTGAGTCAATGTTATTGCATTACATAACAATATTTAACACTTTTCAGTCGACACAAACTTGCAAGTAGTGCTCGCAGCAGAGTATACTGGAGCTCAAGGGTGAAGCCGAACCTGTTTAATGGGTGGAGAGATAGGCTTATGGGTAGGGTTAGGTTGTGGTTAGGCTGGAGGTAACGGCTCTGCCTCTCCAAGCTTGCCTTACTCCATGAGAACGTGATGGTTACTCTGCCCTCTGGTGGATACATCATACCTTGACTAGAGAATCAAATACAGTATAATAAATCCACGGTGTTTTTATTGCATTCAAATTAGGATGACACGTGGCAATTAGTTATGGTGATTATAGATAATTTCTTTAATTTCCACCATTCTCACCAATTTTTATTCTGACCTTTTTTTATAAGCAAACTATACGCAAGGCAAGCATGCCACAAATAAGTTTTTAAAAGGGGTAAAAGCTGGAATTGCACCTATGCTGCATTCGAAATCACATACTTCCCCACTATATAGTAGTGACAAAGGTAGTATGTCCGATTTCACAGTACTTACAAAAATAGAGAAGCAAAGAGTACCTATTATGACCATAGATTATGACAGACAGGTCCTCCTCGAAATGGGGTCTCCATTAGGACACCAAATTAATTTTAATAGGCACTCTCTTTAGCGCCTGTTTACAATTCCTACAAATGCTGTATTAGTTAGGTTCGGTTAGGTTATGTACTAGCATAGATAGATACCACTATAGACTGATAGCAGTTTATACACATATTTTCACTTACGTTACATGTATTTTATTCACAATCATCTTTAATGTAATTATGTGTTAAATTAAGTGTTAATTGTCTAAATATTTCCGTTATAAAAAGAATGTAATAATGTATATTCAGTTAATAGGCTATTACTTATTATTATTTATTCATTAAGTACCGTTTATCAAGTGAAAGAAATGTTTGATTTGTTTTATTATCCACTAAATAGTAAGCTATACATATTTTAAATTAGCATTCCACGCAGAAAGTATAACGCCTCTCAAAACGCTTACGCTACGCCGACGTCATACGACGCCGCCAGTTACACATTTTTGTAAAAAAGGGAATTTTTTAAATATAACTCCGGCTGTATTTGTCTGAAAGAAGAATGTCATATACATCTAGAATGGCTTGAGGGTGAGTAAATCATGGGCTTATTTTTATTTTTGGGTGAACTAATCCTTTAAAGGTGAACTATGTAGGATTTTTGCAGTAAAATATCCAGAAACCACTAGGCCAGTGTTATATATTTTGTTCAGTTGAGTACTTAGAATATCCCAAATGTTTCCAACTATTTGTAAATCGTGAGAAATTGCTATTTTAACCGAGGAACCGGGACGTGTGAGCTATGCGTGTGAGGGAGTCGCCTGTCGATTGCGTCATATCTGCGTCACCCTCGGTTTCCGGTTTTATTCAGTGAAACACTTTACTCTCACTGCAGTGTGAACAAGTTTCATAGCAGCCGCCGAGCGAACGTCATAACTTCCTTTTCAACACACTTAGATATATCTAATACGATAAACAGAGTTTCGTTACCTCACTCATGACTGGAAAAGAGGAAGTGGCGCCGGCAACCATGTCATAATAAAAGTCCCGCCGGCGACTATGCCATAATAACAGTCCCGCTCTTCAATCGCTCCAGCGGCCTTGCTCAGCTCCACAACACTCGGTCCTGCTCTGCTTCAGACTACAGTAATGTTAATAATCGCATCCATGAGCATGATTTCTGCCCGAGTCCTATCCTGACTGTCACCGGCTGTGAGGTGAAGACCACATGTCCCAAGATTCTGCGCTCAAACGTGGCGTCATCAAACTACGCCTTTGTTTTGAACAGGCGACCTCTAGTGGACGGAAAAGTTACATAGTGTAGCTTTAACTGATGGAGACCCGATTTCGAGGGAGCACGAGCACCCGAGTCACTCAACAGAACACATCGCGGAGCAAGGAGGACGCTGACAAACGCACGGACAGACAACACAGCAGGTTACTTTTGATATAAAACAAAAATTCAAATTCTGCCAGTTTTATTGCGACATTCAAACGATAAATACAGTTTTGGCGCTCTTTTATGGCGTTTTGTGTCGTGACGGATTACAAAGCGGGAGTGCACGTGCACTTATCATCTCTTCCTCTTTACTACTAGTTACAGCACGAAATAAACACGAAAGAAAGAAACAGTACAACTTACTGAAGTATCAGGTCTCATGATGTAGCTAATGGCTCAACCTGAATAAAACTGCTTTTAAAGTCATGTAATGTTACGCCTACCTCAGAAAAGCCATTCTTGTGTCCATACACTAGTTAGTGAGAAAAAATACTCTAGAGAGAAGCATTTAGCACAAAAAACACTATATTATTATTCTTATATAATTAAAAAGTTATTATTATAAAAAACGGTCTTATATGCAACTGTATGCAAATCAGTTTTAACATTTAATAACAGGGTCCCCTGAATAGTTTATAACATTATAGTAGGGAATGATCCTTGAGAAAAAATAACGTAGCCTATATTCATCTATATATCCAAATTAATCATATTAAATCGCAAGCTTATAAATCATTACTCCCCCACAGGATTAATTCTCACTCCTGAATGCTGAACTCAAAAGTTGGCAGCCCTGAAGTAGGCCTACAGTTTATTAATCATGCAAATGTCTAATAATAATGCTAATGATCTAGCACCAGGTGTGCCAGATCTACTATACATACACCTGTGTAAACAACGCAAAACTGAAGAACGCCATAGATTTCTACTGTTATAGATACGGTTTACATTATCATTAACATCCATACTTTTATTCCAGTGGGATTCAAGCACTTCCTTCGAATTTTGACAGAAACGTGTAATCGAACACCAAAGAAAGCTCTCCAACAGGGAGCCGACCTGGAAAAGAGAAACACCCTTGGCGTAAAGACAGCAAAAATTATGAATATACAAAAGGGAAGCAAAAGAAGGTGAGTTTAAAAAGGAGGAGTGTATCCGTCAGACTGTTTGAAGTCGGGCATTGTATTGAGGCGTTATTGTGTCTGACGGTGAGCGATATAATGAAGATGAAGAAAGTGAGAGATAGGGCAGATGTTAATAATGCGTCGACCCCCCGTTGCTCCGACTCACCCTCTTCATCGCCTAATTGACCGGGCAGGGTCCCCGGAGTCCTCTGTTATTATTTATTAACAATTCACAGATAAATAATTCACAACTTGGAAAAGAAGCTAGCGGACAGAAGCTCTTAATTGAGCTTTGGAGAGGAATGGCGAGCACCCTGTCCTGATTTTTTACACCTTCCTTTATAATTTTTTCTTTCTTATTGTCTTAACTTTATATCACAACAAATGCACATCAGACAATAGGTCTACACATATACTACTTAAGGTGCAGTCACATTTAATGCTGTTTGGCGACCAACAGAAAGTTGCTTGGTTTGAACGTGACTTCTGTGTGAGCTGTACTTCATAAATCTCTACATTTTAGAGGTGACGCACATTCACATGATGCAATCAGTTGCATATAAATGTCAGGAAACCTGATTCCTGGCCACGTCGTTGTCCATGGACCACTGGTTCTTCTCAATAGGGTGGTGTGGTGCAGGTATGAGATCAATTTGTAGGCTAAAACGTGGAAGCGAGTTAGCATTTCAGCAATTCCGTTTCCATCGTCCCGAAGGGGGTTTTGGTTAAATGGCTGAAATTAGGTCTGGGGTGAACACAAGCTCAAGACACTTTCACGCTTTATTCTATAGCATAAAATACATCAGTATTGAAAAAGGCTGTAGCTAACAAGTGGCTAAATGTGACTACAGAGGCTGTCGAGGAGATTAAACGTCATCACGCCGAACAGGTACACACTTTTACAGCCTCATTATGCTTATAATTGTGCTTTTATAAACGAGTCTAACTCAAAGATTCTGGGAAAATGTTTTTAGATTAAAAACTGAAAGAGTTGTGACAATTCAAATTTTTTGGAATATTGCAGTTTATTATAAATGACTTATGGGTACATCATTTTTTTTAAATTAATGTGCCTTCATAGTAATCTTCCCCTCCATCTTTCCCACTTCTCTGATGATGTGTCTACTGGCGCGAGGGCGGGGCAACCTGTCACTCACATGAGATCCACCAATAGCAAACCACAACCATCCAACCAACCAATACATTTCTGATGGACAAAATCAAGTCTCACCCTACATTTTTTTTTACATGGTTATACACTCATCTAAAGGATTATTAGGATCACCATACTAATACTGTGTTTGACCCCCTTTCGCCTTCAGAACTGCCTTAATTCTACGTGGCATTGATTCAAGAAGGTGCTGAAAGCATTCTTTAGAAATGTTGGCCCATATTGATAGGATAGCATCTTGCAGTTGATGGAGATTTGTGGGATGCACATCCAGGGCACGAAGCTCCCGTTCCACCACATCCCAAAGATGCTCTATTGAGTTGAGATCTGGTGACTGTGGGGGCCATTTTAGTACAGTGAACTCATTGTCATGTTCAAGAAACCAATTTGAAATGATTCGAGCTTTGTGACCTGGTGCATTATCCTGCTGGAAGTAGCCATCAGAGGATGGGTACATGGTGGTCATAAAGGGATGGACATGGTCAGAAACAATGCTCAGGTAGGCCGTGGCATTTAAATGATGCCCAATTGGCACTAAAGGGGCCTAAAGTGTGCCAAGAAAACATCCCCCACACCATTACACCACCACCACCAGCCTGCACAGTGATAACAAGGCATGATGGATCCATGTTCTCATTCTTTTTACGCCAAATTCTGACTCTACCATGGTAAATGGTAAATGGACTGCATTTATATAGCACTTTTTTAACAGACCTACGGCCATCCAAAGCGCTTTACATTTTTGCCTCACATTCACCCATTCACACACCGACGACGGTGTCAGCCATGCAAGGCGCCATCCAGCTCGTCGGGAGCAGCTGGGGTAAGGTGTCTTGCTCATGGACACCTCGACACTTGGTCAGGTGGAACCGGGGATCGAACCACCAACCTTCCGGTTTGTAGACAACCTACATGAACCACTGAGCCACTGCCGCCCACCATCTGAATGTCTCAACAGAAATCGAGACTCATCAGACCAGGCAACATTTTTCCAGTCTTCAACTGTCCAATTTTGGTGAGCTCGTGCAAATTGTAGCCTCTTTTTCCTATTTGTAGTGGAGATGAGTGGTACCCGGTGGGGTCTTCTGCTGTTGTAGCCCATCCGCCTCAAGGTTGTGTGTGTTGTGGCTTCACAAATGCTTTGCTGCATACCTCGGTTGTAACGAGTGGTTATTTCAGTCAAAGTTGCTCTTCTATCAGCTTGAATCAGTCGGCCCATTCTCCTCTGACCTCTAGCATCAACAAGGCATTTTGGCCCACAGGACTGCCGCATACTGGATGATTTTCCTTTTTCACACCATTCTTTGTAAACCCTAGAAATGGTTGTGCGTGAAAATCCCAGAAACTGAGCAGACTGTGAAATACTCAGACCGGCCCGTCTGACACCAACAACCATGCCACGCTCAAAATTGCTTAAATCACCTTTCTTTCCCATTCTGACATTCAGTTTGGAGTTCAGGAGATTGTCTTGACCAGGACCACACCCCTAAATGCATTGAAGCAACTGCCATGTGATTGGTTGATTAGATAATTGCATTAATGAAAATTGAACAGGTGTTCCTAATAATCCTTTAAGTGAGTGTATGTCACAATAGGTAAGAAAAGACCTTATTTGAATTGTTGAACTTAATTTACAACAACAACAAAAAAGACAAATAAACCGTAATAAAATATAAGACTAAATAAACTAATTGCAAATGATGGCACAAATAAATACAATAGAATAAAGAGTCAAATTAAATAAACATGGCTTTAAGTGGGTCCAACAGTATATTCATGTAAGAAATACTACAGAAAGGAAAGTAATCAAATGTAAAAACAAAAATTACTTTTTCATTGTAAAAATAATGAAATACAGATTAATTCTTACAATTAAAGTAACAAAAGTTATTCAATCGAGCAACAAGTGATTTTCTCTTTGTCTTTTGTTCTTTGATTAACATGACAGAAAGAAGGTTTTTTAGGCTGCTGTCACTTTAAGAGCTTATGGTAAATGGACTGCATTTATATAGCGCTTTTAACAGACCTACAGCCATCCAAAGCGCTTTACATTTTGCCTCACATTCACCCATTCATAGACCGACGGCGGTGTCAGCCATGCAAGGCGCCATCCAGCTATGGGGTTAGGTGTCTTAGGACACCTCGGCACTTGGTCAGGTAGAACCGGGGATCAAACCACCAACCTTCCGGTTTGTAGACAACCTACATGAACCACTGAGCCACTGCCGCCCCCGCTTACGCACGGATCCAATATACTGTTACACAACATGCTAACTTTTTACATTCCAACCAAAACTGACTGTATTTACCTGAATACTCTTCATTTTTACATAATTTTGTATGTATTTGACCGTTTAAGCGCAATAAAAAACATAAATAAGTACATTTTGCACTGGCAAGCTGTTTGACAGGCGGCTTTATGAGAGTGCCACTTTTATAAATCAGTGGTGCGCGCACTTTTGGTGTGCGTGCGAAACCTGCGAGAATGACTAAAATCATGCGCAATATAAGTAATATTCAACCAGAGCCAATGAGATGAGTGAGTGAGAGGAGGCGTGCGTTTGTCAATTCACCATCCGAGAGAAGAGAAAATGCGTAGCTGGTATCGTTACTGCAGAAACGTAGTATTGGAACTGTTTCAGATTTTTCAGTATCAATACATATCGAAATATCAATATTTTTACACCTACAAGTAAGATAATAACATATTATAAACTTTCTCATAATTGACCGATTTTAAAATATAACATAGCAATGCACTAAACCCACTTTGAACACCTTAGCATATACTCAAAAACATTAGCATTGTGGCACCACTAACGTTGTTCCAGAATATTCTATCAACTTTTAAAACATTTTGCACTTTACTTTTTTTTTTTTATAAATCCAACATAGTCAGTATAGACTTTGAAAACTGTAAATTGGGTGTTTTAAATTATTAATGGCGTAATGTAATTAACAGTAAATAGGCATCTGGCGGGATTAGCCCTCGTCTTGTATTGACAGAACAAGAAAAGCTTAAATTCTGCCACAGGATTTTGAAATAATCGTATTATTTTTTATTTTTTAAATGTCTCATGCTTATACAGCATGCTAAGTTTGATCAACACGGTTCTTCGGGGCTTTAGATCATTAATAAACCAATCTTGATTCAAAGCAGCTAATGCTTAAAGTTTGCTTTTCACTGAAGAACAGTTTCTGCTGGGATATAATAAGTCAGAGAAATATCCCTCTGAAGGTCTTCTTTAGCTTGCTTCTCATCGGGGAACGGTTCATCAGAAGTTTTCAACAAGGTCCATACAAATCTCCAGTTGCCACAGTACTACATACAGAGCCTTTAATGATCGCTGCTTTGGGGGAGTGTGCAGATGGGAAGATAGTTTAACTTTACTCCCTTTATATTTGTATTTTTGAAGACATCACTGTAGACTTCGCTTAATCTAAAAGTACATCAAAGCTTCTAATGCAGCTTGTGCTAAACATTTGTCTGGTCTTTATTACCAATGTATGCAATGCCCGTGGGACACCGAACAGTCTAAAAGGAAAAACAAACATACGCCTTTAGCTCACAAATAACTGTTTATGCTGGTACAAATGAGCATTCTGGGTAAACAAATACTCTTGAATGCTAAAATTAAAATGTTTGGTGCCTTGTGACTGTGTAAATGATCAATAACAATGGTTTATCTCAGATCAAAAGATTTGAGTCAGGTGTAACATTGAACTTTACATCAATAAACGAATGGCACCAGTTTCCAACGTATTAATGGCGCTCTGCTTTTATGAACACAGAACTGCACAGCTTCGCAAGTGGGTCCCGGTCCAAGGTGGAAACACCTCTCCGGAGACGCTGCATTTTGCTTGCTTGATCTATCCCAGTATATTCTGATCCATCTCTCGCATGCTGTAAAAGCAGATCTCCAAACCCGCTGAGAACCGGGTGAGTTCTGAAGCCCGGGCTGGTGAATAATAGAACAAAGAGAGAATGAGCCTTCTGAGGTTCCACTGCTCTTCAGTACCCCTCTGTTGAGCGCAGGGGGAAGAGGGTGGAAAGAGATCTGCCTTATCATAATAGAATGCGCTGATGGGTGGAAAACAAATGCGAAAAAGACATATTATTGTATTATGTTCGGGTTAGATAACGGATGCCCACACATACACCGCGGGGATGGTGGGAAAAACTTCATCTGAGAGGATCTTGCACGTTTTCTTGAGTATAGAAACAAAAGCCGTCTAGGGTTGGTTGAGATGTTCAGTGTATATTCGTGAACTTTTTGCTGTCGAGATTGTGCTTTTTATTTGGCCAGGTATCCAAAAGATTTGTCATTAGTTTGGTGACTTAGGGCCCTATCATACACCCGGCGCAGCGCAAGTGTTTTTTACTAGTTTCAGCCTGACGCAGTTATCATTTTCACGTCCAGCGCCACGTTGTTTAAATAGCAAATGCACTCGCACCCATCTGTTTACCCATGGACGCACTGGTCTGAAACCGTGGTGTGTTCAGGCGCATTGTTGATGCGCTGCTATTTTGAGGGAAATGAAAACGACTGCGCCTGGTCTAAAGTCAATAGCATAGTATCTTTTGTGTTATTTAAAGGGATAGTTCACCCAAAAATGAAAATTCTGTCATCATTTACTCACCCTCAAGTTGTTCCAAACCTGTATGATTTTCTTTGTTCTGCTGAACACTAAAGAAGATATTTTGAAGAATGTTTGTAACCAAGCAGATAGAGCAACCATTGACTACCATAGAAGGGAAAAAAATACTATGATAGTCAATGGTTGCTTTATCTGCTTGGTTAGAAACGTTTTTCAAAATATCTTCTGTGTTCAATAGAACAAAGAAACTCATACAGGTTTGGAACAAGTTGAGGGTGAGTAAATGATGACAGAATTGAGATTTTTGGGTGAACTATCCCTTTAAAGGACGTGTTTGTAATATGACAATATGTGCCTATAGGCAGGTGCACAACGCATGTACACTTTGCTTAATACACACACAGGGACGTGCAGCAGCACACAAACATTTTTAAATATATCTCTGGAGAAGCGTTCAGTGTTTCTGCCATGTAAATAGTGAATCCGCCATGGCGCGAGCACAGCTGGCTTTTAAAGGGAATGGGAGATGAGACTTTGACTGGTTTATTGCACGTTATGGCCAAAACACACTCATGACTTTTGGACCATGTGGACTGATTTTTCCTTCAAACTAGCAAAAGTGGATTCGGACATGTCCTAAGTGCACCTGCTATTCGCGCGTAGTTGGACGCATGAACATTTTAAGTTTACTCGCGTCATTCGCGCGTGACATTCACTTCACAACAGACACAAATTCGCGTCATGGGAGGGGCTTCTGCCAGCCCGGCTCGTCTCGTTGTGAAATGGCTGACATGGATTGTTTTCAAATACAGCGAATAAGCTCAATTTGCTGCCTTGAGCTAGCTTGTTGTCTCAAATGTGTATATGTATAATTATATTGCTCAAATTGAGTAAAGAGAGCTTTTTTCAACTTACCAGACTGTCCGACCTCCTCACTCACTTTCTTCCAAGCAAGATCCTTTTTATTCCTGTTTCTATAAAGTACGAAGATGTATCATACAGCTCCAGGTATCCACATATGATTTTGTCCTCATTGTTGTCACTACTAGAGCAAGCTCCTGATTGGTTAACGCGGTGCGAATATCCACCAAAGTTCAGATTTTTCAACTTGCGACGATTTTCGCAAATCATACATTGCTTGCGTCAAATGCCCGAAATGCTAAATTTGCGCCACAGAATCCACTCATGTGTATGTGGGGTAACGCAGCGCTGTTTGATCATATTAGCAATTGCACACTGCAGTGAGCTAGATTGATATTAGGCATGGTAACACATGGTACTTGCTGTAAATCAAGAAAACCAGATTGAACAATAAGACTAACTGTGTTGAGCTATATAACAATGATTAGTTTTCTGTCCATGAATGTATCCAAACAGTTGCTCACATGTCTAATAAAACACATAATATATTAAAGCATCTTTGGTGTTTGGTTTCTACAAAATAAAACCGAGGGTAACACCGGTATAACGTCACTGATAGGCCACGCACAGACGGTGCGTGTCCTGGTGCGTGTCCACAGACTGTAACGGTGCGTGTCCTGGTTAAAAGTGCTTATTTCTCTGGATTTAAACATTCTTGGAAAATGTAATGGAATAATGTAAGTACACAAATCAACAAAATATAAAACATTGTTCTTGTGGTTTTTGGATATTTTAATCCAAAATCTTACATACTGTGCCTTTAAGATGTAGATGCTTTCATAGCATCTCTAATTTCAACCTCAAAATGCTGTTAGTTTAATTAGTTTCCGTGCATCGGTTCAAACTTTTTATACATCACAATTAATTGATTCAAAACACTGATTTGTTTGTTTTTGAATGTTACGGTTCAGTCATAAGTCTCTTCTGCTCACCAAGGCAAAAATACAGTAAAATTTTGAAATATTATTACATTTTAAAATAACTGGTTTATATTTTAGCATCATTTAAAACGTAATTTATTCCTGTGATCAAAGCTGTATTTTCAGCATCATTACTCCAGTCTGTAGTGTCACATGATCCTTCAGAAATCATTCTAATATGAGGATTTGATGCTCAAGAAACATTTCGTATCATTATCAATGTTAAAAACTGGCATTTTTGTTGAAATCACAACACATTGTGGTAAATATTGCAAACTATATAAAAGAAAATGTATTTAGTTTTTTATTTTTAACTCTTTTTACTGCATTCTACTTCTTGCTTTAAACATTTTGAATCTGATTGGCAAAAATGGTTGTTTGGTTGAAACGATCGTTCCTCACAATTTCAGACAAATGCATAAATATCGAGATGTTTTTGTGACCTTTTGTGACAAGGTTGAAAAAAATATAGAGATATAATTTTTTTTAAACTATATCACCCTGCCGTCTGATCACAGGGTTTACACCAAACGGCCGCATGAATAATGTTCCAAGATGGGACAGAGTCGTGTGGTCCCGCGGGGCGCCCACTTACTTTTGAGCAGAAGAGCGAACAGACTCTTTGGTCATCACATCGAGCGATTGAAGTCTTGGCAGCTTTGACGCTTCTGCCCCGATGATTATACACTTCATTAGAGCTGTCAGTCATTTGGCTCCTGTGACGGAGCAGCACTACAGGGCCCCCTCAGGGCCTAATCAATGTAGCGTCCCAAGGAACATGCCATTGAACAGATAACAGGGAGAGACACACGCTGTCCGCCCTTCCCAAATGTGCCCAGATGGCTGTCATTGATCACAACACTTCTCTATCTTTGAGTATTTTATAGCAAGCTATTGCTTAGTTTGATTTAATTCAAAAACAACAGTTCAACTCTAGGGCAGTTTGCCCAAACATTAAAAATCTGTCATTTACTCACCCACAGTTTAGCTACTGTGGAACTGTTTTTGTCCACACAAAGTCATTGACTTTCATTTTATGAACAAAAAATTGTTACAAAATATCAACTTTTGTGTTTAATTTTCACGGAAGATAAAGTCCAACAGATCTCTTTGAAAAAGATGAACAAACCTTTAGCAAAGGTTGGAAACCTCAAATGTAAATATGCGGTAAGAAGTAACAAATGCTTTGTTTTATGTTATTATTCACAGTTAGTTTAATCTAATCTTCTCCTTTTTTGTCTCAGCATGTACAAATCACGAGAAGCATGAAGAAAAGAAAAAAAAAAACGGACAGATGGCCCCAAATCTCCAACCTGAGTCCCTGGAACAATGAGATATCCTTCATATTGTGTTTCGCAATGCAAATACATCAGGAGAAAATAAAAGCTAAATATAACAAAACAAAATAGACTTTGAAGAAAAGTTCTGCAGACAGAGTTCCTTTCAACAATATACAGACTGAGTGTTTCTCAGTACTTTGTGTTATTCAGAGCATTCCTCTAAATATTTTGAGAGAGTGAGTCGAGATGAAAAGGGCAGAAAACAATGAGGCCGAACCGTTGTTGTGGCGTCGGTAAGCCCTGGCTCGTCTTGCCTTTGTGTCTGCTCCAGGGGTCCCGAAGACACCCGCACTGGATCCAGTAAAGACCATACACGTGTTCCTCCGGGTGGGTCCTAGTCAAATGTTTTGGTGCAACCTCAGGTGGCATTTTTCATCAAATGTTTAAGTAAGACTACACTAAAATTGTGGGTCTCTTATGTTCACCAAGGCTGCATTTATTTGAAAAACGGTAATGTTGTGAAATATTAATACAATTTATAAAAGAACTGTTTTCTATTTGAATATATTGTAAAGTGTAATTTATTCCTGTGATCAAAGCTGAATTTTCAGCATCATTACTCCAGTCTTCAGTGTCACATGATCCTTCAGAAATCACTCTGATATGATGATTTGCACATTTTTGATTTTCAATGTTGAAAACAGTTGTGCAGCTTAATAAACCTTTTTTCATGATTCTTTGATGAATAGAAAGTTCAAATTAACAGCATTTATTTGATATAGAAATCTTTTGCGACTTTATAAATATTTACTGTCACTTCTGATCTGGGGCCGGATTCAGGAAAATCTTCTTAAGAAAGAAGATAATAAAATTCTTAAGAAAAATATTTTGCAGATAATTGGCAAATAATTGGCAGTTAAGAATCATTTCATTCTTAAGAATGTTTTATGAATCCGGCCCCTGATTATTGCATCCATTCTTAATAAAATATTAAATAATTTCCAATAATTTAAAAATAAAACAAATCAATAAAAACTGACCCCAAACTTTTGACAATAGTGTAAATATTGCTGCTTTTTTATATAAACAATAGGTTACTCGAGGCTGTGCTGTATTGTGAATAAGTCACGGCTGAAGGACGTTGTGCAACCCCTTCAGCCGTGACTTATTCACGATACAGCACTAGCCTCGAGTACCTTATTACTTTTACTTAAAATGGTTACCACACAGTACAAATATTAAAGTCAAAAAATATGCATCAATGCAACTTTCATGAAGTAAAATCACTAAAAGCCTTCCTTCTGCTGGAAAAAATAGTCCCTGACCGTTAACAGCAACAGAAGTTACATTATTACGCCATTAGATGGTGGTAAAGACTGTCTTTATGAGTGATTCAGTCAGTCGCAAACACTTTTATATTGAAAGAACTGAAACTTGTGAACATGGAACAACCGCAAACGAGAAATGCTTTGACTAGCGCTGTCAGTGACAGGCAGTGTTGGGAGTAACGCTTTACTGTAATTCCACTACTTTTTCCCATGTAACTAAATATTCGTTACTCACGTTAGTCTCAAATCTAGGCTGTGTCCGACAGCTTATCAAAATTCTAGGCCTGAGTCGGACTGGAGCCTGTGTTTAAAAAAAGTATCCCTATTACACATTGTTGCAGCCATTGAAATAGTTCAGTTTTGTTTTTAATGTCAAACTTATATTTATATTTTGTTTCTTTATTAAGTTAATTTAGAAATTAAAATCTCTGCAAAATGAATATAAATCCGATCTTCAATTCCCGCGCTTATGCACATTTAACGGAGTTCACGTCAACTAAAGCAACAGATATGAGCTGCATTTTATACATCAGCTCATTTCAAAATCAAAGACCGCAATTTATGAGAGAGTGACCTAAGCACTGGTGAGATCATTTAGTCTCATTAGTTTTAATGAAGATGATTGTGTTTTTGAGCATCTGAGACTTACTTCACTTGCGGCAGTTTGCGTTTTGACTCATTTGCGGTGATGCGTGTTGCAGTAGCGCAGTCATATCTGGGTTCAACATGTCATATATAGCCTATAACATGCTCTCACACGTTTATTTTTTAACAATTTGCCAGGAGTGAAATTTACATATGTGATTTGATCTCTCTCACAATAATACAAGCGTCAATGAAAGCATATGTTGCTAAGAGTGGTTGCTAAGGGTGTTGTGCAGTGATACACCAAACCGTTGGGTGAAGCGGTCATAGCCTTTATCGTGAATAAAACATAGCTATCGAGCAATCAGAATCAAGGACTGGAACGTTTTAATGCAATATTATATCGGTGCGTATAAATGAAAATCAGTAAACATCATTGTGTTTATTTAGTGTTAAAAAAACATGACGTGATTATTTTTAACTATAAGTTATTGCTCTTTTACTTTTTGCACCAAAACATTTGAATGTAATTGCCCAATGACTTTTTTGTTGAAATGATGGTTATTCTAATTGGGGAAAAAGACACCATTTGAAGCTATTTTAAAAGCAAATCCATAAATATAAGTTGTTTACAAGATCACAACAGTGTTTCCTAGTATTTCAAACATTTTGACTAGGTTGTTATGACCCAACCCAGTTTTTTTTCCCACATAACGCTTCTTATAATATTGTTCCAAAGCAGTTTAACAATAAATAGAACCCACCAGTAAGCATGTGACCCGGGCACAGGAACAACTCCTTAAGATGTTTGAACCTTTGACCCGATATCTATATTCACAGATACAGGTTGAAAGTAATGCATCATCCCCTGCTCAGTTATGTTTGAAGCTGATGCCGCAGTAGCTTCAGATAGGGAGGTGGGGATCTGATAAGAGTTCACGGCTTTACCTGTGGGATGGGATTCCATCTCTTATTTATAGATGATAGATCATATAGGCATCATTGAGATTGAGCTCAGGTGATTTGGTCAACCATGCGAGGAAAGAAATATAACTTAACTTTCACAAGTCGTTTGGCCAAATATTGATATTTGATTATGCTGAAAACCATTCGGTGTTATCGACTGGCTAAAGTGTTGGGGTGAATATCAGATCAAAGCCTGAAGAATATCAGGCCTATTGATAACATGAACTTGTAGCTATGTTATAGGGAGAGTTAACCCAAAAATGAAAATCCTTTAATCAGTTACTCGTCCTCATGTCATTCCAACCCTTTATGGTTTTCTTTCTTATGTGGAACACAAAAGCAGATATTTTGAAGAATGTTGTTAGCAAAACAGTTCTGGTTCCCATTCACGCTAAAAACAAATCTTGTTTTATTTTTTCCACCCAAATCCTGGGTTGAGCCTTTTGGAGTTTATCTTTTCAGTATTTGGGTAGCCAGGATACCCTATAACATAGCCTTTGTGCTACCCCAGCTCCTGGGTCAGACGTAACAACACAGTGTTTGGGTAGTTTTTGTGTTATCAAGATGCTGGGGCGGACGTAACAAACAACCCAGGGGTTGAGTTATTTATCGCGGGCTCTTTGCGACTTCTTCAGGAGGGAGCAGTGCAGCTCCGTCAATGTCTTCGGTAGAATATAAGTTTGTGTACACTTTATTTTACCTATAAATTCGTTATAATGCTGTAATGTAATTTTATGCAAAGCAACAGAGGCGCGATGTCACCTAGACCTAGACGATCGCCTCGGTCTTTTCGCGTGATGCAAACCTTTGATAATTGCATAAAATTTTATGATTTTATTTTATAAATGCGTATGATGTTAAAATATGTTCTCAGAACTGTACACTGATTGTTTATGGACAGGTTATATGGAGCCAGTCACCGTATATCTCGGCTACGAGAGAAACGTAGAGCGGCGGTCTAAAGTTAGAAGTTCTCCCGCTGAGTATGATACAAGCTCCGGTACGAGATCCGTTACGGTGGAAACGGGACAACAGAGACTGGTCGATTATGCTTGAATTACTTCGAAATGTTTAATTTTTACTTCTAATATTCGTTAAACAAGCTTAAATGTTGGCAATATGTATTAAAAGCAATATTAAATATGGAAATAATGGAATGATCAAGTCAGTTTGTGTCGAGTATTTTAACAACTTTTTTTGGGTTGTTTTTAACCCAATGTTTTTGTTTTTTGTTTTGTTTTTTTGATTCCATTGATTCCAAAACACATTTGGAATCAATGGGGACCAAAAGTGTTTAGCAACATGCTTTCTTTTGTGTTTCACAGAAGAGAGAGAGAGATGAGGTTTGGAACAAACCTAAGGGTGAGTAAATGATGACAGAATGTTCATTTTTGGGTGGACTATCCCTTTAAAGCAATAAAACATTAAAATACCTTAAATATGTTGTGAGGTCAACAAATAATTTTATTTAATTCATTCAACTAAAACCTCTCAGAGCTTGTAATGAATTTAAGCTTGGTGGAGCCTGAAAACATGACATATGTTCGTTTAAAATACAGTTCAAGTAGTTTATTTGTCATGTTACACAGGTAAATATGGCGTTGAAACGCTTAAGTCAAGTGCAGGACAATTAAGCATATTAGAGACTCAAAAGATCCGATTATAAGATTCATTATAACATGACTAATTGTATCCGTTTTAGGGCTACTCCACTGTCTTCCACTTGAGGGAGCTGTGCATTAAAATGGAACAGGGAACAAAGGATGGTAAATCAGACGCCTCTTGATTTTTATTGTATATCAGGTCATGTTTCCCTCAGAGAATCGTTTATTATGAAGCTCTATAGATAATAAAAGATCTTATTTAACAATAAATAAATTACAATGTCAACTTTAGATGACAAAAAGCCTAAAAAAACAGAATATGACTTCCCAAATATCACATGCTCATCTCCAGGCCTGGATTAGGAGGTAAAGACCTTAGTGAATGTTCACTGTGTGGCCGAGATTATACTCCCTCATAATGGACTTAAATACTGCAGTCAGCAGATGACACCGCGTAGGGCTCAGTATGTTGTACACAGTGGCTTTGGAGCGGCAAGTGTGAATAGAGGGACAGATTTAATGCCCCAGCTCGGGGTGGATTAGCCCGCTAAACTGCAGCCTTCGTCCTGTAGTCTCAGCAAACTCTTGGGGGGCGATAACCACGGACGGCGCAGACGGTGAAAAAGGGTCTCACGTACATCCCATACAAAATAGGATTATCTCCCTTCTTCCACCACCAACCCTTCGCTCGCTCTCTTTCTATATTCCACGTGCCCCTTGCCTTTCTTTTGTCCTGTAGTTTGATCCAAGGGAGGAAGCATCTCCGTTTGCCTTTTAAAAACCGCATACGTGTGCAGGATAGATGGAAACGTCGGCCTGGTTCATGGTCAGTGTCGGAGGCTTGATGTGGCGAAGGTAATCCAGGGTGATCAGGTCTAATCTGTCACAGATACACAGCTAAATGACGGTGACCACCGAGCTGGAGTCTGAAAAAGGAAGAGGAGCTGAAAACTGGATTATGGCGGTACATTGGCGTAAATCGACTGGGCTTATCTCTTAAATGCTCCAAAAAGCCCAGTTTGGATTCTGTGCAGGCAGGACCGTCTGAAGGAAAAGGCACTGGGGAGCGAAATGGAAAGTTTCGGGCATCCAAGATAATCTTTGAGGCCGATGAGACAACATTGCACTTCAATTTGTGACTAATTATGGTATCATTCAGGGAGGGATAATTCTCCACGGATAGTTTCCACTCGAGCAGTGAGTGACTACTAGAGTGTGGCTAGTAATGCGCTTCCACTAGCCTGGCGTGGCCATACTCAATTCTAGTCAGAATTTGAGTCTGGTACCGCTCCATTGAGCTTTGATTATGGGGCGTGTTTCAACCGAGCCAGGAAAGACCTCAATTGGATAGACCTACAACCAACCAGAGCAACGGAGCGACGCGTAACGTTAGTTGTCAAATGTCAACAGAACTCAACTGCACTGTGTTACCAAGTCCGTGTTTTTCTCCATGTCCGCGGGTTGAAGCGACCCCAATTATGTGATTATATAAACCCAGGAATGCGAATTTTAGCAGGCAACCTTGCCAAAATAACATATTTTGCCAACCAAACGCCATTTTTTTCTGGAGAACCCCCCGGAAAGTTATTGTTTTGGGCTATAGTTTTGAGTAGCAATTGTGCGCGACATTGCAAAAACACTTGGAAACCCTGTCTGCACGCACGCTGGATTAAGTAACGTTACAAGAAAAAGATGAGTGTAAACGATCTTTGCCAGTAATAAAATAATTTAAGGATACACAGAGTACTTACCAACACGATCATCGTTTCTGAGAGAAATAGTGAAGGTGATGGCATATACGAACAAGTTCTCCGTTTAGGATTAGAGCAAATTCAACCCAAGAGCCTTCGATGACGTGGATGATTACGTTAATGTTGATCATCTGTCCATCATCGTCTAAAGCCCGCCCTGATGATTTCATTGGTCCGAACAGTTTCTGTTCGGGCATAATTTCTCCTCTATGGAGCGAGTCCAGACCGAATTGCCCGAGCAAAAAAAATTGTGGGCGGGGCTAAATTCGGCTGGCATCCAGGCTACGCTTCCACCGCACTTGCAGCCTAAACCCAATTATGGTGATTTTATACTTGATTAGCGAATAGTGAGCTAGACATGAAAATATGACTAATTGACGGTTATTTCGAGAATATGAATGTCTGTCTCTGGCTAATCCGAGCACAGTCATAAACCTGTAGCCACAGGCCTTCACGTCTGCACGCATGTACACACAGTGAACTGCTTGAACGCTGTAAAAATATTTTTGTCTATTTGTCAAGTTAAAATATCTAAGAATATCCCTCATGTCATTCCAAACCTTCATGGTTTTCTTTTGTGGAGCATAAAACAGATATTTAGAAGAATGTTGGTTAAAAAAATAAAATAAAATAAAAACCCGTTTTGGTTCCCATTGACTTCCGTTATAGACCAAAATACAATTGGAATCAATGGGAACCAAAACTGTCGGGTTACAAACATGCGTGTTTTGTGTTCAACAGAAGAAAGAAAGAGATACAGGTTTGGTACAACATGAAGGTGAGTAAATGATGACAGAGTTTTAATTTGTTGTGTCGACTATCCCTTTAAATGCAATAAAACACATTAAAATACCTTCAATATGTTGTGAGGTCAACAAGTCATTAGGGAGATGCTTGTATATTATAAAGTTAAAATATCTAAAAATCCATTCAGAAGTTTGGAGTAAGATTTCTTGTTTTTGAAAGAAGTCACTTCTGCTGCATTTATTTAATAGATTCATTATTTATACAAAACAAAAGAGCCATTTTCTGTTTGAATATATTTTAAAATGTAATTTATTCCTGTGATCAAAGCTGTATTTTCAGCATCATTCCTCCTCCACTCTTCAGTGTCACATGATCCTTCAGAAATCATTCTGATATGATGATTTGCTGCTCTAGACACATTTATGATTATTATAAATGTTGAAAACAGTTGTGCTGCTTCATATTTTTGTGGAAACCGTGATCATTTTTTTGGTTATAAAATTAATGTTATAAAAGTCTTTACTGTTTAATACATTTTCTGAATAAAATGATTTATGTCTTTGAAGAAAAAATGTACAGACCCCAAACTTTTGAATAATATTGTATAATCAATATGCAATATGTATATTCAAATCTCGCGTTGATTTCTTCTTGTTTTAAATAATTTAATAAATTGCAAAATAATACCATTTTTAGATCTTTTTTTTTTCTTCTGGAAAACAAGCCAGAAAGTTCACATTTAAAACCACACATGGGCAGATACACATACAAACCCTTAGAAAAGAAGAATCACCAACAAGATCTGCTTAATGTCTCAATAGTTTCTCCTAGACAACAGTTCGATTTGTTGAAACCTCATGTTTCACCTGAGAAAAAGTTCCCAATAATCTCATGTTCCCCTAGTGTTTCAAATCTCAATACTCACTCAAACTGTGCTCAAATTTGCCAAGATATCAAAGTCTGTGACCAAAAGAGAGTTCAATGTGAATTTAGTAAAATTCATATTGAAATCACAATTGTCTCATGTCTCCTAAAGGATACAAAAATTCATACTATTAGTGTGAGTTTGGGGGCGTGGCTATCTGTTTATCTGACCAATGGCAGATGAGGGAGCACTAAAAATAGGGCCCTAGTGTATACTGGTAATATGAATTTTCCATATTGTTTTTTTTTTTTTTTTTTACAGATGTCCGCAAACTTCAGAGGCATTTAAATTAGTCTACAAGTCTTTCAATAATGATAATCATTCTTAAAGGGTTACTTCACCGATTAGCATTAAGCTTTGTTTCAGTAGAAACCCGGTAGTATATTCAAATAACCGTGCTTCCCTCCCTCATGTCCACCTGAGACGATAGATTTTTGTATTTTTTGTCTAAAAACCTCAGATGACGGAAATATCGTCATCGGAGGCTTTTTTGGCCAGAGGCTACAGACTACAGCTAGTAGTAGGAGCTAGTTCTGCATGTTTTCAACCCGCCAATAGGGATTGGATCTCACTCACAGAATGTAAATGCGCACGGCCTCTCAGGCATTGATAACGGAGCGGTGCGGAGCAACCCGAGTGTTTTCAATGAATTCCTAAAAGTTAAGCTTCCATAGGCGTGAACTGAAAGCACACCAGACTGGACACGCACTGTGAATGACTGTGTGGCTGTGAATGAAAGTCTGTGCGGTCGTAAATGTGTGCGCACTGTGTGGCTGTGAATTAATGACAATGCGGCCGTGCTCATTTTAGTTTCGGTTTAGAATTAGCGCATATTCAAGGTGGGTTGCTTGAATTGTGGGTTCATTAGCCTAATAATCTTAATGAAAAACACAACAACAAAACAGTAAAATGAAAAACTCTATCAAAAACGCATTTCGCTTTGAAACCAAATCTTCCGCGATCATCTTGTCTGTCAGCTCCTCACTCTCGTGATGAATGAAATCTGACTCCTGCTGCGTTTGTGCTGCGACTCTCGTTCGGTTCACACTGTATTGAGCAGACATGTTCAGTTTTTAATTGTAGTGTCTGTTCTCTAACAAAATGAACTAAATTATTTTATTACTATAAAAATGAGCACGACGGTGGGGCGGTGGGCATGTGATGTAACCGGTAGCCGTGGCTTGGGAGTGGCCTCGTTGGGCAGCGAAGCAAGTGCATTCTGGGAGTTGTTGTCTTTCATCCACATGAACCAAAAATAAATTTTCTGGCATTTTTGTCTAGAAGACACCAACTTCTAAAATAATTTCACATTTCTACTACATAAATGACCCAATTTAGTTTGGTGAAGTATACCTTTAAGAACTGAGATTTAACCAGCCTAATCCTTTTGTGTTCTACTGATTTTTTTTCTCTCTCACAGTGACGGAAATTATTTAAATGCAGTTTTGCTATTTGGTGCCACCAATGGCACATCATTGAATCACTTAAGAACTTGATTATTTCACCCGATTGAATTCTGAGCAATGAAATGTTCTTCTGAGAACACAAACACAAAGAACCACATTTAGGAACATTCAGTGACAACCAGCGACTCCCAAACTCCTGACAATTGCTCGCGTCTCCTCCAATTTGGCCTCGAGACCTTGCGGATTTCGATCTGTGCACTTACATTGACTCTGGCAAGCATAAACAAACAGTCGGATCTACTCACGCACACTTACAAGCACGGGCTCCCACATCCCTAACCGCAATCCACAGGGTGGAGGACCCGAAACACACAGAGAAAGATTCACAGACTGTGTGGATGCTCTAATGTTTATGTTTTGCAGATTAGCAATGATGAAAGAATTCCTTTTCATGTCTGGACTCGAAGAACCCTCGTACACACACCCCGCCCGAGCGCCACACACACACTCCCGACTCCCTTCGCCGAGCGAGACCTCCCCGATGAACGCGGAATCGCGGACCTCCTCTCCTGCTATGATGGACATGGTCTTTGATATGTCACCCTCATCCTTTGTGACATCTTCTCATCAACGCTTATACGAGTTCATGTGAAAGGCTTCTATTGTTCCCCATCAGCGTGACTGTGGTCTCTTGCTCTCTTTCTCTCTCTTTGAGCCATATGTTTGGCCTGATTTTCCCTTTCCCCATTTTTTTTTCTTTGTGGTGACTGGGATTATGATTTGATTTATTCATGTTGAGGTTCCCATGCCAGGAGCCACCGCTATCTCCCCCACTTCCCTTATGAAAAAAAACCAGCACCTGCATATGTTGTGTTTCGGATGCTGGTGTGCCCACCAAGCTTTTCAACTTGCTTAACCAGCAAAACTTCCTCGGTCAACCAACTTCACCATGCTGGTCAACCATCTGAAAGTCTCTCGAGTGAATAGCATGGCTATGACCGGCTAATCCAGCACTAAGTCGTAGGTCTGCACAATTATTCAGAATTGTTAATGGTGTTGACAGTGGCAAGTCAGAGGCATTTCAAATAGACTATAAGTCTATCAATAATGATAAGCATTCTTAAGAACTGAGATTTAACCAGCCTAATCCACAGATGTGCGTTTTGTTTCATGCTGGGAATTGAAAAGTTCACCTTAAAATGAACATTCTGTCATTATTTACTCACCCTCTTGTTTTTCCGAAGCTGTATGCATTTCTTTCTTCTGTGGAACACAAAGGAAGATATTTTGAAGAAGGTTTTTATCCATATAATGAAAGTCAATGGGTCCAGAAGAACTAGAATTAGTGTTATTTATCTACTATTATAGTATTTATTAATAATAATTGCATTTTATTTTTATATTTTCATTTACATTTTAGTGTAAGTAAATTTGTGATATGCTTTGTTATTTAAAATATTTCTATTTAGCTTTTATTAGGAATTTTTGTACTTCAAGTGACTTCAAGTGTAGTTAAAGGGTTAGTTCACCCAAAAATGAAAATTATGTCATTAATTACTTACCCTCATGTCGTTCGACACCCGTAAGACCTCCGTTCATCTTCGATTGGTGATTCGTGAGTTCACGTCAAAGGCCCAGGCGGAAGACAAGAACTTGTTGAATAAAGTCATAATTTTGATTTTTTTTCTTCACACAAAAACTTATCGTTGCTTCATTTAATTATTGTAGGACCACTGTAGTGAGATGGACTTTGTAACGACGTCTTTAGTGCCTTGTATGGGTCTTGAGAGAGGAAATGTCATTACTGCCAACGGAGGCCTTTCTGAGACATCGGATTTCAACAAAAATATCTTCATTTGTGTTCCGAAGATGAACAAAGGTCTTACGGGTGAGGCTATGTATAATGACAGAATTTTCATTTTTGGGTGAACTAACCCTTTAAAGTGGTTTATTTCAGCAGTTTCCAAGGCAAAAGTTCAAATTCTTTGTTTAGGTTTAAGTCTTCATGTAATTTTTATATTTTAAATTATTTCAGCTTTATTTCAATTGCCGATTCACGAGTTCACACTTACATCAAATTAAATAGAGTAAAGATTATGCGTATTTGGCGTGCTGTCCGGGGGAGGGCTCCGGGGGAGGAATTTTGCCCGAACCCAGAGTATCCCCTCCCGTGATGGAAATAGTCTAGGACTAGATTGCATGTATTTTATGATTGTGCTGATGTCTTATTGGAGTTTAAAGGGGGGGTGAAATGCTGTTTCATGCATACTGATCTTTTTGCACTGTTAAAGACTTGGATTCCCATGCTAAACATGGACACAGTTTCAAAAGCTAAGGTGGACGTTTGATGGGAGTATTTCTTTGCCAAAATTAGTACTTCCTGTTAGTCATACGTTTCGGAAAGTTTTTTTCGATCATGGGTCCGCTTGACGTCAACAGGGCGGAATTTCCTTGTATGGGCCGTACCGGAAGAGCGCGCGCGAGAGAGAGAGAGCGCGTGAAAGCAATAGGCTACGCCCATCAAAGCGCTGGCTTTTGCCGCGTTAAGGCAAAAGTGGATGGAATTTGCTTTTCCGGATTTTCAAATCGCCTAATACTGAAGGATGGAGCGGTCCCAACGATAAAGGTCCCAACGTTGGAACCGCAGGCAGTGAGTAAGACTGCTTCAAATGTCTGTTTTTGCCTATGCCCATCAAGTAGCCCAAACATGACCACGTATTGATCAATGGAGCATGCGATGTATAGTGTACATTTGTTTAGCTGGCCACTATGTGTATGTTTGTGTATTGTAAAAGCACTCCAAACAACAATACACAAAGAATGGGGAAATATGTTGAACTAAATAAGCGCGCTTCTTCATTCAAATGCGCTACTATTCCATGTCTTTCTATGTAAACACTAGCCTGACGCGCAAAACCAGTCCGCTTACTACAAATCATGTCTACACAAACCACGCGTAAACACACACACACACACACACACACACGATATAATTAAAGTATAAATGTGTAAATAACACAAGCCGCTAAACATATTATATAGTTAGTGTAACTTATACCACATAGAGATGTCCTGCTCTAGTCGTTTTTGCTGCTGCTCCTGTTCAACTTCAGCCTCTGGGTCTGATTCCGGATCATAGATGTATGGCTGTATCTGATTAAAAGCCATTTTTTTATGTTGAATAAAGTTTTTTCCTGCTTTTAGGGATGACGCAGCTTTCAGACGCACTCAACACAGTAACAGCGGTGCGCGCTCGACATTCTTTAGCTCCGCCCACACGATACGCCCCCAGCCGCACGGCTTTTTTCGGAAAGACTCGGAACAGCGCATCTTCCTTTTATAATTATAATAAAAATAAAGACTTTTCGGAGATATGCAGGATGCAATGCTACTCTATAGGTACTCAAGATTGACATGAGACTGACTGAGACTGAGTGTTCCCCCCCCCCCTTTAATTAAGAAAGTGAGGAGAAGGGGTGGTGGGGGGAAGCTAAGAAACTGTCAACGACAGGAAGGTAAATCGGCTGTCTATATACACCTCCTATCGTTGATTGACTGATTAGTTTAAATGTGCTCCTCCCGTGTTCAATTAGCTTTAATTATCTGAGGGTGCTCCACTTGTGTTTAGTTAGGTTTAATTATCTGAACGTGCTTCTCCCGAAATTTGTTTATAAAACATCAAAAAGAGAATTCAAAAAAATATATCATCGTTATCGCTTTACAATAGTCCCATTTGTTAACATTAGATAATGTATTAACTAACATAAACTAGGCAATGAGCAATATATTCTTACAGCATTTATTAACTGTTATAAATAAAAATGTTCATGTTAGTTGAAAAGATGTTGCGATTAGCATAAACCAAGACTAATAAATAAATATATAAATAAATGCTGTAGAAGTATTGTTCAATCTTAGTTCATGTTAACTAATGTAGTAAACTAATTTAAAACGTTATTGTAAAGTGCTACCACATCTTTTGTGGTCCACAGAAGAAATTAAGTCATACAGGTTTGGAAAGACATGAGGGTGTGTAAATGATGACAGATTCATTTTTTTAATATATTTTTGGGTGAACTATGCCTTTAAGAAACACCACCTGATATATTTGGAACCAAAGCAAAGGGAATTGGCTGTAATTCAGAATTATGTTAGATTCGATAGATGTGGCGCCAATCATTTGCAATGTAGACAGCATAACACCCAATATACACTGCAAGAGAGTGGCGCTGCAAAACTAGAACAAGGTGTAGACGCAGTGTAAATATGAGATTTATTGTGCGGACCGCTTTGTTGATCAAAATGGGATGGAAGTGGTTTAGTATTGTCGCATTGCTCGCATCTGCGCATTTCTGTGTGTCATTCATTCACAATCTGAATAACAGTTTTGTTTTTCCTGCTGCCAAGAGGACTAATGGGAAGTCTGTCAGTGTCTTGATTTACTGATGCATAAAACCGTAATAAATAAATCCAGCAACAGTTCCCAGCCTGTTTAGGGTGTGTATAGCCTATAAAGAATATGGCATGCAGATTTCCCACTTAAAAATATACAATCATTATTAATATTAATGATTATTATTGCTGTCATCGGGACTAATCGCACAGTCATTCATGTACATATTTAAGAAATATTTGCATTTATATAATTTATATTAAATATAAAATGTTTCCTAAATATATACATACACGTTTGTGTATTTATATATACATAATAATTACACACAGCACACGCATATATCATGTAAACACAAACTTTTATTTTAGATGCGATTCATCGATTTAACTGCACTAATAATTATAAACGGTAGGGTAGGCAATTTTCGGAGTGGCTAGCAATAGCAAGCTATCTTTAAAAACATGAGATCTCACCCTCCCTTCAGATCATCTCCAAAGCCACGCTCAAAGCACCTAACATTGCAATATTAATGAACATAAACAACTTAAAGATTTCTGACCTGTACCACCTGACAGCTTCAGATTCATTTCGCCGTTGATTGTTGCTCTGAAATGCATACATTACATTCGAGTCACGAACCGCTCCAAGTATAACGTCACAGTTTTCCATCTCTTCCAAATTACAGTAGTTATGGTGTGAACGGAGCATAAGCTCGTTGTTTTGCTTCAGGAGGAACTGTAAAAGGTGTGTCTGTTTTGGTTGTGGTGCTCGGAGACTGACATCTGTCTAACTCTGGATCGCATGAAACGCACTGATGACGTGTGACGTCTGCGCGAGCAGGTGTGCGGAGGTATGGAAATACATACGTTGACGTCGTCCAATTAACATTTTATGATCCTACACTTTCCTTATACAATATATATATACACACTATATTGGCAAATTAAGTATTGGGACACCCCTCCAAATAATTGAATTCAGGTGTTCCAATCACTTCCATGGCCACAGGTGTATAAAATCAAGCACTAGACATGCAGACGCTTCTACAAACATTAGTGAAAGAATGGGTCGCTCTCAGGAGCTCAGCGAACTCAAGCGTAGTACTGTGATAATTTCCTCACTACTAAATATTCCACGCTTAACTGTTAGTGGTATTATAACAAAGTGGAAGCAACTGGGAACAACAGCAACTCAGCCGTGAAGTGGTAGGCCACGTAAAATCACAGAGCGGGGTCAGCGCATGCTGAAGATCGCAGTGTGCAGAAGTCACAAACTTTCTGCAGAGTCAATAGCTACAGACCTCCAAACTTCGTTTGGCCTTCAGATTAGCTCAAGAACAGTGTGTAGAGCTTCATGGAATGGGTTTCCATGGCCGAGCAGCTGGACTCTAGAGCAGTGGAGACGTGTTCTCTGGAGTGACCAATCACGCTTCTCTGTCTGGCAATCCGATGGACGAGTCTGGGTTTGGTGGTTGCCAGGACAACGGTTCTTGCTTGACTGCATTGTGCCAAGTGTAAAGTTTGGTGGAGGGGGGATTATGGTGTGGGGTTGTTTTTCAGGGGTTGGGCTTGGCCCCTTAGTTCCAATGAAAGGAGCTCTTAATGCTTCAGCATACCAAGACATTTTGGACAATTTCATGCTCCCAACTTTGTGGGAACAGTTTGGGGATGGCCCCTTCCTGTTCCAGCATGACTGCACACCAGAGCACAAAGCGCCGGTCCATAAAGACATGGATGAGCAAGTTTGGTGTGGAGGAACTTGGCTGGCCTGCACAGAGTCCTGACCTCAACCCGATAGAACACCTTTGGGATGAATTAGAGCGGAGACTGTGAGCCAGCCCTTCTCGTCCAACATTAGTGCCTGACCTCACAAATGCGCTTCTAGAAGAATGGTCAGAAATTCCCATAAACACACTCCTAAACCTTGTGGAAAGCCGTCCCTGAAGAGTTGAAGCTGTTATAGCTGCAAAGGGTGGGCCAACCCCATATTAAACCCTACGGATTAAGAATGGGATGTCAGTAAGTTCATGTGCATGTAAAGGCAGGCGTGCCTTTTGGCAATTTAGTGTATATATACATATTAATACATTTAGATCGCTTAACTTAGTGATTGCTATCGGAATGAGAAGAGACTTTCAACCAGCATAACAAAAGATGTTTCTGGAACAAATCGCCTTCCCTGCCTTTAAGTAATTGTATTCTAATTATTATAATATTAGTAATAATGAATTAAATGCAAGTGACAATCAAGGTAAATATTTGCTCTATTGGACTAAGATCTGGTGACTAATAACGTGGCTGGAGAACTTTTCGATCCTGAGTTGACTGAAGTTGGCTCACCATGTGATTCACTTTTTCCCCCTCGTTCTCTCTTTCTCTCCACGATGGTGGATTTGGATGAGGGAATCCCATGGTTGAAAGGGGGACATGCTCAGGCAATTTGTTTCCCATTATTTTAATATAAGGGCGACTTCTTCCAAACAAAACAGGATTGCTGGCAGCTCATAGGCCCCTGGTCAGTGCCTGTAAAGTGAAGATCTGAAGACTCCTCTCTCAAACTCTGAGTCATATTTAAACGGCAATATAAGTTGCGAAAGACACTGAGCATTAATCATTAAACGTTAGATCCGTAGGGCATCCATAAATCACTCAGAGCCCTTTACCTCCCATTAAGTAGCATGTGGATCTGGCCAAGTCATAATTTCTACATTCATCAGATGTTGTTTCTTTGAATGCGGTGTAATGAGGCAATAACAAAACGATTCAAGCAAAATGCAAGGACACATGTGTTTGTTTTTAAATAAGTGTTAATATTGTGAATTTATGAATGAGGTTCATAATAGCTAAACAACTTCCTGAAGACAGTTGGGCGGCAAGACCAAACTTATCATGGTAACAATATATCAATTTTTAGTTATTTTTATATTTAATAATAATGATACTAATAACTTTCATACCTTTCAATAACCATTCATGTGTATTTTTTAATAATCCATATACTTTACAAATTAAAATCTCATTATTGTCTCTTTTATTTTAGATTTTTGACATGAACCAAAAGAAACTTCATATTCATAACCAGTGAGGTACAATCAGTGATGCCAGTAACGCGTTACTTAGTAACGCGTTACTCTAATTTGACCACTTTTTCCAGTAACGAGTAATCTAACGCGTTACTATTTCCAAACCAGTAATCAGATTAAAGTAACTTATCCAAGTCACTGTGAGTGTCACAGATGCATCAGCGTCAGACCTCTACACTCCGCCCATCCGCTCCGCTTCACCCGAGTTCTGATTCACCAGCCTTGAACTTTCACCATCCCGACTTCCATCCTGCATCAGATAAGAGACTCATTCAGAACACTTCATCAGTTACCGCTCCAGTTTATCTCATCACTTCTTCCTGTCTGCCGTGACCATTATATGTTTGTGTTAAATAAATATCCTTTCAACTTACCTGTTTGTGTCATTCAGCAACCCTGACAGAAGACCTGACCAAACATGCACGAACCATCTGGTCACGGCGACGGAGAAGCTTCCACGCCGATCTTCACCACTGGATCCTCACCTGTCACTTCATCACCCGCCATCAATTCTTCTTCGTCTGCCTCTGTCAGTCCCATGGCCCGGCCAGCGCCCTTCTCTGGCGAGGAGGGGGAGTGCAGCGGATTTCTCCTGCAGTGCGAGCTGTTCATGGAGATGAACGCATCACAATTCGCCTCCGAGAGATCTAAGGTAGCTTTCTTCATTTCCCTTCTCACTGGAAGAGCATTGCTTTGGGCACAATCGCTTTGGGAAGCGAAAGGAGCTGTGACTGAGACCCTGAACAACTTTATTAGTCACTTCCGGGTTGTATTTTCTCCAGTCGCTAATGCTTTATCAGTTCATGATCAATTATTTCATCTACGACAAGGCAAGTCATCTGTTTCTTCATATGCCCTTCAGTTTCGAACCCTAGCAGCCTCTAGTGGATGGAATGAGCCGGCTTTAATCACCGCCTACCGGCAAGGGTTAGATCATGAGATCCGGTTACAACTCACCATTCATGATGATGCCATTGGTTTGGAAAGTCTCATTCAGCGTTCCATCAGAGTGGACCAACGCCGCACTGCCTGTCTGCTCGCTCAACCTGCACTGTCTCCTCCTCGTCCTTCCACCACAGTCAACCCTCTAACACCAGAACCCATGGACCTCAGTTCTGCACATTTATCAGCAGTTGAACGTCAGAGACGTATCTCTAACAACCTGTGTCTATACTGTGGATCCGCTGGCCACCTGCTAGTCTCTTGTCCAGTTCGTCCCCCACGACCGGCGGTGAGTACAGTACATCTTCCATCACCCATTTCTCAACTGAAATACACTACTGTTCAGATCTCACATCGTCAGCACTCTCTTCCAGCACAAGCGCTAATCGACTCTGGGTCCGCTGGTAACTTTATCTCCCGTTCCACTCTTCAAAAGCTACAAGTCCACCATGAATCCATCCCGCAGTCTCTTCAAGTGCATTCCATCCTCGGCAGACCGCTCGGTCGTGGGAGGATATGTCACCGCAGCCCCTCTGTAACAATGAAAGTTGGTTGTCTTCATCAAGAGGAATTGTCTTTTCTGGTGTTGGAGGGTTCTACGGCAGATATCATCCTGGGACGCCCGTGGTTGGAACTTCATTCTCCAGATATCAACTGGTCTACGGGAGAGGTTCGTCAATGGGGAAGTAACTGCTTTTCACGCTGTTTATCTCAGGTTAAAAGGGTGTCTCACCATCACTCATTACCCGTCCAAAAGATTTCCATGTGTACCACCTCCATTGAAAGCCCAGCTATTAACGACCATCATGAGATTCCTCACAGTTACCGGGCGTTCCAGGATGTCTTCGATAAGCAGCTGGCCACGAAACTTCCACCACATCGGCCATGGGACTGTGCGATTGACCTACTGCCTGGGGCGGTCCTACCGCGTGGTAAAATCTACCCACTGTCCATCCCAGAACAGAAGGCCATGGAGGAGTACATCGAGGAGGCACTTCACCAAGGATACATCCGACCTTCTACTTCCCCTGCTGCTTCAAGCTTCTTTTTCGTCGGTAAGAAGGACGGAGGCTTGCGCCCCTGTATAGATTACCGGACCCTCAATAATTCCACCGTCAAGTATAGGTATCCTCTTCCTCTGGTCCCAGCCGCCTTGGAACAGCTTCGTGGTGCAAAGGTATTCACTAAACTTGATCTCCGTAGTGCTTATAATTTAATTAGAATTAGAAAGGGAGATGAGTGGAAGACCGGATTCATCACTCCTGCAGGCCACTATGAGTACCGCGTCATGCCCTTCGGGCTGTCCAATGCTCCAGCGGTCTTCCAGGGGTTTATGAATGAGATATTTAAAGATTATCTGAACCAGTTCGTTATAATCTACATCGATGATGTCCTTATATATTCTACCAGCCTGTCTGAGCACCGCCATCATGTCAAGTCAGTTCTCCAACGTCTTCGGGATCATCAGCTGTATCTAAAACTTGAGAAATGTGAGTTCCATCAAGAAACCCTCCACTTCCTAGGGTATGTGATCACTCCTCAGGGAGTCACCATGGACCAGAGGAAGGTGGATGCCGTTGCCAACTGGCCATTACCCATCACCATCAAAGAGCTGCAACGATTCCTGGGCTTCGCAAACTTCTACCGTAGATTCATTCAAGGTTACAGTCAAATCAGTGCTCCTATCACCTCACTCCTGAAAAAAGGGGCCAAGTCTCTGTCCTGGACCTCTGAAGCCACCCAAGCGTTTGATGTGTTGAAGCAATCATTCAGTTCCGCTCCTACCCTTGTGCATCCCAATCCAGATCTTCCTTTCACCGTCGAAGTGGATGCGTCCAACACTGGGGTAGGAGCGATCCTCTCTCAACAGCAGGGGAAGCCTCCTCGACTCCATCCATGTGCCTTCTTCTCCAAGAAGATGTCCCCGGCGGAGCAGAATTATGATATCGGCAACCGGGAACTGCTGGCTATCAAGCTAGCTCTGGAGGAATGGAGACACTGGCTGGAGGGAGCGAAACATCCCTTTATAGTCATCACAGACCACCGAAATCTGGAATACCTTCGAGAGGCCAAAAGACTCAACACTCGTCAAGCTCGCTGGTCCCTTTTCTTTACAAGATTCAACTTCAAGGTAACATACCGTCCAGGGGACAAAAATGTCAAGGCTGATTCACTATCTCGTATACATCAACCCGATACCTTCACTCCAGAACCAGAACCTGTCCTCCCTCCAGCCTTGATTGTTAGTCCCATCCAGTGGGGTATAGATGACCATATAGCCGACGCCACCCGAACCGAACCTGCTCCGCCGGGAGGGCCAGTGGGACGGACTTATGTTCCCACGCGTCTACGTCCGTCCCTCATGGACTCGGTCCATACTTCGCTGGGCTCTGGACACCCAGGCAGTCAACAGACCCTCTCGCTCCTTCAACGTCGGTACTGGTGGCCCAGTATGAGCCAGGATGTGTCCCAGTACGTTAAGGGCTGCTCAGTCTGTGCCATGGCCAAGGTCCCTCGTCGGCTCCCAGAAGGTAAATTAGTACCCTTGCCTATTCCAACCAGGCCGTGGTCCCATCTGGGGATAGACTTTGTTACCGATCTCCCTTCTTCTCAATCTCAAACATGTATTCTGGTGGTTGTTGACCGTTTCTCGAAGGCCTGTAAACTCATCCCTATGCCAGGTCTACCCACTGCCTTCGAAACGGCAGAAGCATTATTTAACCAAGTCTTTCGTCACTTTGGGTTACCAGAAGATATCGTCTCCGATCGCGGACCTCAGTTTATATCCAGGGTATGGAGAGCCTTCTTCAACCTTCTGGGAGTCACAGTCAGCTTGACGTCAGGATACCATCCCCAGTCCAATGGCCAGACTGAGCGGAAGATACAATAGGTCGGACGGTATCTTCGATCCTACTGCCATGACCATCAAGACTGCTGGAGCAGGTATCTACCCTGGGCCGAGTATGCACAGAATTCCCTTCAACAGTCTACTACTGGTCTCACGCCGTTTCAGTGCATACTCGGCTTCCAGCCGCCCCTGTTTCCCTGGTCAGGTGAGCCTTCAGATGTTCCAGCAGTCCATCATTGGTTCCAGGAGAGCGAGAGGGTCTGGGACTCAGCTCATGTTCATCTCCAAAGGGCTGTTCGGAGACACAAGAGTCAGGCCGACGCTAGAAGATCTGCGACTCCGAGGTATCAACCAGGGCAAAAGGTCTGGCTCTCCACCCGGGACATCCGTCTCCGTCAGCCCTGTCGTAAGCTGAGTCCCCGATATATAGGTCCATTCGCAATACAGAGGCAGATCAACGACGTCACCTACCGGTTATCACTTCCTGCACACTACCGCATCTCACCTTCATTTCATGTCTCCCTGCTCAAACCCTATACTGATCCTTTGTTTCCTCACTCCTCAGAGCCTGGCGCTGATGAGGTACCTCCTCCTCCCGTGGACCCCGCTGACGAGAACATCTACCAGGTCCAGGGCATTCTCGATTCCCGACGACGGGGCAATCAACTGGAGTACCTCGTGGACTGGGAGGGTTTTGGACCTGAGGAGAGATGCTGGGTTCATCGTGATGACATACTAGACCCTATGCTCCTACAGGACTTTCACTCATCTCATCCCAATCGTCCGGCGCCGAGAGGTCGAGGTCGGCCCCGTCGTCGGGTCTTTCGGCCCTCAGGAGCTGGCCGTGGAGGAGGGGGTACTGTCACAGATGCATCAGCGTCAGACCTCTACACTCCGCCCATCCGCTCCGCTTCACCCGAGTTCTGATTCATCGCACCTGTGTTCATCACCTGTCCCTAATTCCCCATCACTGCACTTCCTGTTATAAGCACCTTCAGTTCCTACAGTCATTGTCAGGTCTCGTCGATACTACATCGCCATACTGACTCACTCACTCGATCCTTACCTTCAGAAGACTTACCTGTGTTCCTTCATCCGACGATCCTTCCTCAACCAGCCTGCCTTCTTCAGATCACCAGCCTTGAACTTTCACCATCCCGACTTCCATCCTGCATCAGATAAGAGACTCATTCAGAACACTTCATCAGTTACCGCTCCAGTTTATCTCATCACTTCTTCCTGTCTGCCGTGACCATTATATGTTTGTGTTAAATAAATATCCTTTCAACTTACCTGTTTGTGTCATTCAGCAACCCTGACAGTGAGTTACTTTTTTTGTCATTTTCCTTATTAAAAATATATATTTTTGCTTTCTTGTTTAGTCTCAGCAGGGTTTTTCCTGCATAGAGAATTACGAGGCGGCCGCTCCGTCTGTCGACAAAACTCAAGACAGGCAGTCACTTGTTCAGATTAGGCATGTCGTGATAATTAAATAATCATCAGAAATATATATTGTCACATTATCCTTCAGCAATCATTATTAGTATATTATTATTTGCTAGTAGCCTACAAAGTCATCTAAAGCCATTCCATAGCTGAAAGTCTTTCCTCCGCTGCTCTGTCATTCTCCGTTCAGCATTCAAACTGCGCGTCGTTCGGTTCCAGTCAGCAGAAGCACGGTAAAGCTCACTCCATATGATATATTCCCGTTATAATACTTGATATGTTGATAAAATAATTTATCTTCCTGGAGTTTATCTTGCGGTTTCTGAAAGATGTTGTGCTCGCTACTCAGGTGACAACACAAGGACTATTAATTAGCATCACACGCACAATAACCAGAATTAAAAACTGTGAAGAAACAAATAATCAGTGAATGTTTGGGCCGATAGGCTACATAGTAGACTAGGATTTGTGGGCTCGACGCTCATCTTCTCTTTATGCCGTGGACTTTTCAATGTGCACTAGCGCTGCACTGCGCACTCTGATTCCATGTTGCTTTAAGCGCATCATTCTGCACCCGGGATGCGCATAAGCGCTTTGTTGCCGCTCTGTTTTGAAGCGTTTCATATATCATAGTTTTGTGCACTTAAAGATTATTAAAAAATATATTGTTCTCACGGATCGATCATATATTTGTTGTCCCTTTACAGAGCTGCACATTACGTTTACAATAAAATATAAATCTTGTAATTTTATATTATTTGTGTAGGCCCATATAATTATTTACATTCATATATAAATATAAATTAAAAATTAAATATAAATTGTTTTTCATAAATGTATTTAATAAAAACAAAGTAATTTGTACCTTTTCATTAACATGTTTAGGGTTTTATGTTTAGTGTTTTATGTTTAGTGTAGTGTAACATGTTTTATGTTTAGTGTTGGCAAAAACGGTTGTCATTTTTATGTTGAGGCTGCAGAGGTGTTGTCGGCAACTGATGAATGTAACTAATAAAGTAACTTGTAATCTAACTTAGTTACTTTTAAAATCAAGTAATCTGTAAAGTAACTTAGTTACTTTTAAAATCAAGTAATCTGTAAAGTAACTAAGTTACTTTTTCAAAGTAACTGTGGCAACACTGGGTACAATAAGCACTTTCTGTTCATCAAAGAATCCTGAAAGAAATGTATCATGGTTTACACAAAAATATGAAGCAGCACAACTGTTTTCAACATTGGTAATAATATCATAAATGTTTGTTGCGCATCAAACCATCATATTTGAATGATTTCTGAAGGATTATGTGATGCTGAAGACTGGAGTAATGATGCTGAAAATTCAGCTTTGATCACAGGAATAAATTACATTTTAAAATATATTCAAATAGAAAACAGTTATTTTAAATTGCAATAATATTTCACAATTTTACAGTATTTTAGATTTTTTTTAATGCAGTCTTGGTGAGCATGAGACTTTCAAAAACATAAAAAAAATATAATTTAAACTTTTGAACAGTATCATTGCAAAAACGGCTTTAGATTTTATAACATGACATTAAAACCTCCCCAAAAAAATTATTAAATATGTATTATGACAACTAAACTTCTCCTAAACCCAAGTCGTCACATGATGTTTCATTCATACTGCCCAGCCCAAGGGTCATATGTCAGAGACTGTTTCAGCCAGACTCCACGTCATTGTCTTGAGTATTATCTGTCTGTGTTCATCTTTGTACTGGGCGCCTCGCGTCTTTGTCAGCCGGTGTATTGAGGCTTGTTTGCAGAGAAAATCATCTTACCATTTGCACTTAGACTCCACCTGCCAGAAGCTTTCCAAGTAGGATGAGAAGTCCACCTCCCTTGGGCATGTATTGGGAGTTTTTATCTCCTGGATAGGCAGTGATTGAAGCCGTACTCCAGCCAATGTAGGAGGGATGATCTCCACACTCCAGGCCCAGAGGGTTGCAACCGTTCGGCTGTGGTCTGTGATATATGAGCTCCACCAGGTGCTGACACTCAGCCTGGAGCAGAAGTTCAGGGGTTATTTACACATAGTGCAACTTTTGAGCGCCGTGATTCACACCCGTGGAATGACATCATAGGATTACTAAGCCTTTATGAATCTCTGTTGCTTGTTGAATCGCTTGTGTAAAGATGAAAGACAACAGAAAAATCTATCTGTCTATCTATCTATCTATCTATCTATCTATCTATCTATCTATCTATCTATCTATCTATCTATCTATCTATCTATCTATCTATCTATCTATCTATCTATCTATCTATCTATCTATCTATCTATCTATCTATCTATCTATCTATCTGTCTGTCTGTCTGTCTGTCTGTCTGTCTGTCTGTCTGTCTGTCTGTCTGTCTGTCTGTCTGTCTGTCTGTCTGTCTGTCTGTCTGTCTGTCTGTCTATCTATCTATCACCCGTCTATATGTCTGCCTATCTATCTGTCTATCTTTCACCTGTCTGTCTGTATATCTATCTGTCTGTCCGTCTATCTATCTTTCTATCTATCACCTGTCTATTTATCTGTCTGTCTGTCTGTATATCTTTCTAAATTATATATCTCACCTATCTATCTATGTCTGTCTGTCTGTCTATCTATCTTTCTATCTATCACCTGTCTATTTATCTGTCTGTCTGTCTGTATATCTTTCTAAATTATATATCTCACCTATCTATCTATGTCTGTCTGTCTGTCTATCTATCTTTCTATCTATCACCTGTCTATCTATCTGTCTGTCTATCTGTCTATCTATCATCTATCTATCTATCTATCTGTCTGTCTGTCTGTCTGTCTGTCTGTCTATCTGTTTTTCTGTCTGTCTGTCTATCTTTCTTTCTATCACCTGTCTGTCTGTCTATCTGTCTGTCTGTCTATTTTTCTAAATTCTATCTATCGCCTATCTATCTATCTATCTATCTATCTATCTATCTATCTATCTATCTATCTATCTATCTATCTATCTATCTATCTATCTATCTATCTATCTATCTATCTATCTATCTATCTATCTATCTATCTATCTATCTATCTATCTATCTATCTATGTCTGTCTGTCTGTCTGTCTGTCTGTCTGTCTGTCTGTCTGTCTGTCTGTCTGTCTGTCTGTCTGTCTGTCTGTCTATCTATCATTCTATCTATCACCTGTATATCTGTCTGTCTGTCTATCTATATATCTGTCTATCTTTCACCTGTCTGTCTGTCTGTCTGTCTGTCTGTCTGTCTGTCTGTCTGTCTGTCTGTCTGTCTATCTATCTACCACTTGTCCGTCTATCTATCTGTCTGTCTGTCTGTCTTTCTATCTATCACCTGTCTATCTGTCTATCTATCAATCTATATCTGTCTGCCTGTCTGCAGATAGAAGAAATGCATCAGAAAGTCTATCTTTCTATTCCAGTTTTTCTCAGTCGCTTTGGTACATTTCTCGAATCATCCTCGACATTTGCAAAACAGTAAGTGCATTTCTCAAAACAATTCGTACAAATAGCAAAACACCATGGATTACCTGCAAAAGCCAGTCTCTTGCTCAAAATCCTTAGTTCATCTCTCAAAAGTAAATATCTGTGTCAATGAACATGTCAGTGCCATCAGAATGACAAGGCCTTGTGTCATTGTGTACGGATAAGAGTCAAATTGCTTAGTCATGTTGTCAATATAACTGTACTCTAGAGGGATGTTCTGATGTAAATATGGCTAAAATTTTGATGACAATTATTGTAAATTGTTGGTTACACCTTAGTGTATGTGGGAGTTTGAATGCAAGAGACTGGACAAGATTCACATTTACTGTTCGTACTGTAATTTGTTGACAGACCATGTCATTGCGATACAGAAAGGAAAAGACAGCACTGCATAGCACAAAGAAAAAAACCCCCAGAAAAACAAAAGTAGAAATTTGAACGTCTAACGGAAATGTAGAGAAATATGCTTGACATTTTATGACAACTTGTTCAACCATTTTGCATGTAAAGACTTATGCTATGAACTAATGCCTAAATGTTGTGGGGGGGGGGGGGGGGCTATTCAACAGAGACCCATTATAATACATTTTGATCAACATGACATAAGCAACTGATAATGTAGGAAACAGCAGAGAATTGTACATAATCATTTGCATGGATGTACACAAGCATTTGCAGCTTGTTCAAAGAAATGAAAAAACTGCTTTTTTGATGTGCACAAGTGACACAATGATGTGAAGATTGAACAGGTAGCTTTGAGAATTTCAATTCTGATCTGAGAAATGTACCGAAGCGACTGAGAAAAACTGTAAAGGTTTCACAAATAATTTTAATTTAATAATTTGTTTTGTAAAATTTAAATGCATTTTGAATTCTCAGCATGAAAAACATATACGACAAGGTTTAAAGGTCCCATGGCATGGCATTTTTCTATTATTTTATAATTTTTCCTGAGGTGTACTTATATTGTTAGTATGATTTTTACATCATAAAATGTCATAATTTAGAAATAAAAGGCATTTTTTTTCAATACTGATGTTTGCCCTGTGGCTGAATGCCCTGTTTCAAGAGGCGTGTCTGCTGTGAGACTTCAGTAAAAACGCCCACTGTTGTGATTGGCTGACATCTTTGGATTTGAAATGAGCGGAGGGGGCGTGGTTTAACGAGGTCTACGAGGCACGAGCAGGCACGAGCTGCTGCCAGAGAGACGGATGGACCGGAGTTCACTTCACATCGGTTCTGTCAGTCTCATTTCAGTGAACTGTTGTATTAACAGCATATACTTCAGGTTATTAGTCTATTTCTAGTCGGAGGGACTGTCACTCATGTCAGAAAGTTAGTAACTTTAGTAAATTATGGATCAGCGCTGACTCGAGACGCGAACCGTTTAGAACGATTCAGTCCGCTGATTCGGTTCACTAAAAAGAACCGGTTCAAAAGAAAGATTGTTCACAAACCGGACATCACTAATGTACCAGAGACGGAGCAATTGCTAACAAAATTATTTATAGTAACTACTGAGTTATGAGAGCGCTGTCTGTCAGCGCGAGTTTATTGTGTTTGTATCTGAGAGTTCTGAATAAACACGAGTCCCAGTCACGCCGAGTCCGTCTTCATCATTATTACCAACTTTGTAACACATGCAAAGTACCATTACAGCTGTCAAGATGAACGAGTTACGAGTAAGTGTTGATAATAGCATTATTTTTAGATATGTTCATATCATATGAAAAGCGTCAGTGACGCGCATTGAGTAACGTTACACAGCGCAAACAAAGACACAACAGCAGTAATCGAATGTAATCCAGTTTATTGTGGGGAAAGCTGGCTAGCCTAGCCGGATACCCTCACGCTTACCCCCCTTCTGCTTAATCTCGCGCCGCGTTTGGTGCCTCCGCTGTGGGCCAGATGCAGTACTGGGGGTCTGGGATGTTGAAGGCCGGCCGGTCAGTGCAGCCCGAGCTTCGGCGTGTGTGAGGTTTATCTCTAAAGATGTTACTCTGCTGATGTTGAGCAGAAACTCATGACTGTATGCACATTTTAGAACAGATAGACGCGACGAGGACGTACAAAAACACTGACTCACAAGATAGAAAACACGAAAACACCGTTCTGTCTGGAGAGAGAGAAGCCGCAGTGTGTGCACGAATAATAAATAATTAGCTACACATAAGAAATCACTGATCACAGATCAGAAGGAACTGAAAAAAGACTTCTGTTTTCATTTGCACATCCAAACACTGAGAAACTGCCAGCGTTCACTCGTTCACAAGTAATGATCTCTCGAGCGTTTGCCTGGGCGTGCCAGATTCTCTGGGCGGAGGAAAGGGAGGAAACCGTTCCTGCTTGGACGTCAAACCAGGAGACTTTAGGATTGGCTCGCCTGGCCTGTCATTTTCTCAAAGGCAGAGAAAGACAGCCAGAACTCAGGTTTACACCGATCAACATTTCTATCCACTTGGGGACAATATTCAGGCTAGGGGAACTCATATTCATGTTGAAAAACCTCATAAAATGAAAATTTCATGCCATGGGACCTTTAAGTGATTACAATTAAAACGAAACTCCTGAATCGTTAAACTGCAAATTTCTGCAAAATCCTAAATTTCTTCAAGTATCATTTTTAATGAAATAACTTATTTGTAATTGAACAGTTCATTGTCATTGGAAACTGACAAAAAGTCAGCTTTGGGATGTGTGAATATTTTAAAAAAAATTTTTACATATAGATATACACAATGAAATGTTTGCGTATCTTACATTCTTGTGTCATTTAGTCTAGAAAAGGTGTTTTCTGCTCTCATTAGCTATTTAACTTAATTTCTCTCGAATTACTTCTGTGCCGTAAACTCCACATACTGTATATTATGCACTTTGTCTTCCAGAAAAAGCGGAAAAAATTCCACATGACGGGAGCTGTGACTTGGATCAGTAGAAAGAGACCCAGACTGCTCAAACAGGCAAGCAAATCTGTTTTTCTTACAGTGTCATCCCTGATATCTTCCTGTGCATAAGGGCCCTCATGGTCCTGCCGTTGACCCCTCTGTGTGTTCCTGTCCAGGAGCTGAACCGTGGCCTGAGTGCCCTTATCTGGTCAAACTGGGCGGCGGGGGAGTCTTTGAAGCCACACTCATGTAGCGATGTAATCAGCCAGCTAGCTGTAGGGTCTCTGCCCCGTCATCCACAGCAGCATCCTCTCGGAAGCTCTTTCCGACGGCCTCGCTGAACACGGTTTACTGTAGAAGAGGCCGGGGAATCGCACCGGACGATCACGACAAGGTCACGTAACGCTTTTCTACCTCTAGTTTTGAGAAATGTTTGGTTGATCTTTTCCTGATAACCTGGTCAACCAAACTCCAGGGATTCAATCATGTATTTTCCTGCCTTGACTGAAAAATAAATAAATAAGAGAATAGAATATGAGAATGATAATGTACAGTCAGACGGCCATTAAAATGAACTCCAACAGGATGATGAAGGTCGATGCGAGCGCTGGGGTCTTGTATCACACTGAAGGGTGTGATCAGCTCAATGCATATTATCCTGCTACAAAATAAATAAATGCATGAAGATGAAATATTGATTTGAATTGCAATGTTTTTATTGCAAAATAGAGATGGTGTTGTGGTAGTAGAGAGACGATACCAACAGTTTAACATTCGTGTGATTTAAAAGTGTAATTTACCAGCCTGGAAAGTCATGGAAATTAAAATGTCATTGGAATTACTACAGTATTTCTATTGTCAAAAATCTAGTTATGCTCCATTTTAAAGTGTCAAAACTTGAAATACTGTCTTACACTATCGTTCAAATGTTCGGGGTCAGTAAGATGTTTTTTTTTTTACATTAAATATTCTATGATTTATTCAGCAAAGATGCATTAAATTGATCAACCCCGTCAGTAAAGACATTTAATGTTACGAGGTTGTTGTTTTACTTTCTATTCATCAAAGAATCCTGAAAAAAACTGTTATCACAAAAATATTTTTCAACACTGATAAAAATCATAAATGTTTCTTGCGCATCAAATCATCATATTAGAATGATTTCTGAAGGATCATGTGACACTGAAGACTGGAGTATTGATGGAGTAATAAAGAAAACAGTTATTTGAATGTTTTTACAAATTTTTATTAAATAAATGCAGCCTTTTATATATATATATATATATATATATATATATATATATATATATATATATATAAACTTTAAAAATCTTTAATACCCCAAACTTGAGTAAATTACTGCAAACATTATTGAAAAGTATGAATTTTAGTTTAAAATGTTTGTGAATTTTAGACCAGTCAGAATCAAGCCATACTAGAGACCTGTAAAAAATTATTAAATATTTAATATTTAATATACACCGATCAGGCATAACATTATGACCACTGAAGTGAATAGCACTGATTATCTCTTCATCACGGTCCCTGTTAGTGGGTGGGATATATTAGGCAGCAAGTGAACATTTTGTCCTCAAAGTTGAGCAGGAAAAATGGGCAAGAGTAAGGATTTGAGCGAGTTTGACAAGGGCCAAATTGTGATGGCTAGACGACTGGGTCAGAGCATCTCCAAAACTGCAGCTCTTGTGGGGTGTTCCCGGTCTGCAGTGGTCAGTCTCTATCAAAAGTGCCCCAAGGAAGGAACAGTGGAGAACCGGCGGCAGGGTCATGGGCGGCCAAGGCTCATTGATGCACGTGGGGAGTGAAGGCTGGCCCGTGTGGTCTGATCAAACAGACGAGCTACTGGAGCTCAAATTGCTCAAGAAGTTAATGCTGGTTCTGATAGAAAGATGTCAGAATACACAGAGCATCGCAGTTTGTTGAGTATGGGGCGGCATAGCCGCAGACCAGTCAGGGAGCCCATGCTGACCCCTGTCCACCGCCGAAAGCATCAACAGTGGCACGTGAGCATCAGAACTGGACCACGGAGCAATGGAAGAAGGTGGCCTGGTCTGATGAATCATGTTTTCTTTTACATCATGTGGATGGCCGGGTGCTTGTGCGTCGCTTACCCGGGGAACACATGGCACCAGGATGCACTATGGGAAGAAGGCAAGCCGGCGGAGGCAGTGATGCTTTGGGCAATGTTCTGCTGGGAAACTTTGGGTCCTGCCATCCATGTGGATTTAACTTTGACACGTACTGTAACTGGTTAATGTGCCCTGCCACAAAGCAAAAATTCAGGAATGGTTTGAGGAGAACAATAACAAGTTTGAGGTGTTGACTTGGCCTCCAAATTCCCCAGATTTCAATCAAATCAAGCATCTGTGGGATGTGCTGAGTGGAGTCCATGCCTCGACGCGTCAGGGCTGTTTTGGCAGCAAAATGGGGACCAACACAATATTAGGAAGGTGGTCTTAATGTTAATGCTGTAAACAAGACTGTACGTGACTGACAGTCCAAGAAATTCATTTCAAACTACTGCTGTCGATCTATCGATTAATCGCATCTAACATCTAAAGTTTATAAATATACTGTATAATATGTGTGTGTATATGTATATACGTGTGTGTGTGTGCGCACACACACACACACACACACACACACACACACACACACACACACACACACACACACACACACACACACACACACACACACACACACACACACACACACACACACACACACACACACACACACACACATATATTTATTTATTTATTTATATATATACACAGACCTTTATCTTAGATGCGATTAATCGCAATTAATCGATTCGACAGCAGTATTTCAAACCAGCTTGGATTGATGAATTTGATATTTGACAGTATGTTTTTTCAATGGCTTTTGGGTAATTAATTAATATGATAAATTATGAATACTGCATCTAACATCTCAAATTTGTAAATATACTGTGTCTGTATATGTATATACAAATGGCTATCGGGTAATTTATAATTCTGATCATTCGTAAATGTAGTAGCAATAAAGCACAGTTAATGCACGTTTGTGTTCTGAATTGGGCTTCACACCATCTCTCAATCATGCAAACATGATTTTTTTCCCCCTTGGTTTCAGTGCCTTCGTTCTTCGCTCTTTGAAGTGCCTTTTAATTTGGAATCTAATGGAATCTGTGGCAGGATGTCTATCAGCTGTGTGATCAGAGATCCCATGGTGCAGTGCGGCGTGCCCCCGCACTCTAGTGAGTGGGAGCACAGATAGCCGTGAAACAATAGCAGTGCCCACAGGGCCTTCTATACATTCATTTCCATTGCAGATTGCGCCAGCCTCAGCGCCATCAGGTTGTTATAATATTAGCCCTACAAAAGCAGTTAACCTTTTCATTCTCCTCCACAGTGTTACAAGAGGAGCTTTTACCATTACAGAATCATTTGAAATGTCCACTGGGAGGTCAGTTAGCCCTCTTATCCGACCGCAACATGCACTGCGTATTAGCGTCACAAGTAGCCGAACTCATTTTGGCTGAGTGTTGAGATGTTTGGGAAGATCAGACTTGATGGCCTGTTTCTGCTGTCAGTAAATCAAAGCAGGTGGTTTCCTCTCCTGTGAGACGTCTGCACCGAGAGCTGCGCTCGGGGGCGAACAGGTTATGAGGGAGCGATGATAAAAGTCAGGTTGTAAATCAATTCTCCATTTCTATCAAAGGCATATTTCATGCGCGTGTCTAGCATTTAACTAGCAGTGAGGTCATAAAAAAATTTCCATCTGTATGGAAACTACACAGGATATGCGGTGTGCGCTCTTAGCCTTATATTAATACAGTATTCACAGACATAGGAAGTCATGTTCAGACGCAGAAGGGTGGAGGGGAAACCCCATCGCTTTATGTGCCGGCCCTTCTCAAAAAGAGCTCACTAATTGTTTTCAGCGACACATTTGCATGAAACAGCTTTAGATTTTGTTACATTTGCAGATTTCATCGCTGCTAAAAGTGTATTTTTGTCTTGTTTTACAATACAAATATTTAATCATTCCTAAATCATGATACATCTGACTCAAGATTTTAAGTCTTGTTTTATAATGTATCAAAATGAGCTTTCGCTTAATGAAAATAGCTGCCAACATGCATGGTAAGAAAAATGATCAGTAACACTTAAGCTTAGGATCCAATTCTCACTATTTACTAGTTCCTTAGCAATTCATATTATTAGGATGTTGGCTATTTATTAGTACTCATAAAGCCATTAATGCCTTATTCCACTTGACCTTATTCTACATCCCTTACCTAAACTTAACAACTACAACAAATAGCCTACTTCCTATTAATAGGCAGTAATTAGGAGTTTATTGAGGCAAAAGTCATAGTTAATAGTGAGAATTGGTCCCTATTCTAAATAATTTAGCTTTAATGGAAGTTTGTTCCCGCCACAGAATTAGAAAAAAAGAAGTAAAAAGTAACTGTGACTTTTTATCTCACAATTCTGACTTTATTTCTTGCAATTCCGAGTTAAACTCACAATGCTGACTTTTTTCTCTGATTTGTGAGATGTAAACTCGTAAATGTGTGAAAAAAGTCAGCATTGGAAAATACAAACTTGAATTTAAAAAGGGTTATTGCTGCATTTAATTCGCAATTCAGACTTTTTCTTGCATTCGCGAGTTCACATACATTTTTACTTTTTTCTTAGGATTGTGAGCTATAAACATGGAATTCTGACTTTTTTATCACAATTGCAAAATCACAATCAAAATTTTTTTTATTCCTGAGCGGAAACAAGCTTCCATATGTTTTCCCTTTGAATTTAGCTTATTTTTCTTACCTCATTGTCAGATATTTTTTTCTTGTTTTAAGCATGAACTCACAAAATCTTGATACCTTTTCTTTTTAAATGTTTAGAATATTTGTGCTGGAAAACAAGACAAAAAATGTAAAAATAATAATAATAAAAAAAAAACAGTGATGTAAAGGTATTCAAATGGGCTAGCAATCATTTTAATATACAGTACATCAATCAAAAGTATCCAATTATTTATTTATTTATTTATTTTTAAACACAAACAGCTGGTTATTAGGCTTAGTAATTATAGGATTGGGAAGAGAGAATCAGTTCATCAAATTGTGTACAAAAATACTCTGACAGAGTTTCATACTCCTTCAGCAGCGCCACAACACCGCTTCTAAATCTATAGCTCAAATATAGACAGCACAATCAGTGTAGTCCGAATGCAAAACAAAATGACTCTTATGAATCGGTTTCTTTTAGTGAATCAAAAATACACTGTGCAAACAGGCTTGCTCAGTTCCCAAATGAAAGATTGTTATGAGCCAGTGATATACCAAATTCTGTGACTGTCAATGAAATTGCAATTTATTTCTTCCAAATGTTTAGTATTCCTATTAAATCAATGGAAGCGTTAAGGGATGGTTAAGAGGAAACCATTATTCAGAATCAGAACAGTGCCAATAAAAGTCTGAAATAAATGCAGAACGCAAAATTCATTTAAAATTTAAAGCTACTAACACCAGGGTGGAAACCTGAAGATAATGAAACTGTTACATTTGGTGGCAGAGTTCAATCCTAGTCTAGAAAATGATTATCAGTGCGATAAATCCATTGCGGGGCAGATTCAAGAGACATGCCCAGATTTGGCGGTAACGATTTTTTAAAAAGGCCGCTCCTCTCTGACTCAGAGGAGAAGAGCTAGAGCAAAGCTTAAGACCCATGAAGATAAATAACATGGGGTTAGAGTGGGATCTTTAATAATGAAGAGTAGTTTACCGGCCTTATCCGACGGCAAGACCAGGCTTCTCCACCGCTTTGATGTGCGCGCAAGCCTTTCTCTCCATCACAAACACCAGCGCATACACATAAACGGGCGAACATTGATCTTGATATGAATTGATATGCCGAGATGTGTCTCTCGTATGTGCAGACGAATTGTTTTGAGCAAAGTAAATATGTGTGCAGCATTTTAATTGCATCACAGCAATTATGATCCGGCTTTACAGTGAAAGTTTATTTGTCGGAGGAAATTTGCCCTCGCTCCCGTTGCCGTAAAAGTGTGGAGACGTGTTTGTTACTTTTCTCTTAATAGGCTTGCCTTTCAAGGTTGTCGACCTTGGCTCTGATGTAAGACCCAGACACCCTCACATCAAAGCACATAGACTTTCTTTAGATAGATTTCTATCTCCGAGGAGGCTAGTGACTAGGCAGCAATCAATGAAGCATTTCTCTTTGATCTTTCTGCAAAGATGCCAAATTTCATTGAGGCCAGTCACTTGCTAGATTTCATTATGTACCATTACATTCATCTACTTTTATGATTGCAAAAATTTAGAGGCCATATGCCATAAAGCAAGATGGCATATCTGATAAGAGCTCCCCCCCCACCCCCTTTGAGGGCACTTGAGAAGTACACCTGTGTGGCCAGCCGACCACTTTCAGACACACACACACACACACAATCCGCTTTAATATGGACCCGAAGACACACGGTCTGTGGTGGATGTTCCACATATAATGCAGGTGCACCCGGGGAGAATGAGGGCGTTTCCCCCAAGCAAGACATCAACAACCCAGAGCGGTTTGTTTGCGCTATAGGGGCCACCTGTGGCCCTTGACTTGCCTATTTTACCTCAGACCACACAAACCTGCAGCGCTGATGGAAGAATGGTGGAGCTTGCAGGTGTAGATCCATCTGATTGGCTCTTTATGGTTTCTGGTAAACCTGTGAAAAGCCCAGCCACCATGGCAAAAAAAAGAGAAAAAGTTTAGTATGCTTGCCACATCAACCTAGCCTAGATGCCAGCCGAACTTAGCCCCGCCCACAACATTTGAGGTCGCGAAGTTCGGTCTGGACTTGATCCGTTGTGGAGCAACTATGCTCGAACCAGAGCTGTTCGGACCAATCAAATTGTCAGGGCGGGCTTTATACGATGATGGACAGATGATCAACAGTAACGTCACCAAAGAGCGCTTGGGTTGATTTTGTTCTAATCCTAAATGGAGAACTTGTGAATATGCATTCACCTTTACTATTTCTCTCAAAAATGATGCCATGTGTCCTCTTTCAGCAGATAATGCTCCCTGCCACAAAGCAAAAATGGTTCAGGAATGGTTTGAGGAGCACAACAGCGAGTTTGAGGTGTTGACTTGGCCTCCAAATTCCCCAGATCTCAATCCAATCGAGCATCTGTGGGATGTGCTGAACAAACAAGTCCGATCCATGGCGGCACCACCTCGCAACTTACGGGACTTAAAAGATCTGCTGCTAACATCTTGGTGCCAGATACCACAGCACACCTTCAGGGGTCTAGTGGAGTCCATGCCTCGACGGGTCAGGGCTGTTTTGGCAAAAAAATGGGGACCAACATAGTATTAGGAAGGTGGTCATAATGCTATGCCTGATCGGTATATGTATATATATAATTCTTATAAATATTATTTTGAACTTTCTATTCATCAAAGAATCACGAAAAAATGTATCATGGTTTCCTCAAAAATATTAAGCTGACACTGAAGACTGGAGTAATGATGCTGAAAATTCAGCTTTACCATCAAATATATTCAAACAGAAAATTAGTAATTAGTAAAATTAGCTCAGGCTGCAAAAAGTGGTGTATATATACAAATATTTTGCAATATTATAAATGTCTTTACTGTCGCTTTTGATCAATTTAATGTGTCCTTAAAAAATCTTTGCTTATTTTTTAATGGTAGTGTACATATTTGACACTTAAATTGGCACATTAATATGTATAAATATATTAAAGCAGACCATTTGATACAAGCTCATAGATGTACACTTGGTTTCTGATGTTTGTAACTTTCATTTGTTTAAAAAAAAAAAACATTCTCCTACTCAAAAAAAACCCTAACTAACACGCATACGAAACATTCACAGTAATAGTAATTAAAGGCAGGTTGTTATTCCCCACTTTTCCACACGTTGTGTGAAAGAGCTCCTCTTAATCTTCTGTCCCCCGCAGGCTTCTGGCCTCGCTCTGCGCCGCTGTTTCAGATGCTTCTGGAGCTGATGTACCAGACACACACACAAAGCACACAGGTGGCTGGCCCGCTTCCAGAGCACCGATATGGAAGCTACCTCTGAATGAGTCACTCGTACACACACACACACACACACACACACACGTATAAAAGGAGATAATTCCCCTCGCCCACATGAAAGAGGCAGGCTGTGGGCCGCTTGCCAAGTCTCGGCTACCTGGAGACAAAGGGACAGCACCTCTGGGTGGGTGTAGATGCTCATCTGGGAGCGAGCATGCTGACGGATGGTATCTACAACGTGTGTATGTGTGGCCATGCGTGCGTGCATGAGTGTACAGACATGTGCATGATACGGGGTGTGCTGCCTGTAAACTGTATGTGTGTGTTCCCAGAGAGCTGTTCAATAACAACCTGCAATTACAGTTTTTCTCAGTCGCTTCTCGAATCATCCTCGACATTTGCAAAACAGTAAGTGCATTTCTCAAAACAATTCGTACAAATAGCAAAACACCATGGATTACCTGCAAAAGCCAGTCTCTTGCTCAAAATCCTTAGTTCATCTCCCAAAAGTAAATATCTGTGTCAATGAACATGTCAGTGCCATCAGAATGACAAGGCCTTGTGTCATTGTGTACGGATAAGACACTCAAATTGCTTAGTCATGTTGTCAATATAACTGTACTCTAGAGGGATGTTCTGATGTAAATATGGCTAAAGTTTTGATGACAATTATTGTAAATTGTTGGTTACACCTTAGTGTATGTGGGAGTTTGAATGCAAGAGACGGGACACGATTCACATTTACGCTTTTACTGTTTGTAATGTAATTTGTTGACAGACCATGTCATTGCGATACAGAAAGGAAAAGACAGCACTGCATAGCACAAAGGAAAAAAAACTGAAAAACAAAAGTAGAAAAATGAACGTCTAACGGAAATGTATAGAAATATGCTTGACATATTATGACAACTTGTTCAACCATTTTGCATGTAAAGACTTATGCTATGAACTAATGCCTAAATGTTGTGGGGGGGGGGGGGCTATTCAACAGAGACCCATTATAATGCATTCTGATCAACATGACATAAGCAGGGGGGTAGGGGGGGGCGGGGGGTTATTGCCAGACTGTGCCAGTCAAGCTAGTTTTGTGGGACTGAGGACAGTGGACATGACCAGTGAGAAATCTCTAGTGTTTGATGTACTATTATGCTCATAAATTTTCTTTTGGTGATAGTGGACCCAAAGCTATTCATTGTTTCCTTAATTAAATGGTTTGTTTGCATAATTATGTATATAGTTTGCTTGCTTGCTTGTTTACATAATTATACAGTTTTTCTCAGTCGCTTTGGTACATTTCTCAGATCAGAATTGAAATTCTCAAAACTACCTGTTCAATCTTCACATCATTGTGTCACTTGTGCACATCAAAAAGCAGTTTCTCATTTCTTTGAACAAGCTGCAAATGCTTTGGTACATCCATGGTCATGTCCACTGTCCTCAGTCCCACAAAAACTAGCTTGACTGGCACAGTCTGGCAATACCCACTCATTTCTTTGAACAAGTTGCAAATGCTTGTGTACATCCATGCAAATTATTATGTACAATTCTCTGCTGTTTCCTACATTATCAGTTGCTTATGTCATGTTGATCAAAATGTATTATAATGGGTCTCTGTTGAATAGTCTCACCCCCCACAACATTTAGGGATTAGCATAAGTCTTTACATGCAAAATGGTTGAACAAGTTGTCATAATATGTCAAGCATATTTCTATACATTTCCATTCGACGTTCACATATTTTTTTTTGTGCTATGCAGTGCTGTCTTTTTCTTTCTGTATCGCAATGACATGGTCTGTCAACAAATTACAGTACAAACAGTAAAAGCGTAAATGGGAATCTTGTCCCGTCTCTTGCATTCAAACTCCCACATACACTAAGGTGTAACCAACAATTTACAATAATTGTCATCAAAACTTTAGCCATATTTACATCAGAACATCCCTCTAGAGTACCGTTATATTGACAACATGACTAAGCAATTTGAGTGTCTTATCCGTACACAATGACACAAGGCCTTGTCATTCTGATGGCACTGACATGTTCATTGACACAGATATTTACTTTTGAGAGATGAACTAAGGATTTTGAGCAAGAGACTGGCTTTTGCAGGTAATCCATGGTGTTTTGCTATTTGTACGAATTGTTTTGAGAAATGCACTTACTATTTTGCAAATGCCGAGGATGATTCGAGAAATGTACCAAAGCGACTGAGAAAAACTGTAATAATTATTATTAGTAGTTTTAGTTACATATTTCTTCTGGCCCTGATAATGTCCAAAATATTTGTATTTATTTAGTTTATTAATTTATTAGTCTTATTTAGTAATTTATTTAGTGGTTTATTTATTTAGTATCTGTTTGTTTACGTATTTCATTTATTTGCTTATATATACATACATACATACATACATACATATATATATATACACCGATCAGGCATAACATAATGACCACTGATGTGAATAACACTGATTATCTCTTCATCACGGTCCCTGTTAGTGGGTGGGATATTTTAGGCAGCAAGTGAACATTTTGTCCTCAAAGTTGATGTGTTAGAAGCAGGAAAAATGGGCAAGCGTAAGGATTTGAGTGAGTTTGACAAGGGCCAAATTGTGATGGCTAGACGACTGGGTCAGAGCATCTCCAAAACTGCAGCTCTTGTGGGATGTTCCCGGTCTGCAGTGGTGATGGGGAGATGGGGACCAACACAATATTAGGTCATAATGTTATGCCTGATCAGTGTATAAAAATATATGTTAGTTTGTTTGCTTTCTTATTTATGTATTATCAGAGTGTTTGCAATAAGTGTATTTATTTGTTTGTTTGTTTCCTTATTTAGTTAATTATTAGTTTGCTTGCTTCTGTTTTATTCAATAATTTTAATAAATTAATTAAATGTAATTTATTAATAGTTTATTAGTCTGCTAATTTATTTATGCATTCATTTGTATGTCGTTATTTAAATATACTTCTATTCATTTTTTTATTTAGGTCAATACAGTGTAAAAACATTCTGAAAAATGTATTATTTAGATACATACAGATGAATAAGTTGACCAAACTAATTGTATACACCGACATATTGAAATAATGCATGTGCTTTAATTGATTCCTGACTCTGAGGATAAGAAATACTGCTTTTTCAATATGCTTTTTAAAGAATGGCCTTTTATTCATAAGTACTACGCTTTAATCGAATGCTCCTTTGTTTTTCCCAGCAGGAAGTGACATCATCCACGGCAGTCTCTAATGATCCGAGTCGTCATGATGTCAGGTGGAAGCTGTATTATTAGCAGAGCAGGTTGTATGTGATTAGTGCTCCGCGGTGTAAACCTACAGTGAGTTTCTAATGATGTGTGTTTAAGGAGAGATGGAGAGGAGGAGAATACGGGGAGGCTTATCTGTGCTTCAATGTTACATTCCTCTTAATTAAAAGCTCTATCAGTGGCTTTGAAGTTAATGAGTCAGTTTGGTTAGGGGGGAGAAAAAAAAGAAAAGAAAAACAGGGCCAGAGATATTTCAAATCAAGGATTGCCCATCTTTGATGTAACTCTTATCTCATGTCATGTTCTTCAAGACATGTTCTCCATGTGTTGCATGTTGGGAACTCTCATGCTTGTTCATTTTACTTTAGATCAGTTTAAATGTTTAGATTTTAAATGTTACTCTATCTACAGGCTTGCAAATCTCCCAAAATGCAATTCACTGCTGTTTCCGTCTGAAATTACCACTAGTGGCAATAAAACACCAACAACTTTTATTCCTTTTCACTAGGGGTGTAACGGTACACAAAACTGACGGTTCGGTACGGATTCGGTACAGCAGTTTTACAAAATTGCTTTTTATTAATTTTGATTCAACAGTGGTTAAAATAATTTTTTTTTGTGTCTGTCCTTAAATGAATTTAGTTATAACTAAAAGTTTCTTAAAGATATTGCTGTAAACTATGTAGGGAGCCCTTACTTACATATTGCTATTAAAGATTAACAACAGATTTTCATGACAGGTTTATTTAAACATACATTAAACAAGACATCACTAACAGGCTAAGTAGTATATAATGAATATATATAGGCTGATATAACGAATATATAGGCTAATATAGTGCATGTATTCAGTGAAAGAGTTAATCTCTCTAGTGAACTCACAGCTGTGGACACTGAATGACTTCTGAGGTAAACGTGATTCTACATGACATTGTTTACAAGCGGTTTTATTGTCTTTCCGCGGTTGAAACACTGATGGAGCGATTACACAACATATGATACGTTTCAGTAAGTTGTAATGTATCCTCAACATACCTTAAGATATTAATTTATGTTTATTCTTTAGGAAGAGATGATCGCGTTCACTCGCACGCTGCCGCTTGAAGTTGAACTGATACGCGTCTATCAGTCATGTCACATTATAGAACGTTAAAACGGCATTTATCATTTGAATTTCGTGATAAAATGGACTGAATACTCAATATGTTCGTGTGGGAACTCGGATTGAAGTGTGTTCCATGCTTTAAACAAGCCGACTGTTAACTGTTAAAGGTTGCATTCATAACCGTTCGGTACACGCGCGCACCATAGCGAAAGCCCTGTACCGAAACGGTTCAATACGAATACGTGTACCGTTACACCCCTACTTTTCACACAATTTATAGTTATAGGGCCAGATTATCGATTAATGAAGAATTATTTTTGCAGTTTCTTGCTCAATACTATGTTATGACCGCAAGACGCTTTTACCACAGTGCATGATTTGTACACTAATACATTTTGACCTCTGCTTCACATAATTCGATTTGTATGTATGACTTTTCTGATGTAGTAAACTTGCTCGGTAGATCAACTGGTACAGCATTGCACTTGCGATGGGGAACGACTGGGTACGAGTCCAGTGAAACACAAGTCACGATAAAAGAGCTCAAAGACTTCCAGAATCAAGCTAAAATGTCATAGTTGCTTTAGAAAATTAGTTTTAGTTTACTTCAGTCAGGTCCACTTAAGTCAAAAACACCATAGATAAACTTTTAGTCAACTTTTTATTGGCATATTTAGCAAAAATTTACATTTTGGCGATATGGCTCTGTTAAAAAAAAAAACGATTTAAACAGAGTATGCATCAATGACAACAGAATGACATTAAGTTAAACACAGTTTAAGGAGGAGCTGGGGTGGAGGTGGGTTGCAAAGCAGCGTGCAGCGGAAGCAGCCAAGCTGGCAGATTGAACTGAAGCTACGCTTAACCCTCTGGTGCTCTTCGTTTAGGGGTTGCATTGGTTGTCTTCCCGGTCATAAGTGAACGGACACCTAAAAATTAAACTTCCTCAACCCCAGTAAAACCAATGGAATTTATTTTTCTTCAATAATATTTTTTCTTTTTAATTTTGTATTTTGAGATGATTTGATGGTATTTTTTAATATTTATGCAATAATTATGGTCTATTTTTGCCATTGAAAATGATTTAAAAAAATTATATTTGATTTCATGTACTCGTGAATCCGCCTCAGAAACCAAGATAACATAATCACGTTTATTTCTCTGAGATGCAAGTCATTTATTAAAGGCTATACGAAAATTATTATTATAAACTGGCTTCTCCTATTGCAGCAACTTCCCTTTTTCTTAGTGATATTTAGCTCCAGTTTATCAGAAAGTGGCAATGCTGCTTTATTCGCAAATGTTATGCGAAATTCCAATTTTGCGCATAAGTTAAATTCACAACTTTGGATGGAAACATGGCTAATGTCTGTGTATACATCTGTGGTGGAGGGGGCGTGGTTTCGAGAGGTCTGCAGCGGGAGAGAGAGGGCGGAGCCGAGCGGTGAGTAAGTAGGTCAAGTGCAGATCACAAACACCTGTGTCTCATTGCAGTAATTGGCGTGGAGAGACCGCATAAAAGCCGCTGCGGGACGAGGGAAGTGGAGAGACGAGGCCAATGCGGCACGCAGCTGGCGCTCATCATCATAATAATGACCGCGGCCTCGTCCCGCTCTCACGGTCCCTCAGCCTCGCTGCCCGCCACAACATCTAACCTTAAACTCTGTTTGTTTACCATGGTTCAACCAAGTGTGTCACACAAGTCCTGAAAAGTGAAGCCAAAACGTTTCGACCGCCCCCAGGTGGTTGGTCCTAGTAAACCCCGCCCTCTCCATGTTAACGAATGGGACGTGAGACGAACTAAACAATCAAATTACATTCTGTCATTTTAGGTAATTTTTATCGCGCAGATATAAGATCAAGGGCCCTATTTTAAAGATATGAGCGCATGGCGCAGTTGCAGTTAGGGCATGTCCGAATCCACTTTTGCTAGTTTAACGACGGAAAAAGCAGTTGGTGCGCCAGGCGCATGGTCCAAAAGGGTTGTCCCTATTCTCTTAAGGAGTGTGTTTTGGGCGTAATGAGCAATAAACCAATCAGAGTCTCATCTCCCATTCACTTTAAAAGCCAGTTGCGCTTGCACCATGGCAGATTCGCTATTTACATGGCGGAATTTGCGAGCGGTGTGGCGGGAGGAGCAAACGGCAGACACAGTGGGTGTGGCGTCAGGCCTCAAAGAACAGGAATGTTCTTCAAAATGAACGGTTCAAAAAAGGGGAATAATGGTGTCAAACAAAACAGGGGATCTGGTGTCCTCGTTGTGCCTGGGAAAAGTGAAGGAAGGGCAGTGAACGGATAGGATGGGTCCAGGTAAGGGGCGGGGTCCGACGGCGGCTTTGACTCAGCGGCTCGCCCTCTTTAGCCGCGGTAACTGAGGGGAATAGCGGCCCGGCATCCTAGCCTGTCAGCGGTGATTACGCGTGCATCTCCATTCCGGACTGCGGGTCCGGCAACTCACATCTGTGGCGGCACGGGAGTCCCTCCACGCTCCCTTCCTGGACCCACGAGGACACCAGCATACATGCACAGGGAGAAAGAGACTAGCCTCCCGAGGAGAGGCGCACTCGATAGTTAACATCGGTGGTTAGATTCAGGTGTGCCTCATCACTCGCCACCATTTCTCATCATTTCAGCGCCCCTCCTCTCTCTCACACCCACACCAGTCGGGAACCTGGCGAAGGGTGACGATTTGAGGGACGGGGTGGCGCTGATTACAAGGGAGATGTAGACTGTAAAAAAATATGGACGTAGTGTCCGTGACGTCACCCATAGGATTCTGAAGAGCCGTTTTGAAGGGCAAAGTAGGGTCGAGCTGGCCGTTGCCATCTTGTCAGCGCGTCATTGCGTGTCACTCCCGGATAACAGAAAATGGGCAAAGAGGCGGGACGTGGGCGGAGCTGAGGTGACGCGATGACTAACAGACAGCAGATAAATGGCTATCCACCTGTCACTCAAAGTGGCCACACCCTTAATTATGCAAGACTTTAAGGCTTTATATAATGTAAACGAATGAGTTATAAAAAAAATTCACCCCCTCACAGTTGTCATGAAGGGCAAAATTAGCCGTATAGATGTTTTTTCCGGCTGTAAACGTCAGCATTTTAAAATGGGGCCCAATGAGATTCCGCTCCCTTCTGAAGCCTGTCCCTTGTGGCCGGTTGATGAATTGCAGTTTAAGTCACTTCCATATTGGCTTCAAGAGAAACTGCGGGAGGTTGCCGCTTGGTTGTGCACCGCCTATATGCACATATTACTAACGTGCTCTTTAAATTACACAAAAAGTACTGCGCTATTGACTTTAGACCAGGTTTTTGTTGGTCAATGGTTGCCTCAAAATAGCAACAATGCGCCTGAACACACCTCGTTTTGAGACCAGCATTTGCTATTTAAACAACGTGACGCTGGACTTGAAAATAATAACGGGCAAAAAAACACTTGTGTCGCACTGGATCAGCTTCTCTGAGCGAAGCAGTCCCTTTTTTCAGGATTTTCGGGAGGACATTAGAGCTTTAATTTCTACATCTGTTTATTTCACATCCGACATAATGAGTTGTTCTGCAGTAAACTGTACTAACCGATCTTACGGGAGTGTGTGCGCAGACTCTGGCTCCAAGATGTCAGCGTCATATATGGACATTGGCTTCACTTCTCTACAATGGAAGAGAGTGAAGGTGCATCGTCCTTTTTTTTTTTTACAGTCTATGGGTTGAATTGTGCTCGCTGCATGGATAGTTAAGCAGTATTTAATTAATAAGATTGACCTTGACATCGCCGAAAATTAAATCGCGGCTCAATTATTGTCCATATTTTTGTGTCTGTTCGCCGTGCGTGACGATCTATAACATTTCATTCTGATGCAAATAATGAGTCCCTTGTGCCCATATGCTGCCAGTCTTTTAAATGCTAATGAAAAAGTGTTTTCGAGACCATGGTTTTATTCATTTCACACACAATATGAGAGCTCGTTCGAGAAGAGCTTTCAATAATCAGACGCACTCGGCAAGTGGATGTCTGGTTGCCACAACTGGCATCATAAAGCGAGGCCTTCTGCGCTCTAAATGTAACCGCCCTGTCTTTCTATCTCTGCTGATGCCTGTCTTTACAGACAGAATGAAAGCTCGCTTTTATTCCTTTGGTTTCCCGCTAACTTCCTTTTACCGTTTCCTGCTTTCAAAGCCCTCGGCTTCACCTCTGAAACTGCAGACACCTCACCCAGTTTTCCAAAAACCTGGATGGCGTTTTATTGTGCTGGGTTGATTTCTTTATTCTCTCAAGTTGAGTGAACTTCAAAAGGCGCAAGACACCTTGATGTCACCAGCGATCGGTAGCGCTTCTCTCCACGGGACTGTCTGCGTGGAGCGATGAAACTTTTATGATTCGGATGAAGAAAAAAAAATGACACAAGATGAAATAAATGGTCCAACTGCAAGTTCTGGAACAGGAGTTGGTCTGTGAACAACTTTTATGTTTTGTTCAAGGCCAAAACGAGTTGTTGTTGTTGTTGTTGTGCACCTAAACAAACTGTGATACGCAGACAGCCGTCCGCGAAAACGCTCCCCTTTTCATTTGCAAAATGCCAAGCACTCAGCAAAAAAAAAAAAAAAAAAAGATTTGAAATGAGCACAAATGAAAATGAAGTCGGAATGACGGGCTTTGAACACGGCGCTATTGTGGGAACTCTTCAAAGACACTGGCCTTCGCCGGCATTCATGCCCAAGTCGCTCTCTCCGTCTCGGAGCACTCTAAAACGCGGGGGTTCGTAAAATTGCTTCTTTGTGTCTAGAGGTGTAATTCTCCGCAGCATCTTGAGAGACATCCATATCTGAGGACGTGTAGGTTCTTCCCGCTCTCAAGGCTTTGTTCTGGATACACTTCCCTCATCGCCCTCCCCGCCTCTACGACATCTCCCTACGGGTCCGACATCAGCGTAATTGAAGATCATTACGCAGCCACAATGCATCTTGACAGAGCTTGGGCTTCATAATGGAGTTGAATAGTAGGGCGCACTTCAACGCGTGCCGCTCGGGAAAATGAAGGGCAGCAGCTGAGGAATATTCCGGCTGGAAATGAAGACGCGATTTCCCCGCGTATAACGCCATTGGTCGAGCGAGGAGCCGAAACAGCTCCTGATTATTGGCTTACGTACAGCCACTCCGGTTGCTTTATTTATTTATTTTTCGGGGGGCTTGTTTTGTTTTGTTTTGGCTGAAGTGGGGTTGGGTGATGGGGGGTTGCCTCCACACTTCAAAAGAATTTGTAACAAACCTAATTCATCTGAAGCGTAGGATGAGCTGGTAAGGAAGATGAAAGATGAAAGTCTGTTGGCATGGAAACTGAAAGCACATCAGTGCCTTGTGGTGAACAAAAGGCTGCCTGTGTTGTGTTGCACTCGTGAGAGCATCCAGAAAGGTTTTAAGTAGTAACATGGAATTGCTAAGAAAATTACCCACTTATGATTATTTTATCAAGTTCGGTTTGGACTTGTTTTGTACATTACAATCCGCCCTCTCGCAATGGGATTTAATTTCCCTCACCGCACACATTGCTTATGCTGAATCATCTGTTCCGCACTTGAATGTCATTTGTGCAATATTAAACCGAGGCTTTTGCTTCTGAATTACAATTAATAGGTATGACACAGACAAATCAACAAATACCAATCAATAAGTCCAAATAGATTTGACTTTTTTCTTACTTTACTTTCCTACTATCTGTCTGTCTGCCTATTTATCCTGCGTAAAAAACATCATAAACCAGCCTAAGCTGGTTTGCTGATATTAGTCTAGTCTGTTGGTTAGTTTTTGAGTGGTTTTGGGCACTTTTTAAGACTGGAAGACTATCCTAAACCAACTAAGACCATCAATCCAGCTTAGGTTGGTTTAAGGTTTTTCCATCCATCCATCCATCCATCCATCCCAAAAATCTTTTTATTCCAGCCTAAGCTGGTTTGCTGGTTTTAGACTAGACTATTGTTTGGTTTTAGAGGGTTTTGGGCACTTTTTAAGTGGTCAGACTGGGAGACTATCCTAAACCAACTAAGACCATCAAACCATCTTATGCTAGTTTAAGGGTTTTCCCATCCATCCATAAAAAAAATAATAATTTTGTATTACCGCCTAAGCTGGTTTGCTGGTCATAGACTAGTCTTTTGGATGGTTTTCAGAGGATTTTGATATTTGTATTAAACCAGCCTAAGCTTGTTTGCTGGTCTTAGACTAGTCTTTTGGATGGTTTTCAAAGGATTTTGATATATATATATTTGTATTAAACCAGCCTAAGATGGTTTGCTGGTCTTAGACTAGTTTGTTGAATGGTTTTCGAGTGGTTTTGAGCACTTTTAAGTAGTCAGACTGGAAGACTATCCTAAACCAACTAAGACCATCAAACCATCTTAGGTTGGTTTAAGGTTTTTTCCATCTATCCATCCATCTAAAAAGCATCTTATTCCAGCCTAAGCTGGTTTGCTGGTCTTAGACTAGACTATTGTTTGGTTTTAGAGGGTTTTGAGCACTTTTTAAGTGGTCAGACGGAGAGACTATCCTAAACCAACTAAGACCATCAAACAAGCTTATGCTGGTTTAAGGGTTTTTCCATCAATCCATCTAATTTTTATTTATTTATTCCAGCCTAAGCTGGTTTGCTGGTCTTAGACTAGTCTGTAGGATGGTTTTCAAAGGATTTTGATATTTGTATTAAACCAGCCTCAGCTTGTTTGCTGGTCTTAGACTAGTATTTTGGATGATTTTCAAAGGATTTTGATATCTATCTATTTGTATTAAACCAGCCTAAGCTGGTTTGCTGGTCTTACACTAGTCTGTTGGATGGTTTTCAAAGGATTTTGATATTTGTATTAAACCAGCCTAAGCTGGTTTGCTGGTCTTACACTAGTCTGTTGGATGGTTTTCAAAGGATTTTGATATCTATCTATCTATTTGTATTAAACCAGCCTTAGCTGGTTTGCTGGTCCTAGACTAGTCTGTTGGATGGTTTTCGAGTGGTTTTGACCACTTTTAAGTGGTCAGACTGGGAGACTATTCTAAACCAACTAAGACCATCATGATGATAGATAGATAGCTGCTGTCTTCTCATGCGTATTTGTGACATCGCAGTATCTGCGGAGAGATCAAACTCCTCCTCTGGTTAGAAAACATGAAAAGGTTTGAAGGCAGGGCTAGTAAATTTGTTTGGGCAGCTTATTGTTAGGAGGAGAAAAAAAAGTGAAGGGTGACATATTCACGCAGCATTTGTAATTTAGAAGCTTCTTAAAATAGCAGTTTCATTTGTGGTTGTTTTTAGAAGGAATCTGGGAATGGGACAGTTTAACAGTCTTTCTTAGTTTTTTTCCATCCATCCATGTAAAAAGCATCTTATTCCAGCCTAAGCTGGTTTGCTGGTCTTAGACTAGTCTGTTGGGTGGTTTTCAAAGGATTTTGATATCTATCTATCTATTTGTATTAAGCTTTGCTGGTCTTAGACTAGTCTGTTGAATGGTTTTCGAGTGGTTTTGAGCACTTTTAAGTGGTAAGACTGGGAGACTATCCTAAACCAACTAAGACCATCAAACCAGCTTAGGCTGGTTTAGTTTTTTTCCATCCATCCATCCATCCATCCATCCATCCATCCATCCATCCATCCATCCATCCATCCATCCATCCATCTATCTATCTATCTATCTATCTATCTATCTATCTATCTATCTATCTATCTATCTATCTATCTATCTATCTATCTATCTATCATCTATCTATCTATCATCTTCTATCATCTATCTATCATCTTTGTCTGATGTCACAGGTGTTGGCAGTAAGAGTTAATTGGAGAGTGAGTGTTGTGGGGATTTCCACACCTCAGGGCTCTACAGCGGTTCTCTATGCACTGAACTTGCTCTGGAGCTATATCTCATTCACACACACGCAATCCGTGATTTACAGTGAGCACACACACATACTCACTTAAAAACTTAGGTTATATCACCCACAGATTTGCACAGTTGTGCTTTAGCGAACTCACAAAACTAAGTATGCACTTTGTCATTTGCTGTCCCTAATATTTCAAAGTCTTTAAATGACAAAAATTATTGTTGTGCGCTTGAGACTGTTAAACTGTCCCATTCCCAGATTCCTTCTAAAAACATCCACAGATGAAACGGCTATTTTAAGAAGCTCCTAAATTACAAATGCTGCCTGAATATGTCACCCTTCACTTTTTTTTCTTCTCCTAACAATAAGCTGCCCAAACAAATTTACTAGCCCTGCATTCATACCTTTTCATGTTTTCTAACCAGAGGAGGAGTTTGATCTCTCCGCAGATACTGCGATGTCACAAATACGCATGAGAAGACAGCAGCTTCAAAGACCATCACTGGGATTTTTTTTTTAAAGAATAATGAAATATTCATTTTTAAAGTGGGATAAAAATACAAATGAAATCAGTACAGAAAGGGAAAAGAAGTCTGTGACATAGCTGTCAGATTTCCACCAAATATAAAAAACCTTTAAGCACCTCGTGTTGTTTGTTGATGTGTGTTTTTGTATTGCTATGAAGCTAAGCTGGGATCATTTTTTTTCAATGTTCACTACTGTTTTGTCATCATAGAGAGTGTGATTGTTGTAAGTTTTTGGCAATGCTTGACAAAGTCAAAAGGTACATTTCACACCCAAATATATAAATATGCAGGCATAGATATGCATATGAACAAGTATATAAGCAAATCTCCATCCTGCACTTATTCAGATATGCACAAGCACATTTTTCCTCATCATTAAGCTTTGCAGTCACTTTGATTTGCCCAATTCGCTCAAGATGATGGGGAAGATGCTTTCTTCTTCTCCAATTAAAACTTTCTCTGAATCCGTAGTTCGTTATTGCACAGGAATCTCACAGTTAACTGGCAGCAATGTCCCTTCCTAGTGTTAAAAAACCTATGAAAGGCCGCGAGTGAAGAATTAGCTTCTAAAAATGAGGTTCAATTAAAATGGTGGTGAAAATACAGTTCATCTTAACTGCTCGTAGAACCAGCTGCATTCATGATCGCAACAAAATAAATTACTTGATGCATTTTCTCGCTTTCTTTAACACGATAATCTGCTGTCAAGTGCGGCTGATTCTCTTCGCCAAATTTGACAGCTAATTTTGAATGAATTTTCACAAGCTTGCGAGGGATAAAAGCTGCTGACAATGGAAAAGGCAACCCTTCTCTTCCCCTGTCGTGTTTCCAACCAAACCTTTTAATCTGGCTCTTGTGCGAGGGCTCAGTAGCTAAGCTCAGCAGAGGGCTGGGATCTGTTGGGGATTCGACAGGCAGCCTCAAACAACAACACCGGCCGTGGACGAGATGACACTGGTGCACCAACACTGCAAAAAAAAAAAAAGAAGTGTTCATAGGACCTACAAACAATTAGCATGAGGTACGTCTGATATGAAACAAATTCCCAGCTTTCAAATTCTTCAATTTTATTCCGAAATTCATATTACACCGCTCGTAAATGCGACATGACAGATCGCTATTGTGCCTCAGTTCAAGAGCGCGTGAACCGATCATCGCTTACTCTTTACTACAGTTAATAGTAAATAAAAACGAATGAACATTTGAAGGTATGTTGAAAGATACAGTACAACTTGCCGAAATGTATATACCTCATACGTAATCGACCAATCAGTGTTTTTCAATAAAAGAGGTCAATAAAACAGCCGAAGAACAATGTCATGTAACGTTACATTTACCTCAGGAAAGCCATTGAATGACCATAGCTAGAAAATTTGCTCTAGAGTATATATATATATACAGTGGGGCAAAAAAGTATTTAGTCAGCTACCAATTGTGCAAGTTCTCCCACTTAAAAAGATGAGAGAGGCCTGTAATTTTCATCATAGGTACACTTCAACTATGAGAGACAGAATGAGAAAAAAAATCCAGAAAATCACATTGTCTGATTTTTAAAGAATTGATTTGCAAATTATGGTGGAAAGTAAGTATTTGGTCAATAACAAAAGTTAATCTCGATACTTTGTTATATACCCTTTGTTGGCAATGACAGAGGTCAGACGTTTTCTGTAAGTCTCCACAAGGTTTTTACACATTGTTGCTGGTAGTTTGGCCCATTCCTCCATGCAGATCTCCTCTAGAGCAGTGATGTTTTGGGGCTGTCGCTGGGCAACACAGATTTTCTATGGGGTTGAGATCTGGAGACTGGCTAGGCCACTCCAGGACCTTGAAATGCTTTTTACGAAGCCACTCCTTCGTTGCCCGGGCGTTGTGTGTGGGATCATTGTCATGGAAGGAGGTTTTTACTCAAAATCTCATGATACATGGCCCCATTCATTCTTTCCTTTACACGGATCAGTCGTCCTGGTCCCTTTGCAGAAAAACAGCCCCAAAGCATGATGTTTCCACCCCCATGCTTCACAGTAGGTATGGTGTTCTTTGGATGCAACTCAGCATTCGTTCTCCTCCAAACAAGTTGAGTTTTTACCAAAAAGTTCTATTTTGCTTTCATCTGACCATATGAAGAACTTTCCCCAGGAACTAGTGACTTTGGGGTGGTACTCAATGTGTTTTGACCGCTGAAACTTTCCCCAGGAACTAGTGACTTTGGGGTGGTACTCGATGTGTTTTGACCGCAAGAACTTTCCCCAGGAACTAGTGACTTTGGGGTGGTACTCGATGTGTTTTGACCGCAAGAACTTTCCCCAGGAACTAGTGACTTTGGGGTGGTACTCGATGTGTTTTGACCGCAAGAACTTTCCCCAGGAACTAGTGACTTTGGGGTGGTACTCGATGTGTTTTGACCGCAAGAACTTTCCCCAGGAACTAGGGACTTTGGGGTGGTACTCAATGTGTTTTGACCGCTGAAACTTTCCCCAGGAAGTAGGGACTTTGGGGTGGTACTCAATGTGTTTTGCCCGCAAGAACTTTCCCCAGGAACTAGGGACTTTGGGGTGGTACTCGATGTGTTTTGACCGTAAATATTTCCCCCTCCGAGGTAGTACTTTTTCAAAGTTCAGGAACTTTCGTGGGTGGGACTGGCTGCTGAACATGCTGATTGGTTGAGCTCAAGCAGCATTTTATTTCCACCGCCTAGACTTTTGCGAGGTGCGTTCTGCGTTCAGTAAATATTTTGTTTGCAGCAATGGAGTTCAATAAAAAATACGACCGCTGGACCGACAACGAGGTTCAGGCTTTATTGAGCATATGATATATACAATATGATATATCAATGTCCGTAATAGCTGATAACATGTTGTCTTATTTTAAATCTAGCTCGACGAGCTTTCAGAAGACGCTTTAGTATCAGTGCTCGTCTCTTTTCCGCTGTTTTGTTAATTACCTCTTTAGTGAACCAATACATAACCAACAAAAGCAGCACAGCTTGAATCTCCTCTATACTTGTTATTGTAGCAGACAGTGTCGCACAAAAATGATTACTGTCCGTCGCTGACTGGGAGAAGCAGTCGCGCGCAGTCCTACGTCACTGGACTATTTGCCTAATCTTCGCGGTACTTTAGACCGCAGTGGAAATGCAGACAGTAGCAGGTCTGGAAGAAAAAAAGTTCCTGGTACAAATAGTTCCGGGTAATTTTGGTGGAAACAGGGCTTAAGTGGGGTCAGAAAGCTCTCGGATTTATTTAAAAAAATATCTTAATTTGTTTTCTGAAGATGAACAGGTAACACTTTACAATACGGGTGCACTAATATTTATTAATTAATGCTTAACTAATGCACAGATAATCATGAGTTAATGTATGACTCGTGAAGAACTAAACGAAAAGATTACTGCATCAGCAACTAATGAAGATTCAATATGATTAAATAATATATGAATTGCTATTAATTAAATGTGTCATCGTGTATTAATTCCCTAATAACATATAATGTAAATTCATATGTTAATTACAAAAATGGTCAAAGCTATGTACTTCAACTTCCAGTTGTCCGCTTTAATTCATCATTAGCTAATGATTTGCAAAGGTATCATTATGTTATGACTTTACTTGTTGAAGCACATGACTATTAAATAATTGTTAAGTAATATGTAATTGTGGTTATGGGTTTTGAATTTATTTTAAATTAGTTTATAGTCATGTGCCTCAACATGTAAAGTCATAACATGATACCTTTGCAAATCATTAGCAATTGATTAATTAAAGCAGACAACTGGAAGTTGAAACGCATGGCTTCGACCCATTGTGGTAATTAACACATCCATTTACACTATTAGTTAATACAACCCCAAATCAGAAAAAGTTGGGACAGTATGGAAAACGCAAAAAAAAAAAAAGAAGTGATTTCTAAATTTTATTTGACTTGTATTTCATTGCAGACAATATGAACACAAAATATTTCATGTTTTGTCTGGTCAACTTCATGTCATTTGTAAATATGCATCCTTTCCTGTCATTCAGACCTGCAACACATTTCAAAAAAAGTTGGGACAGTAAAGCATTTACCACTTTGTAATGTTGCCATTCCTTTTCACAACACTTAAAAGACGTTTAGGGACTGAAGACACCAAGTGATGAAGTGTTTCAGGTGTAATTTTGTACCATTCTTCCTGCAAACAAGTCTTAAGGTGGGCAACAGTACGGGGTCTTCGTTGTCGCATTTTGCACTTCAAAATGCGCCACACATTCTCTATTGGAGACAGGTCGGGACTGCGGGCAGGCCAGTCAAGTACTCGTACCCTCTTCTTGAAGGCAGCATATTATGCTCCAAAATCTCTATGTACTTTTCAGCATTAATGGTGCCTTCACAGAACTGCAAGTTACCTTTGCCAAGGGAATTGACACAACCCCATACCATGACAGACCCTGGCTTTTGGACTTGTTGCTGGTAACAGTCTGGATGATCCTTTTCTTCTTTGGTCCGGAGCACACAGCGTCCATTCCTCCCAAAAAATACCTCAAATACTGATTCATCTGACCACAGTACACTTTTCCACTGTGTGATGGTCCATCCCAGATGCCTCTGAGCCCAGAGAAGTCGACGGCGCTTCTGGACACTGTTAACATAGGGCTTCCTTTTGGCACAGTACAGTTTTAACTGGCATTTGTGGATGTAACTACGTATTGTGGTACTTGACAAAGGTTTGCCATAGTAGTCCTGAGCCCATGTGGTGATATCGCTTATAGATGAATGACGATTCTTGATGCAGTGCCGCCTGAGGGATCGGAGATCACGGTTGTTCAGCTTAGGCTTGCGCCCTTGTCCTTTACGCACTGAAATTCCTCCAGATTCCTTGAATCTTTTAATTATGTTATGCACTGTTGAATGTGAAATATCCAAATCTCTTCCTATCTTTCTTTGAGGAACATTGTTTTTAAACATTTCAATAATTTCCTCACGTATTTGTTGGCAAACTGGCGATCCTCGCCCCATCTTTGCTCCTAAAGGATTAGACCTTTCTTGGATGCTGCTTTTGTACCAAATCATAATTACAATCACCTATTTCAAATCACATCATTATCTAACCATTTTACCTCATTACTAGCCCTAAATTGCTCCTGTCCCAACTTTTTTGGAAATGTGTTGCAGGTCTGAATGACAGGAAAGGATGCATATTTACAAATGACATGAAGTTGACCAGACAAAACATGAAATATTTTGTGTTCATATTGTCTGCAATGAAATACAAAAGTCAAAGTAAATTTAGAAATCACTTATTTTTTTTATTTATTTGCGTTTTCCATACTGTCCCAACCTTTTCTGATTTGGGGTTGTATAATATGCTATTTGGGAATTAACACATTATGACACATTGAACTAATAACAATTCATTTATGATTTGATCTATTAATCATATTGAATCTTCATTAGTTTCCGATGCAGTAATCATTAATAAATGGTTTAGTTCTTCATGAATCATACATTAACTCGTGATTATCTGTGCATTAGTTAAGCATGAATTAATGCATATTAGTGCACCCGTATTGTAAACTGTTACCGATGAACGAAAAGGCACTCCAAGCTTAACTCAAAAGTTGGCAGCCCTGCTTGAAACGGCAGGATGGAGCTTGCGTTATTAAACTGATTGTCTTCAACAAGAAATATGAATGAACATCAGAAGGTATGTTATGATACAGTACAACTTACTGAAATCATTCTTATCATATCTTGTGCAATCGCCCCAATCAGTTTTTTAACCGCAGAAAGACGTCAATACACCATGTGAGCAAGCCAGACTTTAAATTTACCTCAGGAAAAGATTGTTAGCTGGAAAAAAAGAAACATAATAAAATATATCACAAACAAAAAAATCAATACTGTGTGTGTGTGTGTGTAAGGACCAATTAAATTGATCAAATGTGACAGTAAAGACTTTTATAATGTAAATGCGGTTCTTTTGAACTTTCTATTCATTAAAGGATCATGGGAAAAGTATCACAGTTTCCACAAAAATCTGGATGTTTTCAACATTGATAATCATAAATGTTTCTTGAGCAGCAAATCATTAGAGTGATTTCTGAAGGATCATGTGACACTGAAGACTGGAGTAATGATGCTGAAAATACAACTTTAATCACAGGAATAAATTACATTTTAAAATATATTCAAATAGAAAATGTTTATTATGAATTATAATAATATTTCACAATGTAACTATGCTTACTGTATTTTTTTTTCAAATAAAAGCAGCTTTGGTGAGCATAAAATACTTCTTTTAAAAACATTTAAACTACTGAATTGTAGTCTGCATATACCATTTTGAATTATAAATGGTTGGATTTGAGCATTACTCATGTATAGAGGCTCCAAAGACTCCTTCCCAAACACAGATCATACATTGGGGATTCAGGGTCTCAACAGAGTGCTTTGAAATATCAGCACCTGCCATCGGCACCCTTGTCCCGAAAAAGTGGGATCTCCCATCATTTTTTTTCTTGGCAGTTTCCTTGGAAATTCCAACCGGGGTGTTTGTTGGAGATTGTACTTCGGGAGGGGTTTGAGCAAACACACTTTCTGATTGTTTTGGTGGTGTCGGCCTTCACGTAGATAAGCTCTGCGCTGTCAGCACAGGCCAAAGCTAATCCATAACCCTTTAACGGAGCTGATCGCATTCTTGTGAAGCGAGCCACACCCTGAGACCCCCCAGAAAACAAAAGGGAGTTTCCCACTTGTGCTGTATGCCTCATCTAGCACCAAGACTGTCTGGCGTATAGGCATTTTTCTTCCCTGTCAATATCATCCTTTCCTACATATTTTTTTTCTCTTGCAGGACCAGCAGTCACACGTTGAAGACGCGACTCTCTTTAATGTTGCTCCAAGTGTTTGAGGCCTCGCTGAGGGGAAGACTGGGATGACCGACAGAGAAGCTCTTACAACCTATCCCATGATTCCCATGAAAATTGTATTTTCTGGATGAATCACTCTGGTCCAGGTTCTGTTTGGAACAGAATCGGAGGTCGTTCTGGAGCTGTCAAGCTTTGAAAGGCTTTCTGGGTAAATAAAAACCTTAAATAACACTTAGGTCAAAGACTACAGGCCCGTTCACACCAAGAACTGTAACTATAAATTATGACTGTACTAACATCCACACCAGCGGACGATATCGTTCTGTGTTTATTCTAAGCTTTTGTCATCTGCCTCTTTAAATGAATGACCTCATTAAAGTCAGGTGGATTCTTATTGGCTGTCAATGTTTTTATTGTTATTAATCAGCTGGAAGAAAATCATTCTGAAAGTGATTCCAACGATATCGTTCCTCTGTGTCTCTAGCTGTGTCCCAAAGTGAAGGGCGCGCACTTCGAAGGCCGCATTTGAAGTGCGATTGCGGCACTACGAAGGGTGTCCCAATGTGAAAGCTGCACTTCCGAAGGCCGCATTTGAAGTGCGATTGCGTCACAGCGCCACGACGAAGGCTGCCGCAAGTCTAAGCGACTTCAAAATTCGCCCTCCGTTTCTCTGGCAAAGGAAGGGTACAGCAGATGGAACCTTACCACAACTTCGCAGCCTACCCTATCCCAGAATTCATAGCACACTGGTGACTTCAGGATTTGACTGGTCCACATTCCCGCGGCACTCGATCAGATTTCTTGCGGCGCGGGATTAAATTTCCCAGTGAAAGACGGTAGCAGTCGGCAAGTCTAGCCTGCATACTATTGAACACAACAGCGCAACCGCTTGAACTTGGAAGTAAACAAAACGTTTAGTGCATTCGCACAGTCCCCAGTTCCCTGCCCTGAGCAACCTGGCAAAACTTTAATTTCCCAATTTTAACTTGCATAAATGTTAGTTATTTCTCAACCATTCTCTCAAGAAGAGGAATCAGTCCATTTTCTCCCTTTTCGCTCTTTCTTTATTTTTTCTTTTATCTTTCTTTTTTCTGCACTTTCTTTAAATAGCCTACAAATTAGATCTGCGTGGGACTGTTTTTTTGTCCCACTCCCGCAATAGGATCTATTCCGCACCCTCCCGCTCGCGCTTCAAATTCACTACGCGCTCACGCGCTATAAATTATTTTATTCCCGACCCGACCGATCCAGCTAAATTTAGATTTCGTTTCCAGGATCTCTCTTTTAAATTTCCCCTACAGAAAGAGAGAGATTGGAGATAACAAAAGTAATAGGCTTTGTTGGCCATGCAATCATTTCTTTATTTTTCTTATAGCCTACTGTCAACACCGTATCACAGACAAAAATAGGCTAAATCAAATGCGACGTCACTCAAAACTATAAGTCAAAATGCAAATAAACAAAAATTGCTAAGTCTCCTCCAAAGGCTTAATGTAAATTCGTGGCCGGGATGCACCGAACAATTTCTCCAAATTATTATTATTATTATTTTTATGCAAGTTATTTGTAAATTAAACAAAGTAATTGCTGTCTATTGTTCATTTTCGTTAACTTGAAATGTGTATAGGCTAAATAAAAGAGAAGTGGTTGTTCTTTACATTGTTTATTTTTGTAATGCAAGTTATAATTTGTACATTAAACAAATTCATATATGTTCATACATATATTTTCTTGTCATGTAAATTAAAATGTGTAAATGAAAACAAATTGGTCTATACATTACTTAAAGAAGGCTACTTTTTACAACTATTCATACATTATATCTTAAGTTTAACATCGTCGCAGGCTTTGAAGCATGTCAAAATCCAATAAAACTTATAAAAAAATTTAAAAAAAATTGCTCCATTTCTCTTTTTAAAATCTCCTCGTGAACGTCCGCTGTCAGTTGTCACACACTTGCTAGCCCATTCAACAACGCTCGGTTCAGTGTTGCCAATTCTGGAATTGGGCTGCATTTACTGTTGATGTGGGTTGTTTGTAGCCTATAGCCTAAGCCTAGTCCAGAGGTTTAAGTTGTCTTTACTTTAGCAATATTTCTACCGGGCCCCCGCCGCATTTTGGCATATTTTGCCACATTTTGGCCCTGATTCCGCTACTTTTGACTCGCAATTAGAGGGGTTTTGTTGTGCAGACCTGGCAACCCTGTCCCTCGGTTCGCCCTTCGTGCACTTCGAAGGCGTGGCCTGGCCTGGCCTTCGAAGTGCACGGCCTTCGAAGTGCGCACCCTTCACTTTGGGACACAGCTAATATCATAATAGTGGTGTGGACTTCCTTGTTTCATAATATTTGAACGATTATTAAAACTTTATACTTAGTCATCATAAAAAAAGAATTTTTTCAGTACCTTGTAAATACCATAATACATGAATTGTTGTATTGATTCAGTTGCACTGTGTATTTATCAAAATACTACGATGAACCAATGAATGACCATATGAATGAATGAGAATGCCCTTTTTCTTAACTCTCACGGTGCTATAAATGTAGTTCCAAGTACTTTTGGGAGTTGGATTTCTTTGTTGTTATTTCAACCTTCAGTTTTAGTTTATTTGAAAATCATATGAAAATATGAATTTCCTTTACTCCTGAAACCAGATTCCCACTGAGGGCTAAGACATTAGCATTTGGGGCTTTAGCTCTTCCTCTGTTGTCCCTCTAGCCGTTTAGATTCGACAAGCCCGTAAAACCTCTGAGTGAGCTGTAGGAACTGCGGCCCATGCTGGGTAGAGTCGTGTTAAGCTTCACTGATAGTATGCCAAAGTGACGCTGATCAGTCTCTTAAAAAGACACTCGCAGCGGGAATGTGTGTGTACGTGAGTGTGAGTGTGTGTGTGTGTGTGCCCAGCAATTGCTCACCGCTAATCCCTCCATCATTAAAGAGAAGACACAAGTTGACACTAAACGAGGCCCTGATGTCAAACACAGGTGTGGAGGTGGGTGAACAGGGGAGCAGCGGAGAACAGGTTAGGGGGAAATAGTTAGGCAGTGAAAAAATCGTGATCAGATGAGGGAATAAATCTCCCACTGTGAGTGTTGGAATGAGTGGATGAATGAATTAATTTAAAGGGATCCCAGTGGAAAATGTTTTTTGTTCAGAGGTTTCTTCTAAAAGTCCCCAAGAGAAAAAAATTACGTAAAGATAATAGTTTTTTTTAGGTATTATTAATTAATTCATTAATTTATTTAAAAAGTAATGTTCAGTTTGGACGCTTGTTTCCGCAAAAAAAAAAAACTTTTTATCTCACAATTCTGACTTTTTTTCTGGCAGAATTGCGTGATATAAACTCAGAGTCAGTCTTTTCTTCCCTCAGAATTTGACTTTATGACTCACAATTCTGACTTTATCTCGCAATTCTGACTTTATATCTCGCAATTCTGACTTTATAACTCACAATTCTGACTTTATATCTCACAATTCTGACTTTATATCTCGCATTTCTGACTTTTTTATCTCGCAATTCTGACTTTATATCTCACAATTCAGACTTCATAACTCGCAATTCTGACTTTATATCTCACTATTCTGACTTTATATCTCGCAATTCTGACTTTTTTATCTCGCAATTCTGACTTTATATCTCGCAATTCTGACTTTATAACTCGCAATTCTGACTTTATAACTCGCAATTCTGACTTCATATCTCACAATTCAGACTTCATAACTCGCAATTCTGACTTTATATCTCACAATTCTGACTTTATATCTCGCAATTCTGACTTTTTTATCTCGCAATTCTGACTTTATATCTCACAATTCAGACTTCATAACTCGCAATTCTGACTTTATATCTCACAATTCTGACTTTATATCTCGCAATTCTGACTTTTTTATCTCGCAATTCTGACTTTATATCTCACAATTCTGACTTTATATCTCGCATTTCTGACTTTTTTATCTCGCAATTCTGACTTTATAACGCACAATTCTGACTTCATAACTCGCAATTCTGACTTTATAACGCACAATTCTGACTTCATAACTCGCAATTCTGACTTTATAACTCACAATTCTGACTTTATAATTCGCAATTCTGACTTTATATCTCGCAATTCTGACTTTATAACTCACAATTCTGACTTTATATCTCGCAATTCTGACTTTATAACTCGCAGTTCTGACTTTATATCTCACAATTCTGACTTTATATCTCGCAATTCTGACTTTATAACGCACAATTCTGACTTTATAACTCACAATTCTGACTTTATATCTCGCAATTCTGACTTTATATCTCGCAATTCTGACTTTAGAACTCACAATTCTGACTTTATATCTCGCAATTCTGACTTTATAACTCACAATTCTGACTTTATAACTCACAATTCTGACTTTATATCTCGCAATTCTAACTCACAATTCTGACTTTATAACTCGCAATTCTGACTTTATATCTCGCAATTCTGACTTTATATCTCGCAATTCTGACTTTATAACTCTCAATTCTGACTTTATATCTCGCAATTCTGACTGTATAACTCGCAATTCTGACTTTATAACGCACAATTCTGACTTTATAACTCGCAATTCTGACTTTATAACTCGCAATTCTGACTTCATATCTCACAATTCTGACTTTATAACGCACAATTCTGACTTTATATCTCGCAATTCTGACTTTTTTATCTCGCAATTCTGACTTTATATCTCACAATTCAGACTTCATAACTCGCAATTCTGACTTTATATCTCACAATTCTGACTTTATATCTCGCAATTCTGACTTTTTTATCTCGCAATTCTGACTTTATATCTCACAATTCTGACTTTATATCTCGCATTTCTGACTTTTTTATCTCGCAATTCTGACTTTATAACGCACAATTCTGACTTCATAACTCGCAATTCTGACTTTATAACGCACAATTCTGACTTCATAACTCGCAATTCTGACTTTATAACTCACAATTCTGACTTTATAATTCGCAATTCTGACTTTATATCTCGCAATTCTGACTTTATAACTCACAATTCTGACTTTATATCTCGCAATTCTGACTTTATAACTCGCAGTTCTGACTTTATATCTCACAATTCTGACTTTATATCTCGCAATTCTGACTTTATAACGCACAATTCTGACTTTATAACTCACAATTCTGACTTTATATCTCGCAATTCTGACTTTATATCTCGCAATTCTGACTTTAGAACTCACAATTCTGACTTTATATCTCGCAATTCTGACTTTATAACTCACAATTCTGACTTTATAACTCACAATTCTGACTTTATATCTCGCAATTCTAACTCACAATTCTGACTTTATAACTCGCAATTCTGACTTTATATCTCGCAATTCTGACTTTATATCTCGCAATTCTGACTTTATAACTCGCAATTCTGACTTTATAACGCACAATTCTGACTTCATAACTCGCAATTCTGACTTTATAACTCACAATTCTGACTTTATAATTCGCAATTCTGACTTTATATCTCGCAATTCTGACTTTATAACTCACAATTCTGACTTTATATCTCGCAATTCTGACTTTATAACTCGCAATTCTGACTTTATATCTCACAATTCTGACTTTATATCTCGCAATTCTGACTTTATAAAGCACAATTCTGACTTTATAACTCACAATTCTGACTTTATATCTCGCAATTCTAACTCACAATTCTGACTTTATAACTCGCAATTCTGACTTTATATCTCGCAATTCTGACTTTATAACTCTCAATTCTGACTTTATATCTCGCAATTCTGACTTTATAACTCGCAATTCTGACTTTATATCTCACAATTCTGACTTTATATCTCGCAATTCTGACTTTATAACGCACAATTCTGACTTCATAACTCGCAATTCTGACTTTATAACGCACAATTCTGACTTCATAACTCGCAATTCTGACTTTATAACTCACAATTCTGACTTTATATCTCGCAATTCTAACTCACAATTCTGACTTTATAACGCACAATTCTGACTTTATATCTCGCAATTCTGACTTTATAACTCGCTATTCTGACTTAATAATTCGCAATTCTGACTTTATATCTCGCAATTCTGACTTTATAACGCACAATTCTGACTTTATAACTCGCAATTCTGACTTTATCACGCACAATTCTGACTTCATAACTCACAATTCTGACTTTATATCTCGCAATTCTGACTTTATAATTCACAATTCTGACTTTATATCTCGCAATTCTGACTTTATAACTCACAATTCTGACTTTATAACTCGCAATTCTGACTTTATAACACACAATTCTGACTTCATAACTCGCAATTCTGACTTTATAACTCACAATTCTGACTTTATAACTCACAATTCTGACTTTATATCTCGCAATTCTGACTTTATATCTCGCAATTCTGACTTTATAACGCACAATTCTGACTTTATAACGCACAATTCTGACTTTATATCTCGCAATTCTGACTTTATAACTCACAATTCTGACTTTATAACGCACAATTCTGACTTTATATCTCGTTATATCACACGTTAACATTAAAAATGAACATATATCGGCCAAAACCAATATGGTGGCCGATATATCATGCATCCCTATTGATGGTAAATTAGTTTATTTAAAGTTGGATTGCAAATTTTGCATGCAAATCTGAGCACGGATTGAGGCATCTTTTCTTAAAATATGTGAGAAACAACTGAGAAACAAGAGATCTTAAGGACTTAAGCAAAAGTTCCTCTCCATGTCATTGTTGTCTGGGAGACTGAGAAAGAAATCTCATTTGTGAATTATCTTTCCTGAAGGATGCAGACCCTGCTAAGCAAGAGGTGGTTATACAAGGCAGATAAGCCGTCTTTAATAATCTTTAAGACATCCCACATTGATTTTATATAACAGTTTTGACACAATGTAGATGGCTTTCAGCACACTAGTATAACCCGAGTTGACCCCTTTTCATTCAAATAAACCATGACACCTTTTGCACTGCATCACTGGGTTTATCATGAGCAAGCAAATAATGAGAGAGATGGAAATCCTGTATCTCTCTCTGTCTGTCTCCCTCTCTCTGTCTCACACCTCTCTCCCTCTCCAGGGATGCAAATCCGAGTTGGCACATCTCCCACCCTCGCCGTAGCTGTTCACCTCCTCCCCTCTCCGCTGCTCCATGCCTTTGATCTGAGTCCAATGCCCGCACAACCCATGGGGGTCAACCGCACTCAACCCTTTCACAGGCTGGCACACTCCTCCCTGTTGGCACCGCCGTGGCCTGGCTGCCAGAGCGCCTAGTGAGTTTCACAAGAGACCAAGATGATCTACGCAGCCATTGCATTGTGGGGTAATTAACCCAACACTGTGGGTTTCCTTCTTAATGGGGGCGATGTATGTTTGGCCCATGCTGTTTAATCAAAAGCGATGTCGATATACATTCTTCATGCGAAGGGATGATGTGATACTGTCACAAATTTGGATATTTGCAAGGGTAAACATGCCATTTTCAGTTCTGTTTTCGACCAGGGAATTCATTGTGCTGTCGCAGATGGATTCCTTTTCCAATGGCGCTTTGTTTTCCGTCCAATATTTGAATAGTTCACAAAAAATGTTGTCTATTTTCTCATCTTCATATCGTTCTAAACCCATATGTCACAGTTTTTTCCCCTAAAACACATAATAAGAATGTATGTTTCTATACAAGATGTCCATGTCTGTCAAGCGAGTAACTGTGATTTCTCATCAATGAAGTTAATCCTTGCACAACATGTATAAAGGTTTCATTTTTGAATCTTAATGCAATTGTGAATAGTATTTTAAGAGTTTTAAGAGAACATTACAATTAAATAGCAATGCAAATGTTTGTCTGTTCCATGCACAGAAGACATAGGGCCCTATTTTAACGATCTGAAACGCAAGTGTCAAAGCGCGAAGCGCAAGTAACTTTGTGGGCGGGTCTCGGCGCTGTTGCTATTTTCCCGGCGGGATAAATGGCTCTTGCGCCCGGCGCAAATCTAAAATGGGTTGGTCTGAAGTAGCTTCATTATTCATACACTCTAAAAAAAAAAAGGTTCTATATTGCACCAAAAATGGTTCTTGGCTCGTAATCATAGGGGAACCTTTTTTAGTGCTATATAGCACCAATTTTGGTGCTTCAGTGGTTCTTCAGCGGTTCTTCAGAGGTTCTTCAGCGGTTCTTCAGAGGTTCTTCACCGGTTCTTTGACTAAGGTGCTATATAGCACCTCTGAAGAACCACTGAAGAACCACTGAAGCACCAAAATTGGTGCTATATAGCACTAAAAAAGGTTCCCCTATGATTACGAGCCTTTTTTTTTAGAGTGTAGGTGTGGTTTGGGCGTAACGTGAATAAACCAATCCGAGCGTCATCCAACATTCCCTGTAAAAGCAGGTGCGCAAGTTCCATTATGGATTGCTATTATTATGGCGTATTTACCAGGCGCACACCAGGAGCGGTTCACAGCCGAGGAGACTGATGTTCTTGTAAGAGCAGTGAAAGACAGAGAAGTGAAGTTGTAATGTTGTACATTATGGTAAAGGTGATTTCACAGTCTTTTTTTTTTTTTTCAGTCTTTCAGTTTTTTCAGTTTTTCAGTCGATTTTTTTTTCCTGGTTCTTGACGGACAAACCAATTTGTCAGATGTCCTTATATACATATATGTCTTGCCACTATTGGGCAAACAGGTCTTATCCTTAATTATTACAATTAGCCTGAATCATTTGTAAGCTAGATTTATGCCTATTTTTCACATCTTCGTGGCACACCACAATGATTTCCGTCATCTCATGTGTTAATATTTTTTTTGTGTAACAATTTATGATTTGCAAAAATAACTGTTGCATCTGTGTAGATTACATGAGCAAAAAGTGTATGCGCGTTGTGCACGCTATACATTATGGTCAAGCATGCGCCCTTAAAATAGCATAATGAACAACGCGCAACGCGCCACTGACTTTAGACTAGGTTTTTTCTGGTCAGTGGCGCAATTGTATAATGGAACAGCAAAATAGCACCAGGGATTGTTTGCGCCTGAACACGCCTCCTTTTTTGCGCTGAACCGCCCAGGGAGCGCAAGTTCATTCACTAGTTTAGCGACGTGCTTCTGTGGAGGGAAAAGCGAGCTTTGCACGGGTGCAAAATAGGAATGACACATGCGTCGGTGTACAAATTCAATTGCGCTGGGTGCAAGATAGGGCCCATAGAGTGCATTAGTGCCGCCCCCTTTTTCAGCAGCACTGCTTCCGGAAGTATTTTTTTCGTACATTTTTCACATAGGAATTATAGTGAAAATAGTCTTTTTTAACGAGTATTAGCCGTGAACCAAGACAACAGTTACAAACTGTGATTTGAAGCAAAAAAGTTTTTGAAAATCGGAAAAAAGACAAACTTACAAGATTGTGTACTTAACGGCTTTAGTGAGGGAAAGAACTACAATCCCATGAAGCAATGCGAACAGCTTAATCGATTTAAACACTATGGAGAAAAACTACTCATTAACAAATGTTGATTATATGTATAAACATGTACAATATATTTTACATTCATTGCAAAATATGCATTTATATACAAACATTTCAGTATTTTGAGAGTGTAGGGAGATCGATTACATCATTCACAGTGCTTCATGGGAGTGGGCGGAGCTAAATAGCTCTTTTGGGAGCATGTTGCTTATTTTCGACTCTGATTGGCGTAATGTTCTGCACAGCATCATGGGTAATGTAGTTTTTCACCTGGAAGTCCACTGTTAAACACAATTATTTTAAAAATAAGCTGAAATAATGCGGGCTGACACATTAACAGCCTCTGAATTCATATTAGGTCTGTCTTTACAGGTTTATTATTTATCAGTCAAAATCAGTTTGCTTATGGAGAAAATGAATGTTTTTACTTCTGGAACCCGACTGTTGCACTCTATTGAATATTGAAGAATATATTCAGGGGGAAAAAAAATAATGCTCATATGGTCTACTTGTCTTTTGTATGTTTTCTTTTTACAGCATTACAGATGAGATTATTATGATCTCATTAATTCAAATTTAATCAAATTACTAATTTGATTAAATTTTCTATACGTTAGCGCTATATGTTTTCTTTTTTTTTTAATGAGCTAAGTTTGTCAAGAAACCTTGAATGACTTTTCACTTTTTTGGACCAGGGTGTGAAAACACCTCATTTCCCAGAATGCATTACCAGTGTTGAATTACTTTGAATAAATGTGCCCTTCAGGTGCAGTCGGAAATATCGTTATTACAAATTCCAAACACATGAATGCCCGAGCAAATACTTACGAGTGGGAAACTTGGAATTCTAAATGATACACAAGTTGTGACGTTTTTAGAGACGTGACGATTTGAAACATTGTGGAAACACTGATCTAGTATAATATAGATAATATCATATAATGCCAATAATCTAACATGTCAGAGAGAGAAAAGTAAGGGACCGTTTATAACAAAAAAATTGTTTTGACAATTCATTTACAATTCATTTTTGGGGGCCTGAAAACAGACTTTTGAAAACATGTTTCAAAGTACAAGTTTTTGAAAACAATACTTTTATCGTCTCAGTGTAAACTACAAAAACGCAAATGTGTGAAAACAGTGCCGTCGTGCGTATGTGTATTACATGTTCAGTCTATAGACGCTTAGTGTTTTTTTTACAAAGTGACATCGCCATCGAATATACCGCGTTTTTAATCGTTTCTGCGCATTCCGTGTGAATGGGGATCGTTTTGACAACGTTGTCATCTGTATGCGAAAAAAGCAAAGTTTTAAAGTTTTTTGTGGTCGTATAAATGTTCCCTAAATCTGTATTGAATTATAAATAATTTTGCATGTTATTTTAATTTTACATGCTGTATTTCAATCCTTTTAAAGGGATCCCCTGGTGTTAAGACTTGTATGGCTGAATATAACATAAATGATGTCTCTTACTAAAATATGTGAAACCCATGAAAGATCTACATTATTTAAAAAATCAATTTTGGACAATGGGCGGCGCCATTTTGTTTGTGTTCTAGGTCGATGACGTAGAATGGTTGCACTCGGCAATCAATTGGCGCTACCCGTAGCTATTTTTACCACAACACAACTCGAAAAATGTCTCAGAGTTAAACAAAACAAATCAATTGCTTTGTAATTGCATTTAAAACACACTCAAACACACGTGTGCACACAAACAGACTGCTCTGTCTCAATCGAGATGTGTTATGGGCTGCCCTCGTCAGTCTCCATGACAGGGACTGAATTCGAAATTGCCCCCCTATACCTTTAAATAGGGCACTATGTGAGGGGACAGCCGTTTGTAGTGGTGTCCGAAACCATAGTGGACATGTTCGAGTGCACTCATTCAATCCCACATTGCACCACAATAACGAGTGTAGAGCCGATGTACACACAACGGCTGTCGACTTCACGCACTCGTTTTCATTCACTCCTTCAAGTGAACTGTATTAGTCGACTAAAGTCGGGAATAGTGAATGAGGGTTTAGGGGGCGATTTCGGATTCAGCCAGAGAGAGTGCTAGCCTTGTCACCGGAACCAGGTGACAAATTTGGCAAGTCAACCCTCGTGTAACATTACAGCTGATTGAGCGTGTGTGTGTGTGTGTGTGTGTGTGTGCGCGCGCACAGTGCGTGGATATGTGTGTGTGTGCGTGCCGATCTGTTTGTGTGTGTGAGTTTGTGTGCACATGTGCAGTGCTGGGCATGTTACTTAAAAAAGTAATTAGTTATAGTTACTAGTTACTTCTTACAAATAGTAACTGAGTTAGTAACTGAGTTACATCATTATAAAAGTAACTAATTACCAGGGAAAGTAACTAGCCTACTGTGTTACTTTTTTTTCCTTCCCAAATGTTAAAATATGTCAAATAACTTGGATGCCCCCAATATTAAATATGTTAAATGAATGAATTGGACACTAAATAGAATAAATTATTATTATAAAACATTGTACATGACTGTACACTATTGTAATGTTGCTGTGGGACAATGTGAGAGACACCTATCAAATTCAATACATTATTGTAAATATTATCAGTAGACCATAGTGTAAATATTGTGTAAATATTATCAGTACTATGCTACTCCTTTGGTAGTGGAGCTCACGTTATCACCTGGGTTTTTAGCCGCTCATTTTGTGGCGGCATGTGATGATTTGAGGTGCTTCATTAAATTAGAATTACTTGCCACGACGTGGAGAGACTCTTTCTTCCTGGGCATAAGTTGCACGTTACATAAACATTCTTACCTTTCACCTCAATGAGGGAAAAGTAGTGCTTATACTTCCAGTTTGCGAAAGCTACCTTTGAAATCGTTGGACTTGCCATCGCTCTGACTCCTCCTGGTCGTTGGTGTGTGTGACTGTGCATATGCGTGTGTGTCATAGGTGTATGTGTGTGTGAACTCACCTATCAACCTCAACCTTGTCTCCCACCCACCAATCATCATCAGTTATGTGCACCACCCCACCAACCCCCCAACACGCATGGCATGCACACACGCACACACACAAACACACACACCAACCAACCAGAGAAAAAAAAAACGTTGCAGGTCCGACTGACAGAGAGCCTGTTCGGATGAAAACCGCTTCAGTGAGCTCAATTATAGTAATGCCGCATTTTATTCTCAGTAACGCTAACGGTGTTGTAACGGGAGAAGCAGTAATTCGTTTGATTACTCGTTACAGAAAAAAATAATCCCGTTAGTAATGGCGTTTATCTATAACGCCGTTATTCCCATCACTGCACATGTGTGTTTGAGTGTGTTTTAAATGCAATTACAAAGCAATTGATTGGTTTTGTTTAACTCTGAAACATTTGTCGCGTTCTGTTGTGGTATACACTCACCTAAAGGATTATTAGGAACACCTGTTCAATTTCTCATTAATGCAATTATCTTATCAACCAATCACATGGCAGTTGCTTTAATGCATTTATGGGTGTGGTCCTGGTCAAGACAATCTCCTGAACTCCAAACTGAATGTCAGAATGGGAAAGAAAAAGCAATTTTGAGCGTGGCATGGTTGTTGGTGTCAGACGGGCCGGTCTGAGTATTTCACAATCTGCTCAGTTACTGGGATTTTCACGCACAACCATTTCTAGGGTTTACAAAGAATGGTGTGAAAAGGGAAAAACATCCAGTATGCGGCAGTCCTGTGGGCGAAAATGCCTTGTTGATGCTAGAGGTCAGAGGAGAATGGGCCGACTGATTCAAGCTGATAGAAGAGCAACTTTGACTGAAATAAACACTCGTTACAACCGAGGTATGCAGCAAAGCATTTGTGAAGCCACAACACGCACAACCTTGAGGCGGATGGGCTACAACAGCAGAAGACCCCACCGGGTACCACTCATCTCCACTACAAATAGGAAAAAGAGGCTACAATTTGCACAAGCTCACCAAAATTGGACAGCTGAAGACTGGAAAAATGTTGCCTGGTCTGATGAGTCTCGATTTCTGTTGAGACATTCAGATGGTAGAGTCAGAATTTGGCGTAAACAGAATGAGAACATGGATCCATCATGCCTTGTTACCACTGTGCAGGCTGGTGGTGGTGGTGTAATGGTGTGGGGGATGTTTTCTTGGCCCCTTAGTGCCAATTGGGCATGGTTTAAATGCCACGGCCTACCTGAGCATTGTTTCTGACCATGTCCATCCCTTTATGACCACCATGTACCCATCCTCTGATGGCTATTTCCAGCAGGATAATGCACCATGTCACAAAGCTCGAATCATTTCAAATTGGTTTCGTGAACATGACAATGAGTTCACTGTACTAAAATGGCCCCCACAGTCACCAGATCTCAACCCAATAGAGCATCTTTGGGATGTGGTGGAACGGGAGCTTCGTGCCCTGGATGTGCATCCCACAAATCTCCATCAACTGCAAGATGCTATCCTATCAATATGGGCCAACATTTCTAAAGAATGCTTTCAGCACCTTGTTGAATCAATGCCACGTAGAATTAAGGCAGTTCTGAAGGCGAAAGGGGGTCAAACACAGTATTAGTATGGTGTTCCTCATAATCCTTTAGGTGAGTGTAAATAGCTACGGGTAGTCTCAGTTGATTCCCGAGTCCAACCATTCTACGTCATCAACCTAGAATGCAAACAAAATGGCGCCGCCCATTGTCCAAATATGTAATGGATTTTTGAAATAATGTAGATCTTTCATGGGTTTTCTACTACATATTTCAGTAAGAGACATCATTAATGCTATATTAAGGCATGCAAGTCTTAACACCAAGGGATCCCTTTAAAGTTTAAAACTATTGGATCTGCCCAGAGCCACTCTGGATCTGCCATAACCAATCGCTAACGTTTGGTCGTGACGTATGTCATCTCAAACGAGCGCACGACATCAACGTCATCGTTTTCAGCCACTCCCTCTGTTCACTGATTGGACCGGTTCAAATTTGACCGGAGAAAACCAGAGAATATACCGCAATCCCAGACGGAGTACTGAAGGAAAATGAAAATTGAGCGAAAGTACGTATTAGGGCGGAGCCAGGCTACTTTTACATTTTAATAATTTACTTTCAAATGTCATTCAATTTCATTTAAGTGTGGGATCAATTCAACTCAGCTTTCAAGGGAACAGTTCCTCAGCTCTGAATTTTGCCCAACCCTCTTCAGAATTTCTCCTTTTGTGCTCCACAGAAGCAGAATGCAGGAAATGACGTGCGCGCGAGTAAATAAAGACAGAACTTTCCTCTAATGAACGACGGCTGGTACGATGTATGAGCTCTGTTGCCTCACACACCTCCTCTTCAGCGCTATACGTGTTCTTGTCTTCTCCGCTAGAGCCTTTTCTCTCTGATATTGCTCATCGGCAATTACTCCTCGCTTCTGCCGGCGTCTGTTCTTCAGCGCCCGCGTCGTATTCAAGCGAGCTCCATTCACATGCAGATGTTTCCAAATCCCTGTCTTGTTTTTGTTTCCCGTGACCCATCAATCAGCACTCCTCCCATCTGTTTGTTACTCGCTGCTTACTGGCACCCTTTTAGCGTACAACAAATGAAAACATCATAATATCCCTCTCTTTAGCTCCCATTCTCTCACTTTCACACCCTCAGGCTTTTCGTATTCATACGAGGTTTAGGGGTTAAAAAGGATGCCGATCCTACTATAAAACCAACGCACCTATTTTTTTTCTTTTCTGGACATCATGAAATTGATCATAGTGCCTTTTCCCTATGGTTAATGTAGGCCTGTTAAAAAAAAAGGGAAAAAGTTGTGGTAACTTAGTGATCTCTAATTATGTCATGGCCCTCAGTTCTGCGGTACAGGCAGAGATGGTGGGAGATGAAAAAAGGGAACACTGGATGATTGACAGCACCCCTTCCCTTAGGAACTCATTAGGCTACGGACTAAAAGCTAGTGGGCACACACAAGCTGGGTCTCGCTTCCTCTAGTCCTCTTTTAGTCTTACACTCAATCAGATGGAAAAAAGAAATGCCTTATTTCAGTAAGCTGCAAGAAAAGGGAAAGGAAAGGGGGGGAAACAGTCAAGCGCTTGTGCGCTTATTTCATCTGATCAGACGCTGCTTTAAAACCCAGAGTTTTTGGCCTTTTCTTTCAATTATAGTTTCTTAGAGATTCTTTTGCTTCTCATGCTCTCTCTTTTTTTCTTTCCTCTTTCTTTCTCCTTCTCTTTTCTGTGTGTGCTCTCTAAGGCTGGTTTGGGTCTGTTACAAGGCTTCTGAGGAGAGTTTTGAAGTGCTCGGCCCTTGGAGAGACTCGCAGCAATGTTGTACAGTTCACATAGAATTCGAGAAGTTTTCCTCCCCTGGAAAAAAAAAAAAAAAGTTTGGTTGCAGCGTTTTATGTAAGCTGTGTACTGCTAGGGCTGTTTAAAAGGGAACATCAGCAGGAATATGGAAGATGATCATGCTGGCCTTTGATTTGTCAAAGTCGAATCAATACCATATTTAAAGACAGCGCTCATAACCAATGGTCCAGACCAACTTGTGACAGTGGAACTTCAAAGAACGCTGATGTAAATAAACGTTGAGAGCTCATTTTGACATTTTTATGATCCCTTTTCATTTGCTCTCACTGTTGTTTATTAAACATTTTTTGGATTATAGTTTGGGAAGTAATCAAAACTAAGTTGATGAACCGAAAATAAACAGATTTTAAAAATGTACGTCTAAGAATTGAATTGTAATATAATAATACATTTTACCATCTGGAAGTATAATTGCCATAACTAGTTTGACTTTTTTTTTGTTTTTGGCAGCCTGTAGTGAGTATAAGTGAACCAAAGTTTGATAAAATATTATCTTTTTATAATCCGTTTCCATTTATTTATCAAATGCAATGTAAAAATAAAAAATACATCTATTTTAATTAATTATTTTATGTCATTTTTATATATTTTACTTTATTAAAATTAATTTATATTTAAATTAAAAAAAGAAAATATTTTTATTTAATTTTATATTATAATTTTGTTTATTTTACTATTTGAAAAGCTCTCTGCCCTTTTAACGTTAACAAAAAAAATTAAGAAATCCTTGAAAAACTAATAGCACTATAATAGATTTGCTCTTTGCGGTCAAAATGAGCAATTTTTTTTATTTCAATTAAATGAATGTACTATATTTTAGTTCGATATCGTTTTTTATTTCATATTTTGTATTTTTAAGGGGTTTTATGGTACTAAATTATATTCACACTGTATTTATAATCTATTTATTCACTTAGACCATTTATTCGCATAGACCTGAAAATTTAATTTCCAACTTAAACTGATGTAAATCTTAAGTTTCAGACTTAAGACTTAAGTTAAGATCTCTTTTTAAAGATGACATTTGGAAAATTATTGCTGAAGTGAAAAAAAGTGAACTTTACAGAATTTTACATTTATTGTTACAAAAATACTATTTTAAACTTTTATATGAAATATATATTTTCAAAAACACCTTTTACTCCAAAACTGCAAGAAAATCAAAGCCATAAATCTAAATAAGTTGTGTTCCAAATTTGAGATTGATATCTCAAAATATGAGCTTTCAGAAAGGTTTTGTTTGGCAGCAGTTCCAAACATTTCCAATTCGTCTCCCATTAATTTCCATGACAATTTTTTCAGGACCATTTAACCTTTTTGAATCAAGTGATTTTTTTGTTTGTTCACAAAGCAAGCGCCAAAACCTTTACCAAGTTTCGCCTGATGAAGCAAAAAATTCTAAAAAACAAAATGTAACATTTGTCGGTCAAAAATGACTGAAGAGCACCAGAGGGTTAAATATTAAGTTAATTTAGTTTATTTAAATAATAATTAATATTTCAGTCAAAATATATCGTGCCATAAAGCATGGAGTTTCGTTTGGTGGGCCGCAAATTAACAGATGCCAACAACTTGTATGACATGGCCTCATCTCCAAAACCATGAGAGAAAAAAACTCCACAATGGATAAGACGATACGACCCAATCTACAGTAAATACGGATTCTCACATGTTTTAAGGTGACCAATATGTTTAGTGCTGTAAAACATAGGTAATAATACTTTATTATATACTTATTTTTGGGGCCTAATGCAGTTTAAAGCTTTACACGTTCATATTATGGGCATTTTTGTACGAGTATAAAAGTCAAATTCATCTCCAGATGCAGACCAGTCGAGAACCGCTGCCATAAAGCCAGTTATGATTTGTGCTAGTGACATCACAGCGGCCCCGTCGGGTCTTTTGACATCATCACGAGTCGATGTGCATTCAAACGAATTCGGCGAGAAGCTACGCCGGGTGCTTAGGAGCTCAGCCAGCGAAATCATGTGTGATGCTCGGATGGATATATTGTAATTCTTTCTATGTTTTAAGTCCGTTTCGGCTCGGGAAGATAAAAGGCTCAGTTTTCAAGGAGTCCAGCTATTAGCCGTCTCCAATTAGAGAGGGAGGGTGTAGTGTTCTTCCACAAGCCTAATCCCCTCTTAAATTAAGAGAGCCTGCGCCAGAGCCACTCAGGGCAAAGGATATGGTCCACTCGCTAACTGCTTTTCATTATACATGTGCAAAACACACACATACGCACACACAGAAGAATGAGTCTCGTTTCAAAGCTACTGTTGCCCTTTCAGTGGGATTTGTACACTCAAGCAAGACATCTCTCAACCCTTATTTTCTTTCTCTCTGGCCAATTTATTCAACAGGCAATAGATTCATACCCCAAACAGCTATTCATGACTCGGACGGTCTGTTGCGGCACACACAATTTGCAGATTCGTTCTGATTTGGGGAGATTATGTTAAAACGCATGGATGTGTTGACGTTTGGTTCACATTTTGGATGAAAAAGTGAGTATTAGCGTTCGTTTTGAGCTTCTCTGTTTGTATGTTTGATTCTAAACATATAATCGTTCCCATCTGCCATTTGAGCAAACGATTAGCTCGCTTGCGAGGAACTCGTGTAGCTCAATGTTTTGGAAAATTATGTTTGAATTGAGGGGATTCCACCGCATTCAATAGCATTCGGCACAGGAACTGGATTTGCCGAGCTGGAATTAATGACTGTTTTGAAGGCTTTCGAAAAGTTTTTTGGTCTTAATCCAACAGTTTCGTCAAAAATTAAGAAGAAAGCTAGAAGATCAATGGAGTTTGTTTCACATCAAATCCCTTTGCTTAATGTCTCATTTGAAGTTTGGAGTGAGGAGGCTCACTGACTGGAAATCAAAGAGCTGCCATCTACATTTGGGTTTCGGGGGATCATAATATGTTTTAGGAGTTTTAGGGGTTTCGGCTGCAATCTAAATATGAACATCAAGATAGATTGCTTGCCATGCACAAACAATGGTGATCCCAAAAATCCCTCAGATCTAATGGTGCCCGAAAACCGCCAAAAGAACGTGCAGTTGCCGTTGCGTCACATTTTCGAGCCGTAACTGCACAGACTGCTGGGAAAGAACCACATCACATGGCCAAGCCAAACACAACTGGAGGGAATCCATGTCAGCCGAACTAAAAGGGAACAACTCTTGTAAAACACACTTGTATATCATTCTGAGGCCTGCAGCGTAAATAAATAAAGTGTGTTGGATGGTCGGAGTTACCGCAGGTTTGCTAAAGACCGCTTCTCCGAGCTGAGCCCACAAAGAGACACGCTCCAATCAAAGGGCTCTCTGGCACGCTTCGGGCCGGCCGCGCTGCGCCACTGCCGTACCCGACCAAAGACTTTGAGCGCCGCGCCACTCGAAAACCAAACCTAAGATAAGCTAAATGTGGTCTGGCCTGAAGGCTTTTGTGTGGCTTTGAATACTTTCTGTCGCTCGCTCGCTCCCTCGCTCTCTGTGATTCCATCTGGCTGGTCTGAAGCGATGGGGCACACTCGTAGAGCCCCTCAGAGGGTACAAAGGGAGGATTATTCCAGCTGCCAGTCACACTAAGACCCTCAGCCGCCCGCTCCCTTACCACGGGCAACGTCTTCAGCCCTCATCCCCGTCTCTCACAAAGGGACATCATTAACACGGGACAATGGAGCCTTCCAACAAATCACCACCATCAGCCAGACACTCATCCTCCCAGAATGCACACTGTACCCTCGTTAAAAACGAGGGAAAGAAAGTCCTGGAATATTCAGATTAGAGGAAGATTCCCGTAATGTGATTTCTGATTCTATCACTTACCGTGCAAAAAAGCTTTTCAGACCACAGCTTTGCTGTGTGCTGTTTTTGACGGGGTCGTAAGGCGTAATGCACTTGGGTAGAGGTGAGCTGAGCACACCGAGTGTGTTTACATGCACCGATTATGCCATTTGATAGCCATTTAGGGTCATGTAAACACCTTAAGCTGTGTTTACTTATCCGGTGAAGATCATAAACGGTTTGAGCAAAGCCAGATTGGCCCAAGTTTTTTACTCCATGTAAGCACCTTTACCTACGTGCTTAAGCCGTGATCTACGGACACTGCGGTGCGTGTAATATGAGGTCGCACCAGGCCCGGCTCCAGCTCTGAGATGTAAGGTGTGCCAAGTGACATTCCTGGTGGGCCGGTGTTTGTTTGGTTATTTGTTTTTTTTCTTCTCCGTAACAAGAGGCAGCTTTTAAAAGGGACTCGATATGTAAACACACAGGGCTCAACGCTAAGGAGTTTTCTGGTTAAAAATAAATAAATAGGTATTTTAACAGTCAGTAATAAAATTACACATACTAGCACAAATAGATACAATAGAACAAATATTTCAGATGGGTCTAACAGTATTCAGGTATGAAATAATATCATGTATAAATTAATCGTAATAAATCTAAAGTAGTTATTCAGTCAAGACCAGATTTTTTTTTCTTTAATTAACATTAATCGCACAAGACAGCAGCGGGTATATAAAGCTACTGTCACTTTAAGAGCAAATGCACGGATCTGACACATCAAATGTTACGTTCATTAAAACGTTTTATTTAAAATGTAAGACTGCTTATGCGAATACTCACCAAAACGATTATATTGACATAATTTCGCGTGTATTCGTCCGCTTAAGTGCGATAAGACGCGAAAGAGATCTGTTTGGTAATTGTCCGCTGTCTGAGACGCAGCTTTCTGTGTGTGCATGCATGTATGCGCACAGAATGCAGTGTGCCGGGACCGAGTTGAGTTTCTTCCACGTCTTTGAGCGTTTGAACGGTTTTAAAATAGTTTTGAATGTGTTTGAATGTTTATGAAGACTGCGGTCACGTTCTAATACTGTTTTCAAGTGGATTTTCTATACCAAGCAACCGAAAAGCATAATTTCCCTCAAAATTTGGAGCTGAATTGAACATCGCATCAATTTTGCAATCTGTATTTATTTATTTATTATTGGTCACACATCTTTGTAAATTCGTAGGAAAGAGTTCTCCATCTTGAAATATGGATCCCAGTGAAATGTACATGAGCTTGCATTTCCTGTCTCTCACATTCGCATGCGTATGAATGGAAGGCAATGGAGCGAAAAGTGTAGTGTGAACGCCCCTTTATTCCATGTGTGCATGTCTTTTGCGCATCTGTTAAAAGCAGAGAAACCTCAGCAATTTCTCACTCATGATAAAACGGTAGAAGCTACCACTCAACTTTACTTGTTTCATTACGAATCAGCATTTTTGAACTAATCTCTTGAACGAATGATTCAATGACAAATCCCTTACGAAAATGAACCATGGTTTTACTACAAATAAAACCAAAAAACTATTATAGTTAAACCATGGTAACCAAAAATTAACCATGGTTTTGCAACTCTAAGCATAGTTTAACCATTAGCCAAAAAAACATACCGATACAATCGTTAAAGCGGCATGTTACTTTCAAAAGGGGATTTACTCTATTTTAATCGCTATCTTAGACATCCGTGTTTATATGCAAACTATAATCTTTAATCCTATACTTCTGTGATAATATGAATATTTGTAACAAAAATATTAATACTGTGTGAATGAAAAGACTGTTTGTAAAGCTGTTTCATAACTATACTGATAACTGCTCTCCTTGTCAAAGGTTTAATAGACACACACTGTAAAAAGTTATCAGTTGACTTAACTTTAAAAAAAGTGAGGAAACCCGTTGCCTTAAAAATTTGAGTTAATATTAAGTTAATATTAAGAATGTCACCATGACAGTTAATACATGACATTCTGCCTTATTTACACTGTTGTTGGATTCTCATGGCAATTTTTCAAAAAAATGACGTATGACAGAATATTTCTGTGCCAAATAGTTTTTTTCTTCTTCGAGTATGACATCATAAAAGGCATAAAAATCATATGACATCATAAAAGGCGGAATTCCTTGTATGGGCACTTCTCCCGGATGAGCCAGAGCGAGAGCAAGAGCGTAAACAACGAGCTTTGTTCGGTAACGGGACCTGCCGACAGCGCTGTCATTTTGTTTTTAGATCATGAAATCAACAATGTCACTAAAGAAGTGTGTTTCTAGTTGGGAAAGATAACCCTGTTCAGCTTCCCAAATAACCCAGCGTTAAGGGAACAGTGGACGCAGTTTATTTTCCCGGAGCAGCAACGGAGTTCTGCAAGTGTGTTTGTTTGTTCCCAGTCATGAGTCGAAACCGCAGGCGGTGAGTGAAACTGCATCAGATGATCAGATCAGATGTTTTGTTGGCAATCGGCACGTAAGTGCATATAATATAAGCAACACAAACGTATAGTCAATTGAAAGTTATCCAGGGAGTGTGTGTGTGCTTGAGATTCTTTAGCTCCGCCCACTGCACACCTTCACAAGTTCGGCTATTTTTGGAAAGAGTCGGTACAGCGGATCTGTCTTTTATAAATATGATAAAACTAAAGACGCTTCGGAGATATGAAGGATGCGATGCTACTCTATAGGTACTCAATATTAACATGAGATTGGCAGAAACTGTGTGTGTTATGCCCCCTTTCAGTTATGTGGAATCACATAACTCAATTATGTGTGAATTGTTGTCATTTAGGAATGAGATTGTGATCTTTTAACGACGAATCATGCAGCTCTAATTGATATATTTGTTATTTATCTTTAGGCCCGTTAGCAGTTGGAGAAGTATCGGGAAAGGATCGCGACTCGGGTTGCCTGACACTCTGACCACAAGGCTATGGCAACTATCAATATACCAGTAAAGCATGACTTTACTAATCAAAGAATTTGGTTTTGAGCCCTTCAAATGCCCACCATATTTACTTTGTCCAGGTTTTTAACTTAATTACAATCTGTGTGAACATGCACAAATGAACTAAATGTACATTACAGTTGTTCGTCTTTTGTTTGACACACAGATTTTTGAACTAATACCAAAGTATGTGATTTAACATTTATAGAAAAATAATAAAAAATATTCTCTTTCATAGATGACCCTCTGCTTCATAAAGGAAAGAAAGCGAGATTTGCTGTATTTCAAAACCAGCACAGTGTAGCTGAACAAGACAGCAAAATTGCGCTGTGTGCGGATGGAGTTGGATTAGGGGTTCATTTTGGTCACCCCTGGGATCCAATCCACTAGCTCTCCACGATCCCCTCAGGGGCCCAGCGTATCAGCGGCGATGATCCTGTGTCAGATGGCGATGGAGTCTGATGTGCACAGGGGTATAGGCTCTACTCCTATTGGTTTCTCCAGTGGTCTGTTAGCAATGGGGCCCTTAAGAACCTCTTTTGTTAAGACTTCGAATCAGAATTCAGGTAAACTGACATCACATTTTAAACACACAAATATAGCTAGCTTTGATATTGACCTACATTTCAACAGTCTGCCATTATTCATCGAAAACTTAATAAGATTTAAAATGTAAGTTATATTTAGAGCCATGATGATGATCATATATTGAAGACAATTATGCAGACAGCTTTTAGACCATAGTCTTTTCTACATTCTTAATTTAATTTTATTCCTGCTTTATCAGTAGTATTTTATACATTTATTTAAATGTATTCTTTCTTTATATATATTTTATAAATGTTTTCTGTTAATTTATTAATTATACATTTATTATTTATTTAATTTTAAAAAGTACACAAAGTTTCAGGTGTTTCTTTCGGCCACAAAATATGATACTTTCCCTTTTTTTTCAATAAACACCCACGCTAAATCAGTATCTTGGGATAAACTGAATGTTTGCATTTGTTGAATTTGGTGTAACAATATATCACGTCACAGTATATCACCATACAAAATGCAACAAAATGTATTGTGGATACACTAAAATCGAATTAGTTAGACTTAAAAAAACATGCAAAACGATTGCCTTAAAAAAACGAAGTGAAATAAGAATAGTATGTTGTACTGACAAATGCTTAGTTAGTATAGTTCACTTACACAAGAGTTTCAGTAACTAAAAAAGCAATGTAGAGAGAACTTCATAATTTACTTAACTTTTGATTTAGTATAGCTACCATTGTTGTGTTTTTATGCTGAATGTTGAAGTCTGTGTGTAACTCAAACATGGTCAACTGTAAGATATTGTCACAAATATAGAGGGATAATATCCCTTGTATAAGGTGTTTATGACATAAGTGTTAGCAATACAAATTTAAAAGATCATTATTCGGCATGAAAAATAGACTAGTTAATGAGTTAGTTAGACGTTAGGTCACCTTTTAAAAGCAACTTATATTTATTACTTCCCTTCCTTTGAAACCAAATTTCAGAATTTCAGAGAATTACAATAATATAAATGAAGTTCAAGTGCCCAACCAAATGAAACTCTGATTCACATAATGGTAACCCCATAATCAACATCAAGTTAGGAAGTCAGTTTATGTGATGTTCCCTCAATTTTTTTCAAGTGTATTGACAATTCAACATTCAAGATGACTTTGGGAAATTAGTGAATGCAACTAGAGAAAGATAACTGAAAAAAATGAGTGAAAAGTCTATTAAGAATATCCCCGCCTCGAAAACTTTTGCTTGACAAAATGGCACTCAAACCAGTCAATTAATCTTAACTTGGGTTTTCTGAGTAACCAAGGCATAGTATGTGAATAGTATAGATTACTAGATTTTACAATTGGGTTAAAAGGGTTAGTTCACCCAAAAATGAAAATTATGTTATTTATTACTCACCCTCATATATTTATATATTCATATATAGATATTTTTGTTGAAATCCGATGGCTCAGTGAGGCCTACATAGCCAGAAATTACATTTCCTCTCTCAAGATCCATTAATGTACTAAAAACATATTTAAATCAGTTCATGTGAGTACAGTGGTTCAATATCAGAATCAGAATCAGAATCAGAATGAGCTTTATTGCCAGGTATGTTTACACAAACTAGGAATTTGTTGTAGTGACAGAAGCTCCACAGTGCACAGAATGACAGTGACAAGACACAGATAATAAAAATAAAAAATAAAAATTACAATATACAAATATACAGACAATGTACAAAATAGCATAGACCCAATATATCGTGTTTCCAAAACAAAAAACAGGTAAAACTAACAAAAACACTACAACAACTGGGGAGCTCAGCACAGAGGCTGCCATCCGCGGCGCCATATTAATATTATAAAGCGACGTGAATATTTTTGGTGCACCAAAAAAACTAAATAACAACTTATGTAGTGATGGCCAATTTCAAAACACTGCTTCATGAAGCTTCGGAGCGTATCGAATCAGTGGTTATCATTCATAACGCTCCGAAGCTTCATGAAGCAGTGTTTTGAAATCGGCCAGCTGTTATTTTATTTTTTTGCCGCACCAAAAATATTGTCTTCCCTTTATAATATTAATATTGAACCACTGTACTCACATGAACTTATTTAAATATGTTTTCAGTAAATTAATGGATCTTGAGAGAGGAAATGGCATTGAGGGTGAGTAATAAATTACATTATTTCCATTTTTGGGTGAACTAACCCTTTGAGACATTATGTAAAGTTAACTAAAAGTGTTAGTTAGAACGACTGTTGGATTTTACAGTGTAGTGACAATCTGTATTGTGTATGGGTTACCCAAAAAGCTGTGAAAAAAATTACGTTTACGGAGTTTTAGTGTCATTACTACATTAAACTACTATTTATAATGTTGATTATAATGTATAATAATGCAATGGGGGAATATTTGTGGGTCCTGATAATGCCAAAAAAGTGTCCTGCATTATTTTAAATACATCTAGTCAGTGACAGAGTGCTAGCATATTCATCTAAAATAATTAGGAATAAGTATTTTCAGCTTGAGAATCATGAATATTTTTACCCTGGTGTCACCATTGTCCTGTGCATTGGGTTCCCAGAACCAAATCCAAGCCTATTCATTTCCACCCCAATCTAATACCAAATTTAGCATTTTAATCAGCAGTACATTTTTTGTTAACCTTGGAGTATCGTGAGTTCAGTATGTATGGAATCGTGACATGAGGGTATTGTTACACCTAGTTGAATATTTTATATCCTAGTTTAAATGAGTAAACACAGAGAAAATAAATATCTGTGTATTTATAACACATGATAGTTCCATGTCGGATGAACATCGTCAACAAACACCAATGCTAAATCAGGATCTTGGGATAAACTGAATGTTTGCGTTTGTTGAATATATTTTTAACCTAGTTTAAATGAGTAAACACATATCTGTGTATTTCAGGTGTTTCTTTCGGGCATGAACATCGTCAACAAACACCAATCTTGGGATAAACCGAATGTTTGCGTGTTTATAAGGGTGCAAATATTTTCCAACCCGGCGCTGTCTGCGGTTGAATCAGTTCTCTCCAGACATGCTTTATCAAAGTCATGCCGTTTACTAAATGCTCAAAAGATGAAGAAATTGAAGGAGACCACTGGGGAGGAATGTTTATGGCAGTGAGGCGAGAAATCAAAGGAAGGACACGGCACATGGGAGATCCGAGAGGTGGAGGAAGGACGACGGGTCGATGAGGAGGAGATAGAGAAAGAGGAAGGCCGAACGATGAGATAGAACAGAGGCCCATGGGAAACAGGAAGGACATCGGAGTGCATGAACGGCAGCCGAAACACTGTAAACAAACTCGTCGGGCCACGGGGTCCTCCAGAAATGCTCCCTGTTTACCCACGAATCCCTCTTGTTGAAGGAACGATTCATCGTCAAATGAAAGGCAGCAAATATTTACAGAACCCTGCTCAGCCGATGCTGTGGTGTTGTGTGAAATCATGAAAGGACCCTTTGATTTCTGTATTCCCTTGGCCATTGATGATAGGGATTAAATAGACAGATGGTTAGGTAAGTAATGACTAGACAGGGAGTGTAAGGGGAGGGGCCTAATCTAAGAGGTGGGGCTGGGGGTTTGGAGGGTGGGGTCAAACGCTAGCAAGCAGACTATGCATTTGCACCGAATGTCACCATGACAAACGAGATTATAATTTCACAGTTATGAAAAATGGTAATTTGGCACAGCATATAGGACATACAGATTTAAGAAACATATGCAGTTTCTGGTACAGAGGTCGAGTTGTTTTGATCATTAGTCCAGTTATTGGCTTCTTTGCTTTTAAAATAATCTGCCATTGGGTTTTTTTAAAATAAGTACTGTAAATATATACTCCAACTGTTTTTTTTATTTTTTGGGTCGGTAAGATTGTTTAATGTTTTTGAAAGAAGTCTCTTATGTTCAGCAAGGCTGCCTTTATTTGAAATTAAAAAATACAGTAATATTGTGAACTATTATTACAATTTAAAAGAACTGCTTTCTATTTGAATATATTTTAAAATGTAATTTATTCCCTTGATCAAAGCTGTATTTTCAGCATCATTACTCCAGTCTTCAGCTTCATATGATCCTTCAGAAATCATTCTAATATGATGATTTGATGCTCAAGAAACATTTATGATTATTATCAATGTTGAAAACAGTTGTGCTGCTTCAAATTTATGTGGTAACTGTGATTGATACATTTCTTTCAGGATACTTTGATGAATACAATTTTTAAAAGCTCAGCATTTATTTAAAAATGGAAATCTTTTGTAACATTATAAATGTCACTTTTTTTGATATACTTAAATGCATCCCTGCTGAATAAAGTATTGATTTCTCTAAATAAAATTAGATTCAGGCCGATATGACCCATTCACTGGTGCTATTGTCAGAGGGTTTCCTTACCAAAGCGGTTTAAAAAGTTTTTTATTTTGTATAATGATTATTTAATCAGTATTGGACTTTCAACAGCATTTGTTGGTAGAGAACAAGATAATAGGCGAGTAACCACTTTCCCTACAGCATATTTATATGATCATATCTCTCTGCTATGACTTCAGCGCTCTGGATTGAGGTGTTTTACGAGTGTCTTCTGCACCAGACACTTGCTGACAGAGATTATCATGTGTTTTAATTCCTGCATGTCGTCTCGGAGTTGTTTGAACAGGCTCTTTTAACCCAAAAAAGCACTCAGTCAAGTTGCCTTCCTGAGTCTGAACTGAGCTGACTGAGTGTGTCTGGGAAATCCCTCTGAGACAAAGGTAGGGTTAGTCTCATGTAGCCAAACCTTTGACTGTTGGCATAAGGCTTAGGCCAACTCCAATTTGAATATTTATATGAAAATAAAAGCCATTAGCCTCTCACTCACACTGTAAAAAAAAATATTTATGGTATAAAACTGGCAGCTGTGGTTGTGGCAACATTTTAGGTTTTACAGATTTAACTTAAATTTACAGTAACTGATTTAATGTTAATTTACAAACCGAATTACTAATATATCTTATTTGTACCTTTGTAATACACTGACAACCACCAAACACAGGTTGGGATGAGTCACATGATGAATCAAAGCTCATCACAAGCACAAGCTGAGAAAGTAAACACTGTAGAAGGTGCACTGAAATAAACACCATCATGGTAACACAAAAAATGCAATAACCATTAATTTAACAAAATTAGATGTAACATAAAAACCCAAATGTACATAACTGATTAGAAACAACTAAGAAGAAACTTAGAAAATATGTGAAGTGTCATGCAGGGAATTATGGTAATGTCAATTTATGTTTTTTCACTGTAAATTTAACAATGACTTGTTCTTTTTTACTTCCGAAAGCTGTAAATTTAACTGTATTTTACTGTTAACTTACATAAAATGTACGGTTAGATCTATAACAGTTTTTCACTGTATACTGTAAACCCAAATAAGTTGGAAAAACTCAAAAAACTTGCCTCATTTTTTAAGTTAAGAAATTTTAATCATACATTTTAATTGCTCTGAACTTGAAATATTTGAGTAAGCTAATTCATACATTTATCTTAAAAATATCGTGTAATCTCAAATCAAATTTTTAGTAGTGGAAACTTGACTAGCTTTAACCAGCTAATTCAATAAATGCCCCCTTGCTAATTGGTTACACAACCCACTGCGCAATGTGACGTCTTGAGTGACGTCTTTTCTATGTCATTTTTGGATGTCCAAATTCGGTTCACTGAAGGGGTTGTTTTGTAATGCCAGGCGTCTAATGTTGACGTCCATGGGACCTCTGTGTAAGGGCTATTTATAGTCCAAATGTGGTCGTTTGTGGACGTCTTTTCAATATCAAATTTAGACTAATTTTAGACATTGTTTTATACAACTTCTATAACTGTAGCCCCATGGAGGACATGTTTTCTGTACAATGTTAAACATTGTTTCTTACAATGTTTATGATGTGCTGCCTCAGCCAATCAGAGTGACGTTGACTGGTTTTTGACTCAATTTGGTTGAAATCCAAACTCCAAAGCCCTTGAGAGCTGTCCTCGGCTGTCCTTGACTTTTCTGCTGCTGTTGGTTCTTTTAAAGTTAGGATAGGCCTAATATAGGCTAAACCATGACATTATTTTCTGAACTCTAATTTCCCACAAATTGCATTTCCAAATAAATAAACAGATACATGCAAAAAATACATATTTGCATAAATAAATAACTTGATTATGCTACTTAAAATAAATAAACCAGTTAAAGAAAAACAGGAAAATGTAAAAATAACACAAAAAAACATGGCCTGTATAAATGAATAGGCATACACATAATAAATTGTGTTTGTTTATAAATTAATCTGTATTAAACAATGTTGATATTTGTATATACATTTTTTTTTATTAATCATGTACATTTCCTGCACCTGTCATAGACGTCCAAAGAAATTACCCAGTTTGAAGGTCAAATGTTGAAAGTCAATATGACGTCGAAGTTGGGTCATGGTTGGACGTCCAAATAGTGGACCTAGTTTGGATGTCGAATAGATGTCCAGAATTGGTCATGGACCCAATATAGACATGATCTACACGTCTATCCGACGTCCAATGTTTAGTGGGAATGCTTTGATAGGTTCTCAAACTAAGCTCGTGCTCCACTTGTCACCATGATGGCAACCCCCCAAAAAACCCAACATAACAGAAACTCTTCTATAGCATAACACTACTAAATCTCACACTTAATATTAATCGTGCGCAAAAAAATGTTGGCATTTACTGTCCCTATTGAGTGTCATGGCAAAGCATGCTGGGAAATAGAAATCCTAGCCCAGTTTCAGATTTAGTTTTCTAAATTAAAAGAAACAAGTTCATAAAACTCAAAACCATGAAACAATTCAGATTACTTAAAATGTGTAGTTTTGAGAACTCAAAAGAATAAGAAAGTTCTAAAAACTCATAAAAGTTCATTTAATTGAACTAATGTGTTTAATTTAGTACGGAAACGTTCCTGTTAACCAATTAACTGTTTTTCACCATAGCATTTTTACAGTCTTTTACTGTTAAAATCATGATCATTTTTAAGCGCTTATTGTAGCAACATCTGTTGATCTTTTTTGCACTTCTTCAGTTTCATATCGCATGCGCATATGGCATTTTTTATTTTGCTTTACATTATTGCTAGAACATTTTAGAGCTCTGGATTTTGTTTTAAATAAACTTTGTTTTAACCCTAAAGGGGCGACGTATCCTGGAGGATACAAACACTTGAGAGGCAGGGAAAGTGTAGGCCTTATTTCTTAATTTTGTGTTGAAAGGGTGTTTGTTGTGAATATTTAGATCTGGTGACTTCGTTCACTCACTTCTTTGAGTTTAGCTCACAGGCAGCATTTAAAACATGACCACCTGTAGTGGGAAATCTCACTTTTAGATAAAAGTGGAAATATTTCACATATTTAAAATATTTGGAGGGGACTTCCGTTAGCTTATTATGTTTATGTCGAAATTTTATGATTTTAATTTTTAAATTTTTCATAATCTGTCTGTAAATGACCCTTTGGGGGTATAAATTCATTGAAAACAAAGCTTTGTTTGGCAATGCGTATTACCACATTTTAGCCACATTTATTCTCTCATAACTTAAACTAAACATTCTTGGAATAATTCTGTTGAATGCCTATTTATGAATATATTATCCTACTGTATCATATTTAAAACACACATTTCTTGGGCCTATAAATTATCAATATGACCAAAACTTTGCTTAAAAAATGTAGCTAAAATGTTGTAATATGCATTGCCAAACAAGCATTCATTTTTCAATTAATTTATAACCCCGAAGGGGCAACATATCCTAGGGGATACAAACATTAAAAGTCATGTTTTTGTTTTTGTTTTGTTTTTATAAAATTGTATTATTTGTGTTCTAATAAGATGGAAAACAGCAATAAATAAACATTTCTCTTTATGGTCTTACCCTTTTTATGGTTAAAGAAGAAGATATTTTGAAAAATGTTGCAGTTTTTTGTCCATAAAACAACATTAGACCCTATTGGCTTTCATTTTGGTTCTGCAGACAAAGTAAAGTCATACAGGTTTAGAACAGCATGAGGTTGAGTATAAAATGACGGAATTTTTTTTTTTGGGGGGTGAACACATTAATATGAATATTTGCTTATGTGAGAATGTGATATTGCGTGCTGTGTCTGTTTATGGTTTCCTGCTCATTGTGAATGTGACGAGACACTGACAGTGATGGTTCTTGTTTCAAGGATATTGGAGACCTGTGTGTGTGTGTGTGTGTGTGTGTGTGTGTGTGTGTGTGTGTGTGTGTGTGTGTGTGTGTGTGTGTGTGTGTGTGTGTGTGTGTGTGTGTGTGTGTGTGTGTGTGCGTGTGCGTGTGCGTGTGCGTGTGCGTGTGCGTGTGCGTGTGTGTGTGTGTGTGTGTGTGTGTGTGTGTGTGTGTGTGCTTGATTACAGACGGGACTTGGGCTCTGTGACTCCTCAGTAGGGCGGTCATGACCTTTGACACCTTCCCAGCAGGACTTGACGCAAACTCAATGTGTTCTTCAATAACGCGGCAGGATGAAAAGACAGATACAGCATTCTGGGCTACTGGTGGACTTCCTGTCTGAAGCCAAACAAAGGCTGTGGAAATTGCACAGGGGTTGCCTCTACGTGTCGGCTGCACAATAAGTCTTTTATGCACAGGGTTATAAAAACTTGTCTGTTTGAATGTATTTCAAAATGTCATTTATTCCTGTGATCAAAGCTGAATTTTCAGCATCATTGCTCCAGTCTTCAGTGTCACCTGATCCTTCAGAAATCATTCTAATATGATGATTTAATGCTCAAAAACGATTATTATCAATGTTGAGAACATTCGTGCTGCGTAATATTTTTTGTGAAAACCGTGATACATTTTTTCAGGATTCTCTGATTAGTAGCTATCATTTAGTTGAAATAGAAATCTTTTGTAACATAAATGTGTTTACTGTCACTTTTGATCAATTTAATGTCCCTGTTTTGTCCAACCAAAATTAAGTATGAGTATTATAAAATTTAAATGTGACAACTTGCCCATACCTAACATTTATGAAAAATACACAAAAACATGCACACACCATGAGATATTCTGTGTGTATCCCTCAAGTCATACATCTATTGTTTGTAAGTGTTTTAATTTGTATCACTTTTTTTTAAAACAGGTTTTAGTGTATTACGCTTGCCAAGAGTGAATGTGTGTAAGTGCAGAAGGCTCGACTCAATAACCCAGCATAACAAATTTCCCCTGTTGGGTCTTTTCCCCTCCCCAGCTCCATCCAGAATATGATTTTATTTTAATAACAGTATGTCTGCTTCTCGCCGTGTTATAAATCAGCAGATCACAGGACAGAAGTGGGGCTGAACGCTCAGCTCATCCCCTCCAGACACTTTCCCTTCCTCTGAACATCACCTGTGTTCCCTCCAATAAAAGAGTAGCAAAAATCATCTCTCGCCTTAAAACCTCACCCACCTCTAACTCTTCTTCTTTTGACTGATAAATGGCTTTCCTTCGCCCCCCCTCAACTTTAATTGTATGCTCTTTTCATCTTAATGTGATGTTTGTTTCCTGTCGTTTATTAGGCGGTGACTGGGAGCTTCACAGCTATAATTTTCGATTCAGGGGGGTTGTCAGAACTGAAGCAGGTGGAAGAACCGCTGGATCGGCTGCCAGATTTATCATGAAGAGCAAAGGGTGAGGTTTCACTCTGCTGTACTGTACTATACTGTAATTGTCTCTGTCATTCCTGAAATTGTCGTTCCAAGGTGAATGCACTTGGAAAGCAATTTAAATCTTTTTAAAGTTAACATGAAATCAAAATTGATCCGTTTTTTAACACATGTTCCTGGTGTTATTGTGAATGATTCATCAGTGCACGTAATGCCAAAGAAGAAAATGCTTCTCTGATCTTTCACTAGAATAATAACTTGCTCCCCCTCTGACGTATAAAAATGTCAATAATAGCTACATGCGTGATGCATCCCTGAAGTACACAACTTGCATCCTGCTATCTTTCATACGGGCGCTCAATTTCACTTTTATTTTTCAGCTGTCTGAGCCATAAATGACGTCATGACAAGGCAGATTAATAATAAATGCACAATACCAGGCCCTTTCCTATTGGCTGTTCTGAGCTCAGCTGTGACGTCAAAAGCAGCAGAGAGAAAAAAAATGTGCACTAGCAAAACATGATTTAAAGGGTTAGTTCACATGTTCCAAAAGCGTAAGATCTTCGTTCATCCTCGGAAAACAAATGAAGATATTTTTGATGAAATCCGAGAGCCCTCTTACCCCTCCATAGACAGCAATTTAATTAGCACTTTCAAGGGCCAGAAAGGTAGTAAAGACACGGTTAAAATCGTCCATGTGACTCCAGTGGTTCAACCTTAATGTTACGAAGTGATGAGAATTTTTTTTTGCGTAAAAAACACACAAAAATGATGACTTAATTTAACAATCTGTTCTCGTCTGTGTTATTCTCCTGCGCTGTTGATCAGTGATGCCAGTAACGCGTTACTCTAATTTGACTACTTTTTTCCAGTAACGAGTAATTTAACGCGTTACTATTTCCTAACCAGTAATCAGATTTAAGTAATTTATCCAAGTCACTGTGACTTACAATTTTTGGTCATTTTCCTTAATAAAAATGTATATTTTTGCTTTCTTCTTGCGTCAGGGAGAGTATTTATGTTAAGTGAAGTCAAGAAAGACTGTCTTTATACATTTTTTTATTAAAACATGTTTTTTTTCAGGAAGTATTTTTTAATTTCAACTTAAAATGTCAGGAGATACATTGTTGACGTTACTGTTAAAAATGCACTTCCAATAAAGTGAGTGTTGGCAAAAACGGTTGTCATTTTTATGTTGAGGCGGCAGGAGTGTTGTCGGCAACTGCTGAATGTAACTAATAAAGTAACTTGTAATCTTACTTAGTTACTTTTAAAATCAAGGTATCTGTAAAGTAACTAAGTTACTTTTTAAAGGAGTAATCAGTAATCAGATTACTTTTTCAAAGTAACTGTGGCAACACTGCTGTTGATGTAGTAAATACAGTGCAGCGCTTCCAAGTTCTACGGCAGAACGCCGGCTTACCATTGGCCGATGGTGGTCATGTGAGCACCACAACGCATGTGTGTGATGCAGGAGCTAGCCAATGGTGAGCCGCCATTTTGATGTAGCGCTTCGGAAGTGCTGCATTGTTTACACCAGGGGTTTTAAAAATGGGGTCCTCTAGATGGTTCTTAGGGGTCCCTCGAAAAGTTCAGAGAATAAAAAGACAAAAAAATGGCTAAAGTCTACTGAACATTCTAATGGTTTCATTTCTAAAAGTTTCTCTACTTTCTTGCTGTATACATACTGTACTTACATACTTTTTCTCACTATAGTCCCCTTTATCTCGCTCACTGGGTTGTAAAGCAGTATTTTTAACGCAGTACATGAGCTGCTTACATACATTCATTGTGAAAGTTTTTTATATATATTTTTTTTTATTATTATTTTGCTCCACCGCTTTTTTTTTTCCTTTGTTTTTTTCCTTGGCAAAATGGTACTCAAACCAGTCAAGTAATGTTTACTCTGGATTTCAGAGGAACGAAGACATAGCATGCAAACAGTACAGATTACTAAATTGTTTTAATTCAGTTCAACAAATGATTGGACATTAAGTAAAGTTAACTAAAAAGTCTTTGTAAGAACAGCTGTTAGATTTTACATTGTACTTTCCCAGAAAGCAATTTTGCGTTTAAAAGACGATTAGCCGTCCAAACACAGCCCTGATGTCTAGGCTCAAACTTGGCAAAATTTGGCCAGTCAGTGAAAATGTAATAGACGTCTAACCATAGCCTGAAAATAGACTAGTCATCTCTGGAACATTAACATGAAACACCTAATCACTGTTGACTTTCCTTACATGATGGAATATCATACATCTCGCAAGTTATTTTGGCTAGAAGTGGGTTACTCATAACCAGACTATATCGGATCTATAGTAAACCGAGATGGTGAAATGACGGCTATTGCTTGCTGGGTTATTACAGCTGAAGTGAAATAAATGCAATATTTGTTAAATACTCTGGCGTTTTAGACGTCATATACGTTTTCATCCAATACTTTATGAACTGCTTAAGTTCAACAGTTGCAAGACAAAGTATGTGAACCGCTTGCAGAATCTTTGAAAATGTGAATAATTTTAACAAAATAAGAGAGAGCATCAAAATGCATGTTATTTTTAAGACATTTTACATGAAACATGTTTACATATAGTCCACAAGACAAAAAATGGCTGAATTTATTCAAATGACTAAAAGTTTATGTTTGTCCTAAGCAGTTAAACTGCCCAATGTTCTTCAGAAAAATCCTTCAGGTCCTGCATATTCTTCAGTTTTCCCATTTATTTTGCATATTTGAACTCTCTCCAGAAGTGACAGTATGATTTTGAGATTCATCTTTTCACACTGAGGACGATTGAGGGACTCAAACACTGCTATTAAAAAAAGTTAAATCATTCATTGATGCTCCCGAAGGAAACACGATGCATTAAGAGCCAAAACTTTTTGAATTTGAAGATCAAGGTAAATTGTACTTAGCTTGTCTTCTGAAAAACATGCAAGTATCTTCTGTTGCTTCTGAAGGGCAGTACTAAATTTAAAAATATTGATATTTAAACAAAATAAGAAATATTTGGACTTCTTCATCCTGCTCAAAAGTTTTCACCCCCCATCTCTTAAAGAGCACCTATCATGGAATTTTGAAATGTACCTTTCATGTGGTGTGTAACATAGATCTAAGTGAACAAAAACATCCTGCAAAGTTTGAAATATGACAGTGCACCGTATATATAGTTATTTTCTTTCAAAAGTAAGAGTCGACTCTGAGTCATTTTTAAGAATCGTTAGAAGAACGAAGCTTTTTCTCTGACTAGATGACGTCAACTTGTCAAGTTATTTGAATACGATACGCCCACTGGTTTATACATCGCTCCAAGACGCCAGTGAAAACTAGAAAACATCATGGCGACGAGACGCTGTGTTCTGAAGTGCGACTCAAAAGCAAACTTTTTTCATCTGCCCAAGGATGAGCATTTGAAGACTAAGTGGCTTGAAGACAAACCATACATTGTCGCGATTGTGTGTTTATTGTCTTTAAATCTCTCTATTTGCATGTTTCGCGATCTCAGGAAGCTTTTATTATGGACTTCTATTATGGCACATGGTATCTTCTTCATCTGTCTGTACCATATATGGACTATATGTGCACAGAGCGCCATCCGGCTGCCAGTATGAATTGAAAACAAAACATAAGAGACTCAATCGCTCATGATTAGGCTACATCTGCGCATTTTGAGGAAGTATTGAATAAAAAAAGACTCCTCTGTTTAGAAATTTGACACAGACATATGAGAATCTATCAATATGTCTCCTAATCTGCACACTTTTGAACTAAAAGCCCTGAGGGATGTTGATTTGTCGCGAGTCTTCGTGAGGAGTAGGGTTGGGAATCGTGAGAAATTTTCCGGTTCCGGTTCCGGTTCCGGTTCCGCCTAACGATTCCGGTTCCGATTCCGGTTCCATTAAAATTATTAAACAAATAGTGGTAAAGGAAAAAGGCACAATACGCAACTCAAACAATCCATTTTGTGTTTATTACTTGCTCTAAAATGTATTTACAGGTTGGCAATGTCAAAAAAGTCCTGTACTGTACATATATTACAGTATTAATTAAGCCATTCTTGCAAAACATTTTTTTTCAAATGAACACCTCTGAAATTGTCTTATTACATTTTATCTCTCTGTCTCTGAATAAAACCAAGTTATAAATTATATTTATTAGTTATATTTATTAATTAGTTATATATTAATTTAATAGTAATTCAGTTATTCAGTGAACTTGTAAATAATAAATTGCAATTCAGCATTACAAAGGTAGCCTAATTGTGCCTAAACGCTTACCTAAACCATGGTGACTCAACGGTTGACAAATATATATATATATATATATATATATATATATATATATATATATATATATATATATATATATATATATATATATATATATATATATATATATATATATATATATATATATATATATATATATATATATATCTATAGGCCTTTCACTATAAATCTGGTATAAGCCCTGTGGCATTCTGTGCTGTAGCAAATGTTTTGTCAAATTGCTAGTGCAGCCTCCTTTGCATGTTATTAACTTTTCACGTGTTACATTTTGCTTCATTATCATTCATTCTTTGGAAATGAATCCATACTTGTGACTTTCTCTTCGCTATGCTGGTGGTCAACGAGAAAATATCTGACGCAAAACCGTAAATGTGTAGCGCGAGGTCTTTCAGTGCTGAACTGCTGCACTCCTGGAAGCGGCAGGCAACGTAATTAATATTCATGATGAGGTGAGCCAGGGTTGCCAGGTTTTCACAACAAAACCCGCACAATTGCACAATCGTTTCAACCCGCGGACATGAAACACAGCCCGCGGCAACAGTGGAAAACGGGAAAGCGGGAAAATCACGGAGTTGGCAACACTGGCTGTCACTCGCTATTAAAGGATACGCTTCCAGCGCTTCGCACACACATTGCACCAGAACCGTTTTCGGAACCGAAACTTAGGAATTTCGCGCGGTTCTGGTATTTTTCAAAAATCAGTTTCGGTTCTGCATAAGAACCGGTTCTCGGTTCCCAACCCTAGTGAGGAGAATAGAGGAGTTTTTTTATGAATGAAATCAGCTGAGGCTCATATTACAATCAAACGGTACCGGTACCGACGCGGTTTTCATATTCATAACTCCTGACACATATTAACAAATTACTGTCACCATAAGACTTTGATGGGCGTTCCGTTTCCGAAAATATCTGCACAGACTATACCAATCACAACTGACTGGGTCATCGGACCAATCACCGCAGATTAGCGTCACGTAAAGGCGGGGTTTTGAAAAGTGAATCACTAAAGGAATCATTTGAGAATCGCTGTCAAAACAAGTAAAAATAAATGCATATTATAAGAAAACTAAAGTCTTTTTTGTCATTGCATGCATGCAAAACTGTTATTGGGGACTTCTAAAACAATATTTGGAACATTTTAAATGCCATAATAGGTGCTCTTTAATGCATCGTGTTTACTTCTGGAGCATCAGTGAATATTTTTAACCTTTTTTTAATAATTGTGTTTGAGTCCCTCAATTGTTGTCAGTGTGAAAAGACAGATCTCAAAATTATACAGTCACTGTTGGAGAAACTGTGCTGGCGTCTGCTCTCGAAATGCTCTTATGGTACATCTGACATACGGCACAGTGATGTGGCGTTGACACTGTCTCAAGTAGGACAACATTTCTAACCTGCTTCACATGAGCCGAACAAGCCGTGTGATTGGTAAGGGGCATATCCCAAAGTAAGTAAAGTAGCTGATCAATTGCAACACACTGGTCAACCGACCAACCAGAGCACATTGAGCTTTTCAGAAGGCAGGGCTTTATAAAGACAAGAACTAAACCGAGTGTTACTGACAGACTGGGAAGAGAGGAGCTGCAACAATGGAGAATATGTAAAAAATAAAGTTTTTTTTAACATTCAAGCAAAATAAAAAACGATTCTAGTAGACTTAAAAGGGTATAATATGGCTATGATTTTAAGATTACAGACTAAAATATAGCTGCAAGCAGCCATTATCGGGGCCAAGCACAAAGAAGAAGACAAGACATGCCAAAATGGCTGGGAGTGTCAGATTAACTGCAGCAATGGGCAACTAAACACATTTTAAGACGATTTTAGGCAAAAAAAGCTGAAAAATACATTGTAGTCAATGGGAATTTCACGTTTTGTTCAAATATAGCACCACCAAGAGGCACAATCCCACCATTTTTGTTATGTGTCCTCAGAGTGAGCCCATACATGTGTGTCAATTGTGGTGAAAATATAAATTTTTTTTGGAGTTATTGACATTTATGTGAAAAAAACACTAAAACAATTACTGACACCTGACTTTGATTGGGTGTTACTCCCCCTTACTATCGATATTTTGACATTTGGGCATTAGTAAATAGCTATCGACCTATGTTTTCGAACTTCTGACGCTTGTTTCATCTCGATCGGACTAGCGGGTTCGAAGATTTCAACTAACAATTTTTTAAGCGCTAAATTACAATGCTGCACTATCGTTGGACTCGGCAACGATTCAGGAGTCTAAGGAGTTGACTCTCGTGAAAATAAGTAGACCACAGCCAAAGTTATAAGCATTTGAAATCATTTTTTTTTAAACTTCTCAGGCTCCTTCAGGGCATCATGGTGATGACCCATACCGAGTTTCATAACAATCCGTTCATGTGTTCATAAAATACAGCATTTTTGCACATAATTCAAAATGTCCGACAGCCAAAATGGCAGATATGGTAAAATTAGACGACTTGGCAATCAAACGAGACCACTTTTATGATTTTTGGACGAACGGTTCAGAAGTTATAAACAAAAATAGCTATTTTTCGTATCTCCGGACCAGTAGGTGGCACCAGCTCGGGTCATGCTCAAAGCGTTGCGGAGATATAGCCTTATGTCTATTTTCGCAAGCGCTACGTAAAAATTTGTTTGTGCGTTTTTTGAAAAACGGTTTGAGAAATCAACTTTTTGTCAGCATTGTCTGAAGATGATCTGGTTCAATTTTTGTGAAAATTTGAGCAACGACCTAGGAGGAGTTCGAAAAAGTAGGTTTTTCGGAAAATTTAAAATGCCGGCAAAATGTTCATGACGGAAAATGACATTATAGGGTGCAATAGCCATGAGCCAAGGAATCAGAGGAAAGGGGGAATTTTGTCTCTAGCCCTTATGGTTCAAAAGTTATTAGCATAAACATGAGTCAAACTTTGGACTGGTAGTGGCGCTAGAGGGATTGAGTTAGAGACTCCAAATTTGCTATGGTGACAGCTCAGAGTGTGCCAAATATCACAACTTTTTACCATACGGTTCTATGGGCTGCCTTAGACTCCCATGGCGGAAGAAGAAGAAGAATAAGAACGCTAACGATTTCAATAGGTGCCTTCACACCTTTGGTGCTTGGCCCCTAATAATATGTTTAATACACAGCATTTTTTTTTACAAACTACAGTCAATATCGCATTGAAACAATTTGAATCATTTAAAGGTCAAATCAGCGAATTTTCCTTGCATTATATGTCATTCCCATCCTCAGATTACAGTTCAACCAAATTATTAATCCAGGGTTCCTGATCAATAGCAATACATGCATGAGCGTCACAGCAAGAGGGCAATCTTTTCTGAATCTCTCTTCTGAACCCAACAGTCTAATTCCCGTCTAGATTAGCTGCGCTCTGATAAATTATGCTGTGTTATGGATACATTCCTGGTCCTTCAAGGTTATATAACATTCAATATGCAGTAGTAAAGTGAGAGACAACTAAATTCAGGTCAGGACACAGCAGGACGCTTTCCTTTTCATGTTTGATCCAGAGGGGTCACTTCTGCAAACTCATTAAGACAGAAATGCAAATGATCTTCTCTTTCACGATATTTCTCCTTTTTTTGCAGAATTATTGTGCCTATTACTGTAAAAGAAAAACACCAGGCAAGAGCTGAGCATTCGCATGTAGCATTGCTCTTAACTACTAGTGTACATTTTATGTTAATTTAGGTTTGCTAACAGTTGAAGGTCCAGCGATGACGCAACGCTCGGCTCTTAAATGATGTATAAGCAGTGTGTACGCTTTCCTTTGAAGTCTCACTGAAATGTGGAGAGTTGAATGCTCTTGTCTTTATGATGAGGTCATGTTGCAATATAAGGTGAATTGGATTTTTACTCTAATTATTGGCTGTATTATTCTAGGCACACACACAGCTGGTTTCCCATACAAGTAATGAGTTTAGACTATAAATTGCATTAAAAGTTTGTACTTCTTAGTGAACCAGGAAAATGCATTATTCATTTGCCAGATACTGTACTTGCATTACTGCAGATACTGTACAATGCATTTCATTAGCACGTGTGCCTCCTGGAAATATCGTTTTTTCAGATCATTTTTTTTCTGGCCATCAATCTTGCCAATGTTAATGACAGAATTACAACATGTTTCTGTATACCCAAATTTAATTAGACCTACTATATAGGCCTACACCTAAATCTGAAGTTAAAAATCCTAATGTCCAGGATTTTTGGCAGCTTTAATGTATTTCAGATGGAGTCTTACATTAAAACAACCATACGTAAATAAATCAACACAGTTTACAATAAGGTTAGATTGTCATATAGGAACCAATATGTTGTCAAGGCAATTCGTACATATTTTACGAGGTGGCTAATTCGTAGGTCATTCGTACCAATTCATACGAATTTGGCAACTCGTCAAATGTGTACGATTTAGCAAAAATCGTACAAATCCGTACAAAGTCGTACGATTTTTGCTAAATCGTACATATTTGACGGGTTGCCAAATTCGTATGAATTCGTACGAATGACCTACCTCAAACCCCGCCCCTAAACCAAACCTACCCGTCACTAGGGTTTAGACAAAACGTACAAATTTGTACGAATTAGCCACCTCGTAAAATACGTACGAATTGGTCGTGAAATAGTAGTGTTCAAGCAGCAAATTTAGCATTTGTTCTTTCTATATCTCTATTCATTCACATTAATTAATTTGACATGTATTTATTATTAAAAGCAACTCACCTTTCATTCATGTTATTAGTATATGTGCCTGAATTGAATCAATCTGTAGATTTGAGGTCAGAATTCTAACACGCATTGTATAAAAATGAACTAGCCCTTTTGTTTTCTGTTGTTTGACTAAATTAAATATCTCGTCAGTGCAGACGCATTTAATAATTGTCATTTTAAAATAAATGCTTTGCTGGCTCGGGGCTATGGAATTACAGCCTTAATGTATTTCATATGGAGCCTTACATTTAAATAGCCATGCATTAAAATAAATCCGCGCAGTGTACAATAACAACACATCTGTCCTGCTATGCATACATTGCATTTAAAACACTGAAAGGTTCGATTGTTATCCTAGGAGCCAGACTCGGTGAGTGAATGCGCGAGTGTGTGTGTGTTTAAGGCTCAGTTTTCCGCTATACTCTGGAATGCGGCCAGTCCCGTCTCTCTCTCCCTCTTCTCTCTCTCTCTCTCTCTCTCTCTCTCTCTCTTGATTCCACATTCGGGTTCCAAATCCAAAGCCTTTGATCTTACTCGCTGTGTCTCCTTTACCCGGAAGAGAACCGTCGCTTTCCCTCTCAGCTGGGATGAAGGCGCGCGTGGAAATATTGGCCCGTCTCCATCCTCGCACCATATATGGTCATACAAAGGCAGGGGATGAAAGAGGCCGCCGCCGCCAGATCAAAGGCAGCCAGGGCTCCGCCCACTGACCCCACCTCCGCCTGCTTTATAAAGATCTGCCTCCTACTCCAAACTTATTCTCACGCAAGCCGCAGAAACACTTCCCAATGTTTTTCTTCCCCTTTCTTGTTCTCTGCCACACCGAGGGAGGGCTCCTTGAATGTATCTGGGTTTATTATATTTTGTATCTGTTTACATTTACGCTGTAACAATTTCATAAAATCTGCTTAATATGATAATTGGACTAAAATGGACTAAAATTTGTGTTTTCAATTCAAATCTGCTGATAAAATCTGTAACCATCTTTGCGGCTGATTAATTTATTAAATTTAGCCTCTTTCAAACAAATATTCATTGTCAAATTTGAGCATGTTACACAATATGTTTTTTTGTTTTTTTGGCAAAGGTTACTCGTATTGGATAGATATAATTCGTTATATTAGACATTAGACATGGCACATCATGATTATACAGTGTATGTTTTATAAATAAGCTTAATAATTACATTACAATTTTAAATTTAGATTACCTTGAGAACAAAAGAAGCGGTCAGGACAACTTCAAGTATTCATTAAACCGAGCAATATGCATGAGAAAATGTATTTAATAAGATGACTAAGAGATAAAAAAAAATACCCAGATCTTTTCAAACGCAATCTCTATTATACAGTTGCATTAAAAATGATTCATGCGTTTACATTTTTTTGCATCTTTGATTTCACCCTTTGCATAATGCAGATCAATTATTATAATCTCATATTAGCCATACGTTTTTTTTATTAAAATTATAATTTATTATGATCATTTACAAATTGCAAAACGTGTCACACATTTTGATATAATATTTCTATAATATAGGCCTATTTCTATAATATAGCCTAATATTTGATTTAATATTACTATAATATAGGCCTATTTCTATAATATAGCCTAATATTTGATATAATATTTCTATAATATAGACCTATTTCTATAATATAGCCTTATATTTGATATAATATTTCTATAATATAGCCCTATTTCTATAATATAGCCTAATATTTGATATAATATTTCTATAATATAGGCCTATTTCTATAATATAGCCTAATATTTGATATAATATTTCTATAATATAGGCCTATTTCTATAATATAGCCTAATATTTTATGTAATATTTCTATAATATAGACCTATTTCTATAATATAGCCTAATATTTGATATAATATTTCTATAATATAGACCTATTTCTATAATATAGCCTAATATTTGATATAATATTTCTATAATATAAGCCTATTTCTATAATATAGCCTATTATTTGATAAAATATTGATATAATATAGGCCTATTTTTATAATACAGCCTAATATTTGATAAAATATTGATATAATATAGGCCTATTTCTATAATATAGCCTAATATTTGATAAAATATTTATATAATATAGGCCTATTTCTATAATATAGCCTAATATTTTATATAATATTTCGAATATTTCTTTGCAATTTTTGAGATTATTAATCTAAAAGAAGCACAACGGGTGCAGTTGATATTATTTATTTATAGCAATACTAAACAATTTGCATATTGGATACATTGTGGTAATCTGTGGTCATGTTACCCGCGATTCCACACATTTTAATTTTAATTCAAACATGGTACATAAAAAATATAAAAATACATTAAACATATATATATAAAAAAAAAAAAAACAATGCTGTGCATTTTAGTGGGTCCAGTATTGGAAATGGTTTCAAACATTTTATGATGAAAAGCTCGTGTGGATATTATCGAATGAAACAAAAGCACCTGCTGATTCACATGAAACCAGTCCTGTCATTTAAACATCCGTTAACATGTTCACAAACGACTTCTGATGTTCCCTGTAAATCCTAAATATTTCACACGCTTATGTATGATCCAGTAGCTCTTTCCCAATTGGTTAAACTGACGTTGTTACGACACTGTTTTCGTTTCCAACAGCCCCAAAATGAATCTGGAAAATGAACCTCCACATTTCTTTCCGCTCTCTTGTCCATTTTTGTTGGATGAAATGTTTAAAATCTCCCTTTACTTTCCTCTGGAGTGTCAGTCGATGCATGTGCGTGTGCGCGAGAGCGCGCGCGCGTGTGTGAGGTGTCAATCAAAGCGGCGGCTTCTCTTTGATCTCTATAGTCAGTAAGAGATCAGGGGGAGGAGTACAGCAGCACTACACTCTCTCCAGCCCAACATTACTCTCAGTCTCTGCTGAGCTCATTTCTGAAGAGGGACACCTTTTTACCCAAGAAACCAAACGGGAATGACACACAGCATCTGAACTCCAGCACTTTTTTTTTTGGAGTCGGGTTTTTTTAACTGTCAGAATTGTCATTTGAACTTTACCTCCTGACGCTTGCTTTTTTTTAAACACCCAAGGAACTGTACATTAACTTTTTTAAAACATTCAGCGCCGCTATTTTATCCCCCCCTCTGGATTGTCGAGCGTTACACCGGGTCGCGCGCTCTTGCTGCCGTTGGCCAAACACTGTCGCGCGTGTTTGGAGTGCGCGAGCTGAAGGTATACGGGGGGTTTCTGTTGCACGCGTTCGCTTCCCGGGCGTTTGTAGGGTGAGGAGGACTTTCATTCACCCGAGAAATGCCGCAGTTGTCAGGTGGAGGAGGCGGCGGGGACCCGGAGCTCTGCGCCACCGATGAAATGATCCCGTTCAAAGACGAGGGAGACCCGCATAAGGAGCAGATCTTCGCGGAGATCAACCACTCCGAGGAGGAGGGAGACTTAGCGGAGATCAAGTCATCTCTGGTCAACGAGACAGAAATCAGTCCCAACAGTAACAGTCACGACGTGAGTAACGTTACACCTCAAACGCACGTGAAGCTCCTCCGTCAAACTTCGGGTCCAGCTGTTGGGAAGTTGGGATTTGTTTTCAAAAAATAACTGTCATGCTGGTATTTTAGCCTCTTGTTCTCTCTCTCTCTCTCTGTGTGTGTGTGTGTGTGTGTGTGTGTGTGTGTGTGTGTGTGGTTTAAATGGTAGAGCTACACGTGTTAAAGTCAACAAACTCATTTTGACCCACAGTCCTCATTTAAGCGAGAGAAAAAAAACACTAAAAGTGCCTCGATGATCATAATTATCTTTATTCAGCACAGAAATCATAGCTTTTTTTAGTGGTTTAAATTTTTCCATAAGAATAGGCAATTCAAAATATCATTAACAATGTTTGTTTATTTTTTAACACTCAGTCGTTATGTGATTTTCAGAAGCAATTGTTCATTAATATTTCCTTTAATAATCACAAAAATAGTAGCTATTTTAAATTTAACTGATCTAGTTATTCAGTCTATTCAACAATTTATGTTGAACAGTTAAGCAATATTGCAATGCTATAACAATGGTTAACATTGTTTGGTTGTTGTTATTATTTCATTTTTTGTGTTTAATACAAATTAAAAAGAGAAAGTCTGCAAGATAATATGGTGCACATATTTTAATATTTCTGAAACAGCTCATTTTACCTGATTTATTATTTTACAATATTCTGCAATATGCTTATTTTTATTCATTATATTAATATACATTTTTAATATGTATTTAAAAAAAATCAGCACACCCCATTTATGATGGCAACAATTTTATTTGCCTGTCCTTATAAAAATTACATTGCAATTTCACACAAAGGAAATAGTAAATATTCATTTTGTGAAGCAGTTGTCAGATTAGTGTGCTGGTGTAATCTCGTTCCAGCTTATTTTAAGTGTTTATCTTACCGTGTGCTATTAAATAAAATATATATATATATATTTTCCCATTACTACTTGGTCATGTGAATCAAGTAAAATGTACTGAAGAATAATAAGACGCTTGGCTTTATTAATGAAATGTATTTCCTCCTGGCATCAACAGCATGCAGGGTTACAGCATGGCATGAGAAGGAACAAACTGATGGGCTGAATGTTAATTGGGAAAGCGTTGCCGATCCTCTCCCTGCTGGAAGGCACCCAGAGGGAGCTGAACTCCAAATGGAGTTTATTTCCCGGCACTTCTGATTCATAATGCGGAGGGAACGAGAATAGTAGCGAAAGCCTTTCTTTTGCCTTCCTCAAGATACCGACCGCATCTGTGGTCAGACTCCACAGCAGAGAGAAAATGACAGAGTTAATCAATGTACAAAACACTCAAGTTATCTTTGCCTTATGGATGCCACATGCTAAAATTATGATCAAAGGATGCCTTATTTTGTCAGCTTTTGTGTTAGTCCTGGAAAAACAGAAATGCGTTGCACACCACAAATAAAGCTGTTAATATTTCTCTCCTACATTTTTGAACAGGCAGCTAGACAGTCCCAAATAACACCAGACTCTTACCATGACAAGCACAGGGACCATTCGGACGATGGTAAGTCATATGGCTTGGGATAAAAACATTGTGTGTTGTTATTCAGTGATGCACTTTTTTTTTTTTCTTAAAGCATGCTATTACAAAACACGGTATTTTCGTTCTGTTATGTTAAAACAGTTGCAAAGCTATATATATATATGCAACTGTTTTAACAAAACAGAATGAAAATACCACGTTTTGTATTTGTATTGTAATGTGTATATGTTTCTCTTTTTAAAAATTTGAATGAATTACAAGGCATTATTTTTAATAAATTAGCTGGTAATCATTTCGATTTGTCCATTGGTTTCATTGATCCCGGTGGCTTTGCGAAGGGAATTTCACAGCCCAGGGTCTGTTTGTTGTCGACACGTAATGACACGTGCCAGGGAAGTGCCCCATCTTCCTGTGACACGCTGGCCTCCAAACACACCGTCTGAGACTCTATTGTCGAGAGCAGCATGTTGCTGTGATGGCCCGGAGTTCATTTGATCTCTGTTTGCACCCGGGTCTTTTTTACGCCGAGCAGGGCTCTGGGGTCACAGTGAAGTGACTTGATTGTCTTTCCCCCCTTTGTTCTCTGCTTGCTGTGAATTAGGATGCTAATTTTCAGCGAAACACTTCAGCGGCCTCAAAACGGCTGCCCTGTTTTAGACACTGTTAGGATTTCCTGTTTAGCTGTGTTTTTAAAAATGTGACATTTGGTCACCGTTTTTTTTAGTGACTGGACCTCATAGTTAAAATAAACGTAAATTCTTATTAATTCAAGTAGAATTTTACTCTCCAACAGGCAAGCACCAGGACATGTACAGCAAAGGCCACCCGTACCCCAGTTACCCAGGATACATCATGATGACCAATATGAACAATGAACCCTATATGAACAACGGTTCTCTCTCGCCTCCCATTCCCAGAACGGTGAGTGTTTTCCTCGTCGTCCACCGGTGACATTTTTCACAACTTTATTTCACCTTCCCTCATTGTAGCGTGCAGCTCGGGGTTATGATGTTAGTTGCTGATTGGCGGCGTGTCTGTGACTAATTCTGTGACCCATATCCATCTCTGCTCGTTCTGTCTATAGTTTTCACCGTGGCTGATTAAAATAAAAAATAAAAAAGCATTTGTGATTGTTTTGAAAGGACTTGCACTCTTATGGATAAATGTATAGAACGTTTACCCTCTTGATTATTCTATAAAACAACCGCTGATGGAAGGAGGGGTAAAAAAAAAAAAAAAAAAAAAAAAAAGATGGTGGATACGCTAGCAGCTGTCCACCCTAATCCTGTTTGGTAGTTTTTGTGTGGTTAAGACTCCCCGTTTGGCAGTTGACTGGTGCCTGGAAGAGACGGCCGCTGCAGGCAGTCTGAGCCCGATGAGAGAGAGAGAGAGAGAGAGACAGGGCTTTCTCCGCTGAGCTCATCTCATCCATTGTTTGCACAGCTCTGAATTCAGCTCCTTTATCAGTCTGCGGCCGTGCGATTATGGTTGGGTTTTGCTCGGTTTCACCGCTGTGGTGACGGACGCCAAACTGAAGATTGACCTGTAATTGATCAAAGCATTTGGGATAAATGATTCTGACTTGGTTAACGTTTTTCTTGTTTAGTTCTTCTTAAGCAGAGACATTGTTACACAACAAGATGTGGTTTATTGGCAAACGCAAAAACGTCTTTGGGTCAGCAAGGTAACATCCTTTGTGGTTTAAAGCCTTAGCTTAAAAATCCACAAATAATAGCAGATTTTTTCCACTCGTTCTTGACAATGATTTTGCAGAGTTGTTTTGCACCATTCGCAACTTACCTGAATTTCTCCTTGTGTGCAATAAAACCGCAATCATGCCAGATCCATTTCCTCAAAGTCCTTCGTCTGTTGTCTCTTTCTCTCCTTTGCGGTGGCTCAAATATTCGGACACAGTATCTCCAAGGCCTGGGATCGGTTTTCTGTGAGATCAAAGGCATCTTCCTTTTTTCTTTTTTCTTTCTCCTTCCTCCCCCCCTTCATTCCCCTGAAGTTTGGATTGATTTCCATTGGCTATGACATTCCAGTGCCTGAACTCCCACCCATTCATGAAGCAGACAATTTTCTGGTGGTCAGCATTTTTTGTGTGTGTGTGTTGTTGCTACCTGGTGAAACGCCAACCGTACGAGTGCAATGTTCTCCAGCCCCCCAGCAGTATTGGATATTGGCATCGTAGTGTTTAGTGATCCATGAAAGCTTTACATGTTGCTCTAATCTGATAGACGACATCTGGAAATGGCATCCACCATCCAGGGTTCCTTTGAGATGACTAACTTGGGGTCAGCAGATAATGTTTCCAGGTAAACACTGGGGGCTGCATTGTCTCTGGTGCCTGTAGCTTTGAAGTTATAATATTTTAGCATTAGTATAAAAATGGTGAATTGGGAATTAAGACAACCGAGGCATTTCCTCCTTTTGAAATGATTTCCCTCGCGCCGGGACGTTTCATGTAGTTCCGCTTATCTCTGCCTCCTTTTAATCAGTTGGAGAGAAGAATGGGGTGATGGGGTCCTGGATTTCATTGAATTGTTTAATCTGTTCTCCATCCCCTCTCTTTCGTTTCTTCATCTTAAATTGGATTATTTAAAGTTCGAGCACAAAGTTTCATCTCACTAAAAGTGTTTGAGGTGTTACATGTTTGACCTGTGACCCATAAGTTAGGTAATGCCTTTGTCTAAATGCCCTGAAGTGTGTGCAGATCCAAAGGCTTTTTCACATTACGAAACAAAGGGAAAACACCCAATAAGCAAACAAATATTCATCAGAATGAAACGAAAACCAAAATTTCTCTGTGTATAATAATAGGTGGCGCAGAATATCAACCAAATGTGCTCCAGTACAGTGATTTGCACACTTGTTTTAGCTGCGATTTTCGGGTTCAAAGCTTTTTTATATTTAGTTGTGAAGTTGCTATTATCAGATTTGACTTAATCGCCAAAGAATACAAATTTCAAAATACAATTTACAACAGAATACAACAGATTTAAAAATCTGCAAATATTCAGGTTTGGTTTGCAAAAGCCTCAGAGTAGAGCAGTTTAGAACAATTTAGAACCATTAAATGCATGGAAAGCAGGTTAAATGATTACTTAATTAGACATACAGTGTGTCGATTGCAGTGAGGGCCTTATTCTCAACTAGGCTGTGTTATCGTAAAGGTCGTTTTGATGGGTAGCTTGCTCTCCATATGTACAGAACGGCTACTGTACATGCGCTGGAGCTGCCGGTGAAGCAGCTTCTGTCCTAGTGCCGTTTACCTCCCCCATCCTGACTGGCCTCTGGCAGTGGAGCTTGGGAAGAACCGACCCAAGATACACACACTCGCACTCGGCCTGCTTTGATGTGGGATGTGACGGATCTCTCGGCGTGGACATGCCGTGGAATCACAAACCCCCCCAAACCCTGGCTTTGCCTAAAGAGATTTCACACAGCTGGATCATCTACTCTCACTCTGTTCCTTTCTGCACCATTCGAAGAAACTACAGTTCCCAGCAGCCCTTGTGTGTGGTTTCTATTTATGTAGCATATTTGTCTTGCGTTTTCATAGAACTTCTAAACTCGCCCATATGCCTTCCTGACGCTCTTCACACGTACTTTGAACACGTAACATGTCATCCTTTGATGAAGGCAAGCAAAGGGAACCGCCCCCACACATGGGTGATAAGGGGCAAACAAGTAGCCATATCATCTGCTGAGCAGGTCTGAACACCAGCGTGGCCTAGACCTCACCCATTTCAGCAGCCCACGGCCCTTTGAAGTGCACTGGTACAGACCCAGGGTTTTGAAACAGAGGGCCATTGATACTCTGTTTACATCGGCTGGTTACCACAGCCATATTGAATCCATGTGTCGGATGTACAAAGCAATAAAGGCTGGCAGTGTTATTAGGTGCTTTTCAAAGGTTTGCCTCCATGGGGCATTTCACCACCCCCGAAATATTAGTCGAGCGACCCACTCAAGTTTGTTAATTGAAATGTCTTCGTAGTAGGAGACTCTAGCCAGAACGTAAATTGCTTTTGTGTGTCTTTGAGCAATGCTGTGATACTGGCATTGTATATTACAATTATTGTTGACGAATTGCTTTTGTTCCTCTGCTTTGGATTAAACCGGCATCTGCTCGATGCATGAATGTAAAATTCATCAACAATTTTCGTAATATACAATGCCTAAAAATTCCTTTGAACAGGCTTGAACACGTGTTATTTCTTGACACTTTAATGCACAGCTATTCTGCAATCGGGCGGTAGCACCTGTTGAGAGCATCCCGAGGGCACGTGCAAGAGAAGTGCAATGTTGTGTTTTGTCTTGGCATCGCAGTTGTCATCACTTTTCCTGATTGTTATGTCTCCAGACCGGCTGTGACCTCCATCACGGCCTCTTTAAACCCTGCTTTATTTTGACAATAGTAGCTGACGCTCTTGTACCAGTTCTGGTTGTTTCTCTTTTTTTGAAAGAATGTTTCACGTCGCTTCATTTTGTGTCATTTGAAGCTCGTTTGGTCTCAAATGACTTTAAAATCTCCATGTTTTTCTCATTTTACAATTGTTTGTTTGTGAAGCGACTTTCGATGCGTGTCAGTAACCCTCTTCTATCAAATCACGCTAGTTGTATAACTGTTGGAAATTGTGTAGTATTGGTAATTTTGGCATGTAGAAACGCCAAAACAGTCAAGTCGAGTGTCTCGTCAAAGCTTCGTCATCTCAAGAGAAATTCGACAGTGACAGTGATTGAAACCGCACTGTGTTTGCGTACATGCATGCACGCATCTCTGAACTTCATTTGCACTGCTTTTTACTGATCAATAGAGCCTCTGTGCCACTAGGTTCCACTTTTTTCATATCTTTCTGAAGCTCATTATTTTTTTTTGTCAGGCTGTTTGTGTATGTGGGGGCAAAAGAGCTTCACATGCTCTGTGGATCAGACGCCACTGAAATATTCATGCTCCCTGGTGTAGGAGTTTGGTAAAGGGTTTCTCTGAGTTACAGTACAAAAGATGGCTTGCCACCAGGCTTTATTAGCAAGGCTGTTTAATGGATACAGCCTCCCCCCCCCCCCTTTTCTTTCATGCACTCGCTCCCTCTCTTTGTGTTGCACACCAAACCCTCCCTATTTGCCTCCGATTTCTCCCGACTCTTTCGGCATCTCATAGTCAGCCAGTCAACTCATGTTTGCAGCGGATGGGAGGGGTGGGCTTTGCTATCAGCTCTTTTTGTGTGGTCTCGGCCATAAAAAACACCCTGTTCTTTGAATGTGAAAAGAGCCTGTCTTTAATTTTTGGGAAACTCATAAAAGTTTGTCGCTCCTTTCATATCTGCCGCAGAATTGAAAACAAATGCTTCCTTTTTTCATCCGCCTTTGAACTGGCCAATTATGGAGTTGTGAAAATAAAAATCACCCTGTCAATCTCTCTTGCTCCCTCTCCTCCTATTTTTATCCTTCTTTTCCAGCTTTTTCGCTCTCTTTGATTTCTCTCCTTCGCTCCCTTGTTTTTGTCTTTTTCTGTCTTCCCTTCTCTCTCGTTTGTGTTTAAGGTGTGTGTGTGTGTGTGTGTGTTTGGGGGGGATCAGTGATGTCAAAGTCAAAACCGAGAGCATTAAGAAAACTGGCGAAATGCAATCCAGCTGCAATCCGACATGACGCTGGAAAAAGGGGGCTGTGGAGCAGAGAGCTGCGGCGTATTCCCAGGGCGCACAACTGCTCGCGGCCTTGGCTTTGATCTCTTCAAAGCCTTCTGCCTCCTACTAGATGAAGAGTCTTGGCTTCGTTTCGTGAGCGCTGGAGAGAGAGAGAGAGAGAGAGGGAAAGGGGAGGGTGAGCGAGGGATGGTGAGGGGAATTAGAGGGGGTTGTTGTGCATGGAAATGGATGAGGATGGGGGGGGGGGCAAACTGAGATGGGGAACGTAGAAAAAAAGTGACAAAGATACACTGAAGGAGGGCGGCAGGAAGTTAAAGGTGTCCTTTTGCCCTATTCAGGCCAAAATCAATCAGATTGTGGGAGTAATTACATGTAATTCAGCACAAGTCTCAGGGGGTTTTGTTACCTGAGGGACTCTGACCCCAGAAACGGAGCCCAGGCTGGGGAAGGGAGGGCCAGCGGAGGGAGGGAGGGGAGAGGTGTTGAAAAGCAGGCTGCCCTGTTGCTGTCCAGCAGAGCAGAAAATTGGGAGCACAATGCAGTGATTACCCTTGCAGATGTCCCCATATTTATGTCGGAGATGTTTTGGTGTGGCGTAGGCGGTGGGATTGCTACGGAGCTAACGAGGCTGGGCTATTGTAGTGGAGCGTGTGCCCGGTTCTGCCCCCTCCGCTAGCCCAACACACCCGCCTCCAACCTCCAGGCTTTCCCACATTAGGCTGAAACAGGGAAAATATCCCGCCCCTGGAGGTGTCCAATTTGTGCAAAATACACTTACTTAAGATGCTGATGGCAACATAAACACATTTTCAGTGGCCCATAGAGCAGGGTGGCCTGTAGCCATCTGTGATGATGGCAATACCTGGGCTACACTGAAAAGAAAATGGTGTTTATAAACAACTTTCATTGCTAGTAAATTTCACAAACAATTACAAAAAAAAACAGCAAGTAACACATTGAATTACATGTGAAATTTTGTTGTAGAAAAACTGACCTTTTTTAATGTTTAATGGCAAATGAGATATGCACATTTGAGAAATTTATTTTTACAGATGTTTATAATAAGTTATATTAAAACAATAACATATAAAAATGCTTTAAAATGTAATAATTTACAAAAATAATTTACATTTTTATTTAAATTTTTAAATTATAAATTGGTTAATATTTGGTTTCAGTTAGATTTTTTTTCAAAGAAATTACTTTTTATTCAGCAAGGATGCATTAAATTAATAAAAAAGAGCAGTAAAACATTTATAATGTTATTAGAGATTTCTATTTCAAATAAATGCTGTTCTTTTGAACATTTTATTCATCAAAGAATCCTGAAAAAAATCATGGTTTCCACAAAAAATGTTAAGCAGCAAAACTTGTCAACATGGATAATAATAAGAAATATTTCTTGAGCATCAAATCATCATATTAGAGTGATTTCTGAAGGATCATGTGACACTGAAGACTGGAGCAATGATGCTGAAAATTCAGCTTTGATCACAGGAATGAATTACAATTTAAAATCTGTTAAAATTAAAAAATATATTTTAAAATGGTAATATTTATGTTTTTGCTGTATCAAATAAATGCAGCCTTGGCAAACTTCCAAAAACACAAACTACCGGTAAAACTATAATATACTACTCCATTCTTTTGTATTCTCCCATGTTTATGCCTCGATCATGCTTTACACAAACTACATAAACCATAACCATTACCAGTGCCCCCTAATCTCAGCCTATTGTTAATAAGGTTCATCAGACAAATTGACTGCTCTGCTCCTTTGATCTGATCTTTCATCTCTGAATCTGGCCTTCTGCATTACTGTTACTGATCCCAACAGACCTGCATTGTGATGTTTTTTCTCCCCTTTCACTAATTGATTTGAGCCCATGTGGAGTGTTCATTTATTGCTGAAGGGCCCTTCACAAACATATAGAGCCTCTGATATGAGACTGCCTGCTCAAATGTACTCTAAAACGGGCATTTCTGTATTTTTTAGGACACCTGCTATTATTCACCCCCTATTTAGTCGTATGATACGCTCTGTCTTTCTCACACTCGTTCTGGTTGTGGAAGTGAGACCTGAGACAAGTAGCACTTTGTTTACTTTCCTCGGTTGTTTGATGCTGGATGATGAAATGCATAAAAATACTCCGCAAGACTGCATTTGTTCATCTTTGCCTTTGTGCACCTCGTACCAACTTCTTGAAACCGCCGCAGCGGTTGACACCTGTGCCTCTCAAAGGATGTGCATATGTAGTAATAAAATTCAATATACATCTTGGTTCGAAACTACACTATACTGATGTTGGGCTTGGGAACCTTTGCACTTTTGTAGTGCAAGTCGTGGACTAGCGGTGTGTAGAATCATAAAGATGGCTGGAACCGATCAAGATTCAGAGATGGGCTGAAATATTGAAGTTTTGAAGCTATATCTCGAATGATTTAGCATTTAAGCATTTTATATAAACGCAAACACATTAAAATATCTCTTTGATGTTGTCCGTTTCAGTCCTGTTGAGACTAGGACTTGAGAATACTGACACAAACTATAGTTGTAAGATGTTTAATATGTAAAAAATGGAAGTGTTTTCCACAAATTTCTAGAGGACAAAGAAAGTTACATAATTTAGTGAATGAATCATGAGTTGCTGGTCGGTTGCATTACAAAAAGCTGGTATTTCTCATTCTTGAGAGCTTTTCGTCAGAGAAAAAATTGTGTACGCCCCTGAGTGCAAGATGAGTCATCAATAATTGTTGTCTGTTTTAACAACATTTTTCTTTTAGAAGCACATATGACCCCCAAAGCTAAAAAACATGGAATAAAAGCCACAAATAATATCTTATGTGATCATACACACCCGCTGGCATCTAATTTTATATTTTAGCAATCTAGGCGTCGCTTCTGTCCAAAAACAGATCAAAATTTTATTTTGTACCACAAGCCATAAAAGCCTTAAAATCAGTCAAAATAAGCTAGATGTCCAGCTGGCCTGGTCAGATGCAGGGGTGTATAGTGCATTGAATTGTATTGTATTGTTGTATTATATGTTTGCTGTCCTATTGTGTTGTGCGATTTGACTTTACCGCAAACCCAATTGCCCCACGATGGGGACAATAACGTTTTCTACTACTACTACTACAAATTCATCAAATATATTCCGATTGGCTGTGATTTGTGTAGTACATTGGTCAGGAGTTTTCAGGATTTTGTAAGTTTTTGGGACACTCCATCCATAATTGTATATTCATATTCCAGCAATACTCATACATACAACGATATTTATACCTGGTCTTTGATCAATATTTATGTATCTCATATGGCATACATCCATGGAAAATGATGCACATGTTGCTTATGCATTATAGATTTAGTTTGTAATTATTTGGAGCAATTTTGAAGATAAACTGCATTAGAATGACTGATGGTTTCTCAGCTCGTTCTGTATCTACACGCCCATGACGTGATGTTATTTATGAACTCATTGTGAGATTGAACATTAATTGAAAACTTGTTGTAGCACATGACGCCTTTATGTACACTTCTGTTATCAATCTCTCATTTAATGGATGATGCAGAAGAATAAAACCCCAACTTTTTGGGTTAGGTAATTTTCTGAATCCTTTTCGTTAGACCAGATCTTGGACCTGTTCCCTCTCCTATCCCATTATCTCCTATTTAAATCGCACAAAGTCAAGAAAACAAAGATCTGGTGCACGTTTGCATACTCCACCGCCGCGTCTCGCCTTGTTTGCACACAGCCCATGTTTTGTTTGCTTTAGTCGGGACAATAGCCACAAAAGTACTCCTTCAAAAGTATTGAACTGGGGGAGGTGCCCGTCCTGCTTGTGAGCCGACTTTCAAGAGCTTGTTGAAGTGCTCCCTAGTCATGCGTGGGTTGAGAGAAGTCATTTGTTCTCCGGGGATTATAGTGCGAGTGTGTGTGCGCTCTCAGACTGAGGGTTTTCACTGGCTGATGCTAAATTGAAAAGCAGTTGTGTTGAGGTTAACTAGCTAATTCCCTAACAATGTGGGGAGGCCACATTTATATGAGAGGTTTGTGCGTAATGCGGTATTGTCCTACCTACAAGCAAAACAGTGCGACAAAGGCTTTATGTGATAAAAGAGTGAAGACGTAGGGTTGTTACAATTGATCTTATTGAGACGTATTCAGTCTTGAATCTGACAGAACAGGCTTTGATTTCTTGTAGTCTTTGAGAAATATCACAATTACTTTATCTCTGCGACGGAGAACTGCACAAGTAATGAAAGCTAAATAATAAGAAAATTGATTTCGGGAAATAACTAATTGGCTTTTTTTCTTTTTTGTAAATGAGTGGAACATGAATAACAGTCATACGGCTTGTTGAGGACAAGTGTACTATTCATTTTCTTAGTGATAAGACTTAATTTTTGACTGGTGGATAAAATATCTTATAGACTTACAATAAAGGAGGGACCTTAGTTATATTTAGTGACCTGAGTGTCATATGATTTCATATGCCGTATGATTTCTGTGATGCCAAAAATAGTGACCTGAGTGTCATATGATTTCATATGCCGTTTGATTTCTGTGATGCCAAAAAACTGTATTTTGTTATTTACTGTACCTAATGGGTAATTTGGTGAAATTTGGATGAATCAAAAGTAGGGCTGTACACACCACATGAACCTAATCTCCAGAGCTGCTCTGAGATTTCACAAATATTTCACCATTTAATTTGATAAAGCTATTGTCAGATACACACATTTCATTCAGTTTTTATTTTATATGCTGTTTAATTTTGATGATTGTGTTATTTTACGTATGCATTTGCTTACATATGCTATCGCTTGTTTCTGCTTCTTTTTCGCTTGTGTTTTAATCCGGAGATTCAGTACTCAGAAGATGTGTCATAGCGCCCCCTTCCGTATAACAGTGAAAATGCAGAAAGTTGAAAATTTCCGTCAATGACGTGGAAAGAGTTAAACAAGTTTTTTAAGGAAAATCACACAATTTCACACAATTCCCTTTAAAGGTGCAGTAAGCGATTTCTGGTAAACGCTGTTGATATTTGAAATCCCCAAAACAAACGTACGCCCCTACCCAAAAGGATCACACCCCTATCTTGATGCCTCCACCCCCACATTCACATACACGCTATGCAACACAGGCAACAACTATGGCCGAATCTGCTGTGGTTGTCACATAAGGGTATGATGTCATCATCAATAAGTGAAAGCAATTTGTGTTACTAAAATAATCCAGGTCGAATGTCTAATTGTTGTCTAGCTCCTCTTCTCCTTCGATGGCAAACTCCTTCCTTCCATTCCAAAAAAAACAAACACAGTTTTCATGAACAGCTCCCTACATAACACTATAGTCCAAGTATATTACAAATGTGACAAGATTAGTGGGTTATAGCGATCACTAAAAGGGGAAAAAAGGAAATAAACATGTATTAGAAGTATGTTAACTTTTTGGACACACTTTGAGAGCCGATGCTTGAAACGGGCAGTGGAGGAGGTTTATACGTTCCAGACTTATAATAATAATAATGCAAATGAACATTTGCATTTAAATGAAGCGAAGATTAAACACAAGTATATTCAAGAAAAACTCAACATCTTAGTTCTGTGAAGCACAGCAAAGCCAACGTTACTCCCGTATCGATAAGAAATAAAGCAACCTCTGCGCTTCTCCGATATTAACGTGGGTGCTGCTTCTTGCCTGATTGTAAACCCTTCTTTTTAAAATGACTGTATATTACCCAGACCTTTTCCTCTTTCGTATTTTTTCTTTGTCATCTCTCTCTTTCTATAGTTGTTCTGCTAATGTCTGTCTTGTGCACTGAGCTCTCTCTCCTCTCCCATCATGAGTGGATATGCCCCTTACTGCTGATTGGCTACAAGTGTTTTGGTCCAATCCACTTTTCAACAGCGTTTTTAAAAATCACTTACTTAGAGTGTGTATTGTCTGCTAAGCTAGTGGCTGCAAGAAATAGAAAATAGAAAAATAGTTTCCAAACATACAGAAGACCGCATTTATCTCAAGAAACAAGCTGTATCAATTTTGTCATTCATTGATTGCTATGCAGTTTCATAGAAATGTACTGTTATGCATTTGACACTTCTTACTGTACATTTCATTAAAGGCCCACTGAAGTGCCTTGAAACGCGCAGCATTATTCAATGTGTTGACGTAATTTCCCCTGAAACGGCTCCAGCTATTAGCAGCTCCTCCCATTTTTTGAATCAGCCAATAGCGTTTCGTCAATACCACAGTTTGACTAGAGCCTTTCAGTTTGGTAAAGCCACAGTTTCCTCCTAATCTCTATCTGTTTCTCATCACAATCTCCTCCATGCAGCATTCTGTGCAGAATTTAAATGGGTCCGATATGTTTTGTTTTCTGCGCCGACTCGCGCATAGAGCTGCGCTCTAGTGTCTCTAGTCTAACATTAGACCAGAGCCGGTTGTGTGTGTGTATGTGTGTGTGTGTGCTGCTGCATGTGAAACTAACATGAAAACAGACTTCATTCGCCTCAACTGAAAGCATGTTTACACTGTTTGAATCGTTTCCTATCGCATGTACACCCGGTTCTTAAGTCTGACGTCACGCGGCCACAAGACGTCACATCTCATACCACAAGAAAAACAACAAACGGTGCTAATATACACACACAATGTGGTGTAATACTACAAACAAATTATAATCATAACCTTTATCTCCATACCAAAATTACAGTGATTCATCTTTTATAAATCGTTAAAATATGAATGTCTAAAATGTTTAACTTTTTAAAATGTTTGATGTTTAATATGACTAAATAGCGCTCATAAACGTCACGACTTAACATGCGGATAGTGCACTATGTGCCTTACACCATGTAGAGATTAGTAGATGTGTGAACAACTGACCGATTTGAGACGCAGCTTCAGAACTATTTATAGTGTGGGGGCGGGCGCCTCAGATTCTAGAGATCATTTGATTGGACAGAAGATGTGATGAGAAGATGAAGTCTGCGATAATGTCGTCAAAATCTGTGATCCATTTTAAAGGAAGTGAGAGACTGTAAGTTTTGAATGCTTATATCTCCTTTAATTATTCATTTCATGAATTCCCTGGGAATCAAACCCATGACATTGACGTTGCTAGCTGTGAAAATGCTAAAAGTTTACTTGGCACTTTAGAAAATGGAAAACACTTTACCTTTACATATGACAGTATGCTTGGGATATATTTTTTTGGGCGGGGGGTTATCCTAAATGGACAGTTACACTGCACATTTCGCTCCATTGACTTCCATTCCTACGCATGCGAATACTGGAGACCAAAAACACAAGCTCATGCAAAGAAGTTTCATATTTCGCTGCACTCAAAAGTTCAATCTTCGAATTTATATCACGTGAAGACATCCACACACATATATGTGATGGCGTGACCTCTGAACTGAACTAACAGAACGCAATCTCTGAAGCTTGCAGCGTTGCAGGAAAGTGGAGTAGATTGTAAAAATGTTTTATTTTGGATTTATTATTATTGTTATATGTTGAGTTTGTTTTAAAAAAAGACGCGACAGAGCGAGATGTCATATCACGACCGTTGCAGTGCCCGATGAAAACGTGTGTACTGTGTGCATGCAACCATTGAATGTTTATGATATGTGCAGAGCAGAAATCCACATCTTCTGCTATGTTAATTTGCTTTCAACCGGTGTAGACTTCTGTCTCTTTCCCACCCTCCCCCTGCTCTGCTTCCTCTTTTCTTCTCATCTCAATCCCTAACTCTGGGCCGTAAAGCTCAGGCTTTGTTGCTGAGAGTGTGAAACTAGGTCACTACCCGGCATCTGAAGTAGCTCCATTCACTACAGCCCAGTACCTCTGATGTTGCAGGTATGGTTTGCGAGCTCACACGTGTACGCGCTCAGTAACAAACACACGTGCGGCAGAGGATCCCCGCTTCTTCACTCAAACATTAACCTGAGCCTGCGAGGGAGCGGATTGTTCCACCCCTCCATCACAAGCTCCCCCACAGGTCTCATTCTCCCCTCGCTGCAAGTTCCTCCCAAATCCAGAGTGGCAGCCATTTATGTGCCGTATACCTGTGTGAATGTGCTGGCACACACCGTCTGCACATGCCAGGCAAATCCCATTCCTTCAAACGCCTGCTCAGAAAAGACTCTAGAACTTGACATCTCTTCCACTGCTTCCTCCTTTATTTTTGTAGTAGAAGGAAAACGGATATGAAACACTGCCATGATGCTGTGTTTTTGGTGATTGCTTTGCAGTTAGGTGTTCTGAGCCATTATCATGCGGATAAACTGTCACAGAAATTGAGGAGTTGAAATGTTTAAGTTTAAATAGCTTTTTGTTTTTGTTAATGATTCTGAATGCTCTTTGCATTGTGGTGGTACAAATTATTTCTGTTGAAAAGACTATTTATTTGATCTATGTATTTATTTTAAAGTATTGATTAAAGTAAATATGAATTTAAATGTTTAATTTAAAAATGTTTAAATAAAATAAAAAACAAAACATTAAATATTAGTTATTTATATATGTTCAAATAGAATAATATATTAAGTGTATTTATTTTTGCATTTAAATTTTATGCAGTTTTATTTTCTTAATTTGTTTATTTTGTTAAATGATATTTTAATAAAGTTTTTATTTTATATAAATTTATTATGTAAACATACTTTTATTTTGGATGCGATTTAATCGTTTAACAGCCATAATAATTTATTTTTAAAGAACACACATTTATAGCGCAATACTTTGTTATATTACCTTGGAAGTAAATGACAAAAAAACAAATTAACAACTTTGACATCTTTTTCTCTTTCTCTTCTGACTGCTGTAATGAATCTCTCAATAATTTTTGGAAAGATGTGGAAACGCTATTGCAGATTTTTTCTTTTGCTTTTAGAGCACAAGCAAATGCAAAAATTATATTTTCTGTTGTCTCCTGTTCACTGCTGTAACCCAACATGACTTCCGGAAATGTGAAAAGGTTCCATTTAACAAAAAAAATCGCGCTTGAGAATAATAATAGTGTGCCTGTACTCGAGCTGCATGATTTGAAGGATTATTCATGTCTGTAGCACAATTGGTGCAGGACAAGTGACGCACTAATGTTTTGGGTTGTAATGTTAATAGACTTTGTGTGTCTGCTGTACATTTTAGCAGTCCTTTAATTTGTGCTTTTGCGACTGAGCTCCTTCCTTTTCCTTGTCTGTAAAGATAGCAGCGATTGGTCAGTGTGATTATGTTGGAGTATCGGCCTGCCATAAATAACCGAGTGAGAGTGAGAGCTGGCTCAGTATGAAAGGAAGAAATAAACAAGTGTTCATTCACATGCTTTCCGCTCTTCCAACAACATTCTGAGGATCACGAAATGTGTGTTTGGCATGTAGAAGTCACGCTGGCTTTTAAAGTTTAATGTGCGTGGCTGTTGTGTCAGAATGCATGTTCATGGCAGGTTGTGTGTGTGTGTGCTTGGCCAGTGGATGCTGCATTGCCCGCTGACCGGTCCACTCCAGTGGAATGTTTGACCTTTCGGCGGCTCTTTGAAGTGACCAGGTCCTGCTGTGAAAATGAGCCCTGCGTAAGCCACAAGGTGAACGTGCAGCAGGATGTTGAGGACTCTGCCAAACCCTTATATAAAACCTCCACGCAATGCAAAACTGTGACGATGTCACCTCACAACCAATCAGCAATGGCTATACAATACTATTGTAAACACAGTGTGTCAATTGTCATCACAGCCCACACTCAACCCTTTTCACTTTCCACTTAATCCATTATTGTCGCCTTATTGTCTTGATAAATATTGTATTTTATTCTCAGTGAGCTTTAAATCCCTCGTCCGTGTATCGCCTCAGGTTGGCGCAGTTCCAGCGTTTATGTATCAGATTTGTGTTTGTTTTATGGTTCACATCTGTCAGAATGCAGCGCTGCATATGCCGGTGATGTGGTTTTCTGGGCCATTAATGGGTGAGATGTTTGATGTTCTGCTCCTCTGCTCGACTATTGCAGATGACAGCTGGTGCACTGCTGTCAAATTTCTCAATGCCATGCTTTGAACTTGAATTTAAGAGTTGGTACAGCTAAATAAATTGTATTTATTATTATTTTTTATTTGATGATGATGATGAGGATTATTATGATTATAAATTATTTTATTGTAGTAATTATTTTAGTTTTTACTAAAAATACAGATTTTTTTGTTGTTGTTGTAAAACCCCATATATATTATTATTATTATTATTATTATTATTATTATTATTATTATTATTATTAATTATTATAATTATTCATTATTTTATGGTACTAATTATTTTTGTTTTACAAAAAATGCTAAATATTTGTATTAAAAAAAATTCTATTTGGTTTTGTTTTAAACAAAATCCCCCAGAAACACACAAAATGTGAATTTAAAAAAAAAAAAATTACTTTTTTTTAATATATATATTTTTTTTAAATAAAAAATTATAATTGTATATATTCTTTAATTTAATTAATTTATTTTTTAATTTACTTCTTCTGTACAAACCACTTGATAAACTGTAAAATGTACTGTGTGTATATTTATTTATTTATTTATTTATTTATTTAAATATACCATTTTCATTTTTACTTTTATTTTTTTAAATAATTTTTTTTTTTGTGGGTGTAACATCCAGGTTCCAACACCAATGTTCAAAATAGACTTGTCCCTGAGAATGATTAAAATAAGGTCTGTCTTTCGCTCACTCTCTTTCTTTTAAAGCCTTTAGGGCAGGCTTTCCACCATTCGTTCCCCTCTCCTCTACCTCTCTCACTCTCCATCCACCCTTCACTTCCTCCTCTTGTTTGTATCGTTACCTTGGGCATGTGGCATGTGCCATGAGAGCTCTTCATTAATTGGGTTTGGTTACATTAAGCCCCAGAGCCAACGGGCCATCCTGCCAATATCACATTCCATTTATAACTCACCGCTCTAGACTAGGGGCCGCTTTATTTTGGGCGTCTCAGCACTGGGGTTGCTCACTTACTGGGGCTTTAAAGGGGCCAATATATCGAATTGAGTGAGCACTGTGTGTGTTTATCTTTTGTTATTTAAAGGTCATGCATTTCTACCAATGGGATGCGAGTATGAACACCTGGGCTGTGTGTGTGTGTTTGTGGGCGAGAACTGTTTTGGCTGGTAGTACAGGGTGTGTTTCTATTCAGGACTGGACTGTTTTGTCAAATGTTTCAATAGACACACACCTAATGCAAGTCACTTATTTCACAACAATCTTTAGTTTTTTTGGTTAGTTTATTCTGATTTTCAGGGTTAAATATGTGTTATTGTCAATTTACTGCACAAGTTAATTTGAACTCATTCCTATTACAATTATTTTATTGTTATTTTATTACTTTTTTCCTGCACAACACCACTGGATTAAATTAATTTATTCATTCATATATTTGTGAATGAATACACACTATTTCAAAAGTACATCCACAAGACTTATACATGCTGACATAGACAAGACTAGTGTGATAGAATCGCTTACTGACCTTGTCTGTGCAAAGTTATATGCAATACATTTAAACTACTGCTTTTTGGCGGGAAAAAGTGGATTAATTGAATATATTTTATGTGGTTATCGTCATTGTTGAACCCAGAACAACTTAAATGTATATGGTTTGAACCTACCTATGCATGCATTGCATTCACTCTAAAATTCATGTGTGGGCATCTCTCTCGTACAGTATAGAAGGATTTCATCTAGATTTGTTGCTGTATGGCAATCTGTCGTTATCACTTAAGTTGCCAACTCCTGAATGTTTGCAAAACACCTTGCGCTCTTTCACACAGCCGCTTTATTGCAGCCGCGGGCATGAGGAGTCCTCATTGCATATAAATTACAGTAGAGGGAAGCGATTATTATAACCCACCCCCCTCCCCCCAACACCACGGAAATGAGATAATTGAGTGGATGACAAAGGGCTGGTGGTGCGGAAAAAAAAAACTGAAAAAAAAAACCTGCTTGTTGGTAACACTGACAATGTTTTGGGCAACATGGGAAGATTGGAAAATTGTGCCTCTACCTACATACCTAATACTCATACTAAGTATATAACTGCAGTTTCCAGCTGGAATTAACACTAGTGGCAGTAAAACACCAACAATTTTCATATTACTTTAACACATATTATGATTACAGAATACAGAGATGGATTATCTGTTAATAAAGACTTATTTTCATAAAGTTTCTTGCACAATATTATGATAAGACATCAGAACACCTTTACTTGTAAACTAATCTATTTAGACATTTGCACCACATAACCAGCTCCATATGTATGATTAATATATCTGATGTAGTAGACTTGCTCTGTAACTCAACGATCGGGTACAAATCAAAATTTGCTTCTGTCAAGTTGAGATAAACAAGCTCAAGCACTGTAAAATCCAACAGTGATTCTAACTAACACTTTTTAGTTAACTTTACTTAATGTCTTGTCTTAATTGTAAAAATCTAGTAATCTGTATTATTCACATACTATTCCTTGTTTACTCAGAAAACCCAAGTTAAGATTAACTGATTAGTTTGAGTGCCATTTTGTCAAGCCAAAAAAACAACAACTACTCACCATTATGGTGATCAGTGTTCACTTTGGTTGGGCACTTGGAAACATTCATATTATTATAACTCCTTTTCTGATGCAGTGATGCAACAAGAAATCAGTTATTTGGTTTCAAAGGAAGAGAAGTAATACACAGACTTCAACACTCAGCATCAAAACACAACAACGGTAACAACAATGGTAGCTATACTAAGTCCAGAGTAAATCTAAAGTGAAAGTACTCTCTACAGTTCTTTTTTAGTTACTAGAACTCTTGTGTAAGTGAACAATACTAACTAAGCGTTTGTCAGCACAACATACTATTCCTATTTCACTTTACTTGTTTTTTTTTTTAAGGCAATCTGTTTTTTTAAGTAAGTCAAACTAATTCGATTTTACAGTGAAGTCTTGTAGAAATGGCTAAAATAGCATGGTTGCTTCAGCAAATATGGTTTATCTCGCGTTTGCTTCTGTCAACACTATTGGTTCAGTTTAGGGTCAGGATTAGTGTAGGTGATACGTTATTTTAAAACTTGATCGAGCATTAACCTTTTAGTGCAACTCACCAGACATTTCCTTCCTGAACTGCCGCGATATGTACAACTTAAACACCTTTGACAGAGGCTTTTCAAAGGCTCCTGTGTGTATCTGTGTAAGCGCTTGAAGCGTGTCAAAGATGTCCATTTACAACATGTTTTTGAAGCGTTGATCACAGAGATATCTGTTGAGCGCATGAACACAATGGCCAATCAGAGGTGTTTAAGTTAGTCCGAATCTACTCAACAGCGCCCAAAATGCTGGTAACGTCACATTTTTTCAATTTCAGTACCGCCGACTTGGCACCGAAGTACTGGTACTTTTTACAACCCTAATACAACAACAAACACATTGCCAGATTCAAGTTAATCTGTCTGGGATAAAAGTTGATGTGTTTTTTGCGCTACTCACTGGACATTTCACTTTGAAAGTGTTGCGAAACATGCAAGAAGCAACTTAATGTCACTTTGCAGAAATGTCACCACAGACAGGTTTTTTTCAATGAGCCTGGTTTGGTTTTGGGAAGGAAAGCAGAGGGCGTTTGGCTAACAGAGCTGGTTTTGGGTTAGGAAAGCCAAATCTGGATGGTAAACCTCAACCTGCTGTGAAAGACAGAAAAGGGGTTATCAGCTAGACATGACAATTTTCATTAGCTTTCAGCGTTTAGTGCTGATTGGTTGAAGTAGAGGTGCTTTTTGGAGAGGTTGTTGAGCTGAACAGTGTCCATTTTGTCTCCCAACTCATTGCGCCCAATTTTGCCATTTCCCGCACTCTCGCTTTTCCCTCTTTCCTCTGGATTTTCTGCAGGCCCAGGGCCAGCTTGAGTTCTGCACAATGAAATTTCTTTTAAACCACATCTGAGGGGCTCTAGAGGCAGGCTTGGCCAGACCTGCTTATAAAATCCTAAATGGACATGCTTCTTTTCAATCGGCACCGCCTCTCTGCAAATATGAATAGAAAAACCTAAGCCTATTATTTTTCTTCATAATAAAGAGAGAACTGGGGGGAGGCACGTCCGTGCTATATTCTGCCGCCCTGGCCTGTGAAAAATCTGGCCCTTGAGATCCTTGGGGATAAATCGCCATGGCACCGTCCGACCCGGGTTCCTGTGGGCAGTCGGGGTGTCCGGCCACTTCCTGCTCGGGTTGGGCGAAAGTGTTTTTAGTTTAATATGCCATTGAGACGGGTTGGGAACTGGGTGGCGCAGTCTGTGATCTCAAACCACCTGGAAGGATTTGAATGGCCTTGAGTGGTGGTGAATCACCCTGCGTGACTTTTATTCAAGACCACAGAAAGCCAACAGAACCAAACCCTGCCTTCGTTTATTAAAAGCAACCACATTTTTGGAAAGCTGAATGTATTTTAAATATGACATTTTATTTCTTCGTTTTCGGAAGAGTGAACATTTTTCAAGGTTGTGCCTCGGGGCCTCTACGAATTGGCACTGCTGTCTTGAGGTTCCCTGCTGGAATTTTAGCTTCATGCAATGCTCTGAGATGGCAGATTATTAAGAAGTTGAGAGAAATGGGCTCTGACAGCTGCGACTGAGAGGACATAAAAGAGTCCCCGATCGAATAAGGTGGAACGCAAAGTGCCAGCTCCCACTCTTCATGCCTGCCGTAAGTCGAGGACCCCGTATTGACATACTGTAGAGTTGTGGTGTCTTTTCTGTGAGGCTTGCGTGAACCCCCTTTCTTCAACTCCAACTGTTTTAAGTTCTTCCTCCACTCCTTGGTATCTCTTTTTCTCCTTTACTCTGAGACAGAGACTAGGGGCTTAAATGAAAAATATGCCTGCCTCTTATCTCTCTCCCAGAGGAAAAGCCAATAAGAGCTGAGAGGCGTAAAATGAAGAGGGGGTAAGGATGCTATCGTGCAGTCTTCCAGTGAAGGCCTTTCACAGTAGCTTCTGCCCCCCAGTCACATATTAGTAATGAGGGCGAGTCAGGGATGAGGTTTGCTTCCTTAAGGTAGCAAAAGAGCCTTTTTAAAACTACTTGTCCAAATTAGCTGTCACCTCTGCCCATCAGTTGAACCTTTATTCAAACCAGATAATGACCTGAATATTTAACAAGCTAACTTTTATTTTATTTCTGCAAAAAGACCCAAGCAGATGGTTTATTATTGTTTTTATTTTATTAACACTTTCCCCACCAGCATGTTGTTGTTTTTTTTTCAAGTTGCCAGTCACTAATTTGATAATTTTCCTAAAATTTTCATGACCCCCAGAGTATATTGCTTCACAGTCCTATAGCTCGTCTTGGGTCGACATTTCAACTGCTTAATGCTGATGAACGTGTTATTTTACATCTGCTTACATCTATCACTTGTTTTTGCTTCTTCCTCGCATCTTTTGATCAGGAGATTCAGTACTCTTTCAGAAAATGTGTAATAGCTATTCTCTAGAAAAATCATGAGTGCATTTTATTAAATCTAGTATATTCTATAAAATGAAAATGAACATTTTAAATGTACAGTTTTTAATGAGGCAGCAACATATGATAGATGGGACAGAACGGCTGTTAATAATATTTTATTGCGCAAAAGTATTGTAATATGAAAGGCACCAATGTATTATAGAGCGGCAAAGTGCCTATGTGCAGCCCGTGCGCAGAATGATGCACTTGAAGCAACATGGAGTCACAGCGCGCCATGGAAGAATGAATGTAGCGGAAACACTGCTATTTATTTGTTTGTTTGTTTATGCCCAGTTTAATTTGAAGCATGTGAATTCACTTGTATAGATTATAATACTAGCCATCGTATTGATAAACAACACACAAATAATCATCTGACAGAATCTGACCCATCATAAACCTTGTCAGCCTGGGTCATGAATATTAATTGTGCACATAACGTTTGGCCAGTACCAATTTCAAGTTTGTTCGATTGAATACAGATGTGAACTGTTGGCAGAGGCTTGTTCTTGGTCTCAAAATGACATTTCAGCTGGCTGCAATTTGTTTCCTTTGCAGTGAAGTAAAGCAAAGTTTATATACGTTTAAGTTATTATAACCCCAAAAGTGGGGCGAAATAACCTTCTAAAAGTGGTTAATTATAATATTTGCTATTGCTACACCCCTACTTGATTTTGTCAAATAGGACATGCTCCTGGTTCAACATCCTTGTTGGTCTTGGAACAATTTTCCCAGCATAGGGCTTCAATAACATGACCAACCTAACATTTTGCTTTGGTTTTAATAGGGTTTGGGTTAGGGATAGGGTTAGGACTATATTTGTTTTTCCAGGACCAACAAAGGATCAAGGAGCATGTCCTACATCGGGCATTTTCAAAAGCATGGAGTAATAAAGAAATATATAGTTGTGTATCATCAGCGTACTATTCTCAAGACTCCCAAAAAATAGCTTTGAAAACGTAGGCGTTTCTGACGAGTTTGGAACTCCTAGTGTTGTCTATCAGAGTTGAGATCTTTCCAGAAAATGCCATTCATATCATCGTCCTCCCTCTCAGACGCTCCCGTTTCTGAGAGACTCCGAGATAACGCCCCCATCCAAAGGCACACGGACACACTCTTCCCTCCCCATGGTTTTACAGCCGTACGTCTGCCGAGGAAATGGCACCCTACACCTGCCTCTCTGGCCAATTAGCTGGTCGGAAACGGCAACCTTTGCTCCCGAATTAGGACAAACCACTCATTCATGCCTGTGGGAGTTTTGCCTGTGGCACGGGTGGGCCGCTTCTTACCCAAGAGAGATGGGTAAAGTTCTGCAAATGGAGAGTCAATACAGCTGAACCTAAATTAAGTTTTAAGGAGCTGTGTGCAATCAATTACTGATTTTTGACTTTTCTTTCTAAGGGATTTCATGTTTTTGTATTCAGATTGATTTCATAGGACATTTTTAATGCATTTGTTGAAATGTGATTTTGATTATAAGCTGCCTTCAAGTCTTCCTGGGAATTTCCCACTCACAATGAACAAATGTAATGAGTGACTTTTTTTACTTGCTAACAAATACAGGACCATTTTTATAGCGCTAGTGCAAATATATGAAGGGTGCAGGGATGTGCATGTGTTATGTTATTTCATCATTCTCATGCTACCACACTGATCAACGGGAAATCGATTTGTCTCCTCATAAAAAATATTTTTCTCCAAGCTTTATTGCTATCAGAGCAACACCAGTGTTGATTTAGATTCTACTATAGTTTTTTAAATGGTTTTTATATTTATACTTTCATTTTAGATAGTTTATTAATTATCTTGTGTTTTTTGGTCTATAAAGTATTTATTTTTATTTCAGTTTTAGTACATCAAGTTCAACTAAATGTTGATCTGTGGCAGCTAGCTAAAAAAAAACAAGTTTAAGTTTTATTTCAAGTGCCAAAAATGTTCTTTCAAGGTTTTATTTTTATTCTAGTTAACTATAATATCCATGAGCTACTTAAATGCATATAAAGTTAAATTCTATAGTCAAAATAGCACCACTTAGCTTCCTCTGATTCTTTAATTGACATGCCCCAACTTTGACTTTAAGCTCAAGTAAGTTTGGCAGTTACAGCATTGTGCGCATATCTCATTAATAAACTATTTTGGACAGAAATAGATCATCTGTAGACCAGGTAAAGGAGAAGCTCACCAATTATCTGAAAAATTGCTACATGTTCTTGCACACTGTGTACTTGATGTCCTTTTGTGGTGTGCTGAGCATTGCTTTGTGAGTCAGCTCAGAGCTGTGTGTGTGTGTGTGTGTGTGTTGAGTCCGCTGCTGACGTGATTAACCCTGCTTAGTTCCACCGCAGACGGCCGGGGCTCTGTAATGAACTCCCTTATTCACTGGCTAATGATTCCCTTTGATCTTCAGCCCCGAGACCTCTGGTCTGCCTCTGCCCTGTGGCGTTCCCATCCTCCCTCCCTGTTTCTCATTCTCTCCTCCTCTAACCCACACTCTGTCTCTCCCAACCCCCTTCTTTATTCATTCGTTTCTGCCCCAAAGTACTGCGGTAGACAATCCACACATCATCGTTGGTGAGCTGGAAGTGTGAATGCTCAACTTTTTTGCCCATTTGTTAGTCTGAATGCCTCGGTCATATTTGATGTATTACAATGTCAGTTCCTCTGTGTTTTGCAGTCAAATAAGGTGCCAGTGGTTCAGCCGTCCCATGCCGTTCACCCCCTCACCCCTCTGATCACATACAGCGATGAGCACTTCGCCCCCGGCCCACATTCGGGACACCACCCACAGGACATCAATCCCAAGCAAGGTAAACGCATGCAAACTGCACAAATGTTGTTCATTGCAACCTAAAAGTCATATAAAATCACAACTTAGCAGCCATAAATATGACTTAATACGCAGACCGATGAGGATAATGTCTTTAAGTATTAAATGGTTTTATTTGTATTTTAGTTAACTATAATATCCATGAGCTACACAAATACACATAAAACTAAATTACATAATCAAAATTCAGAATTGCAACCAGTACCAATTAGCTTTGATAAGCCCGCCGCAACTTTGACTTTAGGCTCATTTCGATATTGTGCACATATCTCATAAATAAACTATTTTGGACAGAAATAGGATCTGTAGATCAAGTAAATGAGAAGCTCACCAATTAACCATTATGTTGGGCTAACATCGTTTAACATGAAAAAAGACATAACCTTTAATCTGAAGCCGCATTCAAAATACATGAAACCTATTTTGACATTTCAGAATATTTTGCTGAAATTTTTTTTAGGGCAGAGCTTGATTTAATGCATTTTATTGTATTGAAATGTAGGCTTTGATATTATTCGTTAATATTTTGGTTACATCAGCGGAAAAGAGAATTGTTTTGTATAGGCGAATTAAGTTATTACTTTTTTAATGATGTAGTTTTAAGGAGAAACTGGTAAAAAATATGGGTTAAAAATTATTTTATATTCACCTAAAAATGTCATTTAATCACCCTCATGGTGGCCAAATATGACTTTATACTTTGGAACAATATAAGATTTTTCAGAATTGTTTTTCTTTATTCAGACCAATGAAACGTATTGGTCGTCAAAAGATTGATTAACAACATTCTACAAAATATAAAAAAAATTTGTTCCACAGTAAATGCAGGTTTAGAATGACATGAGGCTTAATAAATGATGATGGAGTTTTCATTTTAGAGTGGACTATCCCTTTAAGTCTGTTGGAATGTTATTTCCTGGTGCTTTTAAGCACTGTTTTTGTAATATCACTGATCCGAAGAGACATTAACTATACACTTACACTTTAATAAGCTAACAGTAGAATCCTATTTCCCCCAAGTCTGTAAAAGGAGGTGGGGTTAAAGTTTAAAAGGGGCGTTGAGATTTTTGGCAGGCGTTGTTGCACGCAAACCCAACTCCATATGTGCTCCTTCCGGCTAACACTCACCTCTGTGGCAACCGACGAGGGAGAGAGCAGACAGGATGTGATGAAGTGAAGGAGGTCTGGAGAGCTATAAATAGCCTGAATGAGGCTGCACGCCATAAGCAGATTGGCCAATGATCCAAAACTTGCCCTGTTTTCATACACAAACACAAACATGGAGTCATTTATTCATCAGACATAATACGCTGAGGGCGGAATGGATAATACACTTACACAAAGAAAATGGGAAAGATTAGCCTTTTCAATATCTTTTTTCCAGTGAGAATTCAGGTAAATGTGCAGTGTAACGTTTCAGTCTTTTTACTTAGCAAAGATAGTCGACATGAAGTCAAAGTGGACCACATTTACACATTCCTGATCGCACTGTGCATATTATTCCAAAGTAAAAACTAAATGTTTATTTTCATAATCCTTCTGCAATGATTTTCCTTCTTCGCTTATGTCACCTAGGCTGTGCATGAAGAAGACAATGTTGTTATCTAGTACTTAACGCAGTAATTTAATACCCATTTTAGCCTTTCACAGTAACAGACCACACATTCTGAGCTCCATGTGAAACAATGGAGAGAAAAATGATGCAGGGGTTGTTTTTAAACGGAATGTTCTTGCTGTGTGTGTATATATCCCTAGGGCTTTGTTGTCATCCACGGACACCCCTTTGACAGTTTAATTTAGCCCTAGGGCCTTACTTCACTTTTCCCTCCTCGATTTAAGTCTTCATACACAAACACAGTCTTGACCTTGGTGCAAATGTGTGTTTGTGTGAGTGTGCAGTGCACGCGTGTGTTTTGGGTGAAGTTGAGAAGCTTAGTACCGCAGGCCAACTGACATCCATAAGCAGCATGAATCATATCAGCGGGGCTTATTAGAACAGCGCAAAAGCATTCCTAATTATCCCATGATCCGCTTATGCACCGCACCGGACCGTAGGGCCCAACTGTGCAGCACACATTGATGTCACACTGCTGTTTTCCAGATGTGCCTGTCTCACACTAACACACGCCACTGTCGTTTTCTCATCCGCTTCTTCTTGAATCCTGAAGCAGGTATGCCCAGGCATCATCCTGGACCGGACATTTCCAATTTCTACTCCCTCTCCCCTGGCGGAGTTGGACAGATGACCCCTCCTCTGGGATGGTGAGTGCACACATGGCCAATCAGTTACATTTAAGAGAGCATCGGTTGTCGACAACCGTGAAACGAATGGTTTTGACGTAAGCAGATCAGGTTGTTTTAGAGCAATTTGTGTAAAGTAGAGACAGGAAATTCCATACACTGGCTACATAGACTTATTTTTTTTTAAAGCATGAAACTTCATGGATGGTGAAATGACACCTGAACCCACACGCATTATTTTTCACTTTCAGGTTCTCTCATCACATGGTACCAGGCCCTCCTGGACCCCATGCCACGGGAATCCCCCATCCCGCCATTGTCAACCCGCAGGTGAAACACGAACCGCAGCACGACACAGACCTGATGCACATGTGAGTGTCTTGTCCATTCAGCTGCAAGCTTTCTACAGCATGCTAAAAATACAATCAATGTCTTTGTTCCCTGATAACACACATATTTACACTGCATTGATTATTGGCCATTATTAGAGATGGTTTTGTTTTAATTTATTGGTATTGGTTAATGTTGGAAATATTGGCTGAGATGGTATATTTATTTGTGCATGTTCTCGTCATCTAACAGTCAAAGTTAATCTTTAAAAACAGTATTAAGAACATTATATAAAATATTTAATAAATCTTTAAATTAATTTCCATTTTTCAATTCGCTTTTAGCATTTAAAGTTGGCATGAAATTCCACACTATTGATTTTCTTCATGCATATTATAGATCTTAATTGTGAACAATCCATCTGTGCATATTGTTTATTTTTTCTGACCTTGTAATATTTAATCAAATTGTTATAACTGGTCCTTCCGGGGACTTCTCTCTGGTGATGTTTGCAGGACTTCTCCAATAATTTAGGCTGCGCCTGAAAACTTAGGCAGCTGACTTGTTGCCTCGCTGCCTTATCAGCCGAGGACTAAAGTCCCTGATATACTCACAGCGAAGGTCTTTTTCGTTCTTCGCTTGGCAGTAAAAAGAAGTCTGAAATACGTGAGCAGTGATATACTGTTAGCGAACATCCGATGCCACCCATACTGATGAGAGTGGCGGTTAGATGAATATGTAAATATGTGCTGCGCGCTTTCCTCCCAATAAGAAAATAAACACAACAAAAATGAAAAAACAGCAAGCATTTTTTTTAAAGAAAGCGTAAGAAAAGCAACTGATCAAAGCAACGTGAATATGTTTGCATGCGCTCTGCAATCCGGCACTCCAGTAAAGTCACGTCACGTTTATTTATATCTTTATACAATAGATTGCTTAAAAGCACACAGCTTTACAGGAGTAAACATGTGTCAGTGTCTCATTTCATCAGAAGTACAACTTCCTTTTCTACCTCGACCCTAACCCTAACCCAAGTTCCACGTGAAAGAAGGCGGAGCCTCAGCGCACACCTACCTATTACATAATTGCCATGGACCAATGGTAGTGTCGAAGGTGTTTACCAGCCAGAGCGAACTTTCCCGAACTCCTGAACCGAACACAAAACAGATTTTGTACGAAATGACATCATATCAGTTCGTTCTTCGATTTCGTTTGAAGTATATTGGGGCCTTAGGCAGAAAAAAACTGTCCAAAACTGATTTTGAACAGGCTTTCTTCTCTATGCTTTAATGATCTACAAAAAGTAGAATGAGCATTGGTAATAATTAAGTGAGTACTTAATTACTATAATTGTAATTTCTCACTAGAAATGTACATTTACACAGAAACTTACCACCAACCGCAACTTTCAGACGCCATCTTTAACTGTCACGGAATGGAAAGCACAGGATTGAGGGATATCAAAGTCAGAGAAGAATGCATCTATGTTGCCTTCATAAATCGATCAGATGAAGGGATCTCAGGAGACAGGAAGTGAAACTAACATTGGATTCCGACGTGCCTTGATGCCTTCCTCCCTTGGAATGCAGTATTTTTAAGCTTTCGGACACAACCGTAGTCCACTTAAACCCCGCCCTTGCAAGCTCACGTTCATCTGCTTCCACTTTTGAGAGCAACGGCCACAAATCTCAAAGTCCAGTTAACAACCGATGCATAGAAGTCCCTCGTTTTTTTCAATACTCCGTACACTCAGATGCACGTCACAATACGAATGAAAATATCTGTTGCTACTTTCGTTTCATTACAGCTTTAAAACTGTTGATCTTAGCGTTTTATTTTGAATTCAGACAAAATATTATAGGACTTTAATATCGGCCATTTATCAGTCAGCTAAAATTGTATTTGTGGTGCATCTGCTTTCAACGATTACGAGTCGTGCAGTTGGCTTGCGGTATCAGCAATGGGAGTGAAATACTGGGACTCTCGTAGAGTAGAGAGAGGGAATATGAAGGTTTGGTTGCCATTACTGGTGAAGTAATCTCTTTGCATGAAAGCACCCAACTGGACATAATTAAAAGCCGCTGCTAGCTTTTCGGCACTGGCTCCCAGATTGTTCTCTCATGCAGCTTTCTGATTGGTGGTTGGAATCAGACATTCGGCGCTCTCACACGCCATGGCGTCGCTGTGGCAGCCGCTTTCGCACCACCCTCTGAGCGTTTTTCCCCTTTGTATTTCTCTGTATCACTTAATTCTTCCCCCCCTTTTTTAACTCTTTCCTCCTCCTGTTTCTCCAGGAAACCTCATCATGAGCAGAGAAAGGAGCAGGAGCCCAAAAGACCTCACATCAAGAAACCTCTAAACGCTTTCATGCTGTATATGAAAGAGATGCGGGCCAATGTGGTGGCCGAATGCACGCTGAAGGAGAGCGCCGCAATCAATCAGATCCTCGGCCGGAGGGTACGTATCTGATTCGCAGTCACGCCTTGGGGTCTCTTGCACCACGAGACTTCCTTCACGAACGGGTCTATCGTAGTTAGCACTTCTGTCTAACTCAATTTAAGAAGTACACCAACACACAAGCTGACGGTTCAGAAATTGGAGCCGTTGGGCAGGTAGCTGGTTGGTAGAGTGTAGTCCTCCTTTTTCTGAATTGAAAAAAAGAGGAACCGTTAAACATATTTAATGCTTTACGGCGGTTTGAGGCGGCTAGCCACAGCAAAGGACCGTTTTGCGGCGGTGTGGGGTAATTGCACCCTGACATGGTTTGAAGTAAAGCGCCGCTAAATTGAAACCAGTGTTTTGATATGAAATCAAAGTTTCGTGTTTTTTTTTTTTCTTCCCTTCTCTCATCGCTGCACATGTTAATCTCTTCATCATGTTCTATTCCACCCCCAGGCACACACACACACACACACACACACACACACACACACACACACACACACACACACACACAACATTTGAGTTAACAAGGATTTTTAGCCAAACGCCAGCACGCGTCTCTTTGGAAGGAACTTAAAAGTGCATGTCAGTAATTGACTACCTTTTTCCCCCCCTCTCTCTAATCTCTCTCTGCACCGAACAGTGGCATGCTTTATCTCGGGAAGAGCAAGCTAAGTATTACGAATTAGCCCGCAAGGAACGGCAGCTCCATATGCAGCTTTACCCAGGATGGTCTGCCAGAGACAATTATGTAAGTGTCCACACAAGCACACTGCCTGAGAGTGAGAGTTGTGTTGGTTGTTGATTGCATGAACGTAAAATAAAGTGAAAATGTATGCATAATCACTACTGCAGAGGACACGATTCACAAGTCTATATTGTTTGTTTTGTAGTCCGAATGTTAATCTTAAGAAAATCTGTTGTAAAATAAGTAGGTTTGGTAACACATTATTTTAAGGTGTCCGTGTTAGAGTGTAATTATACATTTAAGTACTGAGTAATAATAATTAATGTACTTACTATAGGGTTAGGAATAGGGGTTAGTTTAGGGTTAGTCGCATGCAATTATGAATAATTTATAGTTAATTACTACAGTAACTACATGTAACGTTTAACAACGACACTAAAATTGTAAAAGTGTAACTGTAGGTTCTTTTGCCAAAAAAGTATAAAGTCCTATTCAAATATATATTTAAATAATGCAAATATTCACAAGATAGATAGCAATTTGTTGCATTTAATTTAAAAAAATCAACTTATCCTTAACAAAATGGCTGATCATTGTTTTCAAACGACTACTATTGATGATTATTCAGATTGTTTGTGTGAATGAGTTACATCGGGCCTTATGTTCAAATTGTTTCAATTGTTTAAAAGGCTTTTCTGTCAATTATTGCATTGAATGGATATGTACAAATTTACAAACAAAGGGTTTTATGGCGGATTTACCTATTCATTCTGCTCGAGTTTCATAAATGAGGCTCGGAAACACAAGCAGAATTGTTAATTGTTCGTATATAAAAATAATGAATGCTTAAATTGTTGCATTGAAAGCGATGGTTCACATAAGAGTGGTTTCATGATTGATTTACATACATTTGTTCTGCTTGAGTTTCATAAATTAAGTTTAGAAATTAGCTGAATTTTACACTTTTACTTGTGTAAATTGTTCTTGAAAACGTTCTTGCGTAAATTGTATCAATTTAAGTGATATTTGTTTTACGACTGATTCATGAACAAACTAATTTGTGTACATTTTTGGTAAAAATGCTCTTTTGTAAGTTTTGCGGAATGTGACCGTTATCATAAGAATGTTTTTATGAACTATGTACACAATTCTGCTAGGTTTCATAAATGAGGCTCAGTTACATGAACAACAAATTTGTATAGCAAGAAATTGTTTGTAAAAACATTCTGGCTTAAGTTGTTGTATTGAATTAGAATGGTTTACACAAGGATTTACATTCATTCATTCAGCTTATGGTACATGAATGAGGCCAATTACATCTTGTTATAAGCATTTTATTGTGACAAAAAATGTGGACGTGATGTGAATAGCCATTCTACTCAGTGTAACTGCCTTTAGAGTGTCGCTCTCAAACTCTTACAGCTGTCACTGTACCTGGTGGCTTTCCAGAAAGGACATATTGCTAACATAATGCTAATCATGTACTCAATATTAACTTTATTCCTTTAGTTTGTACAAGTGTAGCAGATATCAAGGCAGGTTGCTTGTAGAATTTGAATCCAAAATGTATGGTGTGAAGTTTTAACCGGCATAAATATCACTCAATATGAAGTGCCAGGATGTGATGCTAAAACTAAAACCTGGCTTTCACACTAATCACCAAATGGAAAGGCAACAGGACTAAAACGAAACACTTCAAAGACGGATGAACTTTCATCTCCACTTATATATTAGTGGTGGGAGAGCACTTGTATTAAATAGTGCTAAGGATTCTGAGCGTATCCCTGCTCTGTCATCGACGCTTCTACTGCTCTGGGCTTCTTGGTTCTGTCAGCCAGGGCTAGAATACACAGATTAGTGACTGAATAAGTGGATTATCAGACTTTACAGCAGGCAACCAAAGCGTGGCTCATATTGGACTGCAAAATGACAGTGCGGCACTATCTATACCTATAGTCATCCTGCCAGGGGATTTTGGGTAAGCTACAAATCCTAAAGCAGTCCAGACTTCTCACTCTAGAGGAGTGTTTGTCGTGTCAATTGGAGCTGGGGCAGATGTTTTATTCTTGTTTAACTTTCTGATTGGTGATTAGGTCATGGAATCCAGAAGAATTGGAAAAGGGGTTTTAGATTTTATTCTTTTTTTTATTTTATTTTAAAAAATGTATTAGAGTTATTACACTGAGTATTTTGTCAATTGACAAATGGCAGAAATGTCGTGCTTTTGTGGCAGCCCTTTAAATATTCCTCTGACTGTTTTATAGGGAAAGAAAAAGAAGCGGAAGAGGGAAAAGATCCAGGAACCTGCCCCAGGTAAGAATCAGGAACCTATCTATCCCGGCTGTTAATCCTATTTCATTAATGTACGCACTAACTTAGCTAATGTCACTTAGTTTGTGAAAATGGTGGCGAGTGGTTTATGATGGGATACCGCATGCTCAATATACGCTTTCACACAGCGAATTCCAACCATAAAAGCACATTTCTAAAGTCAACATGAACGTTAATGAATTTAAGACTTTGTTGGTTGCCTGAAAATCCACAATACATCTGTATATTTCTTTAATTTGTAATTTTCACAACATTATGAACAGTACACCCCATCCAACCACTCCATCTTTCCATCTTCTCCTCACAATTAAGTCTTTAGGATTAGTCTGTTTTAAAGTCCACGTGCTTCCTTCATTGTTTCTATCTTTTCTGGCTATTTGCCCTTTTATAAATGCATTTGCAATGTGTGCTTGTACAATGTATATCTGGCGCCAAGTCTAGATGATATCATTTAGAGTGTAGAGTGTATAATAAAGTTAAATGGATAGTTCACCCAAAAATTCAAATGGGATCTGGCATCATTTACACTTCCTCATGTTTTCCAAATGGATATGACTTTTTCTTTTAAGGAACACAATGAGATCTGGGGATACAAAATAACACAAAATGCAATAAAGCTCTAATTTACAGCGATGTTTAACTTGTGAATGGACGTTCTTTTGAGTCAGATTTTTTCAGTAAACCATTTAATTCAATTCACAAGAATCCTCCTGAATAGAGACGGGCGCGACACGCGTCATAATCTGAAAACCACGCCCACCAGGGGGGAAAACATTGACTTTGTATTGCGTGAGGCTGCCTCCTTGCCTCCTTTTTGACTTATATCAGCTTTTAGACATTTTTTTTTCTATTTTTTGTTATGTGACAAGGTGTACAGCAAACAAGCTAAAAACCCAGAAGTTTTTATAAGCTGTCGACCCAAAAAACTAACGTTTAAGGACAAAAAAAAGTGGATACAGGCCATTGAGGCATGTTATATTACACTGAGAACTACACCCACTAAAGGGGAACGTAATCAGCAACAGGAAATATAACATATAAAACTGACATTTGGATATTTGACTTAACAGTGACAAATGTTTACTGCACACGCAGGCATACTGAGTGTCAGGATCCCAAAATGTACCCATTCTTCCTGCGGATGCTTCACGTCTTATCCACTTTTGTCTCCTTAAATGCTCATTTTTTTGGGTCGACAGCTTATAAAAACGTATTTCCGCTTTGTTTAGCTTGTTTGCTGTGCCCCTTGTCATGTAACAAAAAACAGAACAATGTCTAAAAGCTGCTACAAGTCAGAAATGACAAGGAGGCAGCCTCACGCAATACAAAGTCAAAGGAGAGCGTTTGATTGTGGCCTAAATGAGCTCTGGCTCTATGGTTTGTTGAGCACATTATTCAGATTTTCTCCTTTTGTGTTCATTGGAAGAAAGTAAGTCATAAAGGTTGAGTAAATGATGACAGAATTTTCATTATTGGTTGAACTGTTTCTTTAATGAACAATGTGTTAAATATGCCAGCAAATTATGTTTGTTGGCCCTACATTGACAATTAACACCAGAGATGGACTAATGTGTTACTTGGAGGCACATCCTGGTAATTAAAAGCTACGATTTCCTGCAGGTACAGGCCAGAGAATGAAAACGGCGTACATCTGAACAATGGTAAGAGCCTCTTCCGTACCTCTGGTCTGATTGAGTCATGATGTCGTTAACTCTCTATTTTCTAATGTGATTCTTAGCAATCAGAAATACATGAGACTAATCCTAAAGGCAAACCTTGAGTTCACCAATCAACCATTCACGAAAGCTGTTGTTTGCATTGTGTGTGTGCGCTATTGGGTTTACTCTTCCGAACGTACTGAGGAATTGTTGTGACAAGTCATTTTTCTTCCCTAACTCTGTTTAAGAACTCCATTACATCCCTTTTCCTGTACACTGATGTGTGGCTTGTGGCATTGGGTGGCGCGTTAGTATTTTCAGAAGACCAATGCTTTTATCAAGAACGGTTTGCGAGCATATACCATTTGTTTGAAAGATCACAGAACAGAATCGGCTCAGAACAACAAGTCCACACTATCAGGTTTCTTTCCTCATTCATTCCTTCCTTCCATCATTGATATTTGGCATGCACCATCAACATACAATCCTGTGGCTCACGGCCATGTTGGACTGGCGCTTTTTTTGAGAACATTTGGAAACTGGGATGGTTTTTGAAAGAGTCGACCCAGATGTAAGCTAACTCTTTTAGCATTCACCCATATGGCCCCCATGTGTTATCTAGCCAACCCTGTGAATGAACGAAGCCCTTGCCAGCAAATTTGGCTTGTGCTGTGCTTTTTAATTCTTTAGCGATTAAACTAGCAACTGGCCTAAAAGAATTTAGTTCTCTAAACAAACACGAGAATCCTCTCTGTCACGTGAAAGCCTATAGTGAGCAAGAGAACATTTTACTTTCTAGAGAACATTTATCTATTTTCCCTCCTATTAAGTCACCCCACATCTTTTTGCCATGAAAGCGGCACAGATGTGACAAATATGGTCCTACACAAAAACCTACAAGACAAAGGTTTTACGGTTGATCAGTTCACTACCCCGTGGCTCTCAAACACAAATTGGACTGTTTCACACTCTTTTTCTTCTTTTTTTTCCTCTTTCTGTGGGCTGCAATAGCTTTGAAACGCAGCTAAAAGACGTTCTATCTTCGATTCAGTAATTAGCGAACTGGGGATTGACGCTCCAGCTGATTCATCGTGGCAACCTTAAACTAATATACATAAAAGAGAGAATATTGCCACTGCTTGTCAGTTTATGCAGATCCGACAGACTGAGAAACATCAAATTTGTCTTTATTTATTCGCCATACAAATGACAATGTACGCTTGAATACTTTTAAATAAAAAGAGTGATGACATTTTGGATAATTGACGGGATCATAATAGCATGCACATAGTGCAAAAATTTGAAATTTGATTATTATTAAAGTTGAAAACAGTTGTGCTGCTTAATATCGTTGTGGAAACCGTAACACTTTCAGGATGCTTTGATGAATAGAAAGTTTAAAAGAACAGCATTTATTTTAAACAGAAATCTTTTGTAACACTATAAATGTCTTTATTGGTAAATTCAATCAGTCATTACAGAATACAATTATTTAATTAAAAAGAATTGTACTGACCCCAACGTTTTGAATGGTATTGTACATATTAAACAAAAAATCTTATTTTAATAATTTTTAGATAATTTACTGGAAAACAAGTCAAAATGGACTAATTAAAAACTAATTTAGAAGTCTTTATTTATTTAATATTATTTCCGGTGTATCTATTACTATATTTCACAGGAATTCAGTATGTATGTGTAAGGCATTCAGGATGGAAAATAGGGGATTTCTCAGGGAGAAAACGAGTCATTTGAGGTATTTTCATGGCTGTTTTTACCATTTTATTTTTGGTATGAAGGATAGGTTCAGTTTTTTTTAGATGCCTAATGACACACAATCCTTAAATCTGACTTGAAATAAAAATGTACATTGGAGGATTATTTTAGGTTCTAGAATTTTCTTCCTCACACATCCCACTTTTCCTGCTCGTACAACATTTCCACATCCTCTTCTTGTTCTCAACTCTGTCTGTTTCTCAGATTTAGCTGTGAGAGCTTTTGTCTGACTAACCCTTGTGATTTGCAGGCTTTGAGATTGTTATCTGAGCTGGGGCATACATGCCCTCAGGGCTGTTACTTTTTTGCCACTGTGCATTTTTTTTCATTGGGAACGGGGAAAGCCATGTAACAATGGTGGTCTTTTAATGGAAGCTGGCTCTGAAGATGTAGTCTTAGTCATTCAAAGAAGCTAAGGTTGTGAGTCACCACAGTCTGGCACATTTCAACATGCTGCTTTGTTGCCACCTGGACATTGACTGTTCTGCGGCATTTCACTTTTGATTTTTATAGCGATTCTTTGCCCAAGTTTGATGTTGTTGGCAAGTCCTATGTGAGGTTTACCGTACTATTGGGAGTGGTCGGTTGAAGGTTTGAAAGCTTTCAGTGTTCCTGAGGTTGACAATAGTGGGGCACGTTGGAGGTACTGGCCACTTTGGAGTTCATAGCCTGCTCTGTGAAGCAAGTGCTGCTGGACAGCTGTGCCCGAACTGGGTCATCTTTACCCTGTGATGAGTGAGGCCAGAAGTCAGAAGTCAGCCTTTGATGAAAAGGCATGAGAGGGAGAAACTAAAAGTCCCTTGTGTGCTGATGAGAGCGCCTTGTCTCTCTTCTTAATGTCCACTGTGCCTCAAGCCCATGAATGGCAGAATAATTGATACCCTTTGTGCCTAAAATCCTTTTAATTTATAGTAAGCTGTAACTAAGGACCTTATACTCAATCTATCTATCGGTCTGTCTGTCTATACTCTATCTATCGGACTGTCTGTCTATACTCTATCTATCGGACTGTCTGTCTATACTCTATCTATCGGTCTGTCTGTCTATACTCAATCTATCTATCGGTCTGTCTGTCTATACTCTATCTATCGGACTGTCTGTCTATACTCTATCTATCGGACTGTCTGTCTATACTCTATCTATCGGTCTGTCTGTCTATACTCAATCTATCTATCGGTCTGTCTGTCTATACTCTATCTATCGGACTGTCTGTCTATACTCTATCTATCGGACTGTCTGTCTATACTCAATCTATCTATCGGTTTGTCTGTCTGTCTATACTCTATCTATCGGTCTGTCTGTCTATACTCAATCTATCTATCGGTTTGTCTGTCTGTCTATACTCTATCTATCTATCGGTTTGTCTGTCTGTCTATACTCTATCTATCTATCGGTTTGTCTGTCTATCTGTCTATACTCTATCTATCGGTTTGTCTGTCTATCTGTCTATACTCTATCTATCTATCGGTTTGTCTGTCTATCTGTCTATACTCTATCTATCTATCGGTTTGTCTGTCTATCTGTCTATACTCTATCTATCGGACTGTCTGTCTATCTGTCTATACTGTCTGTCTATACTCTATCTATCGGTCTGTCTGTCTGTCTATACTCTATCTATCGGTCTGTCTATACTCTATCTATCTATCGGTTTGTCTGTCTATCTGTCTATACTCTATCTATCGGACTGTCTGTCTATCTGTCTATACTGTCTGTCTATACTCTATCTATCGGTCTGTCTGTCTATACTCTATCTATCGGTCTGTCTGTCTATACTCTATCTATCGGTCTGTCTGTCTGTCTATACTCTATCTATCGGTCTGTCTGTCTGTCTATACTCTATCTATCGGTCTGTCTGTCTATACTCTATCTATCGGTCTGTCTGTCTATACTCTATCTATCGGTCTGTCTGTCTATACTCTATCTATCTGTCTGTCTGTCTATACTCTATCTATCGGTCTGTCTACTCTATCTATCGGTCTGTCTGTCTATACTCTATCTATCGGTCTGTCTGTCTATACTCTATCTATTGGTCTGTCTGTCTATACTCTATCTATCGGTCTGTCTGTCTATACTCTATCTATTGGTCTGTCTATCTATCGGTGTGTCTGTCTGTCTGTATCTGTCAAGTCAAGTCAACTTTATTTATATAGCGCTTTTAACAATGCAGATTGTTTCAAAGCAGCTTTGCAGTGTTAAACAGGAAAATAATGCAACAGAATTTTCTTCAGCCGTACAGCCGTTCTGGAGAAAACGGTGATGTCATCAGCTCATTTCAATTATCATACAGTGACAATGTGGGCTTTAGATCAGTAATTAGATCAGTAATTTAGTTTATATGGTTAATTTAGTTTAATAATTAGATTTATTTGGATATTTAGTTGAAAAAACTGAGCAAGCCAAGTCTGTCTGTCGGTCGGTCTGTCTGTCTATCCATACTCTATCTATCTATCTATCTATCTATCTATCTATCTATCTATCTATCTATCTATCTATCTATCTATCTATCTATCTATCTATCTATCTATCTATCTATCTATCTATCTATCTATCTGTCTGTCTGTCTGTCTGTCTGTCTGTCTGTCTGTCTGTCTGTCTGTCTGTCTGTCTGTCTGTCTGTCTGTCTGTCTGTCTGTCTGTCTGTCTGTCTGTCTGTCTGTCTGTCTGTCTGTCTGTCTGTCTGTCTGTCTGTCTGTCTGTCTGTCTGTCTGTCTATCTATCTATCTGTCTGTCTATCTATCTATCTATCTGTCGGTCTATCTATCTATCTATCTGTCGGTCTATCTATCTATCTATCTGTCGGTCTATCTATCTATCTATCTGTCGGTCTATCTATCTATCTATCTGTCGGTCTATCTATCTATCTATCTGTCGGTCTATCTATCTATCTATCTGTCGGTCTATCTATCTATCTATCTGTCGGTCTATCTATCTATCTATCTGTCGGTCTATCTATCTGCCTGGCGGTCTATCTATCTGCCTGTCTGTCTAAGGGGCGAGGCCAGAAATGTTCAGACGGGTGGGCCTTCATAAAACAGGGTGGTCATATCGAGTATAAAAACGGCGTGGCAAATTATCTGAAATAAACACAGCACAGTTTCAAGTTCAAAGAGCAAATAATAAATAACCTACATGAATGTATGTATGTATATATGCTCAGAAACTTGTCACCATATTATTAACATTTTACCAAAATCAAGCTCAAATGGAGTTTTGAGGTTTTTGAACAGAAAATTTATGAGAATTAAAAGATGCATGCTGTGTCCGTCAGCCACATCTGAGGCAGTAAGTGCATTACACAGGTTATAAAGTTTACTGTAGCTATGCGGGCAGTTTTTTTTGTCTGACATTTGGCCAAAACCTCATGTTATTAAAGATAAAGTGCTACACACAGGTTATTTAGGAGAGTATTGGCTATGACTTGATGACAAATGCTACACTAAGGCCCAATCCCAATTCTATTTTATACCCCTTTGCCTTCCCCTACCCCTAAACCTACCCGTTCCCCTTGCCCCTTGAAACTGAGTGTCAAGGCATAGGGTTGAAAATATTCCCCTAAGAAATGGGACACCACTACTATACCATTACACGTCATCACACCCCGTTTCTAATAAAACGTGTCCTGTGACATTTAACCAGTATGAACAGCAATGTAGTGCGTAGGCTATATCTAACAGAAATCACGTTTAACAAATTAATCACTCCCAACAGAGTTTTGCGCTGTATTTTGGACGTAATAAAACGGTGCTCGTTTCCTAAGATGATACAGAATGATATACAGAACATGCAAGACTAGTGAAGCCGCTTTTCCATCGGGCCAAACTGTTCTCTTTGTTTATCAACCGTTTCATTCCGTGCTGATCCGAGCCGGCCGATACGGATATGGTTTCGTTCTCTACTGTGGTGCTGCGATAATGTTCATACGTTATCGCCTTGGTAACGGCAAGAGTTTACAGACGATATGTGATGTAAATATAAACTACATTATGAAGGATGACCAGATATATTTTAAAAACTATTATTAATGTGTTCAAATCACTCAAATAGTGCGTTTAGCAAGCTGCGGAGAAACTGGCAGCCAGGCGACACGCAAGTGATTGATCCCGAGTGGCAACATGCACAGATTCTAGCAGGACGGTAGTCGGTGGAGGGAAACTCCTCATACCCTTTCGTTCGAAGTGTAGTCCTGAAAAATTTTAGTTTGAAGGGCTATCTGGCCCTTACCCCTACCACTCCAGCCAAAAGAGAATCGAGACACCCCAACCCCTTCACATGAACGCACAAAACGAAGGGGTAGGGGAAAGGGAAGGGTTAAGGGGTAAAAATGGGATTGGGCCTAAGACGCTCTTCTCTGCTCCTCAAACACATAAAACATTAGCCTTTATATATAGTGTTTCTCCAGGAAAGAAAACTCTGTACTTATTCAAAGAAGCAGTTCTTTATTTACCCTAATATTGTAAACTAATCTCCAATCAGCGTGCGGCAGCGGCACTTCATTCACGACAGAGGCGTGTGGAGTTAAGAGGTTCGACTGACAGTTTGAAGAGCCAATCGAGTTACAGGGTTTAGTCAAAAGCTCTTTTTAATACTTTTCATTGGTTAAATACTTCAAAACCCACAGAGAGGCGTAAAGGGTGACCAATAGTAATGATTTATGAAAAAACACGAAATTGAGACGTTTCTGCAAGATTTTTAACTATAATTATACACTATAAATGATTGTACTTGCATTTGCATGTCCTTCTGCAATATTACTGAGAAGACATGGCTTCTGGTTAAACACTGGGATGATCCCACATTCCACAAATGCGCAAATCTTACATTACATCCTGGGCGGGACTAACAGAAACTGACGAATCAAACTTTTCATTTTGACAAGTGTGTGAAATGCACCTATAGGGAGAAGGGAAAAATACGAAACTGGAAAACGAAACCATGGAAAACAGCATTTAATCTGTCTACCTGTCTGTCTATCTGTACTCGATCTATATGCGTTGCTAGTAAAAAAATTATTGTATGGATTTATTTTGATTTCAGTTTATTTGTATTCTTCATTCAAATGATCAAGTTGGGAATTGCAACACTGCATTCGGTTTCCTTTCTCAATTCAAATCCAGGACCTGAACTGAATTGAAATTTAAAATGAATTCTCAATTCACTTCAGCATGATGCTCAACCCTCGAGTACAAGTCACTTACTGTAAACTGGTTAATATTACTGAGGGCAGCGGAAACCCAGAGGTTTCCTTCCATGCACTGCTGCCAAGAAACTCTTCAGCGCTATAAAAAGAGCCTGGGAGTTGCTGGTATGTAGGTGCAAGGAACAAACTTGCAGAAATTGTTGAATTGAATATGCGAATCACCCCCATCAGATCTTTCGTTTAGACCTTTGTACGGTTTCACGTGTGTCCAGATGTAGACCTACTGTAGCACGCCAAGCAGCAGAGGAATCCGTAAACTATGTGGCGTCTACTACGTTTCCTCTCCTCTCGTTCTCGCTCTTTCACGCCCCAGCCGTCGTCTGCTCTTTTCTGGAGTTTCTCTCCTAGGGAGTAAATCTGGCTCCTATTGTGAAAGCAGGCGGAACCCCCGCTCCTCTCCCCCCGTCCCCCCGTCCCTCCCTCCCTCCCGCTGCTGACTGTGAGCGGTGGCGAGGCCTTTGAAGCGGCCGGGTGGTGGAGGGGAGCAGTCATTGTGCTGCTCTTTGATAGTGCCGCCCTGGCTTGCAGCTCAGGCTTTGCAGGAGCAAGTCGTTCCCGGGCTCCCATCCCAGCACTTCTCAGATGTGGGCAGACCCCACTCAAGCCATGTCCCCTACCCTCACCTGATGTTTTTTTTTTATTGAGGTGAACATTCTTTCCTCTGCCTCTTTAGAGAGATCGCAGGAGAAAGGCCACTGCCACGGTTGGTTTGCAGTTATACAGACGTAATTGTGTAAGAGTTTCCCCCTTCTTTAATGTTACTGTCTCAGGGCCAAAGGAAGTGCTGACTGAACGAAGCGGTTTGCTTAAATCAGATTTTTCATCCAGGTGCTGTTTTTATTACTCAAGCCGGGTTTTTTTGAAACCGTCCTCCTCCTAGCAGATCATTGGTTATAGTGCCTGTTGAAATTTTATGGACTCCTTGAAGGACGCTGCCAAACCAGAAACGAAGCCAAGTGCTACAACACAAGGTCACTGGTCCAAAGTCAGTTTGGTGTGAAAGTGGACCTTTTCAGCTGACTAGGCTTAACACAACCCAGATTTGAGCTCTCCGTCCATACTCTCATTCCCTGCCAGTGTTTCGTCGTAAAGCTTTGAACCTTCTCCTGTTCCTCACGTACAGCTCAAGTGTCTGTAGAAACAGCTGCTTCACACCAGAATTGAGATTTTTTTGGTCCCCCACTAGAGCCCGGATGCTTAGTTTTTCTGGCTGCTGTTACTTCTAACACAGTTGAACTTTCTCTTTGACCCTTAAGCACATGCACACTACGGCTGCTTTGTAATACTCCACTTGACCTGTATTGGGCAGCACAATTTTGTGTCCTCTTTATATTGTCAAACTCAAGATGTACAAATCTATTGACCTCTCCGCACATCCTTTGTTGTCATTTTTCTCCCTTGACTTCCATTGTTTTTATAGGCAAACAATTTGTTATTTTTTTACTTTGAACAAGTTTGTCCTTGAAACAGGATATATTTACTTGAGATGCAACACTGCATAATAATTTTTTCCTTCAGAGAATTGTTTTTGCTTCTAAAAAAATTAATTTTGTATAAAAAAAAAAACAATGTTTTTTATATTTTATTTTATTTGATGTTATATATTTTGGTAAGTGTATTTGAAAAAAAAAATAGTTTACAGCGCAATGAGATAAAACATTCATATTATAATGCGTTCTCTGAAGAACTAAGGATTTTTTAATTTTTTACTGGAATTTAGTCAAATACTCTGACAATGTTTTTCCATTTTCCATTATCATTGACTATTTTTTCCATTTTCATTGACTATTTTTTTCCATTCTCCATTATCATTGACAATTTTTTTTTACATTTTCCATTATCATTGACAATTTTTTATTACATTTTCCATTATCATTGACAATTTTTTTTACATTTTCCATTATCATTGACAATTTTTTTACATTTTCCATTATTAAATTTTTTTTTACATTTTTCATTATCATTAAATTTTTTTTTACATTTTTCATTATCATTGACAATTTTTTTTTACATTGTCCATTATCATTGACAATTTTTTTTTTACATTTTCCATTATCATTGACAATTTTTTTTTACATTTTCCATTATCATTTAATTTTTTTTTACATTTTTCATTATCATTGACAATTTTTTTACATTTTCCTTTATCATTGACAATTTTTTTACATTTTCCTTTATCATTGACAATTTTTTTACATTTTCCATTATCATTGACAAATTTTTTACATTTTCCATTATCATTGACAAATTTTTTTTTTACATTTTCCATTATCATTGACCTTTTTTAGAAAGTAACTTTCCAACTGTCAGTGCTGCCTCCTAGTGAACCCACCAATTACTGCACATATGCGCGGTTAGAGAATTTGAACTGCGCACAGTGAACATTTAGCGGCAAACGTAAAACCGCAGCCCACTTTCTCCAGTTTTTTAGAACAATATTTTTCTTCTTGCTCTCTGACCACTTCAAGCCGCCTTCTCTGGTTTTTGGGGAAAGGGAAGGGTTAGACCGGGGGAAGGAGGTGTGTTAGTCCCAGCTGCAGGCTTTTTGATTTGCCCCAAGAGGTGAACGGGCCAATTGAGTGACACAGGGCCATGCCTGTTATCTTAACCTCCCACACTTCAAAGAACAGCCTCACTACCGCAGAGCGAGCCGAAGAGAAGGACGGAGAGAGGCTGGCCCTCGAATACAGAGGAGCGTTTCATTTCCTGCGAGCAGGGCCTCGACATTCCACAGTGCAAATGGGAAGTAGCTCTTGAATCCCTGCGTTTGTATCGGAGAGGACTGTAAAGCGTGGCCCGACGGCACCGTTCTAACCTCTCCAAACACCCCGACGCACCCCCTCCCCTTCCAACAGGAGGCTGGTGGGGAAAGGCAGGAAAGCATGCCAGCCTTTTTCATCGGCGGCCGGGAAGGAAAACCGCTCTCCAGGAAGGGGGTGCAGGGAAGCTTTGAGATCATAGGATGAAAAGGGTGGGCAGGGGAGGTAAATAAAAGCGTCCCCGCTCACTTTATTCTGTGACTGTCTTTCTCTATCCACGTTAGGCACCAGGGTCAGATCTTCCTGGAAAAGTAGTTGCCTTTCATCCACATGTGGTAAAGCCGTCCACATGGGTGTACGGGTGTATTTATGTGCGAAAGTGGTCCAGGGTGGAGTTGTGGAGCAAAACTGACATCTCGCCGAAAAAGGTTTGCGTTCGACCTCCGCTCCAGGGAGGAGCCCGCTACTAGTCTCGCATTTTATCCGTCTCTCTCTCGCTCTATCCATCAGAGGTTTGCCCCTGTATTCCTGCTTCTCACTTTGATCAGGAATTCCATTTGATGCACTTCTGAAATTGCCCCATACAGCTCGTCGACCAAAATAGTCGGTTACATTTAATATTTCACATCTCAAAAGGGATTCTGATTGGACAAACGGTTTGTGATGGAAAAACTTTGGGTTTTTGAGAATGCGATTCTTGATTAATGTTGGACGCGGGGATTATTTTTCCTTTCAAAATGGCATGCTAGTGTGCCAGTTTGTTATAAACTTGCTCTGTTTTTGCTTTAAATGTCCTAAAAATTACATCAAAGAGAATATCCATGCACGAAATGTACTTGAGACTGTTGAGTTATTATGAATTGTGACATTTTTATTATGATCTTGATTTAAAAATAAAATATGGTAATGTGCCTAATTTGTTGCAGGTCGAAAATGTGTATTTCTTTAAAGGGATAGTTCACCCTAGAAAAAAAAAATCAAAATCTGCCATTTATTCACCGTTTTTGTCCATACAATGAAAGTCATTGGGGTCCAAGACAGCACACATGGCCAACTTTCACTGTATGGACCTTAAAAAAAACCTCATTAAGATGATGTTGACAGAATTTTGAATTTCGGGTGAATTATTCCTTCAAGTATAATAATATCTAACTTTTTAAATATCTAACCATGTTTTCCTCTCCATTTGTGTTCAACAGGAGGAAAACGGACTTCTTTTTCCTCTTGCAAAGCCAAGACAGCAGCTACAGGCCCCCTTTTAGAGATGGAAGCCTGCTAGACTCCTCAACCTTTCACCCCTCCGTCACCTCTCGACCCCTGCGGAATATCCAGAGGGTCCCGGTCCTCGAATCTGCTCCTCGGCTGCAGGCGCGGCTGTAGAGACGTTGAACTGAGAACAGACAATCACCAACACAGGCCCTCACGCAGACCCGTGAATACGTTCCTTTTTTTTTGTTGTTTTCTGTCCTGAATTCATTACCGAAGCCGAAGGCGTTGCACTGATTATGTTCCTCGACCGTTTGTAAAGCGCACACATGGCCACACGTAAACAAACACACACGTTCCTACACCTGTTCCTAAGTTATTCTAAGTTATTTGGCACCTCTGTCTCTTCTGTGTGTTCACTACGTCACTCCCTCACGTCCTCCCGTGCCCCGTCAAATGTAGCATCGCGGGGGCCCGACACGCCTCACAACGTTCTATCGCAACATTTTAAGGATCACACGTTGCCCTGGAAACAATCTCCATAGGTTGCGTTTCGCATTTTGACACATTGGTGCAAAAAGGGTCGATGTTTTGATTTCTCCTCAACATCTGGGGTTCAAGTTTATTTTTAATGCTTTTTTTTTTGTATTATTCTTTATTTTAATTTCTCGGTGTATATTTTAAGTGATTTTTTTAATCATTATTTTATATATATATATATATAATGGTATACGAAAATAAGCTTGGAGACAGGAAAGCCATTTTTCTTGTTGAAGCGTCTTGCAGAAATAACATTTGAAAGTCTTCTTTTTGATAACTATTTGTAATGGATATTGACTTCTCAGTCTCTACTTGCGCAGATGTAAAATAATGCTCAATGTGTACTTTTTAAAAAGAGATGTCTGGATGTCAGTTTTCTTGGTATTTTTGCAGGCAACATTAGGACAAAGGTGAAAGAGTAGGTACCCAGAGGCCTATATTTTATTGATCTAAATTGACAAATGAAGCAGATATATATCTATATATATTTACCCCAGCACTTGGCAGTCTTTCTTTAATTGCAATGTACCTCTGTCTCTCTGGTAGGTAATAGAGTGGTCTTTTACCATGTTTATTCCATGCAAACATTTCCACATTTTATTCTTTTGAATTATTCTCTTAGCATTTTTTTACATTCATTGTCATATTTTGAATCGTTAACTTGGCGTAGCATTTTGCTTCCAAGTGGTCACATTCGAACTGTTTCAACATGTCTTTTTTTATGAAAATAAATAGGCATCTTTGACTGAAAACGATTGCAGTGTTTATTTTATTATACACACTGAAATTTTTCTCGGTTAAGCAGAGAGTGCATTTCTACATCCTACAAGAAGCATTAGGAATAATATCCGGTGGATCTCTGGGGAAACTTCAAAAGGCTTCTTAAAATCAACGAGAAATAAAATGCAGCTACTGTTCATTTGAATATTCATTCGGCCTTAAGTACATGATAATAAGGGATGATTTGCAATATAGCTCAAATAATTAAATGGCCATTCATTATACTCCTTACAAAAAATGGGGGTCTAAAATGTTTAAGCATGCTGAATGCAATGGCAGATTCACTATGACGGCATACAGAAGGAACTGTGTATGAATATAAAGCTTACCAAGTTGCCGTCATCGTTTATGGTACTACAGTGCCACCTTATGCATGAAACGCCGCCATCTGAGTTATGAACATTTGCTGTTTGTGGCAAGTTCCCAACCCAAACTTAAATATGAATACCAGCTACATTTATGATGTAACAGTTACCGGTTTACAAATAAGTAATATTTAAGCGTAGCTCCTAATAAAATGTTTTGTCATTTCAGCCTATTTGATTCACAATTATAGTTCACATTTTTATCAGTCTTGATGCTTTTCTGTGTTTGGCAAGTGTCTTTTTTGGTCTCATTAAGGATATATTTGCTACAACAGCTGAACTGACTATAAAGAACAATGTATAGGGCGCCATCTACTGGAGGAAGATGAAACATGACTGCCTCATTACACTACTCTTAGTAGTCATGTTAACCTGATACAGCATCTGTTAAATAATGTTGTCCTCTGTTTAAATTGTTAAAATAAGGTAAGTGCAATATGACATTAGAAATGACCCAAAGTGCACCCTTCAGACCCACCAGAAAATGTCCATTTAAAAATAATAATATAGGCATCTTAAAGCAAGAATGTAACTAAACTTTGGTTTAAACATTAGACATTAATTCACGTGTACAATAACTTTGTATTTGTGTATTATATTGTTAATATTTGTAATATTGGGTCTAATTATTGTTTGATAGCAAACTAATTTTGTGAAAATATGAATAGCCTATTAAATACAACCTGTTAACATAATGTAAAAAATAATGAGCTTTCAATCGATTTAAAACGTATTTTTTTCTGTAAATAATCGTACCTAACATTAAAATGTGTTTAATTTCACAACAAATCGATAAATTAATATAAAAACAACAAAGACGATAACTTAGGCATATTTTAAATATTTGAACCGAGAATAGGCATATTATTCGCAGAAATTAACACGTTATTTTTGTAAAATAAAATATGTATGTATAGGTTAAAAAGTTCTGTAAAATGAAAAATCCCACAAAAGTATGCAAATACAGTAATAATGTCGTATCAAAAGTGGTAAGACTTTTCAGTTTTTATGGACGTCGCCATCTTTGATATTAGTCACTGACTGTTGCTATGGTTGCTCGACTCTCGTTGTACGTCCACGTTCAACTTCATACAGACAGTATTCGAGACGCTACTGTAAGGTGTTGTGTGAACTGTACGTTTCGAGACTCACACCTGCCAGTAAATGCTGTTGTCAATCCCAAAAACTGACAGTGTGAACGTAGCCTAAGTTTGAAGTGTTTTGGCTGATCAAGCTGTCCTCGTAGTTCCCAACATAACTTACAGATGTGCACTTTACAGCCGCGCCGTGATGTCGGTGTGATGTCGTTTACTCACTCGAGCTGCTCATTTCCTGACCTGCCTGGTCTCCTATTCAGTGTAATTATGTCTGTCAGTCTGCCAGAACCTCAAACAAAGTGACCAGCGGCCTCAGAACAATCGCCACAACGTGGAAGACAGAGAAATGAGACAAAAATGGCTGTTTGAAATGGAAAATCCTGTAAGTTAGTAGGAAACTCTCCACGGTTCCCATGAAGTATTCAGACGGCGGAATTCCCAGGAAGGCCTCATCGTCCGGAAAAAAGGTGAGTTGAAAAGCTAGGAAATAATTGATTTGCCTCTGCAACTATTCAGTTTTAATCTATGCAATTAGATAAAAAAAAAGACATTTTAATGACCTGCTTAAGTGTTTGTAGTCATTGTATGAAGAGGTTTATCGTAATATTAATTATTTGGGAATGTAAAATTAGAAGTTATTTAAAAAAAAAAATAACGTTTTGAATATATTTCAATGATTCCATTTGAAAACTTCTGAATAATATCGATGATAAATACTCACAACTTACACAACCCTTGCTGCAGGTAATGTTTTTAGTCCAAGGAAGTTTCAAACAACTGGAATTAACGTTACATGTCTAAATATAAATAAATGCACATTGTATTGCAGTTTAGAACTGAAAATATATTCATGAGTTCTTCAGAGGGCACCTGAGGAAACTGAGTTCACTGTGAAGTGCCTTTATGTAACATAATAAACTCAGATTCCTTGTTTAGTAAAAAAAAAAAAAAAAAAAAGCAAACCAGCTTTCAGAAGCACCACAAGTTAATATAGCATGTGAATAAATATTATTCATACATTTTATTTTAATTATCCATAGCTAGATTTTTTAATGCGCTTTATCTGATTGTAAATCGTGCATATTGTGGCTAAAAAAAAACGTATTTCGACATTAAAAATGAGTAATTAATGACAGAATTTTCATTTTTAGGTGCACTAACCCTTTAAGATCGATCATTTAAGTTGAGAGTGAACTCAGCCTGAATTAATGATGAAACATCGACCTCTAGTGGCTGAAAGTTGTATTATGAAGAGGTTTGCTTTGCAACATCATTACTCCAATGTGCAATAATGATTGACAATAATAAACAAAAGAAGAAAACACTATAAAGGCTGGTCTTCCTGCTAATATCAATTGATGCGTATGTGACAATGAATGCAGTAATTACAAAACACATTTTACAACCTTTTAATGCGACACATTCAAAGTTCATAAACGCAAGTCTTTTAAAATAATCATAGCAAGGCACTAGTGTAGTGGAAGACATTGCTGTCTTATAAACATTTAAATGTCCCGATTGATTTGCGAGTGGTTCGGAATTTCATACAGGACTTCCCTGGGAAAACTGGTGCGTTTAATTCCTGACTTTATACATTGACATGGATGCAATTCCTAAGCAGGCTCAGTCCAGTGCATTTCGTTGCCAGGACATATCCATTTATAAGATGAAAGGCAGGTAATCTTCACTTGTTACTTGTGTTTGTAGAATCCCTCGCCAGTTTTCTTGCCAAACTTGCCCTCTGACACCAGTTTGTTGAGCAGGGGACTGGTGTCAAACAGGGGGTTATCAGGGTCCATCGCATGCCAACCTACACAAACCCAGATTTAGAAATCAACACAATACTATTACATTAAACTTGGTACGGTCCATTCAAAATGCTCACCGTCAATAATAAACTTTGCAGTGTCCAATCCAACATAGTCCAGAAGCTCAAACGGACCCATAGGATAACCGGCCCCAAGCTTCATCGCCACATCTATGTCTTCCTTGGAACCGTGACCTGGAAAAAATATACAGCATTATGAAACAACAGAATCTGCACCAAAATAAGGTCTGGTATGGGTTCATCAGCATTGACTGCTTTACACACGTACCTCTCTCATGTAGTCGAATGGCCTCCATCATGTAAGGAACCAGCAGGCGATTCACTATAAAACCTGGAGTGTCCTGAGAGGAGACAGCAAGTGGGACTTTTTCAAATCTTCATCTAACCACAACAGAAAACTGAGGCTGCAATTCGCACAAGTTTGCCAAAATTGGACAACAGAAGACTGGGAAATTGTTGCCTGGTCTGATGAGTCTCGACATTCAGATGGTCAGGTCAGCATTTGGCGTAAACAACATGAAAGCATGGATCCATCCTGCCTTGTATCAGCGGTTCAGGCTGCTGGTGGTGGTGTAATGGTGTGGAGGACATTTTCTTGGCACACTTTGGACCCCTTAGTACCAATTGTGCATCTTTAAATGCCACAGCTTTCCTGAGTATTGTTTCTGACCATCTCCATTCCTTTATGACCACAGTGTACTCATCTTCTGATGGCTACTTCCAGCAGGATAACACGCCATGTCACAAAGATCAAATCATCTCAAACATGACAGTTCTCTAAACTCAAACGGCCTCTAGTCTCACCAGATCTCAATCCAACAGAGCAGCTTTATGATGTGGTGGAGAGATTCACATCATGGAAGTGCAGCTGACAAATCTGCGGCAACTGCGTGATGCAAACATTACAACATGGACCAAAATCGCTGAGGAATGTTTCCAGCACATTGTTGAATCTGTGCCATGAAGAATTAAGGCAGTTTTGACGGCTAAAGTGGGTCCAAACCGGTACTAACAAGATGTACAAAAGGTGTCTAAAGTGGCTGGTGAGTGTATAAACAGTCATGTGTAAAAGAAAGTACACCCTTTTGAATTGAGCCCCGTTTCCACCCGAAATTACCCAGAACAATTTGTACCAGGAACTTTTTTTTCCCCAGACCTGCTACTGTCTGGGTTTCCACTGCAGTCTAAAGTACCGTGAGGATTAGGCAAATTAGTCCAGAGACGTGGGACTGCGCGCGACTGCTCCTCCCAGTCACCAACGGACAGTAATCATTTTTACACGACACTGTCTGCAACAATAACAATAAGTATGGAGGAGATGCAAGCAGCTCTGCTTTTGCTGGTTATGTATTGGTTTACTAAAGAGGTCATTAACAAAACGGCGGAAAAGAGACGAGCACTGATACTAAAGCGTATTCTGAAAGCTCGTAAAGCTAGATTTAAAATAAGACAACGTATGTTATTATCAGCTATTACGGACATATTTCGGACCATGCGATGACTGAGACGAACGCGCACTATCAGACAGAAAGAGCAAGACTGATATTTACTGAACGCAGAACGAACCTCGCAAAAGACTTTTAAAAATGCTGGTTGAAATAAAATGCTGCGCGAGCTCAACCAATCAGCATGTTCAGCGCCCAAGTCCCACCCCCGAAAGTTCCTGAACTTTGAAAAAGTACTACCCCGGGAGCAGGGCCGTTTGGAGGGGGAAATATGTACCCAGAACTTCATTTAAATCCTGGAGAAGCCAAGGGTGTACTTAGTTTGTCATACATGACTTCTCCATTTTGCCTATTTTTTGTTAAATAAATAATGACAGTGTAACAGGGGTCTCCAAACTCAGTCCTGGAGGGCCACTGTCCTGCAGATTATAGCTCCAACCGCAATTAAACACACCTGAACAAGCTAATTAGTGTCTAACTAGGGCCTTGTAAGACACTGATTAGCTTGTTCAGGTGTGTTTAATTGCGGTTGGAGCTATAATCTGCAGGACAGTGGCCCTCCAGGACTGAGTTTGGAGACCCCTGGTGTAATATGTCATGTGCTGCTGTTGTTCATCTAAGGTTGTTTTTTACCTAGCCTGGATGCCAGCTGAATTTAGCCCCGCCCACAACATTTGAGGTCGGGAAGTTCGGTCTGGACTTGATCCGTTGTGGAGCAACTATGCTCGAACCAGAGCTGTTCGGACCAATCAAATTGTCAGGGCGGGGTTTATACGATGATGGACAGATGATCAACAGTAACGTCACCAAAGAGCGCTCGGGTTGAATTTGTTCTAATCCTAAACGGAGAACTTATTCGTATATGCGTTCACATTTACTATTTCTCTCAAAAATGATGATCGTGTTGGTAAGTGCTACATGTATCCTTACATTCTTTTACAACACCAGCAAAGATGGTTTACACTCATCTGCTTCTTCTACTTCTTCCAGTGTGCGTGCAGTTGATTTCTGTTGTCAAATATGCGTTGCTCCGTTGCTCTGATTGGTTGTAGGTCTATCCAATTGAGTGCAGAGACATTTTCTTTCCTGTTTCAGTTGAAACACGCCTCATAACCACAGCCCAATGGAGCAGCATCAGACTCATATTCTGACTAGACTCTGAGTAGGACGACGTCAGGCTAACATTTACCAAATTAAGAAATTTTTTATTATTATTATGTCCCGAAACATATAATTCAAAAGAGTGCACTTATTTTTTCACATGACTACATATAGAAGATTACAGAACTTACTTTGCATGAGACAGGATGCTTCCCCAAAGCTTTGCTGAACTCGAGGAGAGCGTCAAAGGTCTGTTGGCTTGTTGCTGGAGCTTTAACCACCTGAGAGAAGACAGTTAGTCAAGTCAAGATAATGAACCTTCTCATGTTTTATATATTTCATTCAATGCAAGCAACATTTTTATTCATGTGGGTGGTTGTGCAATACGGTTGTGTAATTTTAATCCGAACCTCCACCAGCTTCATCATTGGGACGGGGTTGAAAAAATGCAGACCGCCAAAGCGATCTAGTCTGGCCGTGGAGCTGGCGATGTCTGCGATCGGCAGGGACGACGTGTTGCTGGCAAAGATGGTGTGTCTGAGGAGAGCACAAACATCTGACTGATATAACACTGACCCAAGCGCTCTTCAGCATTCATGCTAAACCGTACACAACAAGGAAGACCCTTACTCTTAGTGCATAGTACATGTATGTAAATTAGGATGCTGCAATTCACACCAAAATTAAACACTGAACATAAACTCTTATTTTCTCAGCTCTTCAGAATACTAGATTATATATTGGTTTTATTAGTAATAATAAATAAATCTACCTCAGTTTTGATCAATTGTTGAATCAAAAGTGTTTGTCAAATTTTGACAATAAAGGAGAGTTTAAAACCACAATTAACTGTCTGTTTTCTACATCTTTCACTCAGGAGCAAAAATATGCCTTTAAACTTTAAAGAAATAAAATTTGACATTTATCGTGCTAATTATCAATATCGACTGATATTAATTTTTTTGGGCCATAACGCCCAGCCCTACTTGCACCTGTTTATTCTGATAAACATTTTTTTTTTACTTTTATTAAATTAATACATACATTTATGGAAGCTTGTTTCCACCACAGAATAACATTTTTTAAAAGATAGTTCTGACTTTTTTTTTCTCAGAATTGCGAGATATAAAGTCCCAATTGCGAATTCTGACTTTATATCACACAACTGTGAGTTTATATCTTGCAATTCTGACTTTATATCTCTGAATTGTGAGATAAAAAAAAAAAAATCACAGTTACTTTTGTTATTTTATATTTTGTGGTGGAAACAAGCTTCCATATACAGTCATTACAATTTGTTCATTTTAAAACTACCGAAAGAAAAATATTTTTAAAAATATTCTGAAAGCTTCTTATAGTGCTCAAAGCACATCCCATAATAATTTAATACAACTTTACGGTAGCACAAATATGATATTTTATTATATGCTATGATTATCATATTTTTCAATTTGATGGTTTCATTATATACATGGTGAATTTAAATTGACCATTTGAATCTAACAATGCCATGTCAACAAATGGAAAAGCCAACTGTTTATTCTTTTTATCATTTTCTTTTACCCCAAATACCATACTTTTCATATTCTTCAGATATTGCAAAACTGTTGATTTAATTACCTTGAACAAAAACCATTAACAAGACTTTTGTCTCAAAAACTACACTCATTTGCTACCTAAATTCATAACATTTAAATGAATCAACTAAGCGCAGAAACTATTTTATTTAATTGTGTTGCTGCATGGGATTGACATCAATGATCAGCCAAATGTCCATGTGCACAGTGAAAATGCTGCAGTTTTTGTGCCATCTAGTGGTTTCGAGGAAAATGAAACCCAATGTGTTGGACCTGTAGCCCTGTTGCATCCTATATTGTTTCCTATTCATATTTTAACTGAGAAGTTGAACATGTATGTATTTTTTCTTACTCTGGGGCCACTTTGTCCAGAGCTTCAAACAGATCTTGTTTGACTTTGAGGTTTTCCACAATAGCCTCCACCACGAGATCAGTGCCCTGAACTACTGACGCAGCATCTGCGCTCGTAGAGACATTCTTCAGGACTTTCTGAACGAAAGCTTCTCCATCCTAGAGAATGTGAGCCACAGTTATCTTTTCATGACTTCATGAACAATAGAGCCATTAAACCCCACATGAAATTAACAGCTTTGGGATTTAAGTTTATGTCGGTGCTGTCAAACTAACCTCAGGTTTTTGTGCAAACTTCTTCTTCGCCACTCTCTTCAGACTAGCCTCAATGCCCTTTGCAGATTTCTTCAGTATGTCCTCCGATGTGTCCACCAACACCACTGAATGTCCTGTGGATGCAGCAACCTGAAACATTGAAGGGATAGTTCAACCAAAAATGAACATTGTTATTAATTCCTCACCCTCATGTCGTTCCGAACCCGTAAGACTTTCGTTCATCTTCAGAACCCAAATGAAGATCTTTTTAATGAAATCGGAGCGCCCATTGACATTGATAGCTTGTTACCGCCATGGAATATATATATTTTTTAAAAGTAATTGCGACTTTAATGTCACAATTCAGATCCCCCCCCCACCACCCCCACCCCCGCTTCCGCTTTCAACATAGCCCAAATCTGAGAAAAACAGTCAGCTCACAATTCTGACTTTTTTTCCGCGCGACTTTATAATTCACAACTATGAATTTGTATCTCACAATTCTGAGAAAAAAGCCAAAATTGTAAGTTTATATCACGCAGTTTGGACTTAATATCTTTAAATTGCGAGTTTATATCACAATTCTGAGGAAAAAGTCAGAATTACGAGATCTAAACTTGTAATTGCACAAAAAATCCAGAATTGAGAGATAAAGATTTTTTTATTCCATGGCAGAAACATGCTTTTCAAGTTTTTGGTGGAACATACAGTAAAAGAAGACTGAAAAATCGCATACTTCCCTACTATATAGTAGGCAAAAAACAGTATGTGGCAAAAGAAGTATGTCCGAATTCACAGTACTTTAAAAGAGTAGGCAAAAAGTACCCGGATAAACTACTTCTGTCGAGATTCTGAAGTGTGCAAATTATGGATACTTTACTATCCCATGAGGCCACGGGAGAGGATTTGTGAATGGCAGTGAAGTGGCAACTGACTGGTAGGTCACATGAAAATGAACATGGTGAATGTAGTCAATTCAGATTACATTCAAATTACACACACTCATACTATATAGAACACACTTTTTAACAGTCGTGAAGTAATTACTAATTCAAAATAATACCGACTCAAGAGAGAATGCGATTCTGGGCGTAACCTTGACATTGTTTTTGCCCACACAGTGGAAGGCATTGGTTACGGAAATTATTTGGTTATCATTAACATTCTTCAAAATATCTTTTTTTGTGTTCAGCAGAAGAAACAAAGTCATACAGGTTAGAACGACCTGACGGTGAGTAAATTATAACAGAATTTTCATTTTTGGGTGAACTATCCCTTTATTATTTCAAGCAATTTCAATGTGCTATATAAACAAAATCGATAGGAATGCAATGAGCATTAACCTAAATAATATATGCTGGATAAGTGGGTGAAAGGTCACTGTGAAAGTTAAAGACGGTCGCAACATGGTGGGAGAAGTTTGCCACAAATTGGCCACGATTTATTGACACATTGTGATCACCGCGACCAATGCAACTACATTCAGCTTGAAAGAATAACATTCTTTAATAACTGTGTGATTGATAGCACTTAGCTTTTAGCCTGGATGGTAAACCACTAGCTCTTGGCAAATGAATGCAGTCGTATTTATCCGTCGTTACCTGTGCAATGCCAGCACCCATTAGTCCGCCTCCGATAACGGTGACATGTTTAATTGCAGCATGAACTGCAGCAGAAGATGAGAGGGTCCTGATGTACTGGCGCGTGATGAATGCCATGGCGGCTTTCGCGAATGCGCGTGCACAAGCCTCTCAGCGCGTGCTCGAGAACTGAACCAAGGTTGAACTGATCACGTGGTTTCCTCCCCATGAGATAGCTTTTCACACATATAGTATCATGTAATATGACCATAATGTACAACTCATTGACAATGTGTTTATTGTTCTTGTAAGTTTTATCAAAAAATAGTGTAGTTGTTTACCAAAGAGGCATTCAAAAATCAAGGCAAATATTGCTTTTCAGCAGCATACTTTATTGTGCGTCATTTCCAATCAATCAGTATTTTTTGTCAAATTATATAAAGTGTGAAAATACTGTTTATATAGGACATAAAATTCTAGCTATGATAGTAGCTTTAGCTGGCCATTTTATTCCAAAAATATTTAAATTATAATTTCCATCATTTTTAAGATGTAGTGGAAATGACTCTATCCTGGAAATGCTCATGACTGGGAAAAACAAAGCAAAAAAAACAACACTATTCTGTACGTCCATTGTTAATGGACAAATTAAATAAATTAGTGAGTGTTGTTTTAAAACCCCTTAACTGTCACGCTCTTTTTTATCGCCTTTTTTTCGTATCATATATTTGAGTAATTATCATAAATTAGGTATCATTTGAAAGCTTACGAACTCAAAACTCATCCTGTGGAAACCGTTTTGAAATCAGACGTTGCGTTGCCATGGAAACGGTACTCTAAATTCTTCTAGCGGGCTCCTCCCCTAGTGGGCGGCGTCATGTTTCATATTACAAAATGTTTTTTAACTACTTTATAATCAAAATCTTTTCTAATCTTGACAAAACACATATCGTCGGAAAGGTCTGAGTCTCAAGGTATCCATATACGTGACTGTTTTGTGATGGAAGTGATATTTGGACAGAAATTTACAGGAAAATGTATCGAAAAACAATCAATGGAATGTGAATGACACCCGGTGGCTATTTTTGGTAAAGCGCCTAGACAAAATCTCATGGGGACTTCAATTTTTGTGATATCAACTTCAAATTTGGAACACAACTTGGTTAGGCATATGGCTTTATAGTAATTTTAGAGTAAAACATTTTTTGTAAAATATATATTTTATATAAAATAAAAATATTTATTACAGTATTTTTCATTTACAGTACATTTAAACTTCCATAACTTTTTCATACTTTCATATTTTGAAATGCTTTCACTTCAGCAATAATCTGCTGAGTGTCTTCTTTAACAAGACCAAACTTAGTTCTATATTCCAAAGCATTCTTGAATTACAGCCCTTTAAGTTTGGTTCATGACTATTCTCAAAAAGGGGGGAGACAGTTAAGGGGTTAAGAGTTTTTTTCTTTTCAGGCCTTTTTGAACACCCATTAATGTTTTTACTATAACACTGAACCATGAAATAGATAATAAATTATAAATAGATAATTACTTAAAATAATTCTTCAAAATAATAATAACAACAGTCTTGTAGTACAATATAGTACCCAGAAATAATTTTTCAAGAATTAGAAAATGCAGTTTTTTAAAATTAAATTATGAAATGAATATTTTAAATCAACTGAAATATGCGGATATAATACTTAGGTATTTGTTCCTATTTCTTGAAATTGTTCAGGAAAATTGTACAAAAATAATTTCAAACTTTTTGCTTCATCATGCACCTTTAAAGCCCTTATTTTGTAACCTGGTCAACCTGTGCAATTTGCTTCCCATAATGATGCCTGATTGCTTCAGGAATGACTTGTCAGCGGGCTTTCACACAGACAGTAAATGGGCATGGAGCCAGAGTCAGGCCAAAGCGTCCATGCATGGATGGAGCAGATTTCCCCTCAGGAAGCCTGAATGTGAAGGCCTGCATTAGGCTGGTGAACATCAGAAACAGCTCCATCTTAGCCAGCTGCTCTCCCATGCACACCCTGCGACCTGTGGCATACAGAAAAGACTTATTTAAACATGGTTATTATAAGAGTAGTTTTTTAACTTAGGGTACGTTTACATGACAATAGCCGCGTTTCCACTGCCGGGCCAGTGCGAGCCACGGCTTTCATCGGGCCAATGCCGTTTGTTGGCATTTTTGTGGTTTACTTAAAGATTTAAAACCCAAGCATCTACGTTTTACCACAGTTTTACAATAATAAGTGATACATTTATCATAATAAATTACGTATAAATAATACAGCGAAGTAGATGGGCTGCGTATGAAATCGCATACTTCCCTACTATATAGAAGATGAAAAACAGTATGTGACAAGAAGTATGTCTGAACTCCATTACTCGAGTGAAAGTAAAAGTACTACTGGTCAAATATTACTCCGTTACAAGTGAAAGTTGTAAAAAACGATTTTTACTTAAAGCTACACTGTGTAACTTTTTTAGTTTATTCTTAACTAAAAACACTTAGTTCTTTCAAAAATATATGTGCTCATTAATGTATATTTACTTCTTTCAAGTAATAAAGTATTCTCGTAAGTTTATAATATGCCATTGAAAATACATACGGGTAAGGGGTTCGAATGCGGGTCGCCATGTTGCCCCTCCATCTTGAAAGTACATTAGCCAAAGAGGGACATACCCGTAAATTCAAGCTTCGCCTTACGCGTTTTAACACTCGATGGCACCGTGTCGAATGTGGACGAGGTCAAACTGGAAGCCATATTAATCTTGGACTAAATCGGCCACCGTAGGAGTTAAAACGAAATCGGAATTGAGAAGAAGAGAAACTAATATTCACTGGATGGTCATATACCTTTTCACCACTAGATGGGGGGAAATATCACACAGTGTAGCTTAAAGTAAAAGTACAGAAGTACTTGTTTATAAAAGTACTTAAGTATTAGAAGTCAATTTCCTTTTTTATGTCAATGCATTATTTTATTATTGTTGCATTGTTGTATGAATGCACGCTATAGCCACCATGGTGGTTTAAGCCAGTCAGTGATGCTCCATCCGACATGCTAGCATACGACCACCTTGAACTAATTTAAATACTTACAAAGCCTTTTACAAAGCTGCTGTCACTTTAAGGCAGAATGCACAAATCCTATACACTGATACACATCCGATATTCCCCCAACTGTTTACGTTCACTTAAGACATAATCAACTTTGTTTAGGTGAACACTTTCCAAAATGAAAATGTTGACATTTTGTGTGTATTGGTCTGTTTAAGTGCGAAAACCCCCGCAAAAGAAAGCTCTATTCAGTACTCGTGCTCTGGCATCTCAGAGGCACAAAAACCAGACTGAACTGAGCGCTTTTTGATCATGCTTTTTCAGATTCATCCATATGTCTATGCCTCTCTTTCTCCCAGACATTTACATTTTTGAACATTTTTGGAGACATTCATCAAGTGTATGTCAACGAAACTAATCTTTAATCTTTTCAGAAAACTGAAACTTACTTTCTAATATGGCCATGGGTGCACACACTAGCCAAGGAACCGTCTTCCTCCATTTTGCTATAAACTGATCAGTGTTCAAAAAAGTTGGGAAACTTCATATGACCCTACAAAAGTGATTACTTATAGGCTGTCGAGAAAAAGAAAAAAGAAAAAAAATCATCCACTGACTTGCAAAGCTGCTACAGAAACGCCTTTCGACTTCGAGGACCTTGATAGAAATGTAGTGGAGTAAAAAGTACGATATTTGTCTTTCAAATGTAGTGAAGTTAAAGTAAAAGTTTCCCTAAAAAATAATACTCCAGTAAAGTACAGATACTGAAAAAGTGTACTTACGTACAGTACTCAGGTAAATGTACTTAGTTACTGTCCACCTCTGGCTACAGCCAACCAGAGCAAAGAAGAAGGTGAAGTGGAGCTAGTTGATAGATTAAACTTTCGCCGTATCCGGTCGGCAAAACTCCAAACACATCTTCCTTTCTTAAGAATGACTTCAGGGCCGTTCTTTGTTCTTTCCTCAAAGAAAAGCTTAACTCCAAGTCTTCCAGAGTCGCGGCCAAAGCCGATTCGAAAGACTGCTGTTCGCCAGCTTCTTTGTTGACAAGTAGCACGCGCAACCGCCACAACTCTGCCGTCATTATGTTAAGCCCGCCCACCAACTCTATACACAATGTGATTGGCCTGACCAGAGTTTGGTTTTTCCAGCTCGCAAGCCAACGGAGAGTTGCTAGACTACCCTGGCTGCAAATTAGATTTAATGCCGCTAGGGTGCGTCTAGATTTCTAGGCTATACACTCATACTATATAGAACACACTTTTTAGCGGTCGTGAAGTAATTACTTATTCAAAATAAGTACAGACTCAACAGAGTATTCGTTTCAGATGCAGCCATATTGTTCAAGAGCAGCCAATGAAAACCACAGACTGCCATTTTGCAAATATATTGCAAACCTACGTAGGTTCATACAGGAAGTTAGCCTGGAATTACTGACGACTCGATTCAGGTAGTTCAGAATCGGTTTATTCTTTTGGGAGACAATAGCCGCTTTTCCACGGTTAGGCCGAACGGATCTTACAATGGTAAGGAAAGGTTCCAGTTGTTGATGGTATGGCACCATTACAAACCGTTCTCTGCCCGGTTGGCTAACTGTGCTGGTAGAATCCGTGAAGTGACGTCGCAACTCAGGATTGGTCACTTGTCTGTTGCCTGGCTACCAGTTTCTCTATAGATGGCGATCTATTTGAACGACGTAAACACAAATTAATAATAAAATTAAAAGAAATATCTGATCATCCTCCAAAATGTGGTCATTATTTACATATCATTTCATTAGTAAACCGTTGTGTTACCAAGGCAACAAGGCAATGCTTTTGTATTACATTCCAAAGAGCGGCCGTTATCAGCCACAAACCAGAACCGTACCAGCTGACCCGAATCGGCACGGGATAGAACGGTTACGCAATGAGAAGCGTTCGGCCCGACAGTGGAAAACAGCTAATAACTCTTTGATCTTTGAAAGTGTACAGACCTTCTACATTCACAAACAGCTCTATTACACACTGCATGAAAGGTCATACCAGAAAAAAAACATAATAGGGGCACTGTAAACACTAAATATTGCTGGTTTCTAGGACACATTTTAAAACATACCTATTCCAAATGGAATAAAACAGTCTTTCCTGAGAAGCTTGCCCTGTTCATCCAGAAATCGGGCTGGATTGAAGTCATCAGGATTTTCCCACACAGTAGGATCCCTATGTACTGACCAGAGGTTTGGGATGATTACTGTTCCTTTAGGAATAGTGTACCCTCGGAACTCTGGGAAGAGACAAATTTAGCTGAACAATTTATTAAATTAAAAAAAATAATAATTTCCAGAGTGTCCTCTGAAAGTATTTGTACAGTGATAATTTTTGTACTACCCTTGGATTTGACATAATAACAAAAAACATTTGATTTTAAAGATTAAAGTCTGACTATTATCAACCTCGTGGATTATGGCGGAGGAGTTTGAGTTGACCTGGTTTAGTTTTATTCATTAATAATTTACTTTAGACAAACATATCAAAAAACAACACAAAAGCAAAAGTCAAAATACTTTCAGGAGACTGTATATAAAATATTGAAAATTCATAAGTGAATCATAAACATACCCAGGTCACATTTCACCCCAAATCAGATGAAAAATGAAATACATATATACGTATATATAATAGTATAAATAAAATGTATGTCAATGTATTTAATTTTTTTGTGAACACACAGACATATGTGACAGATATATATATATATATATATATATATATATATATATATATATATATATATATATATATATATATATATATATATATATATATATATATATATATATATATATATATATATATATATATATATATATATATATATATATATATATATATATATTCACATACATACAGGTGCTGGTCATATAATTAGAATATCATCAAAAAGTTGATTTATTTAACTAATTCCATTCAAAAAGTGAAACTTGTATATTCTATTCATTCCTTACATACAGGCTGATATATTTCAAATGTTTATTTCTTTTAATTTTGATGATTAAAACAAACAACTAAGGAAAATCCCAAATTCAGTATCTCAGAAAATTAGAATATTACTTAAGATAAATGCAAAGAAAGGATTTTTTGAAATCTTTGCCAACTGAAAAGTATGAACATGAAAAGTATGAGCATGTACAGCACTCAATACTTAGTTGGGGCTCCTTTTGCCTGAATTACTGCAGCAATGCGGCGTGGCATGAGGAGATCCGTCTGTGGCACTGCTCAGGTGTTATGAGAGCCCAGGTTGCTCTGATAGTGGCCTTCAGCTCTTCTGCATTGTTGGGTCTGGCATATCGCATCTTCCTCTTCACAATACCCATAGATTTTCTATGGGGTTAAGGTCAGCCGAGTTTGCTGGCCAATTAAGAACAGGGATACCATGGTCCTTAAACCAGGTACTGGTTGCTTTGGCACTGTGTGCAGGTGCCAAGTCCTGTTGGAAAATGAAATCTGCATCTCCATAAAGTTGGTCAGCAGCAGGAAGCATGAAGTGCTCTAAAACTTCCTGGTATACGGCTGCGTTGACCTTGGACCTCAGAATACACAGTGGACCAACACCAGCAGATGACATGGCACCCCAAACCATCACTGACTGTGGAAACTTTACACCGGACCTCAAGCAACGTGGATTGTGTGCCTCTCCTCTCTTCCTCCAGACTCTGGGACCCTGATTTCCAAAGGAAATGCAAAATTGACTTTCATCAGAGAACATAACTTTGGACCACTCAGCAGCAGTCCAGTCCTTTTTGTCTTTAGCCCAGGAGAGACGCTTCTGAAGCTGTCTGTTGTACAAGAGTGGCTTGACACAAGGTGTGCGACAGCTGAAACCCATGTCTTGCATACGTCTGTGCCTAGTGGTTCTTGAAGCACTGACTCAAGCTGCAGTCCACTCTGTGAATCTGCCGCTCTTTTTTGAATGGGTTTTGTTTCACAGTCCTCTCCAGGGTGCGGTTATCCCTATTGCTTGTACACTTTTTTCTACCACATCTTTTCCTTCCCTTCGCCTCTCTATTAATGTGCTTGGACACAGAGCTCTGTGAACAGCCAGCCTCTTTTGCAATGACCTTTTGTGTCTTGCCCTCCTTGTGCAAGGTGTCAATGGTCGTCTTTTGGACAACTGTCAAGTCAGCAGTCTTCCCCATGATTGTGTAGCCTACAGAACTAGACAGAGAGACCATTTAAAGGCCTTTGCAGGTGTTTTGAGTTAATAAGCTGATTAGAGTGTGGCACCAGATGTCTTCAATATTGAACACATCACAATATTCAAATTTTCTGAGATACTGAATTTGGGATTTTCCTTAGTTGTCAGTTATAATCATCAAAATTAAAAGAAATAAACATTTGAAATATATCAGTCTGTGTGTAATGAATGAATATAATATACAAGTTTCACTTTTTGAATGGAATTAGTGAAATAAATCAACTTTTTGATGATATTCTAATGATATGACCAGCACCTGTATAGGGGTGTGTGTGTGTGTATTATAACATATACTGTACATATATATACACAACACATATACATTTTACTTTTGAGTTTCTTTTTGTAAATGAAAAAATAAAATATATGAATAATAATAGCAATATCAAGTACAATTTAGTAATTTATAACTAACTATTGTTTTTGCAATACAGTAATGATATTTATTATTATCATCATTATTATTTTGCATTACAGCAATAGGCAAACATTCATGGCGTTGTGTATAATTTTTCTGGCCCTAAAAATAACCTTAATTTTCTTTACGCAGAATATCATTTCTTATGTCTTTCTTTTGGTTTCGGGATGTGATATAATCAAGGCACTCATATTTCCCTCACTCCTGTATTTTCCTCACCTGTGGTCTCGGAGGCCATGTGGGGTATCGACAGAGGAACCACAACAGTCATCCTCTGCACCTCCATGATGGTGGCTTCAGTGTACGGCAAACTGCCCTTATCGGTCAGAGACGGCACTCTCTCTGATCCCACCACAGCCTCAATCTCCTCCTGAACTTTCTCTGAGGGGTCATTAAACAGAGATGGTGGATATAACCAGTACCGCTATGCTCAAGCGAACCTTTAGATCATGCAGAGCGGGTCACACACCTTGCACATCAGGATACAAGGACATATAGAGAATACTCCACAGAACGCTATTTGTGGTAGTATCAGTGCCCGCGATGAAGAGGTCCCCGATGATGTAGAAGAGATCGTCTTCTGAGAACAAGCTCTCTTCGGAACTGTTTTCCTTTTGCTTTGCCAGCATCTCCACCAGATACATATCTATGAAATCCCTGGGGTTCTCCGGATCCAGCGTGGCCCTGTGCCTCGCTATGATTCTCTTCAGGAAGGCGGTGATATCGACCTCCGCGCGCCGCAGCTCCTTGAAGACGCCCCAGGGCAGGTAGTACAGCCAGGGAAAGACGTTGACCAGCAGAATGGAGGTGTTGACGCTGATCTCCAGCCCGTGAGACATGAGGTCCAGCATGGTGCGGAACTCCTGGTCCTGGTGATGGAAACGCTGACCCAGAGTCAGGGAGGAGATGACGTTGGAGACTGCATTGCTGATGAGAGGCGTCAGGTCGATTCCAGAGGGCCCCGCCTCCTCCATGAGGCCCTGCAGCTCAGTTTTAATCATGGTCAGGCCTTCGCGGATGCACGGCTCCAGACTCAGCTTGCCGAAGCCAAAGCTGCGCAGGGAGCTGTGACAGAACTTGCGGTTTGTCCGCCACAGCGGACCGTAGGGTGCAAACACGATCCCTGTGAACAGCATTCACCTCAGACATACAACGCTTTGCTTTTTCATATTCTGCTTTTGTTTCGTTTTTTAGGAACTTTAAAAAATAATTTTGTAAAAAAAAAAAAACACCCAATAGGGTGATCAATATTTGGCATTATATAAAGTACACGGAGTTGGATTTTTGAAACCAGACATTATATGTTCTTTTTTCTGTTCAGTTCCATTCTATTGTGGCCTATTCTGTTTTGTTTAATTCTATTCTACTTTATTAGTTTATGTTGTTCATTTCTCCTTTGTCCACCATCGTTCTATTCTGCTCCAGTCTATTCTACTGATTTATTGTATTGTTTTATTCTGTTCTATTGTTTTCAGCCAGCCTGTTCTACTGTTCTATTCTGTTCAATTCTAAATTATTCTATTCTGCTCTAGTCTATTATACTCTGTTCTATTCAATTCCATTCTGCCCTGTTCTATTCTTTTCAGCATCAGTCTCTTCTACCGTTCTATTTTCTTCAATTCTAAATTGTTCTGTTCTGCTCCAGTCTATTATACTCTGTTCTATTCAATTCTGCCCCATTTTATTCTGTTCTACTCTATTATTTGTCAGTCTCTTCTACTGCTCTATTGTTAAATTCCAAATGATTCTATTCTGCTCTAGTCTATTATATTCTGTTCTATTCTATTCGGTCTCAGTCTCTTCTATTGTTATATTCTGTTCAGTTCTAAATTATTATATTCTGCTGTAGTACATTACACTGTTCTATTCGATCCCATTCTGCCCCGCTTTATTCTGTTCTATTCAGTCAGTCTCTTCTACTGTTATATTCTGTTAATTCCAAATTATTATATTCTGCTGTAGTCTATTGTACTCTGTTCTATTCTATTTGGTCTCAGTCTCTTCTATTGTTCTTTTCTGTTCAGTTCTAAATTATTCTATTTCTGCTGTAGTCTATCACACTCCATTCTATTCTATTTGTTCTGTTTTATTCTATTATTTGTCAGTCTACTGCCCAATTCTTTTCGATTCTGAAATTATTCTATTCTGCTGTAAACTATCACACTCTGTTCTGTTCAATTCCATTCTGCCGTTTTATTCTGTTCTATGCTATGTCGGTCTCTTTTACTTTTCTGTTCAGTTCTAAATTATTCTATTTTTTAATGTAGTCTATCACACTCCGTTCTATTCGATTTATTCTGTCCTTTTTATCCTGTCTCAATCTCTTCTACTGCTCTATTCTTTTATTGTGAGAATAATTATATTATTCTATTCTGCTGTAGTTTATAGTTTATTCTATTCAATTCCATTCTGCTCTATTCTATGTCAGTCTCTTCTACTGTTCTGTTCATTCTAAATAACTATATTCTGCTCCAGTGTGTCGTACTCTGTTATATTCTATTCTGCACTGTTTTTGTTCTATTCAATTCTGAGTCTGTCTCTTCTACTGTTCAGTTCTATATCATTCTGTTCTCCTCTACTCTATTGTGTTCTGCTCTAATCTACCGTGGCATGCAGCAATCATTACCTGTGGCTGTTTCTCTTACCTTTCCTCTTGGTGATGATAGTTATGAGCGGTATATGTGGTCTGTCAGAGAACACCTCCGGGTAGTTTAACATCGCGTCCCGGACAGCGTCATATCCCGTCAGCACGACCATGAGCTGAGGGCCAACAAAAATGCTGAATATGTTTCCATACCGTTTGGACATCTCGAAGAGTCCAGCCTGAGGCGAGAGCGGATTTGAGACCATCTTTGCAAACTCTTTACGGTTCTGTGTAAATCGTTTTAAAATGAATGAAGGCACTAAGAAGCCCCCGAAGTTGCCCACGACGGGCCATGGCTTTGGACCTGGAGGGATGTTCGCGTATCTTTGATGGTTCTGGTACTTTTGCAGCGCATAGAAAACAAGCACAAACGCGATCAAACCCACAATGTTTGCAGGCGAGAACACATACTGCCACAACACACACGGGGACGCGTCCATGACTCCCTCACTCACCAAAACCCACTGATTCCGAAACACAGACGCATAGTTCCTCCAGATCAATACTCGCTATCTGCTGATCAAACACATTTTCTTCCTGGCTGTGCTGCTGGAGCTGTCGCATGGGTTGCGTGTTTTTGTATTTTCCATTGGCTGAGAGCAGCACGCCGGGAGTTGATTGGTGAAACACCCGATGACTAGTACGAATGGGTGGGGTCAACTGAGGTCATGATCCAATAGAGGAAGCAGGCAAAGTTTTTTCAGCGATGATGGTCTTATTATGGGCTTTCACTTCTCTTGTCGATATATAATGGAAGGAAGAAATAAATACATTTCTTTAGAGCCTCTACAATATGTAAAACTTGAATTAATCATGAAAAAATGCACTTATATTTAAAAGGTATTAGCATCCCAAGTTGCTGGCTCAATGCAATTTTGAAATAAATATTTGACAATTTTATGCAAAAAAGAAGTACACCATGTGTTAATGTAAACATTTATTTTCATAAAACATCTTTATATTTTTAATACATAGAAAATATGCATAAAATAAACTAAAATAACAGCTGGTGAATCATTTGAAAAATGAAATGCATGCATTTATAATATAAAGTGTATAAAATTAATAAAACCCAGTTTTAACAACACTTTGATTTAAATGACAATTAAATAAACAGACAAGGGGAAAATAGGACAACTAAGAGGCATGCACAAACTGATAGATTTGTTTTGATAGAAGAGAGAGATTTTCCCAAAATCCATCATTTTACAACCAAAACATTTCTAATAGGCCATTCGAATACTTACAAAAGAGCTTCTTTGAAAGGCCACATTGAAGGAATATAAATTAATGTAAAGAAAAAAATAATTGTACAATATTTTGGTCCTCACGAACTGTTTGGCTCTTTGTTATATGAGATGTAACTAGCAACAATAGCCAAACAGTCTTTGGTCTTTGGTACGGTGTAAACACTGAGATAGCCACAAGCCAAACACAAAACATTTCCACATGTTGGTCTAAGCGTGGTGATGAATCACGTCACTCTTCCCGGATGCTCTGCACCATGGAATATTTCTTACAGGGGTTCTTCAGGCAGGCAGGGGGCCATGTGATCGGCCAGCAGAAAGAGCAGGGCACTTGGGTCTGGACGTTCCTCTCGAAGAAGTTAAACACGGGGTTCCACCAGGTGTGGGTGAGGTAGTTGTTCGGAGAACACTTTAAAGTCTGGTGAAAACAGGAAAATATTCATTAATATCATACTAAGGATATTACAAACAACAGAAATAACATTCTTATGCATGTTCATGGTTTTTAAGAAGTGGCAATGTTCAGGATAAAATAACTAGTTTCAATTTGAGTAAATTTAGTTGTTTGGTCATTTTAATGAAAGCTTGTTTCCACAAAAAAAAAAAAAGTAGATGCAACTTTCTCACAATTCAGATTTTTTTTATTTTTATGGTGCGTTCACACCAGACGCAAATGAAGCGTTTAGCCCAATTTATACTTCTGCGTCGAGTGTAAGCTGTAGCTACGTCGTAGGCTGTGTGTTGCACGCGTAGCTGTACCTCTTCAAAAATGTAACAACGCGTCAATTCTACGCTAACCGCGAGCACTGTGATTGGTCTGCCAGAACCCCTTCCTCAGTGGTACACATGCTCCCTCTGCATGTGTAACTGCGCGTCACCGCGGACAAGGACGCAGAAGTATAAATGAAAATTGACCCGTAGCCCACGGCATAGAGGCTATTCCATAGGTCCGACGCAGAAGTATAAATCAGCATTTAGGCGTGAGTGATTTACATGTTAAGTCAATGCAAAGACGGCAATAGACATTCTGCGGCGCGATTCACGCGAATGAGGCGACGTGAATGACACGGTGCATTGAGCGTTTGATGCACGTTTGAAACACGCTAGTTGAAAAATCAGAACTTTGGCGGATATTCGCACCGCGTTAACCAATCAGGAGCTTGCTCTAGTAGTGACAACAATGAGGACAAAATCATATGTGGATACCTGGAGCTGTCCAATACATCTTCGTAAATCAGAATTGCGAGAAAGTCTAAATTGCAAGTTATAAACTCAGAAATACGAAAATAAACTCAGAATTGCGAGTTATAAACTGAGAATTGCAAGGAAAAACTCAGAATTGTGAGAAAGTCTAAATTGTTAGTTATAAAGTCAGAAGTACGAAAATAAAGTCAGAATTGTTAAAGGGTTAGTTCACCCAAAAATGAAAATTCTGTCTTTAATTACTCACCCTTAGGTCGTTCGAGACCCGTAAGACCTCCGTTCATCTTCGGAACACAAATGAAGATATTTTTGTTGAAAGCTGATGGCTGAGAAAGGCTTCAGACAGGCCTCCATTGGCATTCAGTACACTTATACTCCCAAGACCGATAAAAGGCACTTAAAACATTGTTACAAAGTCCATCTCACCACAGTGACTCTACAATAATCTTACGATGCGACGACAATAGTTTTTGTGCGCAAAAAAAAATCAAAATAACACCTTTATCCAACTTGTTACTGCCTTCCGTGTGTGCCTCCACGACGCATGCGCGAGAATATGACGCAGATCCGGCGTTCGGACACATGACCCAGAAGCGATTTGTTTACGAGCAGAGGAAGACGCGCGTATCTAAGCTGTTGGATTCTACATTGATCGTGCTTTAGGTCTCGGCGTAGTTCTCAAAATGGGACTTAAGTGTGCATTTCATGGATTCCCGAACCCCGGCGCTAAGTCATATTCTCGCGCATGCGTCGTGGAGGCACACGCGGAAGACAGTAACAAGCTGGATAAAGGTGTTATTTTGATTTTTTTTTTGCGCACAAAAACTATTGTCGTCGCATCGTAAGATTATTGTAGAGCCACTGTGGTGTGTTGGACTTTGTAACGACGTTTTAAGTGCCTTTTATCGGTCTTGGGAGTATAAGTGTACTGAATGCCAATGGAGGCCTATCTGCCTTTCTCAGCCATCAGCTTTCAACAAAAATATCTTCATTTGTGTTCCGAATATGAACGGAGGTCTTACGGGTGTCGAACGACATAAGGGTGAGTAATTAATGACAGAATTTTCATTTTTGGGTGAACTAACCCTTTAAAATAAAGTCAGAATTGTTAAAATAAAGTCAGAATTGCGAGAAAGTCTAAATTGTTAGTTAAAAACTCAGAATTACAAAAATAAACTCAGAATTGCAAGAAAAACTCAGAATTGCGAGGAAGTCTAAATTGTAAGTTAAAAACTCAGAATTGCGAAGAGAAAGTCTAAATTGCAAGTTATAAACTCAAAATTATGAAAATAGAGTCAGAATTATGAGTTATAAACTGAGAATTGCAAGAAAAACTCAGAATTGCGAAAATAAGGTCAGAATTACGAGTTATAAACTGAGAATTGCAAGAAAAACTCAGAATTTTGAGAAAGTCTAAATTACAAGTTATAAACTCAGAATTGCGACAATAAAGTCAGAATTACGAGTTATAAACTTAGAATTGCAAGCAAAAACTCAATGGCAAGAGAGTCTAAATTGCAAGGTATAAACTCAGAATTACGAGAAAAAGTCACAAATGCGAGTTATAAGCTCAGAATTGTGAGAAAAACTCAGAATCGCAAGTTATAATCTCAGAATTACGAAAATAATGTCAGAATTGCAAGAAAAACTCAGAATTGCGAGGAAGTCTAAATTGTAAGTTAAAAACGTCTCGGTTACGTATGTAACCCTCGTTCCCTGAGGAGGGAACGGAGACGTACGTTAGTGACTAACGAATGGGGGTTTCGCTTAGAAGCCAATCATCTTCGAGTATTCAACAGCGCCCAATGGCAGTGCCAATGCCATGGGCATGCGGAATTTGCATGCGTAACTCCGCCCCACCTCGTGGGTATATAAGGAAGTACGCTGGCAACATTGCATTATGTTACTGCTGCAGGAGCCAAGACTGAACTCCGCGTTCCAGGCAGCACAGCTGACGTGGCAAAGGAAACGTACGTCTCCGTTCCCTCCTCAGGGAACGAGGGTTACATACGTAACCGAGACGTTCCCTTTCGTTCAGTCACTACGACGTACGTTAGTGACTAACGAATGGGGGTTCCAATACAACAACGCCACTCAGCTGTCATCCAGTGCCCTGCGTAAGTGTGAGTACCCTGTCGTAAGACTAGTACGGACGAAGGACTCCCACTTATCACAGGATTACCAAGGTACACTGGGAAGCATATCCCAGTGAGGGAATGCCAAGATGCCTACCCGTAGGGAGGACTTAAGAACACACATATGACCCGCTAAGGGCTGCATATGGAAGATCTCTAGGGTACCAGCCGAAGGTGGATTTTTAACCCTAGGGGTGGCAGGGACTTGCCAAGGGAAAGACACCTGCTCGCTGAGGAGGCTTACGGTGGAAATACTCGTGTGGGGGTCGCCGGAGGGGAACCATGCACACGGAGCACCTGGCCGGACATGAGGGTCTGGGCACGAAAGGGCAGACTGAACTGATGTCGGCGTGAGCAGTGCTGGAGGAGCTCAGGGCTCCCGGGGAGCTCACCTGAGGGAAAAAATCGCACGTATCCAGTCCTTGGAGTGGAATGGCGAGCAAGCGAAGACACCTGAGCCTGGCCCATTACCGGCCACCCGTAGGGGCGAGTACATAGTCGGACACTGGCTCCACTCGGAGATTGTAGAATCTGGCGAATGTGTTGGGTGTCGCCCAGCCTGCAGCTCTGCAGATGTCTGTTAGCGAGGCGCCATGCGCTAGAGCCCAAGAGGAGGCCACACTCCGGGTGGAGTGTGCCCTCACACCAAGGGGACATGGTCTACCTTGCTGCTGGTAAGCCAAAACAATGGTGTCCACTATCCAGTGAGACAACCTCTGCTTTGAGAGAGCACTTCCCTTCCGCTCTCCACCATAACAGACAAAGAGCTGGTCTGAGGTCCTGAAACATCGCGTACTGTCTACATAGGCGCGGAGAGCGCGTACTGGACAGAGCAATGCCAAGGCTGGGTCTGCCTCCTCCAAAGGCAGCGTTTGCAGGTTCACCACCTGATCTCGGAACGGAGTGGTGGGAACCTTGGGCACATATCCGGGCCGGGGTCTCAGGATCACGTGAGAGTTAGCCGGCCCGAACTCAAGGCACGCTTCGTCAACCGAAAATGCTTGCAGGTCCCCGACCCTCTTAAGCGAGGCCAATGCGGTCAGCAGAGCCGTCTTTATAGACAAGAACTTAATCTCAGCCGACCGCAAAGGCTCAAAGGGAGGCCTCTGCAGAGCACTTAAGACTACTGAGAGGTCCCAAGAGGGAACGAGAGGAGAGCGAGGAGGATTCAGTCTCCTCGCCCCCCTCAGGAACCTGATGATCAGGTCGTGCTGCTTACTTACCTTTTTGTCTCCCAGGAGATCGTGGTAGGCAGATATTGCGGCCACATACACTTTAAGGGTGGAAGGAGACAGCCTTCGTTCCACCCCCTCCTGGAGAAACGATAGCACGGACCCGATCGGGCATTTCCAGGGTCTTCTAGGCGGGAAGAACACCATGTGACGAAGAGGTTCCACTTCAACGCATAGAGACGTCGCGTAGACATAGCTCTAGCGGAAGTGATGGTAGCGACCACCGCAGGTGGAAGACTACTCAAACCTGCCGCGTCCCGTCCAGAAGCCACACGTGGAGCTTCCAGAACGCTGGACGCGGGTGCCAAAAGGTGCCCCGTCTCTGAGTGAGGAGGCTCAGAGGAATAGGCCAGGGAGGGGCTGTCGCAAGGAGTATAAGTTCTGAGAACCAGGCCTGGCCGTGCCAATACGGGGCGACCAACATGACCTGCTCCTTGTCCTCCCTGATCTTGCACAGTACCCGTGCAAGGAGGCTCACTGGGGGAAACGCATGCTTGCGTAGCCCTGGCGGCCAGCTGTGCGCCAGTGCATCCGTGCCAAGGGTGCCCTTGGTCAGGGAATAATACAGGGAGCAATGGGAAGAGTCCTGGGAGGCAACAGATCTACCTGTGCATCGCCGAACCGTTCCCATATCAGCTGGACCGTCTGGGGGTGGAGTCTCCACTCTCCGGGGAGAGGCTGAATCCGTGAGAGCTCGTAGGCTGCACGGTTCAGGTCTCCTGGGATGTGGACAGCACGAAGGGACCTCAGGCGCTTCTGACTCCACAAAACGAGATGGCGGGCGAGTTGAGACATACGGCGGGAGCGTAGACCGCCCTGGTGGTTGATGTACGCTACTACGGCCGTGTTGTCTGTCCTGACTAGTACATGTTGACCCCTCAGCAACGCTCGGAAGCGGTGCAGGGCGAACCGTACTGCCAGCAACTCGAGGCAATTGACATGCAGAAGGCGCTGGGGTCCTATCCAGGAGCCCGCGGCTGCTTGTCCATTGCACATGGCACCCCAGCCCGTGGATGATGCATCTGTTGATACAACAAGATGCCTGGAAACTCATTCTAAGGACACTCCGGTCCGTAGAAAACTGAGGTTCGACCACGGGGTGAGAGTCTGTAAGCAGGCCCGAGTCACTTGTACCCGGAGCGTGCCAGACCGCCATGCCCATCTCGGGACTCGATCGCGTAGCCCGTGCTGAAGCGGTCTCATATGAAGCAATCCGAGCGGCGTCACCGCGGCTGCAGATGCCATATGCCCCAGGAGCCTCTGAATAGTTTCAGTGGAACCGCACTCTTGCCCTCGATTTGACGAAGGGAAGTCAGCAGAGACTGCGCGCGCTCGCTCGAAAGCTGCGCGCACATGGCGACCGAGTCGATATCCATACCGAGAGAAGAGATCCTCTGCGCGGGGCAAAGTTTGCTCTTCTCCCAGTTGACCCGAAGGCCCAGACGGGCTAGGTGATGGAGCACCAAATCTCTGTGTCCGCAAACCTGCTCTCGAGAGTGACCCAGTATGAGCCAGTCGTCGAGGTAGATCAGGATGCGAACCCCGTGCTGCCGAAGGGGCGCAAGGGCTGCCTCGGCAATCTTCGTAAAGACGCGAGGGGACAGAGATAGCCCGAATGGTAGAACTGCGTACTGATATGCCCGCCCCTCGAAAGCAAACCGTAGGAACGGTCTGTGTCGAGGTAGAATGGAGACATGGAAGTAGGCGTCCTTCAGGTCGATCGCTGCCAACCAATCGTCTGGACGAACGCATTCGAAAAGGCGTTTCGCTGTCAACATCTTGAACAGAAACCGGTGAAGGTAACGGTTCAAGACGCGCAGGTCCAGGATCGGTCAAAGCCCACCGGTCTTTAGGGGTACAATGAAGTACGGGCTGTAAACCCGGAATTCATCTCGGCTGGAGCGACAGGTTCGATCGCACCCTTCGCCAGTAGGGTGGCAACCTCCGCTCGCATGACGGGGGCATTGGCCCCGATCATAGAGGAACGGACTCCTCGGAAGCAGGGAGGAACCTGCGCGAACTGAATCGCGTAGCCGCACCTGACTGTCTTCGCGACCCAGTGGGACAGCCCTGGAATCTGAAGCCAGGCTCCCAGGAACTGCACCAGCGGGGTCAATCGGACTACAGGTGTACCCGGTGTGGGGCAGCGATGCAGCGTTACCGACCCGGACAAGGGAGGCTGTTGGGCGTCCCGGTGTGGGGGTGCGGTTAACGGCTGCGTCCTGACAGAGGAGACCAGGGAAGGACGCGCGTTCCACTGGGGTCTGCTCTGCCAGGAGGCTGGCGACAGAGAGGGATGCGAGTGGCGGGACCCGTGGGTGGCGCGCACTGTCATCACCGGTCTCTGGGTCCTCAGAGACAGGGACATGAGTTCTTCCCAAGCGCTGCTAGCCCGGGGGCCAGCAGCGGAAGGATTTTTCCCCCGGCCCTCCACCGGGGGAAGGAGAGGTCCTGCTACCATCCCCTGGGAAGAACTGGAACCCATCTCTGAGTTGTCCACCTCCAGCCTGGCGTTTAACCAGGCTGGGGAGCGGACTGGGCGTCATCCTCAACCACCCCCACGGCGCGGCCCGGGTGAAGGCTGCTGCTGGGGCTGGGCGGGAGGAGGGAGGGCGCCCTCGGCAGCGAGCGGACTGAGGCGACTGAGCCGGCGGCTGGTGCAGCAGCTGGCCGCCGGGGCAGTACGTGTTACAGCCTCAGTCTGCTCTGGGGCGGCCGAGAACCGTTGGGTGCAGTTCTCAGCCGCGCCGCCGCAGAGGCCAGCCTGGGATATGGGTGAGTTGAGGAGGCGGGCCCGCTCAACGTCCTCCACATCACCAGGTAAGGCCAGGTGTTCTCCCGGACCACAGCTGTGGACATCTCCCGACCCAGGGAGCGTGTGGCCACCTTCACCGCCCGGGGGCGGAATCAGTTGCGGCACGCAGCTCAATGAAGAGCCCTGGGTCGGCTCCACCCTTGTGCATGTGCAAAGGGGCGGCGGCCTGCCCGTAGCTCTGCAGGACCACACCACCGAAGTAGACGAGCCCACAGGCTTTGGGAGGGTGCTTAGGACAGCCACACCACGCCACGTCAAGCCCTCTGTGGACACTGTAGTGCGCAACAGAGAGTTCAACAGTGGGGGTGAGGGGGCCCCAGTGTACCCTAGGCCGCGGCCCCATCAAGGGCAGAGAAGGTGGAGGAGGCCACCAAACGATCGCGGGAAGCACGGGGACTTCCGGGACCGCGTGATCTCCTCATGCACCTCGGGAGCGAAAGGTATTGGGGGCGGGGCCCAACAGCTGTCGGGTGCCGTCCCCAAAAACCAATCGCGCAACCACGAGCACTCGCGACTGGGCGGAGTTCCACACCAGCGCGAGACTCGCGGCTGCCCGAGATAACATGGCTGTCAACTTTAGGTCGGATCAGGCAGCGCTGACACACCCGGAGGCGGAGCACAACTCCTAATCGTCATCCCCAAAGGACTCCAGCCCACCTTGGGATGCGGCGATCGACATCTCACTGCTATCTGGAGCGTGAACGAAACAAACGAGGCGTCAGAGACGGGCTGCTGTTTCAGTCCAACACTCGCGGGTTTAAGCAATGTGCGAGAGGGGGCGTGGCCCGAGGAATGATCGTCGGGGTTCTTAATACCACGGCACCGCACTCAGGTCACCCTGGCCACCAGCCAAAGTACCACCTCTCTCGGAGACGGTAGATTGGGGTGTGGCAGAGGGGACTCTCTCTCCTCACGGAGATCACTGAGTCTCGACCGCAACATCGCGATGGTCACGTTCCCGCAGTGGGAACATGACGCATCCACAAACACTGCCCGAACGTGCTGAAGCCCAAACACATCGAGCAGTGAATGTGTCCATAGACAGCAACGGAGATCGATCGCACCCGGAAATGCACGGGCGAACCGTCTTGAAAAAGACGTGCCACGCGCAAGCTCTTTTTGTGAGAGGAAAGCTCTGCAGAAGTGTCGAAGCGCCCAGGGAAACACACACACAGCTGTTGCAGATCACTGCACAGATCAGCAGGCAGGCAGCATGAGATCGCTGGAACGCGCCGTAACACCAACACCCTGGAGAACCGCTGGTCTCGAAGACTGAAGAGAAGACTTCAGAATTCAGGCTTGTAGGAGTGAAGAGATCCTCTTGGCTCCAAAGCAGAAACATAATGCGATGTTGCCAGCGTACTTCCTTATATACCCACGAGGTGGGGCGGAGTTACGCATGCAAATTCCGCATGCCCATGGCATTGGCACTGCCATTGGGCGCTGTTGAATACTCGAAGATGATTGGCTTCTAAGCGAAACCCCCATTCGTTAGTCACTAACGTACGTCGTAGTGACTGAACGAAAGGGAACTCAGAATTTCGAAGAGAAAGTCTAAATTGTTAGTTATAAAGTCAGAATTACGAAAATAAAGTCAGGATTGCAAGAAGAACTCAGAATTGCGAAAATAAAGTCAGAATTACGAGTTATAAAATGAGAATTGCAAGAAAAACTCAGAATTTTGAGAAAGTCTCAATTGCAGGTTATAAACTCAGAATTGTGACAATAAACTCAGAATTACGAGTTATAAACTCAGAATTGCAAGGAAAAACTCAGAATTGTGAAAATAAACTGTACTTTTATGAGTTATGAACTGAAAATTACTAGAAAAACTCAGAATTGCGAGTTTTAAACTCAGAATAGTGAGAAAGTCTTAATTGCAAGTTATAAACTCAAAATTACGAAAATAAAGTCAGAATTACGAGTTATAAACTGAGAAGTGCAAGAAAAACTCAGAATTGCAAGAGAGTCTAAATTGCAAGGTATAAACTCAGAATTACGAGAAAAGTCACAAATGCGAGTTATAAGCTCTGAATTGTGAGAAAAAGTCAGAAATAAGAGATATAAAGTCAGAATTGCGAGAAAAAGTCAGAAATGCAAGTTATAAAGTCAGAAATGCGAGATATAAAGTCAGAACTGCGAGAAAAAGTCAGAAATGCACGAAAGTCTAAATCTCAAGTTATAAACCCAGAATTGCGAAAATAAATGGAGAATTGTGAGTTATAAACTCAGAAGTGCAAGAAAAAATCAGAATTGCGAGAAAGTCTAAAGTGCAAGTTATAAAGTCAGAATTGCGAGTTATAAAGTCAGAATTGCGAAAATAAAGCCAGAATCATGAGTTATAAATTTAGAATTGCAAGACATAAAGTCAGAATGGAAAGATATAAGCTCGCAAGTTCACAAACGTTTATAAGAAGCTTTCATACATTTTAGATCCAAAGCAATTTAGCAAATCATCATTATCATTGAGTACGGAAGCCCTGAAGCAACATCAGGACACAGATATTATTAATGTGGTTGAGATCTGTCGTGTCAGGATCCAACATATGACATTTGCATTAGCAGCCCAAAGCCATCATTTAGTTTTATTCATTGATGATTCTTCTGGCTATAGCCAGATATATGACAGATATGACAGTTTTGATATCATAGGCTACTTTGCTTATAACAAAATGAACAAGTGTGATGTGTTTTGATAGTTTGAAAGGGTTTTTTTTTCCTGTGTAAAACATCTAGATTGGCTTAAATCGAATGTCCTGCACTTTACCATCATCAGGGAGTCATTTCTCAAATGCTCGGCCCTAATGGATTTTGATATTCTCAGAATACTCCGAGTCATGTAAACACTTTCAGTAAAAGGCTTAGTGCCATTTTGGTGCCTTAGGTTTAATGACACCCAGAATCGAAATCACTAATTGAGCTGAGAGCATCCCTTTGGTTTTAAAGTCAAGCCTAAAGTCAAAGAAATCAACTATACAGTATGCAAAACAAAACATATCACGCTACATTCTCTCGAGAACTCATGTAAACAAAAATACATTTAGACCCTATGAAAAAAAGACTTTTAGCTTACATGTTTCAGCTTTGAGGTAAGCTACTCTACCTTTCAAATGTTTGGGGTCAGTAAGATTTTTTTTTTAAAGAAATTAATACTTTTAATTCAGCAAGGATGCATTGATCAAAATATTCAGTAAAGGCATTTATAATAATTTCTATTTCAAATAAATGCTGCTCTTTTGAACTTTCTATTCATCAAAGAATATGAAGCAGCACAACTGTTTTCAACATTGATAATAATCAGAAATATTTCTTAAGCATCAAATCATCATATTAGAGTGATTTCTGGAGGATCATATGACGCTCAAGACTGGAGTGAAGATGCTGACAATTCAGCTTTGATCACAGGAATAAATTACACTTTACAATACATTCAAATTAGGGCTGTCAAAAGATTAATCGCGATTAATCTCATCCAAAATAAACTTTGTGTTTACATAATATATGTGTGTGTACTCTGTTAATTATTATTTATATATAAATACACACACATTCATGTATATATTTAAGAAATATTTGCATGTATATACTGTATATACATTTATATAATCTATAATATATATAAATATAAATGTTTTATATATAAAAATAATATTTTTTACTTAAATATATACATGCTTGTGTGTGTATTTATATATAAATAATAATTAACAGAGTACACACACATATATTATGTAAACAAAAACTTTTATTTTGGATGCAATTAATCGCGATTAATCTTTTGACAGCCCTAATTCAAATAAAAAACAGCTATTTAAAATAAAATAAATGCAGCCTTGGTGAGCAGAAGATACTTATTTTAAAAGCCTTTAAAAAAAATCCCCAAATTTGGGAACAGTAGTGTATACGCCAGGGGCGCAACTACCCAGTGCCAGAGGGGTATGCAGCAACAATTTTGTCCCCCCCCCAATAACAAATAGTTATTAATAGGCTAATAACGAACATAAAAATAAACATTCGTTTGAAAGTAATTAAAGAGGAAATTAGGAGTTAAGCAATATCATACGAGCAAGAGTGCTATTTTCCAGAGTAGCCTATATCAGCACAATTGCAAAATGAAATATTAATTTTATACAACACATTTTTGTGGTAAGGACGCGCGTTTTGCTGTCAAATCGCACGCTTTTGACGTGTCAGTGCGCAATCAGACGCCCGCCCAAGCATATATGAACACTTTTTGGCTTGCCACCGGAATTATGGAATCTAATGAGGGCGCCTACTCTAGCCTGTTAGTCCTCTAAAATGTTATATAATATTGAGGAAATACAGAAATTATTTAGAAACGCACAACAGCAGCTACATATAGAAAATACCACAAAAAAAGATTTTTTTCACACCATCGTTTTGGCGCCCCCAAGGTGCTGCGCCCCTATGCGCCGCATATAGCGCATACCCACTTTTTGCGCCACTGGTATACGCTAGTGTAAAATATTAACAAAAAATATGAACGACATAACCGGATGCTTGTATAAATCCCTTTGATATCATATGACCCACCTGAATTTCCTCTTTTTAGGGTAAACGCATAACAGGAAGACAGCCAAAAAGACATCCTTATATAATAAAAGCCTTTTTTAAGCATTCTTTTATTTCAAATTACCGATATATTTACCTGCAGATTGGCCATAGTGTGATACCAGTAGAACAGTCTTGTGGTGATGAAGTACGCCACCACCACGTCTACGGTGTAGTGTTCATGGGCCACCAGGATGCACACAACGCCCACTGCAGCCGTTAACCAACACAGAAGATGGTACCACCAGAAAGAACGAGGAGAATCTAGAAAGAAAGAAAGAATCATAACAGACTGCTGTGCGAACACTGAACATGCAAAATGAATGGCCAGAAAGTGCCTCAATCCTTCAGACTGGCTAAAAACAGAATCGAGGTCTGTAATTAGCAAACAGCCATTGTATTTGTGTGTAAAAAATAAAGCCTGGCATCTGAGAAAGTGACATACACTCCTTGAGGAAGAGGTACGTGAGCGTGAGAATGACAGTGTGGCCGCTGTACAGGAAGTCTCCGCACAGCAGATGGGAACCGGTGATTGATAACCCGCCCCCAGAGAGCAGCTGCAGAACACGCTGCATCATCGCTTGCGAATCTCCGTAGAGCTGAATGAAAGGGTCGGGGAAATGCAGTAAAGGAACATTATGAGTGTTGACATGAATCTTGAAATGAAAAGTCATTTGAAAAACGGATACAATCTGAACCCTTTGTAAAGGCCGCCAATATTTGTCTGGAGGAAGGCAGAGGATATTACAGATTTAAGAAGCCAAATGCCTTTTCTTCTCTTATAATATCCAGGTATAAGATCCTGGGGGGATCATGAGAAAGAGGAACAGATGAGTTACTGTTTTAAATTGGCGTTTACCTTTGGGGCACAGACCATGTGCATGCCAGGCACGGGTAGAGTGGTGACGTACATGGTTATGCATCTATACATGTACAATGTGCCGAGAAGGAAGAAATATCGTCTTCCTACAATAGCCCTATATGGAACAGAAAAAAAAAAGTCAGATTATTTATTTTTAAATATAAAGCGAATATTTAGCTGTGTAATATTTCCGTGCTACAGCATGACTTGCCCCCAAAATAAAAAAATGGAACAATCCATAAAATTGTCACCCAAGCAATTTAAACAATAAATGGCGTTTTGACGCTCTTTGATGTGGCGTGACAGATCTCTGTATAGGCGGGAGCAGAGCATGCGTGAACACAAACATCTCTTCCTCTTTAATACTAGTTACAGAATAAACATGAATGAACATCTGAAGGTATGTTCGGCCCCACTTTACATTAGGTGGCCTTAACTACTATGTACTTACATCAAAAAATAAGTACAATGTACTTACTGTGTTCAAATTGTATTGCAAAACACTTCTGCTGATATTGAGGTGGGATACGGGTAGGGTTAGGGACAGGTGTGGTGGGATAGGTAAGTTTAAGGGTAGGGTTAGGGACAGGTGTGGTGGGATGGGTAAGTTTAAGGGTAGGGTTAGGGACAGGTGTGGTGGGATAGGTAAGTTTAAGGGTAGGGTTAGGGACAGGTGTGGTGGGATGGGTAAGTTTAAGGGTAGGGTTAGGGACAGGTGTGGTGGGATGGGTAAGTTTAAGGGTAGGGTTAGGGACAGGTGTGGTGGTATGGGTAAGTTTAAGGGTAGGGTTAGGGACAGGTGTGGTGGGATGGGTAAGTTTAAGGGTAGGGTTAGGGACAGGTGTGGTGGGATAGGTAAGTTTAAGGGTAGGGTTAGGGACAGGTGTGGTGGTATGGGTAAGTTTAAGGGTAGGGTTTGGTGTAAGGGAGAAATGAATTACAGATGTAATTACATGCAGGTATTTAAAAAAAAAAGAAAGTACAATGTAAAAACACGTATGTACACAATAAGTGCATTGTATCAAATGATTAATTAAAATTACATAGTACGTAGTAGTTAAGGCCACTAATATAAAGTGGGTCCTTATGTTGAAAGACATAGTACAAACTACTGAAACATATCCCGTGTGATCACTCAATCAGTGTTTCAACCACGGAAAGACGTCAATAAAACAGCTTGTAAACAAAATGTCATGTGACATATTGGACATTCAGGGTCCACACAGCTTGTTAGTTCGCTAGAGAAATGAACTCTTTCGCTAAATATATGCACTATATTAGCCTATATGTTCATTAGTCTATATTTTACTTAACCGTTAACCTGTCTTGATTATTTAATGTATATGTTTAATGAATGTTTAAATCAATCTGTCATGAAGACAAGTAATGATGGCCACTGTGTAAATGAATATATTTTAACAACGAAGTGGAGTAGAAACATGATTTTATAGTCCAAAAACTGCCTTATATGCAATTGACATGTTTGCATACAATTTTTTTGTGAGTGTTGATTATTATATCTAAAAAATAAATAGCAACGGAACTTATTAGTTTGGGCTCTGTTGTTATAACCTTTAATATAATAGTAATGTGCAAGTAAGGGCTCCCTATATAAAGTTTACAGCATTAGCAGAGATATAATTTTTTTATCCTTAAGAACATTTTAATTATAATTTATTTAAAGACAGAGACACAACTGTTTAATAAAAATAAAAAAATAAGCAATTTTATGTTTAGTTTTCTCCCTCCTGGTGTACCGAACCGTGACTTCAAAATCGAGGTAAGAACCATCTTTTTTGTGTACCGTTACATATATTTAGTAATAATATATTTAGAATATACATTATTGGTAATTATGTTGACATTGTAAATATGGTAAAAATGGTAAACCTCATGTAAAGTATTTGGAACAAAAAATATTATTTAGTTTGGTTACATTTTATTTCAATGGTCCACTTCAGACATTCTACTTACTATAAGTAACTTTGCAACTACATGTCAACTACAAGTCATAAGAGTACTGGTATTAATAGTCTGTAGTAAACTGTTAGGTGAGGGTTAGTAGAATAAGCTGACAGATAGTTGCAAAGTTACTTGTAGTCAGTATGTCTGTCGGGGAGCATCAAAATAAAGTGTTAGCAGATATTAAGCAGACAGTCCACTAATAGTTAGTTGACATGTAGTTGCAAAGGTACTTATAGTTAGTAGAATGTTTAAAGTTGACCAAAACATTTAGTTATATTATTGAACTAAATTAGTATTGACCATACAAAACATTTTTAAGAGTGTCAAATCTTATTTTATACTCTTTTTTTGTGGGAAGTGCTTTATGATATCTACGAAATTGATTTTCTCAATGCAATATTAATTTTCATAACTGCCTGCATTCACATTTAATTCTCCCTGCTCCATATCATCTTAAACATAACCCTAACAAACCATTAAATGCCGGAGTAATCTAATGGAGCGGATCAATAGACTACAATGTCATCATCAGTATAATGTAGAGTGATGCCTCTTACTTGTATCTGTGAAAGAGCAATTGAATGGACCATATAGACACCAGAACCATTCCATTGACCTCGGTCACTGTAAACGCCCACTGCACGCGGTCTATATAGTCAAAGAACTTATCCGGCAGGGGTGGGCTGCTCTCCTTGGGTGGTACTCTCTCATGAACCACAGTGATCATAACCGTTGTCAAAACCAGGTTTAAAGCAGCATAAAACAAAGCCATGAACGTCTTCCACCATTCCGACGGCAATCGGTTGCCTTTTACTTCCGGCACAGAGATTTTGACATAGTCTCGATGTCTGACCAGTCCTTTTCTCAAGCCGTTCCGCTTCGCATCTTCAGCAGTGTGGCTGTGGACTGGGCAAGATGCGCCAGGGGATGTAGCTCCATCTGTTCGGGAGGTGTCTGCGGGGTCCTTGTTTCCTTGGTGGTCTTCTGATGCCATGAGTGCCCACAACTACCCAATAATGACGGACTTCCTGCCAAGACTCTCCTGTAAGGCACTATAGGTTCCTCTCCTCTGCGGTGATAATGAAAGGCCTCTGTTTTCAGCTCTCAAATGATGTGGCTGGAACAGTCTTTTGAAAAAAGAAAACAGAAGTAAATTATAGACATATATGACCATTATAAGTGTTGCATCATCTAGCATGCACATTAATAGACGCTATTTTTGACCATGAATATCACAGGCCTTAAAAGTAAAACTAATGTACTTAATTGACATGCTTCTTCACGTAAACAAGAACATATTATATAATCAATGTACACTTTCAATTAATAATTGTATTCAGCAATGACACATTAAATTGACAATAAAGACAGACATTTACAAGATTTCTGAATCAAATAAATGCTGTTCTTTTGAACTTTCCATTTATCAAAATGAGCAGCAGCACAACTGTTTTCAACATTGATAATAATCACAAATGTTTCTTGAGCATCAAATCATCATATTAATGATTTCTGAAGGATCATGTGACGCTCAAGACTGGAGTAATGATGCTGAAAATACAGCTTTTGATCACAGGAATAAATTACATTTTAAATATGTGTTCAAATAGAAAACAGTTATTTTAAATTGTAATAATATTTCCAAATATTACTGTATTTACCGTATTTTTTATTAAATAAGTGCAGCTTTGGTGAGCAGATGAGACTTATTTTAAAAGCATTTCCAAATCGTATTTTAAGTTATAATAATATTTCACATTATTTCTCTTTTTATGTATTTCTGATCAAATAAATGCAGCTTTGGTGAGATTTATTTAAAAAAAACATTAAGAAATCTTACTAACTCCAAACTTTTGAATAGTATAGTACAAAATTTAAAAACTGAACACACACAAACATGCAAAAAAATGACTAAATGTTAAAATTTGCAGTTTTATTATTAATTAGTTGATTGGCTATTTACTTTCTCAATTTGTAAAGGCACAAAGTTGATGCACTTTTTGATTGGTTTGATTTTAATATACTTTTTATCTTTTCTGTAAGTCGTCTTGTCTAGAAATCTATATATAGGCCTACTATCTATATCTATATACTGTATGAAATATCCTCCGTTATGTGTTCATTATAATCAAATAAAGCAAAGCATTTCATTTGAAAGCCGAAACATCTGACACAACTGCCACCTAGAGAAAAGCCACACAGAAGAAAAGCATCCGCGTTCATGTTTGAGTCCAGCGTTGACTTCTCAACCCAGAAACAAGAGCATTTCAGGAACGGCCTTTTCTATTTAGCCGAAAGCTTTCAGGTCTGAGAACATCTCTCCTCCATCACACGCAAAGTGCATCTCAAAAACCATCATTACCACGACATCCAATATTTACAAACAACAAACAGAGCCGGATGATGGATTGTACGAATCACTCAACACGAAGGCATAGATTTCTTCCAAATCAATTTAGGCTGAAATGTAATTGCATTGGAAATGAGTTCTTATTACAAATCTGCTCCGAATGAACATTGGATTCAACACAACATCTGTTCCCTGTACTGCAACAAGAGATAAACACCCATCGTCGTATCTAATAACTTTTGTACTACTACATTATGCGAATGCAAAAAAACTAAATCACAGATCAAAACAGACCAAGAGGTTTTCCTAGCTATATTTCTCTCATTCAATATCACTTGCCTGTTGTTTCCCGCAGCTCTACATGCAGAACTGAGCGCTATCGGTCCAATACTCCTCCTCTGACAATCTCTCTCAAACTTGCCTTCATCCCTCCACGTTCAGAGGGGCATGTTTTCCCAGTCTCCACCCTGCGCTCAAATGGTGATGCTTGTGGTGGAGACCTGGCAGGGGAAAATCTCTTCCACATGCTCACAGAGACAGTAAATGGATGGCTTGGCTGGCTGGGCTCCGCGCGTCCCCTGCCCTGCCTCCGTGCTATTTCCAGCCCTGACTTCCAGACCAAGGCTGTATTTTACTCCCAGGGTGCAGCAATGCCCGGTCGCAAACAAATTGGTAATGATATGGTTCCGTGGCCTGCTGAGCGTTCCCCCTCCCAGCTCGTGCCGAGGTTAAATTCAGCATCAAAGGGAAGGACGGAAAAAGCAGAAGAGACCCCGCCTCACACTTAAAAAGATGAGAGAGAAAGGCTTTTCTCCTCGTGTGCTGACTCTGAGTTGATTATTTTTTTTCCCTTTCAGGCACACTCATGCACTTGTGTTTTTCAACTTGCATACTTTACTGAATTTGAATGGCTTGTGATGTAGGATTACACATTTGTGTGTGTCTTTTGCATAAAAGCATGCGCTAAGTGAACAATGTAAATGCACATTTGCATACACTAATCTACACTTTCCGAAATATTTTGTGGATGTGGATTCGAAGCCATATATAATAGTATTGTGTGTGTTATATATATATATATATATATATATATATATATATATATATATATATATATATATATATATATATATATATATATATATATATATATATATATATATATATATATATACACACTCACCTAAAGGATTATTAGGAACACCATACTAATACTGTGTTTGACCCCCTTTCGCCTTCAGAACTGCCTTAATTCTACGTGGCATTGATTCAACAAGGTGCTGAAAGCATTCTTTAGAAATGTTGGGCCATATTGATAGGATAGCATCTTGAGTTGATGGAGATTTGTGGGATGCACATCCAGGGCACGAAGCTCCCGTTCCACCACATCCCAAAGATGCTCTATTGGGTTGAGATCTGGTGACTGTGGGGGCCATTTTACAACCCCAAATCAGAAAAAGTTGGGACAGTATGGAAAACACAAAAAAATAAAAAAATAAGTGATTTCTAAATTTACTTTGACTTGTATTTCATTGCACACAATATGAACACAAAATATTTTATGTTTTGTCTGGTCAACTTCATGTCATTTGTAAATATGCATCCTTTCCTGTCATTCAGACCTGCAACACATTTTAAAAAAAGTTGGGACAGGAGCAATTTAGGGCTAGTAATGAGGTAAAAAGGTTACATAATTATGTGATTTGAAACAGGTGATGTCAACAGGTGATTGTAATTATGATTTGGTACAAAAGCAGCATCAAAGAAAGGTCTAATCCTTTAGGAGCAAAGATGGGCCGAGGATCGCCAGTTTGCCAACAAATACGTGTGAAAATTATTGAAATGTTTAAAAACAATGTTCCTCAAAGAAAAATAGGAAGAGATTTGGATATTTCACATTCAACAGTGCATAACATAATTAAAAGATTCAAGGAATCTGGAGGAATTTCAGTGCGTAAAGGACAAGGGCGCAAGCCTAAGCTGAACAACCGTGATCTCCGATCCCTCAGGCGGCACTGCATCAAGAATCATCATTCATCTATAAGCGATATCACCACATGGGCTCAGGACTACTTTGGCAAACCTTTGTCAAGTACCACAATACGTAGTTACATCCACAAATGCCAGTTAAAACTGTACTGTGCCAAAAGGAAGCCCTATGTTAACAGTGTCCAGAAGCGCCGTCGACTTCTCTGGGCTCGGAGGCATCTGGGATGGACCATCACACAGTGGAAACGTGTACTGTGGTCAGATGAATCAGTATTTGAGGTATTTTTTGGGAGGAATGGACGCCGTGTGCTCCGGACCAAAGAAGAAAAGGATCATCCAGACTGTTACCAGCAACAAGTCCAAAAGCCAGGGTCTGTCATGGTATGGGGTTGTGTCAGTGCCCTTGGCAAAGGTAACTTGCACTTCTGTGAAGGCACCATTAATGCTGAAAAGTACATAGAGATTTTGGAGCATAATATGCTGCCTTCAAGAAGACATCTTTTCCAGGGATGTCCATGTATATTTCAACAAGACAATGCAAAACCACATTCTGCACACATTACACAGTCCTGGCTGCGGAGGAAGAGGGTACGGGTACTTGACTGGCCTGCCTGCAGTCCCGACCTGTCTCCAATAGAGAATGTGTGGCGCATTTTGAAGTGTTGCCCACCTTAAGACTTGTTTGCAGGAAGAATGGGACAAAATTACACCTGAAACACTTCATCACTTGGTGTCTTCAGTCCCTAAACGTCTTTTAAGTGTTGTGAAAAGGAATGGCAACATTACAAAGTGGTAAATGCTTTACTGTCCCAACTTTTTTTGAAATGTGTTGCAGGTCTGAATGACAGGAAAGGATGCATATTTACAAATGACATGAAGTTGACCAGACAAAACATGAAATATTTTGTGTTCATATTGTCTGCAATGAAATACAAGTCAAAGTAAATTTAGAAATCACTTCTTTTTTTTTATTTGCGTTTTCCATACTGTCCCAACTTTTTCTGATTTGGGGTTGTAGTACAGTGAACTCATTGTCATGTTCAAGAAACCAATTTGAAATGATTCGAGCTTTGTGACATGGTGCATTATCCTGCTGGAAGTAGCCATCAGAGGATGGGTACATGGTGGTCATAAAGGGATGGACATGGTCAGAAACAATGCTCAGGTAGGCCTTGGCATTTAAACGATGCCCAATTGGCACTAAGGGGCCTAAAGTGTGCCAAGAAAACATCCCCCACACCATTACACCACCACCACCAGCCTGCACAGTGGTAACAAGGCATGATGGATCCATGTTCTCATTCTGACTCTACCATCTGAATGTCTCAACAGAAATCGAGACTCATCAGACTAGGCAACATTTTTCCAGTCTTCAACTGTCCAATTTTGGTGAGCTCGTGCAAATTGTAGCTTCTTTTTCCTATTTGTAGTGGAGATGAGTGGTACCCAGTGGGGTCTTCTGCTGTTGTAGCCCATCCGCCTCAAGGTTGTGCGTGTTGTGGCTTCACAAATGCTTTGCTGCATACCTCGGTTGTAACGAATGGTTATTTCAGTCAAAGTTGCTCTTCTATCAGCTTGAATCAGTCGGCCCATTCTCCTCTGACCTCTAGCATCAACAAGGCATTTTCGCCCACAGGACTGCCGCATACTGGATGATTTTCCCTTTTCACACCATTCTTTGTAAACCCTAGAAATGGTTGTGGGTGAAAATCCTAGTAACTGAGCAGATTGTGAAATACTCAGACCGGCCCGTCTGGCACCAACAACCATGCCACGCTCAAAATTGCTTAAATCACCTTTCTTTCCCATTCTGACATTCAGTTTGGAGTTCAGGAGATTGTCTTGACCAGGACCACACCCCTAAATGCATTGAAGCAACTGCCATGTGATTGGTTGATTAGATAATTGCATTAATGAGAAATTGAACAGGTGTTCCTAATAATCCTTTAGGTGAGTGTATATATTAGTGCTGTCAAATCGATTATACCATGGTCATTTGCCAGCATTGACAACTCAAAGCTGTTATTGATGTTTGCAGCACAATATTTGACCGGAAGGGTAAAATTAATGGTTATTTTTGTCAGTTATGTCTTGTGAGATCTAGCATTCTGCCTGCTTTGAAACAGACACAGAGATAACATTTATTTGAATTAATGAATTATAGCATATATTTTAATTAATTATCGAGAGAGTGGTAAAGGGCAGTTTCTTTCATTTGAGATCGAATGCGAAATGAAAACTGTTTTTGTCTCCAAAAGAATTAGACATAACATCACGTTTGGACTACTGTAATTCTCTGTACTGTGGCCTGCCTCAAACTACAATCTTCCGCCTGCAAATTGTCCAAACTGGCACAAAAAAGAGAGATCACATTTCTCCCATTTTAGTGACTTTACATGGGCTTCCTGTAAAGTTCAGAATCGATTTTAAAGTTGCAGTTTTTGTGTACAAGGCTCTATCTGGTGTTTCACCAAAATACATAAGTGACCGTCTGATTCCTTACACTACCCAAAGAACTCTTAGGTCCTGTAATCAGCTTCTTTTAACTGTCCCACCATGTTTTCGCTGTAAAACTAAGGGTGGTCGGGCCTTCTCTGCTGCAGTACCTAAACTCTGGAACAGTCTGCCCTTCAAAATGTGAGGTCTGCTCCTTCATCAGCCAGCTTTAAATCGGCTCTTAAATCTCTCTGTTCTCTCTGGCTCTTGATTAGATTGATATTGGTAGATTTTTATATTTATTTATTATTTGGATTGTATCGGGTCTAACGGGTCTTTTTATGCTTTCTTTTTATATGCACATTGTCTTACTGTACAGGACTTCGGCGTAACTCTGTTGCTTTTAAATGTGCTATAGAAATAAAATTTGACTTGACTTTGACTTGAGTTAAGAGAGAGAGAGAGAGAGAGAGAGAGAGAGAGAGAGAGAGATTCGTACCTGTGTCTGTTCAGCGTATCTCTCAGGATTAATCAATTTGACAGCACTAGTTCTCACTATTTGAAAGGTGTTTAAATTACCCCCAAAAATTGTTAAACTTTAAGTATACTGAATCTGATATCAACAGGTTTGTGTAGGTTTAGGGTTGGTTTGGCAGACATCATCGCCTCTATAAGATGTCTTCACTGATATAGTGCGTGTGTTTGTAACCATACAATTATCTTCAGATGTAAATTATGAACTTACTATATACACACCCTTTGAAGGTTTATGGGATGCCTCCTTGGCTGGGCCTAAACCACCACGCCTCTCCCCAGTGAATTGATAGCTGGATAGGAGAGAGGTTACAATGTTCTTAGTTATTATTATGTCCTACAAAGAGTGCATCTTTGTAATGTCCAGCAGGTTTCCAAATTTAGATTGTGTTTATTGAATTGGACTATCGACTGAACATTATGCAACCAGAAAAGTTCCAAATAATCTCAGAATATAATCAAAAAGAATGAGAAACAGGATTTAGAAAATAGGATCTAGAAACAGGATTATTCCCTTCAGAAAGTCCATTAAAGGGGATAGTTCACCCAAAAATGGAAACTCTGCCATCATTTACTCTCCCTCAAGTTGTTCACCATTGACTTCCATACGGATAATATCGGAAGGCTGTTAACTGTTTAGTTCTTTAAAATATATTTTGCCTTCAGCATAAAAAAGAAATGTACACTGGTTTGGAACAACTTGAGGGTGAGTAACGTTAAATGGTGACATTTACATGTTGGGTGAACTATCCCTTTACGAAATTATACAACATTTCCAGCTGTCATTTAATACACTCGTTTTAATCTAAAACCGAATCTCAAAGCAATTCAAATAAACTGTCCGGTTTATAACTCATATAACTTATAAAAGAAACATTAACATGTTACCTGGTTTAGTGGGTATCTCTTGACCTCTGACAGTTTGTTTATCATCTCTCGCGCTCAACACTGCTCACTTCAGCGCGAAATTTTTCTTTATTTAAAGCGAGACTGATTTTAGGAAACCTGTGTGAAAATGCGAATTTGCAAAATGTCTGCAAAAAACGGACGTAACGTTCATTTAGTAAGATTCGTTCAATCAATGACCATCTTACGATTCTACGTGGTAATGCGACTCTCTTTTTACGTTGTTTTACGAGTTTGTAGCCTTCTCTTGTCAGTTGTGTATTAAAATGCTTCAGTGATACCAAAATTTACATTTTAAACATAACTAACGTTGATTACAAGACTGCTACAAGTCGAAACGTTTTTCAAAATGTACATTAGTCGCACCTGCTGCGCTGGAGTGAGGAGGTAACCATAGCAACAACGATACGCTGCTGTGCAGTGTGCACGATTACTTTGAAAAACAGTAGCCTATTTATTTTTTATTTACTTTAAAAATAATTTATTTTTAAATAATACAAAAAAAGTTTGTAAAAAAAATTAAGAACAATGACCAAATGACATTTCGTGATGAGGATTTATGAATAATGAGAATAATGGAACCACAAGGTAACAAAAAATCCCATGTAAAAACAACAAATGTGTTCTGTAGTGCATTTCCTTCTCCTACAAATTAAGCATACAAAAATAGCTATACACTACCCACTGTATTGATAATTAAAAATAGTTTTGTGCAGCATACTTTGCAAACCCTTACGAACATTGGTTTTACTACAAATAAAAAAATAAAGACAACAAATTAACCATGGTTTTGCTACACTAACCATAGTTTAACCATAGTATTTGTAGTAAAACTGTGGTTATATAATGGCAATCAATTCGCCAAAAAAACACGGTTATACTTTTACCATAGTAAAACCATGGTTCGTTTTCGTAAAGTTCACTATGAACATACGTCTCCTGACACATCACATAATTGACGGTTTAACTACTGGAATAACATGCCACAGAGTGGCATTCACTCACTGTTACGTGATAAAAACCTTATTATATATTAATCAAACGATTGCAAAGTCGTTTTAAGTGTTACTTGTATATTTTGTTTAGCTAATGTAATATAATCTAACTCAGCGTTGGTGGAACTCAAACGCGATTGTCGGTTTATAGTCGGACTATTTTTAATGTGACACAAGCAGTTGCACATGTGTTTCCTAGTGGTTGTTTTGGCTCAATTCAAACACTGTGAGTAGTTACACTTCACAATCTTTCTTCGTTAGTTTTTTATTTCTTAATTGTACCTGATTGTACTTTGTAATGTGACGCCATTGAAAACGCAGTCAGATAGCTCTCATTGTGACTTAAACATTTATATATGTTCTAACTTAGGCATTTATGTGATATTATTTACTGCACAACATGTATTCAGACATTCACTCTCACATTTATCACTGGATTTATCACTGGCATTTTGCTGCAAAAACATTCATTTGAAACATTTTTAAACAGTCCCTTTATTTCTATTGCAGATTTTAGCCCTTCATGTGCTCTCCCCTCCACTAGACTGTCAGAATGAAGCAAAACGGTGCACAAACAGACAGAGAGAGCCTCTATCTGGAGGTGTCCAGTGTGAACGGAGCCGTGTCTCTCCCCCTGCACTCCTCTATCGTCCTCTTCCTCCTCTCCTACACAGAGTGCTCATCTTTCCACGTCTACCTGGTCACAGCTCAAGCAGACATCCTGCCGGCCCTGTCAGGGCTGGTGCCCGGGGGTCTCGCTGTCTCTGAGGTGAGGAGGGACGAGCTGCCGGGGCTGGTTAGGATGTGTCGTCTCCCGGCTGCACTGGAGCCTGAGGTTTGCTTTTGCAGAGCCGGCCTGGCTGTCGTACTAAGACACATCATTCAGAGCGCATGCCAGCTGATGCCAGGCCGCAGGGATGTGGCGTCCCTCTTAGGCTTCAAGAACACCTGTCTCAAGGCTTGTGCTGAGGTGAGATTGCAATATCAAAACAACCAGATCTTAAAATCCCATTGCATAGTCATCAGTGTGAACTAATGGGGTTGACATGTTTTGACAGGCACGGTCACTTACATTTTGGAGGTCAACATCACAGAATCACACATTCAAATGCTGATATTTGAGCTCAGTGCTTTCAGATAGTAGCTATAAGGCATAACAGAAGCTTTGGTTGCTCCTCTTATTCTTTTTTTTGCTGTCTTTAGAGCCTTGGGCTGTCACTGGGACAGGTGTGATGTCTCAAGTCACCCGTTTCTGTAATGTCTGTCAGATAGTAGCAACATTTATGGTTTTAAACTGCCTTAAAGCAATTCAGCATTTTTGGGAAGCTTTTGTTGTGTGTCAGTCATCCTACTACAATTTCAAAAGTACGTCATGGGTCATATCGGATGTTTGGGATGACAAATATCTATTTAAATTTACTGCACTGTTGTTATTGTTAACTGAGTCTGCAACTGTTAAATATTTGGTTATTGTTATAAAGCTCAGTACAATACTAATATATATATTACAATTTCAAATGTACGTCATCAATATGATGTTTGGGATGAAAAATATCTATTTTAAGTATATACTTAAAATTCCTAAGTTTGGTCAAAAGTTTGGAGTCCTTAAGATTTTTGTAATGTTTTTGAAAGAAGTCACCAAGGCTCCATTTTTTTTGTATCCAAATATACAGTCAAAACAGTGAAATATTATTACAATTTAATATCACAGTTTTCTCTTTGAATATATTTTAGAATGTGATTTATTCCTGTGATCAAAGCTAAATTTTTTGCATCACTACTCCAGTCGTCAGTGTCACATGATCCTTCATAAATCACTCTAATATGATGATTTGTTGCTCAAGAAACATTTGAAAACAGTTTTTGTTGCTTAATATTTTTGTGGAAACGGTTGAATTTTTCCGGGATTGTTTGATGAATAGAAAGTTCAAAAGAACACCATTAGTTAAAAGACAAATATTGTCTAATATTGTAAAAATGTATTGTCGTTACTGGCACTTTTGATCATTTTAATGCATCTTCTCTGAATAAAAGTAATAATTTTTAAAATCTTGCTTTCACTACCATTCAAAGAGCAAAAAAACGTTTTCAGCCGTGATAATACTAAGAAAAGTTTCTTAATGAATCCAAACTTCCAGTTGTGTAAATTTAAAATTAAAAGCTCATTCAAAATATGAATATATATATAATAGTATATTAATAATACTACAGCAACCCTGCTTTACAGTAGAGATGAACGTTTGATGTTAGCACATTTTTCTTATTTTTTTCTATCGACCATTATTGAATATGTAACTGTTTCTGCTTGTTTTAAGATTTATATCAATTATCCAGCACTTATTTTATCGGTTATTATTGACCATAACAATAATGATCAGTCTTTCAGTATTGGCCAGTTCAGTATCAGTGCATTTATAGTTTGCTTAATTATATGAAACTCTGGATACTTACAAAGGCATGTCAGATCTACCATCTACTTTTAAAATGTATTTCACTACAGATTACAAAATGCATGCATTAAAAATGTATTTGTAATGTATTTCGTTAGGTTACACAAGTTTTGTAACTTAATCTAAATATTTTAAAATGCTTTGGAATACTAATAAGGTATGTAACACAAAGGGGCCACCAAACATAGGACTTTCTTCTGCATATTATTTTAAACAACATCAGTTTTCCACAGTATTTCTTGAAGCAAACAATCTTTAATGCAGACGATCTTAGAAAAAAGAAAAACAATATGGATAGTCAAGAAGGCAACACGATGCATTTAGATCTGGGGTGTGTAAACTGTTTGAATTGGATAAACAGGGGAAATATTGTACTTATTTTCTCTTCTGGGAAACATGTAGTTATTAGCTTCTGAAGGCCAGTATTAAAGGAAAAAATAGGATCTTTAAACAAAATAAGAAATGTATACATCCTGTTCAAAAGTTTTCACCCCCTACTCTTAATGCATGGTTTTTCATGGAAACTTGTTTCGCCACTAAATATATATATAAATTTAAGAAAAGATAGGTATTTGCTGTTTTTTTTTGTGCAACTTTATAACGTGCTATTTTTTAGCTATCTTTTTATCTGAACTTTATAACTTGCTAACTTTTTAGTTATAAAGTCAGAATTGCATGATATAAATTTTTTTTTTATTTTTTTTTTACTTTTTTTCAATTCAGAGAAAAAAGCCCCCCCCCCCCCCTCCCATAATTGGCTATTATAACTCGCAATCACGAGTGTAGATATACACAATTATCAGAAAAAAAGTCAGAATTGTGAGATAAAAAGTTGCAATTACCTGAACAAATTACTTAACATGAAACATGAAAACAGTCGTGGGTTATCAGCAAGGGTTTGTAAATTTTTTTAATGTGGCAATTTGTTCTCTTATTTTGTTACAATTAAAATTTTGCATATTCTACAAGGGTATGAAACTTTTGAGCAAAAATGTATTAGGGGTCGACCGATATGGATTTTTTAGTGCTGATGCCGATACCGATTTTTTTTCATCAGCCTTAACCGATGACCGATACGGGCTGCCGATTTTCGTGCGCCGATATTTGGAGCCGATACTGCTTTTACTCCTTAAATTTACATCATAAAAATGACACAATGATCATGATAACAATTTAAAATTTACAATTTAAAAAAGGAACATTTATTGAACTACTAAAAACTATATTTAACAAATAGTAAAAACAGGTGAGGTAGAACAAGAAAAAAAAGTTAATTTGTGAAAATAAATTTTGAAAGTAAACATTTAAGCATAAATAAAATAATTACACTATTGCACACAGTATCAACAAGCAAGCAGCATAATAAAGTGCACACTGACTGTACTATACTTAATTTTAAAACGATTTACAACCTAGTAATTTAATGGTTATAGGTGCACTTAAATTAATCTCTTGTAGAGCAACACCAGCGGTAATTCAGGAAAAAATCTCCCAGTGCTCCACATGAAACTTCAGTCTTTCAACCTTTTACCATCGTGTCAATTCTCAATTGATTTTTTGATTAATATGCGCGAGGGAGGGAGAGCAAGACAGTTTGAAGACGGTGAGAGCTGCCTGTGGACGTCTGTCTGTAAATAATGCCGGGGAAAAAATATCGGCGAAAAAATATCGGCGAACGCAGCAGCCTTGTATCGGCCAATGCCGATACACGTAAAAATCGCAAATATCGGCCGGCCGATATATCAGTCTAACACTAAAATGTTTCTTAGGATGCTTTTGCAGTGTCAGAGTCAGAGAATCACCAATTGCTGTTTACATGAATTGCCTGTTACAGTTTACATTGAATTGTAATCAAGCAGCAACCTCCTGCAGTTTCTCTTGAAGCCAATACGGAAGTGCTTCAAACTGCAATTCATCGACTGGCCACAAGGGACAGGCTCCAGAAGGGAGCAGAATCTCATTGAGCCCCATGTTAAAATGGCCAGTTTTAGAGCAGCATAAAACATGTTTACAGCCTGGTACAAATTGTGCTTTTGGTCTATACGGCTCATTTTGCCCTTCATGAAAACTGTGAGGGGGGTGAATTTTTTTATGACTCATTCGTTTACATTATATAAAGCCTTAAAGTTCTGCATAATTAAGGACGTGGCCACTTCGAGCGACAGTTGGATAGCCATTTATCTGCTGTCTGTTAGTCATCGCGTCACCTCAGCTGCACCCACGTCCCGCCTTTTTGCCCATTTTCTGTTATCCGGGAGTGACGCGCGATGACGCGCTGCCAAGATGGCAACGGCCATCTCGTCCATACTTTGCGCTTCAGAACGGCTCATCAGAATCCTATGGGTGACGTCACGGACACTACGTCCATATTTTTTTACAGTCTATGATTGTAATGTAATGTTTTTTTTTCTTCATTTAAACATTAAAGTAATCACTTTGGTATTCTAAGGCCCCTTTCACACCTACCTTGTTTGGTCTGGATTTTTTGACTTTTCAGTTTGGTCTGAATCAAAATTACAGGTGTGAAACCTCCCCGAAAAGATGCGCAATATGTCAGAATGATTTTGACCACTTCATTAAGTTTTGTTTTGTAGAAAGCCTTTCTTTAAAGTGTATTTCATTTTGTATAAATTGTATCTTAATTTTAATCAATGTTTCATCAGCCAATTGCCTGGATTTAATAAATAAGAATCAAATAGGCTATAGCAGACAACAGTTGTGACATGGAGGCGCCGGAGCGATCAATTGCATTGATCTTGAACATGTTTCATAAACAAACCGAAACTCAGCAGCTACTTGCCTCACAGACTGTAATAAAATATATGTATAGAAAGCTTGGAAAGTCCATTTTTAAACAAAACAATTCGAAACGAAAAGAAATAGTCAAGCAATGGGCACTGTTCACTAGTGGCAACGATATGCGTCTGTTCATTCATTCTTGTCAAAGGCGCTGACGTCAGACGCACTTCCTTTTACAAACCAATCAATGTCAAGATGCCGCCCACATAGATGATGACGACAGGACGCATGTGTGTCATGCAATGTGAAACCAAACCAAAACTAACCAAATGTATAAAATGTATCAAAACATGAGCTTTGGTTTGGACCTTGATGCGGACTTTCAGGTGTGAAAAACGCCCTAAAATACTTTTCGGATGTAATTCGATTACCACCTATTTAAAATGTGACTTTAATGAAATACTGTTACGCAAATGTTGTATTTTAAGTATGTAACTAAGTTAAACGTATTCTGTTACTCCCCAACCCTGTTATTAAATGACTGTCATTTGCTCCTCAGGTGAGTCAGTGGACTAGACTATGTGAGCTGGACATTCCCTCTGCAGTGGAGGAACACTTACGAAACCCAGAAGACCAGATGTGTCGACTTCCTGCAGCGGTCCTGAACTTAGAGAAAAGGTTAGGGGAACCCGTCAAGGTCCACAATGATGACAAGATTCGCAGACAGAAGCTACAGCAGCAGAAGAAGAGTGATTCTCAGCTAAAAGCCCTCGGCACAGAGAGGGAGGGCCAGCTGAATGAATCCCATCCTGGAGTTGAGCTCAGTGCTGCTCTGGCGAAGCTCTCTGCGGATGCGGTTCCTTCTCCCTCCACCAGAGAGAGCTCTGACATCAGGAAAGTCAAGAGCACAGAGCTGCCGGAGCTGGAGCATGTGTTTGCAGAAGGCCTGTATTTCACCCTCACTGATGTCGTCCTGCTGCCCTGCATCCATCAATACCTGGTAAAAACAAACAAATCGAAAGCAGTTTTTATCTCATTACTTGTAAATCACTGTTCCTCGCAAACAGAGCCAATCGTTCATTTGTTTTTGTAATAGAGTAGACGTTTGAGGCTCACAGGTGCTTTCAAGCTATATCAAACACACAAGTCTCTCGTGCCCCTTTGACTTCTCCTACTTCAAGGTGATTCTCCCAGTCCTGCATTAAATAAGGCCAGTGTTTTCAATTGAAATGGATCAGTTTTGTGTGTAGGACTGTGAATTAGATTCATTGCTGTGTAATGTCCCTGAACTCTTTCACTCTCTGAGCTTGACACAGTTTGACGGCAGTATTTGTTAGACTATTACTCATCAGTGGTATTTGCTTTATAAAAGCCTGTTCACAACATGAATTATAACTATACACTCTTTAAAATAATGATTCTTTATTGGCCTCGATGGTTCCATGGAACCTTTCCATTGCACAAAATGTTCTTTATAGTGGAATAAGGTTTTTTCGATTGTTAAAATGTTCTTTATACTAAGAAAAAGATTATTTTATCAACTGAACTGAAATGTTCTTTAGGGAACCTAAAATGGTGAAATGTGAATAAAAGCTTAAATTAATTTGTTCATCATAAAAGTGATCGAGTTGGACTAAACCGCTCAATACATATGTGTTAGTTTTATGATCTCTTTACGGACTTTTTGAAGCGTCAAAGTGGTAGTTGCGTAGCTGTATATGGAGAGTAGTGAACTGGCTCAGATTTTATTAAAAATATCTTCATTTGTGTTACGAAGATGAAGGACAATCTTTAAGATCTGTTCATACCAAGGACAATAACTATGACAATAAAGTGTTTAGAATCGTTCTAATTCTATGAGAATAGAAAGTCCACGCCACAGCTAGAACTATAACAAAACAGAGGAACAATATTGTAATTTATTTAATTTTTTTAGAAGCTGATGATTGAAAAAAATATTGACAGCCAATCAGAATCATCCCTGCATATAATTAGATTATTTTGGTTTGGTTGGAGGTGTTAAAGGGTTAGTTCATCCAAAAATGAAAATTAGCCCATGATTTACTCACCCTAAAGTCATCCTAGGTGTATATGACATTCTTCTTTCAGACAAATAAAGTTATAATAAAAAAGTCCTGGCTCTTCCAAGCTTTATAATGGCAGTGAATTGTTTCGTTTTTTAAATTCCATAAAAGTGCATCTATCCATCATATAACTGCTCCACACGGCTCCGGGCCTTCTGAAGCGAAGTGGCGTGTTTGTGTAAGAAAAATATCCATATTTAAAACTTTATAGACTAAAATAACTAACTTACGGCGGAAAGCTGTACGCAATATAACTTATGGCCTGACGTGATGTATAGAAACATCACAAGCTTTGACGCCTCTTGCTGATAGTGCTGGCAACGCACTCAAGCCCCTCTTCTCTTATATCGAAATCCTCCGCCATTTCTCTTTAAAGGTCCCATGGCATGAAATTGTCATTTTATGAGGTATTTCAACATGAATATGAGTTCCCCTAGCCTGAATATTGTCCCCAAGTGGATAGAAATGTTGATCGGTGTAAAACCGAGTTCTGGCTGTCTTTCTCTGCCTTTGAGAAAATGACAGGCCAGACGAGCCAATCCTGAAGTCTCCTGTTTTGACGTCCACACAGGAACGGTTTCCTCCCTTTCCTCCGCCCAGAGAATCTGGCACGCCCATGCAAACGCTATATTTGTCCTCGAGAGATCATGGCTTGTGAACAAGTGAATGCTGGCAGTTTCTCAGTGTTTGGATGTAATGAAAACAGAAGTCTTTTTTCAGTTCCTTCTGATCTGTGATCAATGATTTCTTATGTGTAGCTAATTATTTATTATTCGTGCACACACTGCGGCTTCTCTCTCTCCCGACAGAACGGTGTTTTCTATCTTGTGAGTCAGTGTTTTTGTACGTCCTCGTCGCGTCTATCTGTTCTACAATGTGCATACAGTCATGAGTTTCTGCTCAACATCGGCAGACTCACATCTCTTTAGAGATAAACCTCACGCACGCCGAGGCTCGGGCTGCACTGGCCGGCCGGCCTTCAACATCCCCGACCCCCAGTACTGCATCTGGCCCACAGCGGAGGCACAAAACGCGGCGTGAGATTAAGCAGAAGGGGGGTAAGCGTGAGGGTATCCGGCTAGGCTAGCCAGCTTTCCCCACAATAAACTGGATTACATTCGATTACTGCTGTTGTGTCTTTGTTTGCGCTGTGTACTCAATGCGTGTCACTGACGCTTTTCATATGATAGGAACATATCTAAAAATAATGGTATTATCAACACTTACTCGTAACTCGTTCATCTCGACAGCTGTAATGGTACTTTGCATGTGTTACAAAGTTGGTAATAATGATGAAGACGGACTCGGCGTGACTGGGACTCGTGTTTATTCAGAACTCTCAGATACAAACACAATAAACTCGCGCTGACAGACAGCGCTCTCACAACTCAGTAGTTACTATAAATAACTTTGTTAGCAATCGCTCCGTCTCTGGTACATTAGTGATGTCCGGTTCGCAAACGAATCATTCTTTTGAATCGGTTCTTTTTAGTGAACCGAACCAGTTCACTAAATCGGACTGAATCGTTCTAAACGGTTCGCGTCTCGAGTCAGCGCTGATCCATAATTTACTAAAGTTACTAACTTTCTGACATGAGTGACAGCCCCTCCGACTAGAAATAAACTAATAACCTGAAGTATATGCTGTAACTACAACAGTTCACTGAACTGAGACATGCTGAGAGAACTGATGAAAAGTGAACTCAGGTCCATCCGTCTCTCTGGCAGCAGCTCATGCGCCGTAGACCTCGTTAAACCACGCCCCCTCCGCTCATTTCAAATGCAAAGATGTCAGACAATCACAACAGTGGGCGTTTTTACTGAAGTCTCACAGCAGACACGCCTCTTGAAACAGGGCATTCAGCCACAGGGCAAACAGCAGTATAGGAAAAATGCCTTTTATTTCTAAATTATGACATTTTATGATGTAAAAATCATACTACAAAAGATCTCATGACTGTTCTTAACACTTTTGATTTGACACAACATGTTCACGGACCCACACATGATCGTGGACACACTCTAGATTTACTTATCAGTAAGGGTCTAAATATTTAATCGATAGTTATTAAGGATGTGGCACTGTCTGATCATTTCTGTATTTTCTTTGATATATCAATCTCTCCTGCCATTGAAACTAGATCTGTCTCTGTCAAAAAGAGATGCTTAAATGAGAACACTAGTGTGCTGTTTATGAAGGCTATATCTCTAACACCAAGCATATCTGCAGACTCTGTTGATTTTCTCCTTGACTCTTTTAACTCAAAAGTTAAGGGTGTAATTGATGATATTGCTCCTGTAAAAGCCAGGAAAAAGAGTGGCAAACAAAAAGCACCCTGGAGAAACTCAACAGCAGTGCAATTAATGAAAAGACAATGCAGGAAATCGGAACGCATGTGGTGAAAGACAAAACTTGTAGTCCATTACAACATCTATAAAGACAGTCTTCGTGCTTTCAATGTGGAACTAGGCAAAGCTAGACAGACCTTCTTTTCAAATATTATAAACAGAAACATAAACAACACGCGCACTCTTTTTGCTACTGTTGAGAGACTAACAAACCCCCCGAGTCACATTCCCAGTGAAATGCTCTCAGACAGCAAATGTAGTGAGTTTGCTTCCTTCTTCTCAGAGAAAATCAATAATATCAGAAATGCGATCAGTACATCCTTGAGTTGCTCTGAGGTGAGTCAGAGACCACAACCTCAGAAAGTTATTATGACTGATTTCGAAGCAATTGATGGTAAAATTTTAGAAGAAACAGTACAGCACCTTAAAACATCAATCTGCGCCCTTGACACACTCCCCACTTCTTTTTTCAAAAGTGTGTTTAACTGTTTAGAAGCAGATCTCCTAGAAGTGGTAAACGCCTCACTTCTTTCTGGGACTTTTCCAAACTCCCTAAAAACTGCAGTAGTAAAGCCTCTCCTGAAAAAGAGAAATCTGGAAAACTCCATATTGAGCAACTACAGGCCAATCTCAAATCTTCCCTTCATAGGCAAGATCATTGAAAAAGTTGTTTTCAGTCAGCTGAACAAATTCTTAAGCTCAAACGGATACTTTGACAATTTTCAATCTGGTTTCCGACCGCATCACAGCACAGAGACGGCCCTCATTAAGATAATAAATGATATTCGCCTCAATACAGATACAGGCAAAACATCAATTCTGGTACTACTGGACCTCAGTGCTGCATTCGACACTGTTGACCACAACTTACTTCTTGACAGGCTAGAAAATTGGGTTGGGCTTTCTGGAATGGTCCTCAAATGGTTCAGGTCATACTTAGAAGGGAGAGGTTATTATGTGAGTATTGGTGACCATAAGTCTGAGTGGACATCCATGACATGCGGAGTCCCACAAGGGTAAATTCTTGCACCACTCAATTCAATCTGTATATGCTGCCACTCAGCCAAATAATGAAAAATAACAAAATGGCTTACCACAGCTATGCTGACGACACCCAGATCTACTTAGCCCTATCACCTAATGACTACAGCCCCATTGACTCTCTATGTAAATGCATTGATGAAGTTAACAGTTGGATGTGCCAAAACTTTCTTCAGTTAAACAAAGACAAAACTGAAATTACTACATTAGGAAACAAAGATGAAATTCTCAAGGTGAACGCATATCTTGAGGCTAAAGGTCTAAAATCAAAAAATCAAGTCAGGAATCTTGGTGTGATTTTGGAGTCAGACCTGAGTTTCAATAGTCATGTCAAAGCAATAACTAAATCAGCTTACTATCATCTCAAAAATATATCAAGAATTAGATGCTTTGTTTCCAGACTTAGAGAAACTCGTTCATGCTTTTATTACCAGTAGGGTGGACTATTGTAATGGTCTCCTCACCGGCCTTCCCAAAAAGACCATTAGACAGCTGCAGCTCATACAGGATCCTGAGCAGAACCAGAAAATATGACCATATCACACCAGTCCTCAGATCTTTACACTGGCTTCCAGTTACATTTAGGATCGATTTTAAAGTACTATTACTTATAGTATATAAATCACTAAATGACCTAGGACCTCAATACATTGCAGATATGCTGATTAAATACAAACCCAACAGATCACTCAGATCATCAGGATCAAGTCAATTAGAAATACCAAGGGTTCACTCAAAGCAAGGAGAGTCTGCTTTTAGCTATTATGCCAGCCGTAGCTGGAACCAGCTTCCTGAACAGATCAGATGTGCTCCAACAGTAACCACTTTCAAATCCAGACTCAAAACACATCTGTTCAGCTGTGCATTTACTGAATGAGCGCTGTGCCACTGTACGTGCTTTGTCCGAACTGCTTGCATTTTAATTTATATGCTTAAATTTAACCCTGTTTTTATTTTTATTTTTAATTATACTCTTTATTTTTATCTTTCAATATTTTCTTTATTTTTTATTTCTTTTAATTTCTATTATAACTGTAATATTTTTATTTCATTTCTGTGTAAAGCACTTTGAATTGCCACTGTGTATGAAATGTGCTATACAAATAAACTTGCCTTGCCTTACTAACAATATAAGTACACCTCAGGAAACATTATAAAATAATAGAAAAATGCCATGCCATGGGACCTTTAAAAATTCTCGTTTTAGACTCTAATTCATGATGGGTGTTTTGTTTTGCTCTATCCTTATTAGCTTCTGCGTTTGTCAATACGCATGTGTCAAAGGTTCAAGGGTCAGGGGTTACGCTTTCGCCGTAAATCGATGCGTACGGCAATCCGCCGGAAGTTAGTTATTTTAGTCTATAAAGTTTTAAATATAGATATTTTTCTTACACAAAAACATCACTTCGCTTCAGAAGGCCTTTATTAACCCCCTGGAGCCGTGTGGAGCAGTTATATGATGGATAGATGCACTTTTATGGACTTCAAAAACGAACCAACAATTCACTGCCATTATAAAGCTTGGAAGAGCCAGGACATTTTTAACATAACTCCAATTTTATTAGTCTGAAAGAAGAATGTCATATACACCTAGGATGGCTTGAGGGTGAGTAAATCATGGGCTAATTTTCATTTCCGGGTGAACTAAAACCCTTTAAAGAACATAGTGCAACAGTTCTGGAAGTAAAAATCCCAATCATTTTCTCTTTTTTTAATTTTAAATCTTTAAAGACAGACCTACTCTGAGCTACAAGGTTGTTGATCGATGGTATATATGCTTTTGAAGTCATCAGTCCACTTTAGTTGGGTCAAAAATTGCATTTCCCATGAATCTGAAAAGAAATCTCCACCAATCAGAGATTCGAAATGAGCAAATCCTACCAAAAGAACATTTCAGCACACTTTAGCATCCACTCAGATGAAGCACTGCGATCGACAGTCTGTTATTTGTATAAATATCCATATTTTCCAATAAACTCAGTTGTTTCTTTATATACAATCAATATTTTTTAGTTTTATATTTATCTGTTATTAATTTGATTGTCATTCGCAATGCTTCATGGGATTGTATTTTTTTCCCTTTTTAAATCTGTTAAGTACACAATACTTTTTTGCTTTAAATCAGAGTTTGTAATGTTGTTACTAACCCTGTATCTGGTTGGCTTGGTTCATGGCGTATAACTCTTTAAAGAAGGCTTTTAAAGAATATCTATGGGAAAAATGAATGGCAAAAATACTTCCAGATTCAGAACCACAGCTGCTGAAAAAGTGTGATCACTGTTGCACACTATATTCTGGGCTCAGTACAAATTAAGCTGAATCGACAGCATTAGTGGCATAATGTTGATTACCTTTGTTTTCTATAAAAAAGCACAAATCTGGGTTACAGTGAGGCACTTACAATGGGAGTGAATGAGGCCAATGGGAGTGAATGAGGCCAATCCTTAAACATTAAAATACTCAGTGTTTTAATAGTGTAGCCACAAGACATAAACAGTATGTGTTGTTATGAATTATAAAACCCTAAAATGACATAATTTTAACAGAATTATTCATATGTGCCTTTATAAAATGATAAGCTTTGCATTAGGCTACTGATTTTTAAATCCTCCAAAATTGGTGTTGATTCAGCTTAACTTGGAACGTATTCCTTTTAATGAATAAAATCATGCTTATTTTAAATTCTATTTACAAACTTTCATTATTTAAATTTAAATTAGTGAAGTATTATGGACAAGAAAGATATCTCAATGTATTCTAGACATAGACCTCCAGACAAAAGACAAACTTTGCAGTGATATCTAGGGAGCAGAGTACAGACTACTGTGTCTTTGAGGGGAAGTTTGTGTACGTCTGTCATCCCTTTCTCTTTCTCTCTTGCTCTTTTCTTCCTCCTCTGATCATTGTTCATTCTTCTCTCTCTTCTCCTGTCATTCTCTCGCTCTCGTCTCTCTGTGGTCAGCAGCGCATCAGTGCCTCCCAGTTTCACACTCCATCTAGCATGTCTCCCTCCTTCTGTCCTCCTCATCGCTTTCTCCCCGTCTTTCCTCTGCGGAGCGATGATAGGAGCGGCACAGCTCTGGAGCTGATCTCGGTTCAGTGGACACAACACTTTGATGGGTTACTTAAGTCACAGCATCTCGCTGTCAGTGTGCATTATTTAATATGCATTCATACTGTTTTAGAAAATTCCTCAGGAGCACAACATTCACACAGAGCCTCCACTGTCTTGCCCATTTGCCATAACGATTGCACATTGTTTTCTGAAATGTAACCTCAGTTAAAAAAACAAACAATATAATTAATAATATATATACACAAACACATACAGGCATCCATATGTTTACACAAATATTATAGACATAACTATTTAAATTAATTTAAATGATGTGAACCGGAAATTGCAACTGATTTTATTTCAGTGCTGTGACATATAATTATATTGAACAGAGGACAGGGTTTTACTTCAGCGCTCCTCCCTCCATCTTTCGCTCCTAGCCAGCAGACTAACGGTTGGAGGGGAGTGGTTAAGGATATTTAAACCCAAGCCGTCAAATTGCCGTCATCGGAAAGGGAACACCGTTCCAGACCCAAAGTTATTTTTCAGATTTTGATTAAAGATTACCACGGCAAACTATTTTTTTTTCTCTGTATTAACTTCCACGGATTAATTGTTCACCCCAAGACCTGTAATGTGTGCTAACAAATTAAATCAGATCGATTTTGATTTCATGAGGACTTTAAAGGGATAGTTCACCCAAAAATGAAAATTCTGTCATCATTTATTCACTCTCAAATTTACTCACACCAAACCTGTATGAAAAGATGCATCAGGCATTGTGAAAGAATGGCTGGGAGGGAGCATGAAGAATCAATTGTTTCATGAATATTTCGATGTTGTTTCCATCAAGAGGTGCATACATTTTTGGTCAAGATCTTGTATTGACAATGCTATATTCAAGCAGTCTATAAAATCTCCTCTAGCACACCCCAAAGGCTTGGCCTGGTTTCACAGACAGGGCTTCGATTAAGCCAGGATTAGACTTTAGTTCAATTAGGACATTTTAATTAGCTTTTATAAATGTGCCTTAGAAAAAAAAACATTACTGGTGCATCTTGAGACAGAACAATAGCACTGACATATTTGAAGATATGTCAGTGCAAGTAAAAACAGCTCAAACATGCATTTTAGTCTGGGACTTAACTAACCGTCTCTGAAGCCAGGGGCTAATGAATTAAAGAGCTGGACTCAGAGGTGCCAATTCATGTGTGAAGATGATCCTTCATGCTCCCTCCCAACCATTCTTTCACACTTTGAGCTGATGAATCTTGACATTGTCATCCTGGAATATGGCCTTGATTCGTCTTCCTACATGGCTGTTTAAGAAATGAAAGGCTACACACTCCATCAATTAGGGTTAGAAGAACTGTCGCCAAACATATAACATGCTAGAAACATAAAAATTACTGCAATAATGATCCAATCATAGACTCAGCATTTGCCTATTTAAAGGGATAGTTCACCCAAAAACGAAAATGTGATGTTTTTCTGCTTACCCCTAAGGCATCCAAGATGTAGGTGTCTTCGTTTCTTCAGTAGAGCACAAATGGAGATTTTTAACTCCAACCGTTGCTGTGTGTCACTGATATAATGCTTGTCGATGGGGTCTAATTCTATTAGAGTAAAAAAAACATGGACAGACAACTTCAAATTAAACCCCGCGGCTCGTGACGACACATTGATGTCTTAAGACACGAAACGATCGGTTTCTGAGAGAAACCGAGCGGTATTTATGCAAATATATCACCTCATATCAGACGAACGCTTCAGCTCTTCAGACTGCCATCACTTCCTGTGTGTGAGGTCAAAATTCCGGCCAGGTCATAGATATATACATAGATACCTCATTAGTGCCTACGTGGATCATGGCGTGGATCGCTCGAATGAGATATCTATGTATATATATCTATGACCTGGCCAGAATTTTGAGAATCAAAAAAGAGAATCGGTGGGGAAAATGTGCTTAATTGTCATAAAAACGTTTTAATAGTAAAACATGTTTAGAAAGCGCCAACAGTCCTAAATATGGCCATCATTTTATTAATGCTAAAACTATTTCATATATCCCGTTTTATACACAGACATATGAACCTTTTAAGATTTGAGGCTCTGAATATATTAAGTATCATGTCTTTGATTAAACCATTTTAGATCTCCATCCAAAAGCACACCCCCTCCACCCTGTCCCACCTGCCCTTGCTGCTGAGATGGTACCAGCGTGTGCAGGAGCTCACCAGCGTACTGAGGGCAGCAAAGGATTGTGGGATGGCCCTCTTCAGTCTCAGCTCGTTTGACCTTTGCCCTCCCAAGCCGGAGGCCCCACGATCCAGTGGAGCAGAGCAGGAAGGCCCCAAACTCAAGCAAGAGCCCTTCATCGGGGGCCCAAGGCCAACTCTCACCAAACTGCAGGTAATTGAATTTCACTCGCTCTCTTTTTCTCCCGCTCTCTTGCTCTTTTATTTTATTCTCCTCATTCCTCTTTCCCTAACTCTTCCCTCTCACGGAAGGAGATTACACAGAAGCGCTTCTCTTTGCCACTTCACTAAACCTGTCAGTGGCGTACTCGCATAATCCCTAAACAGCGATCTGCTCTCAATACGTTCAGTGCTGTGCTCTCGTCCCTTTACGGCAGCCTTGTGTGCCACTGCGGGCCTGAACCGTGATGATAAAGGATTTATGCACTCCAGCGAGGCAGAACAGCAGCCGTACTGACTCGCTCTTAACTGATGGGACTCCCTGCCACTTGATACTTTAAGGAGGTTGGTATTACGTGGCTGTCTGACTTCGACAAGCACTGTGAGTTCTTTCAGCTGTGAGTCTGACAGACATTAGTTGTGCTAAAGAATATGTAGAGGGATATAACGGATAAACTTTAATATACAATGAAATGCTTCCATGTATCATGAAATGTCCTAATCCATAAATAAAATAAACATTCATTAGCTTTATTTAAAAAGAAATTAATTGTGGTCATACTAACTTAAATTCATGCTTCAAGCCAGTGGTTCCCAAACTTTTTAGAGTGGCATAAGGGATAGTTCACCCAAAAATGAAAATTCTGTCATTAATTACTCCCCCCTCATGTCGTTCCAAACCCGTAAGACTTTAATTCATCTTCAGAACACAAATGAAGATCTTTTTGATGAAATCCGAGAGCTTTCTGTCCCTCCATTGGCTGCTATGCAACTACCTTTTTGATGCTTTAAGAAGTTCATAATAGGCTTGCTGCGATAGTTGGTGTTACCGGTGTTCAATATCGGTTGCATCACTTGCCCACCACGGCACCGCCCCCACCTTCGTTTTGATTTTTATAGAAATAAAATCATTTAGTTCAGTTAGAGAACAGACACTACAATTAAAAACTGAACGTGTCTGCTCAATACAGTGTGAACCGAACGAGAGTCGCAGCACAAACGCAGCAGGAGACAGATTTCATTCAGATTTCAGAGTGAGGAGCTGACAGACCATATGATCGCGGAAGATTTGGTTTCAAAGTGAAATGTAAAAGCGCCTATTTATGTGAGTTTGTCATTGTACTGTTTTGTTGTTGTGTTTTTCATTAAGAATGAAAATTAGGCTTTCATTAGGCTAATGAACCCACAATTAAAGCAACCGCCCACGAATTGCCGATAATTCTAAACCGAAAGTAAAATGAGCACGGCCGCACAGGCATTCATTCAAGGCCGCACAGTCCATGTGCGTGTCCATTCTGATGCATTTTCAATTCAAATTGATGTAAAATGTGATGTAAAAGAAAACGTGATTCATCAGATCAGGCCACCTTCTTCCATTGCTCCATGGTCCAGTTCTGAATGATGCTCACGTGCCCACTGTTGGCACTTTTGGCGGTAGGCAGGGGTCAGCATGGGCACCCTGGCTGGTCTGTGGCTATGCTGCCCCGTATTCTGACACCTTTCTATCAGAACCAGCATTAACTTCTGGAGCAATTTGAGCTCCAGTATCTCGTCTGTTTGATCGGACCACACGGGCCAGCCTTCACTCCCCACGTGCATCAATGAGCCTTGGCCGCCCATGAGCCTGTCACTGGTTCACCACTGTTCCTTCCTTGGACCACTTTTGATACTGACCACTGCAGACTGGGAACACCCCACAAGAGCTGCAGTTTTGGAGATGCTCTGACCCAGTCGTCTAGTCATCACAATTTGGCCCAATCAATGTATCCCACCCACTAACAGGTGCTGTGATGAAGAGACAATCAGTGTTATTCACTTCATCTGTCAGTATATCTATTTATATTATAAAACTAAACTGTTCTTATAATGCAGTATAGATCTTAATGAGTCTTTATAAATATATTTATAGAATAGTAATAATTATAAGTATAAATTGGGCTATAATTCATTATAAGCATGGCTTTCCTAGAAAGTGTTACCGCAATCCTTTCAAAAACATAAAAAATCTTATTGACCCCAAACTTTTTAATAGTAGTGTAACTAGGTAAATATTAGGCTTTGTTCAGAAAGAAGACGCACATCACTGAAAATATATCAGGCGAAGTATATAGATTTATTTATTTCATTTGAAGTGGAGAATAAGTTAGTTTCGTATTTTAGTCCATGAATTTTATTATAAAAAGTACCAGTTTCATTCATCTTCATTGTCTTTAGGAATCCTACTCACCACAAGTGTTCATGTTAATAATAATGATGTATTATAACAAAACTTTAAGAAATGATTCCTTTCCCAGAGTTCCATTTTTCTTCTTTTCACAAACAGAAGATCAGTTTGGTTTTTCAAACATGTTTGTCCTGAAAAGTGGGCTTACATTTAACCACAAGTGTTTGGAGTTTGTTCTTAAACAAAATGAACCATAGTGACCCTATACCAAGCCAGTCAAGCATCTTTAACTTGTCCGAAACATTTAACTATATTAACCAGGGTAAGGGGCCTTTTTGCTTGTGCAACAAGAAAAACTAGTAGAAAGTCCATTTTTTGGACATGTATACGATGCCAAAAAATATAGGGACGTTTTAAAATGTATGCATGTTTTATATTGTCACAAAATATTAAAACAAGCGTTATTTCAATTCAGGGATTTTATTTATTTATTTACTTAATACATTTTTGATCTAGTGTTCAAATTGGTGTGGGGCCACTGTATATCAAAATGTTTTAGTATTACCAACGTTTCTATACCGTGGTACGGCCAGCATACTTTTTTAAGGGCTGTTACACTACTCTGTACTATATTGTGCTTTCTCCACCAATTGTAGAACTTTGTATTACAGCACCTGTAGTAGTATTGTTTCTTTATGATGAATCACTTGCAGACCCCTGTGTTACTTCACCTTTCCAGATAATAATGCACCCTTAAGGCTGTATTACATGGAAAGCTCAGCTTGTGGCATCATCATAACTGTCCTGATGAGTGCTTTTTCTTTCCCCTCCAGAGGAACCGCTGATTCAGTCCATAACCTCCTGTGCAGTCTTCTGCCTGCTTATTCAATTTCCCAGCACTTCCATAGCAGTCCTGCTGATTTACCCAGCATCTAAACGGCCCACAAACTCCAACAACACTTCTTCCCTGGTGCAGAAATCTGCCGATAATGAGTAAAGAGCCCGTAGTGGTCTCATACACTTCTGGCGTACGACTCCCGCAGGAGAGGCAAACAGAGTAACAATGCTGGGTCTCTATCCTGTCTGCCCCGGACCACAATGCGAAAGTCGAGTCCCCAGCAGGTGATAAAAACACACAGCTGCCGTCTAGTTTTCAGGCCTGCTGCAGAACTTCCAGCTTTTTATGTGTATGTGTGCTTGGTGTTTGCCACCTCTGGCATTCAGCTACTATAAATCAGATATTTCCCGTCACGCTAGTGGATATCAATTTGGTGTGTGTGAATGAGTTGGAGCTCAGCAGGCTCTCTTAATGCATAGCAGTCCGCTGGGATTTTCCAGGCTGCGTGCTTTCTGCTTTAGGTCTGCTCTGCAGCTGTTGCTGGTGGCTCATCGCTTTAGAGCAAATGACATTTTCATTTACGGAGCCAAACCTTATGGCCAGCCTGGATTTGTAATGACAGAGCAGCAAACAGAGATTCACCACCATAGCTACTGTTTAACAACCAGAACCAAAACCAGACTCGTTCTAAATCAATGACCAAGAGCATTTCAGGAGCTTCATTTGGGGGTTTGAAAGATTTTATACGGTTTTACTCAATTTAGTCACTCACTGCTAAAGAGTGTCGTTAGGCAGATTATCTATATTCGCTGTCTGTTTTGATATTGTGTACACCAATCAGAAGTCAGGACTGGAACTATCCATTTTATAATCTGGTTTTGGGACTGTCTAGAGCAGGGGTGTCCAATCCTACTCCTGGAGGGCCACTGTCCTGCAGAGTTTAGCTCCAACCCCAATTAAACACACCTGTACCAGCTAATCAAGGTCTTATTAGGCACACTAGACACTTCCAGACGGGTGTTGAGGCAAGTTGGAGCTAAACTCTGCAGGACAGTGGCCCTCCAGGACCGACTTTGGACACCCCTGGTCTAGAGGAACTTTTAATCATTTGTGTGATTCTAAAGTGTTTTTGCAAATTTCAAATGAAAGGAAGCAAATCACAAGAAATGTATATGATTATTAAATAAATTATATAAATGATAACGCATAAATGCAATATTCAGTATTGCAGTGTTATTAGAAATAAGCAATCCATTAGTTGGTTATAGTAACATGTTTTTGTACATTATTTTTTTGATTGTGCTTTCACTTTACTGAATACATAATTCTTATGACCTTACATAATATTTAAATGCTTAAGAAATGTAGATAAATAGTTTTTACACAATTTAATTATTTATATATATATATTTAAATATATATATTTAAATATTTTGAGGGGCAGATAGTGAAGTAAAAGCTGTTAATATCCTGTTAAATTTATGGTAAAAAAAAAAAAAACCTGGCAGATCTGGTTGCTTAAAGTTCAGAGTAAAAATACTGTGACAATGTTTCAAGTATTACACAATGATGGATGTATATTTAACTTGTAAACATATATTTCATGAGGTTATATAATGTTAAGTTGTTTAACTACCAAAATCTGAGTTTTACCTTAAAAAGTACTGATAACCACCATAATATTACAGGTATACACTATAAATTCACATGATGAGTTCATTGCAAGTGCACAGGGTCATAGGGTCAAAATAAGAAGAAACAAAACTTCTTAAATAAAATATAATCATGTGGGATGTGTCACACAGGGACTTCTGTGAATGTTCTTTTGCTGTTATTCACTGTTATAGATTGTGATATTAGACCATTTAAATTTTTTCACTTAAAGGTGCAGTGTGTAGTATTTATGAAGATCTTTTGACAGAAATGCAATATAATATACATATCTATGTTTTCATTGGTGTATAAAGACCTTGCATAATGAACCATTATGTTTTTTATTACCTTAGAATGAGACATTTCTATCTCCATACCAGTGTTGTAGTCGAGTCACCAACTGTCGAGTCCGAGTCGAGTCTCGAGTCCCAGTGTTCCGAGTCCAAGTCCGAGTCACCAAAGAAGAGTCCGAGTCGAGTCCAAGTCGAGTCACCATTACCTGAGTTCGAGTCCGAGTCGAGTCCCGTGTTCGAGAATACAGAAAAAATACAGAAAAAAATGTAATATTGTGATATATTACAATTTACAATATTTGGTTTTCAATTTATTATACTTTAAATGATCATTTATTTCTGTGATGCAAAGCAGAACTGTTTCCAACACTCATAATAAATCAGAATATTAGAATGATTTCTGAAGGATCATGTGACACTGAAGACTGGAGTAATGATCCTGAAAATTCTGCTTTGCATCACAGAAATAAATTATAATTTAAAGTATAATAAATTGAAAACCAAATATTTTAAATTATAATAATATATCACAATATAAAAAATTTTTCCCCCTGTATTTTTGATCAAATAAATCCAGGCTTGATGAGCAGAAGAAATTTCTTTCAAAAACATTACAAATAGTAATGTGTCTAAACTTTTGGCCTGTAGTGTATGTCATGTCGGCAAATATATTTGAAAGGATTGTTTATTGCTGCTTCCATAGACACCATTGTGTATTTTACAAACTATAAATGTATTGTTTTGCTATAAATTATATGTATTTAAATATCTGAAATCTAAAATAAACATAAGCGGGATTAAGCGCTGAGCGCGTCTGTCTTTGGCTCAGCGCCAGACATTGCAGAAAGCACAGTTTGAATCTGGCAGTTATTGTCACGTCACTGTACATTCGCTTCACTGTACATAGACATCACTGACGTCTGATGCCAAATAGGCAGACATCGCCCAACCCTAGCTTCCTCTGTTTATTATCATATATGCATTAGGCAATAATAGTTTTTTTTAAAGCTAATGTTAGCCAATGGAAAGCATTTTACTTACTTTTCTGGGTGCATCCGTGACAGATGTCTGTTAAAGTTTGAAGTTATCCCAGTCTTTTCCTCAATTGTGCGATTACATACACAACATTTAGCGCTGCTCTTTTCAGCATTAGATGCAAAATCCGTGTAGACAAACTTCACGACAAATGTCAACATTTAGCCCGCGAATAATGCACAAGAATGCGGCGTAAAGTGAGTGACGTCAGTCAGTGAGTGCGTTGTCAAGCAAGGAGAGCGAGCGGTAGCAGTGTCTGTGAGGGAAAAAATAGATCACTGCCGGTCTTGGGAGCCCGAAACAGGAAAAGTGTAACAACTTATATCAAATTTTGATAACCTATTTAGTCAGAAACAACGTAATTAATTTGATGAATGCTCAAGTGCGATTTTATATATCCTCGAGACTCGAGTCCAAGTAGGCTACGAGTCATCAGTCCGCGAGTCCAAGTCGAGTCACGAGTCCAGAGAACGGAGTCTCGAGTCGGACTCGAGTCCAGAGAATAAGGACTCGAGTACTCCATCACTGCTCCATACACCGCGGGTCCCCTTTAAGTGAAGTCACCATTTTGCGCCATCATGTTTCTACAGTGGCCCTAAATGGACAAACTGCTCTACAGAGCGCTAGTCAATCTCTGTGCTTCGAAAGGGAGTGGTGAGCGCTAGGTGGTTGCAATTCACAACCTCACTGCTAAATGCCGCTAAAATTTACACACTGCACCTTTTAAAGTAACTAAAAGTTTTTTTTAATATACAGTGTTCTTCAGATATAGAGCATGAGTCATATGGACTATGACTGTATTTTATGCTTCTATGGTTCTTTGCATCCTTTTTGAATCTTGAATACTTGAACTGTTCCTTTAATTTCTTATTGCTTCTTAACACCAATCTCACTCTGTCCTCACCCCGTTCCACATGACTGTGTTTGATCGTGTAGGTTAATTTCATTCTAAATAGGTGCAAACCTTATCTCACCAAACTGGTGAAGACTTGTTTGTACTAAAAAGTACCCTATAAAACCCCTCAACACAACACCATATGTTTTTCTTGTTCTGTAGCATTGCATGTATTTGTACTTGGTTTGCATCTTATTTTCTCAATGAGGAGGAATAATTATCATAGCACACTTTTTACCCATTCTTCTAGGTCTCTTTGAAGATTAAGAACCAGCAAGAAAAATGTAAAATCAATTACAGGACTTCAGCCTTTAAAGTAGTTTCTAAAGTGGGATGAACTGCTCCGTAACAGGTCCCTGATTTAATTAGCATCCTGTCTCAGGTGTTTTGAGGAAGTGTGAGAATTGGTCAGCTGGAGTAAAATGCTGTTGCCTGCAGGCTTCTGGCGGGAGTCTATGGTTGAACCTGTGTTTATGTGTTGTTGTGTCCTGCAGGAAAAAGGCATAGACGCTGTTTACACCGCTCACCCTTGCCCCTCATGGACTGTTGATTGGAATAGCCTACCGGCGGCCGTCAACCCCACTGAAGGTAACCTCGGGGTATTTTCCAAACAAGTGGAACACAACCCTATACTAATAGTGATACTCATATTTTTTGATTCATGTAATATTTAAATATTAATTTTGATACGCATGCAAGCCAGTGCATTTTGTAATCCCATTTCCCTTTATTTTCCTCTTCCTTTCCTTGTCTCTTTATATTCTACATGTCAGTAAAACCTTGTTATCTGTATAATTTCCTTCAGCCAATCATGTAAGGATGTTGAGAATTGTTCTCTATATAGTGAAGCATTCAAAATCGTAATCCATTATGCATGACAAGTAATATATACTTGTCAAAGAAATGACACTATTGCAACGCTTCCTTGGTTTTCTTGATTTCATTTTCAACTGTTGCGGCTTCACACAGTGACCACGAAGGAACTAGCTTTGATATGATTTCAGCAATTGATGTAGTTGACAGCTTTAGTGTCTATGATTGATGGGCATTAACTTTAGCATATAATAAGTCATCTAAAATCAGTTACGGACCATTTTATCTCCTACATTCAGGCGTTTCTTTGCCTTTTTGGAAGAAAATGTATGCCATGCCTGTAGAAATACGTTTCTGAGCAGAGTCTTCATGCCTGTCCTGTGTCATGAGCACTCCACTGCCGTGTTCTGGAGTCTTAACTAGCTCAAACAGCAGGCAGCTGCTTTTCACCAGGAATGAGCGAAATGCCAATCACCTCGCACAGACCGACGAGTGAGCTCCGTGGAGAGACAGAAATCCAGTTTGTTTAAAGAGTCTGGAAACAATCCTCATCGACCCACGCCCCTGAGAGCATCATTTACTTGAGTCAAAAAGACTACATATGTGATGCGATCTGGGAAAACCCATCGGATGTTGCGCTGGGACGTTTTCAGGAAGGTCAAAAAAAATAGGTTGAATGTAATTTTTTTGTTGTTGTCAAAATTGGGTTTTCATTAAATTATTATTCTATAACAGCTTGTCTATCATCTCTAAAAGTATCTTGGCAAAATTCACTTGTTTGGTGTAGAAAAATTGCGATTTATAGTGGCAAGCTGAAAAGACTGTCTTTCTCTAATGTTTTAGAACATGCCCCGGCGGAGGTGAATCCGTATCGCGGTTTTAGGGTCACGGTTTTCGGTTCTGTACGGTTCTTGTTGTTGTTTTTCATTTTAATCGTTAACACTCCAGAAATGTACTACAGCATATGATATATAGCTTAATTATCCAGAATTTAGGATACAGTATTCAAAAAAATTGTTATATCATGTAGAAGTTGTTTCCTAACTGGCTGTCTCCTGTTTACGTAATGCACACACGCTCCGAACCGTGACAAGTGAACCGAATGGTTCGGATGTTTTGTCATTTATTTTACCTCCCCTAATATTGGCTCTCTTAACACTACAAAGACGGTTTAACCTTTAAAATAAACCATATAACATGTAGAATTAAGGTATGCACATTTCCCGCCAGTCCTGTGTAAACAACGCAATGAAAAGTTTTACAATGTTATCTAATCGGAAGATGGATCACAAGAGAAGTCTGAAGTAGCTACTATTTTTTACCTCGCTCGCCTCAATCTGCTTAATCCTGGTGATGTCAGTGCCCTAAACGATGTTATAATAGACCCTTTTCACTTTTCCGGGTTTCTCAGAAGAGGAAGTCATCATAGTTGGGTTAACTTTTATAGCGGTGAATGAGAGAATACATTAAATATATTTTTGGTGTCCCCATTTGCTCAAATAGCAAAAGAAAAACTCCACAATAGGGATTTCACAACTTTCAAAAAGAGGGCAAAAATAGAGGGAGATTGATAACGGCAGTCAAAAGAGAGAAAGATGTACATTTTACCGTCACTCCCATAGACGCTGTTTTAGAAACACCCTCACAGCAGCGGTAACTTTTTTTTTTTTGTAATTTGATGCAAAAGTAAAATAATACAAAGTATTAGTGTTATAAATGTACATACATTCCAATCGTTGACACGTTTTAACAGTTATCGGGGGGTTCGTTTTTATTTTACAAATCAATGTACATTTATAATCTTTCTGAAAGCAAATATTTTTGAGATGTCAACCTAAAATTTGGAACACAACTTGTTCATATTTCTGGTTTCGATGTTTTTTTTTATTTTAGTTTTAGAGTACAAAATGTTTTGTAAAATACATATTATTATAAAATATAAACAATCATATTTGTACATTTTCATAAACTTAAACTTTTATAACTTTTTTTTCTATTTTGCATAATGTTACATTTCTAAGTGTTTTCTTTAAAACAAGACCAACCTTAGGTCTATATTCCAAAGCATTCTTGAATTACAGTCATTTAAGTTTGGATAGTATATTTTCATGCCTATGCGAAAAAAAGGGGGTGACAGTTATTTAAACCTGTTTTTCTCAAAATTCTGTTCTTGAAAATCATAGCGACTTCACAGTCGACTTCAGATAACCATAACGTTTGTTTCAGACAAGCTATGAAAGAAATAAAAAATATATATAACCCAGCTTTCATATGGGCCCCATTTACCATTTTACCATCAAAAGAGGTAAAATTTTACCATGTGATGGGTTTTCGTAGATCACATATAATTCCTGTTTGTAAGGGGAAAAAAGGGTATTTCAGAGTTTGTGCGCAAGAAATTTGGTACCTAATTTTATGCTTCCCAATTTTATGCTTCTCAAAATTGTATTGCATAGAAGAGAGCAGCATGAACAGTCTTCAAATAGTCGTCTTTTTCTTCCATGGATGAATGGAAAATACAGGTTTGGAATGACATACTGTAAGTGTAAAAAAAAAGACAGAATTTTCAGTTTTTCGCTGAACTATCCCTTTTAAGGTCAAAGGAGAGTGTCATGATTTTTAGTCTCTCTCAAAATAATAACTGATTCATCTTCCATTTGCATTCTAAGATTGCTTATTATTTGAGGCTTTTAGGAGATATTTTTTTTGGTTCAGTGCAGTCTGTAGTGAACTTCCATTGCTCTGTTCCCATTTGCATCAAACTCTATTTCAAAGATGAACTCCCAAATGAGTACAAATGATTGTCTGCAACGTGCCGCGAAGACACAAGAACAAATTCCCTGGACATTTTAGATGGTCCATGAGTCATGTTGCCTCTTTGCTGCTGATTTACTAGTGTTTTAATGCAGGGCCCTTCAGAGAATAAGTCACACTCTGAACATAGGCACCTAGATGAACCCCCACATGCAAAAGTATGTTGCTTTTATTTGGTACCATCTTTTTCTTTTACTATAGCAGCTCTGTCTGTCGGCATGCGCCCACACATGCCTCACTGTAATGTCTTTTCAAGTGCTGGATCCATGTGCAGTAACAGAGAGAAGGTGTAAGAACAGAGAATCCTGTGTATGTCCTGCTGTTTGTTATGAATCCTCTATCGCTTCAGCGCTCCACTAATCGCCCCTGTTGTCTTTCAACATTCAGGTAACCCGTGGAGTGAAGACAAGCTCTATTGTTAGGCGATTGTTATAGTCAGCAACCGTTGGAGAAAGTGTATCAGCAGTCTGCCTGCGCCACCCAAAGCTCTGATTCTTGAATTATTGTATCCTAACATTTAAACCAGATTACTCGAGCAGACATTTAGACGTGTAGTCAGCAGATTCTGCCTTCCCACACAAAGGAAAAACTTTTTCCTGAGTTTTAAATGCTAGCCAATAGAGCTTCTTACTAGAGGATGGTGTAGGAGTGCCTCAAGGCACTGTGTTGGGCCTCTCCACATTGTTGGACTAAACATTCTTTAAATGTTCTCACTGTGTGTGTGGTGATAACCCCAAGTTTTCGTTGAGCACTCAGAGTCTCTTCTGGGACATTTTCTGCTTCGCTTGTAATATTTTTACCCGCATTTAGTCGTTTCAGGGTGTGTTGGTGTCAATGTCTGCGTCATTGGATAAGATGTTGGTACGTGGGCACATCTATAGAGGAGCTGTCGTATGGACAAAATTACAAAGTCCTGTTTCATTTGGGAGATTGGCTTTGCCACTAGAGTCTTTAGAAATTTGACATGCTTCCTTCCCAAAAAAAGGCAGTGATATGAATTTTGCATTTATTGGCCGTTTTCTTTGGGAGCCATTTTAGCTAAATATTTAGACGTTTGTGAGACTACCGCAACTACCACCCACATTTTGCAAGCCACCTCCACAGTGCTGATAAATATTGTTTTAAATCGAGGGCAGTCTGTGGGAGGATTGCATCGCCAGGGTGTCTATTATGCAGTTTGTCGAGAGCGGGAGAGAGAACTAGTCGCTGTCACCACTACAGAGCAGAGAGAAGCCCCAGGGGCCACCTGGGAAACATGGTTGGCAGTGGTGCCTTGAATGTGAATTCATTTTCACTGTCAACACCGGCCCTGTTGAGCATTAAGAGACTCCTGTGTGTGTTTATGTGGGAAGGGGCCGTTTACATGGGAGGCGCATTCTGGACGCATCTGTCTGTTTTGGCAGCTACTCGTCTGAAATGCTTCATCTCTTGATAGTTTATGACCATAGAGGAGGGAAGTTCAAATGAAAGCCTCCAGAACCTTCAAAGACAGATTATTGCTCAGTCACATGATTGAATGGCTTAGAAATGACTTCTAAACCCTCAAAGACACATGCTGATTCGTCTCAAGGAGCCAACTTTGACAGTTGGCAAACATTCGGTCCATACTATCTTGGCTGACTTAAAAGTGATCAGCTGCTTTTTTTATGCAATGTTAGGGCAGATAAATCTGAAATCAATAATACCTCAGTAAGAGGCTTGCATGCAACCCTGTTTCTGACATGCCTTTGTTTCTTGATGACTCAAAATAACCGTTGCACCCTCATTCTTGGAGACTGTAGAACTTAGTCTGTTAGATTTCATCCTGTTCTTGCTATTTTACTGTGTAATTTGTTTCAGACAGTCTGTGGCAGTGCAATCTGAGCCAGAGATTACATGCAGCTTCACCCATTAGTGCTCACTTCAGTGGCTTGTCTGTATTAACACATTTAGAAGCATTGTGAAGAATTATTGTGGCACGACTTATACCTGAATTAGTCAGTGTTGTTGCTCCTGCTTCTCAGAGTATTATTCACCATTCAGAGTTGAATTGAAAATGCCTTTCCAGTTCAATGGGAATTTAGGCAGCAAACATAATGCAGAATTGCAATTCGAATTTAAATATAAGAATGTAGTTCAAATTAATTTATTATGAACTATTTCTGGACAAAGCCTTTATTGAAACGGTTTTAAAAGGTTTTAGGCCTTACTGACAAAAGAATGATGCCTATGGTATATAGCCTACATTTGTATTTAGTTTATGTATTTCATTACCTGTTTTATAATTTTTTTCATAATTCAAAATCAAAAAGTTGATTTCCTGTCATTCAAATTCAACTTCCTGTGTATTGAAAGAGAGACGTTCTTCGATTCTGACAATTTTCTGGATTAACCCGAAAATTTTAGACGAAGGTCCCACTTTTTCCCCCATACCATGTGCCAGCTACAAATTGCATTTACCCTTCCAGGAGCCGATATTTTGTTCAGTTTGATTAATTGAGCCTCCATTTCTTCCGTTAGATTGGTTCAGTTAATCAATACCAATTAAATGTTGCTGTCAAAGCTGGCTTTCAGTTTTGTTGGTCCCAACTGGAGATTCATCAGCACTTTCTCAACTTGGTAGCGGTTCCAATATAGCCCACACTCCAGAGAGCTTTAAATGAGTTTTACTAATTGATGAAAGGTTTGAGTCATGAATTTGAGTGCGATACAGCAATCCTTTTTATTTGCAAAATGCCACCTAATGAATATTCATGCGTGTCACTTTCTTAACCTGGTAGTTATTTTTCTCATTATGTGCAGAATGTTTTTGGGGAGGTTTTGTCCTATATTTACACAAAAAGCTATTCTTATGCAGTGCTTGGGTGCCAATAGTTAATTTAATTTATGCTGGTGTTATAATTTACAGCCTGGTTACAGTGTGAAACAAGCATCTCTTCCGCTCTCTTTTCATCCTTTAGATTGTCCTGGTTAATTTTCATGCTGTGTTAGTCTTTTGTCATTCTGAATAAAACATTGGATCAGGTCACAAAGAACTGTAAATTACAAGTGTTATTTGCATTTTTTCCCCCCGACCCTTCTCATCTCTCTTTCTCTCTTCTATATTTTCACTGTATCTTCTTTTCTTCCTCTTCAGGTTCTCATTCTCATTTCATACACAACGTCCAGTTAACCTTCATCCTTCAGATGCTGACCTCCACCTGTAACTCCTGTCTAACTATCAAATTCAGTTTTTTTTCTTGAATGTCCACTTGGGTATACTGGATTCCTGCTCTGTACCGAAAGGCTGTCAGGGATTTGTTTTAATACACCATTTGTGATGAAGACTCAACTAAAGAGTTTACTTTTGAGTTCAGTTGAGTCTGTTTAGAAGAACACTAGGAGTCGCATCTTGCTTTCTCACCTCTTTTTTCTGTTAAAGATGCTAGTGCTAAACTGCAAAAAGCACCTAATTATCACCTAGCCCTTCTAAGGGGCTGTGTTTTATCGAGGCCCATTTGGGTTATTGATCTATGGTGCGGGTGGAGTTGTTTGGTCTTAGCAATTTGGCAGTGAGGATGTTCAGCTTTTTGTTTTCTTAAACTGAACAAAAAAGTGGAGGAAATTGAAGCTTGCGTACTGGGCTTTTTGGCCACATTTGTGTCTTTTTCAGATGTTAAGCCTTCAACTGCTGACATTTCTTGAGTGGTGCAATGTAGGCCTCATTATGTTTAAAAGAACGGTGAAAAGCCAATGCCAGCCTCCTTATTTACCCGACAGAGTTGTTGAATTGACAGGATGTCAGAATCTTCCACTTTTCCTTTCTTCCTGACAAAAACCTAACAACCCAAGCGATGCCTGCCACGATCTTTTAGAGGGCCTTTTTTAGTTACACCTACCAATGCTTAAATTTATCTTGGGTATTTACTGACGTATCACAGTTAGTGAGTTGCGCACCATTTCCTTTTTTGTCTGTCACAATGCAGGTGCAAAAAGATGGATGTAGGTCATTCTTGGAATGTGCTGAGTGTAGTTGTTGTCTTCAGGTGTGACAGCTATTTCCTGGAGTTCAGACATCAGTCAACGTCAGTTCAGAGAGCCTGTGCTTCACTTGAAGTTCTCCCTTGAATGATAACATTATGTTAAAGGCAAGATAGATTGCCTCAGTAGCGGTTCCTCTGGGTTTTTTCTCCCTTAAATCATACTTGGAACAAAAACTTTGCGCCAAGGTAAGTGGGAGGTAAAGAAAAGATTACATGAAAGTGTAAACGTATCTAGTGCATTTACTTCCCTCGCCTTTCGTATCATTGAAGGTGTCTCGTCACCTCTGATAGGCACGTCTTCATAGGGCGGTAAGCCCCCAACACTCCTCTTTTCCCAACACCCGCCCTCCCTCACAACTCAAGTGTGAATTTGAAACACTGGTATGGTGAAGCTGTGTTAGACAAACAGAACAACTATTGTACACATCGCCGTGGAACAATGTAATCTCTGACGTGTTGTTTGAAGGTGGTGTAAGGGTGGTGTTTGGTTTCACTGGCTGTATTTACATTTCTCCAGACTAGGCATGTGTATGTTTTGGCGGCTTCTTTGTCTGACATGAACCCACATACTGAAGGTACGCATGAGGACATCAGTGTTATCATAGCTTTGTTGGATTGGGTGTTAAATACTGATTGTTTCCTGGGGAAGTAGTGTGCGTTGAAGTATAGGGGTGTATGGGTGTTCCCAACTAAATGGCTTTGCCATTTACACTGATCTGAAACCTAGCTTTTAAAGCAGCATTACTTAAAGGAACACTCCACTATTTTTGAACATTATTTGAAAATCTCATTTTACAACTCCCCTAGAGTTAAACAGTTGAGTGTTACCGTTTTCGAATCCATTCAGCCGATCTCTGGGTCTGGCGGTGGCACTTTTAGCATATCTTAGCATAATTAATTGATTCTGATTTGACCGTTAGCATCTCGCTCAAATTATCAAAGAGTTTCGATATTTTTCCTATTTAAAACTTGACTCTTCTGTAGTTACATCGTGTACTAAGACTGACGGAAAATGAAAAGTTCTAGGTCGATGTGGCTAGGAACTATACTCTCATTCCTGCGTAATAATCAAGGAACTTTGATATTATTGATATTGATGTTATTTTAGAGCTGGATGATAACAAATAATGTCTTTATTTTGACATGCAACAAGTAAGATGTTCCCATTCGATTTGAGGCAGGTGTTCTTAAAAAACAATTATAATTTACAGTTATCTAATTATTCCATGAATTAGATTCAAACATTTTCATTGTTATTATCATAACCTATAAGCCAGTTGAGTGAAATAATTAAACCTGAATGCATAATTTATTACTACTATGATATTTCTTCAGTTAAAAATATAGGCCAATATTTGATTCATAGAATTATATGTTGTAATTCAGACTGGGATAAATCTTTAACTAAAGTTACAATTTAGCAGAAAAGGCGCACTGTTCTTGAGAGCAACATACTCTTATTTCCTTGTATTATGAATGAACCAAAATTCACCTAGTATAAAAGCATCTGCATAAATGTAAAAGTGTGTCTTCGTTTCTACAATTTTCGTCATTGCAACTGAAAAGCCTCAGTCAGAAACTTGGTATAGAACGTATTTGGGGGGAATGTGAGATTTTGAGCCACACCGCTATCAGTAAAGTCCCATGTGGCTCGGAAGCCACAGGATGAGTCCCTAGGCTCTAGCGTCTATAAAGATTCTCTGTTTTCTTTCTCAGACAGAGATCATTTACCAGGCCTCTCTTAAATCCTGACTTAAAGCCGGGCTTCTCTGTACCTGCAGTTTCTTGCTCCTCTTTCTGTGAGAGTAAAACATTTCTTGATCGGATGGCTCCTGTCAGAACTGGAATCATTCTGGCTGAAAGGGCATAAATCCCAGCAGGCTTTTGATGATTCCTGCTTCTGCATCTACCTACCCTGGTGGGTCGCTCTTTTAGACGTTTTTGTCAAATTAGGATTCAGTCCTTGTCTTGACAGTTCAGTTGTGCGCTGTGAAATAAAGGGGCAGAGTCTTCTGGAGAGAATGTAAGGTTGCACAAATCACTTCGTATTTTCTTTTCGCACTGCCTAATGCCTGTTCTGCCTTGCTTTTTTGCTTCGCTAATAAACCGAAGAGCTACTTGAATCTCTGCACTGTGTCTGTTCCCTGACAGCGCGTCTGCCTGGAGACGGGTCTCCTTTTTCTAGCTTGTCTTTGAAAGTATGAGATGCACACATCCATGTCCATCAAACACAAGGAGGTTCATAATAGCTTGTGAAAGCGGCTGCAGGACCCATAGAAGTATGCACTGTGACCTTTCCCAAGCAACTATCCTGAGTGGAGATGTCAAGGAAAAACAAGTGCTTTTCAAAGACTTCCAAAAACAAATTAGGCACTTGTACTACATCTACTATAATATAAAGAAATGTGTGATTTTTAACTGTTGCTTGTTATTTCATAAGAATGTACACTAAGTCTGACTGACCATCCCTGGAGAATCCATAATGGTCCACTTGCGACATCAAACGGCAAAGGTTAACTGGATCGTGCTAATATATTAACCAGATCTCGATCTCTTCCAAGAGGCTATTTCCTCTTTTCACACAATGTTCTTGTTTGAGTGATGTATGAATTGTGTTGGTTGGGGGGAAAGGACATTTTTCTACATATTTAAGCCCAAGAGCAATTTGAGGTTGAGGTTTTTGCAGTTTTCTTGGCTCTCTTCAGAAACACTGCAGTGATTCTGTTTGCCCTCAGTGCGGTGGTCAGGGAACATTATGTCAGGATGTGAAACATTATTTTCAGAACCGCTGCTATGAAGGATCAGAATGAAGAGGTATTATTGATTACGTCAATATTTTATGGACTTGACCAGCATAATCTTTCCCTCAGAACGTTCCTTACTGAAGGCCAAATTGGCATACAAGTGAAGGGTTTTCTTTTCAGTTCACTAAGTGTTTTATATTTTCTTTCTGTTTAGTCTCTTTTTTCAGTGCCTCTGCCTCAGGTGTTTTATGAGTCTTCCTCTCCTGTATCTACATTTGGAATTGAGCAATTGACCATTGGAACTTTCTCTTTGTAAATGTCTCAGCACGTCATATGTGGCTAACAAACATGAACAAGTACATTTCTGAAATAATTTAATTGCCAGTACAAGTTTCCCATACCTTAACCAAGGCAAATAATAAAGTAAAAAAAGTAGATTTTTAAGAAAAAGATGCCTTGGCTTAGTAACACTTTAACTAGGTTTAATGAATATCATTATTATTATATTAATTTATTACATGACTCCATGGCAGTGGTTCTCAACCTTTTTGACTCCTCGGCCCCTATATTACAAGACAATAGTCGATAATAGCCCCCCCATATTTCTAATACTGATTTTTTTAAATTAATTTTTTTAAGGTTTATACAAGTAAATAAATGAATTATATAAGTAAATAAATAAATATAAATTATTTTAATGGTTTATTTACTTACAAATAGCAATTTTTGATAAAATATTTTAGAACTTGACCTAACTGGAAAAACGTATTATTAATTTCACTGACACTTGCTTAATGTAACGGTGGCTGTACAATTGCACAATGAAAAGAATGAACTAGAATAATCTTTAATTGGAAATGCAACCACAAACATAAACAATAACTGGCAAAGGACTAAACTGAACAGCGAGTATATACAATCAAACCAAAGATTATTCAGACACCAGATATATATATATATATATATATATATTTTTACTAGTGGGTGCAGGATACTATAGTTATTTTATGTAAGTGAGGATAGCAACATAAAGTAAACTGTGACACATTCTACCCAAAAATTCTTCATACAGTGGACTAACAGTAAAATTGTTAAAAAAATTTGGGACCAAAATTATTGAAACACTTTGACCTGATCATGTTTTGCTTATGTTTTTTTTCTTTAATGGCTAATGCGACTTTTTACGTCACAGACTGAACAAACTTAAGCATTGCTTAGTAATTTGTTGACCTAAATTGGTATTATCTAAGGCCCTGTTCACTCGAACACTGGTATTTTCACAACCATAGCTTTTTCTATGCGGTTTGACCATTCGTCCACACATAAATGCAGTATCCGGTCACTGAAACCAAACTTTTTTGAGAACTCCTGCCAGGGTAAAGATTTTTAGAAACTCTGGTTGCAGTGTTGTCGTGTGGACAGTGAAACTGGAGATTTTGGCTTGTTACTTCAAAACTGGAACCGGCAATAACCTTTTTTCCAGGCTTCTGATTGGCCAACATGGCTTTACGGTTTGTGTTACGCTGCCTTGACTCAGTGGAAAATTTTAAAACACAGTTGAAAACTCTTCTATTTAAAGAGGCTTTTACCTAGACTGTAGGGTGGTTAGGCCGGTCATTTGTGCATTTCTGTTTATTTCCTTTTCTATTTATTGTTTCTGTTACTCGTTTTGATTAGGTACTGTAATGTTTTTATAATGTTGTGTATTCCCCCCTTTTGTTGTGAAGCACTTTGTGATTTTTATCTGTGAAATGTGCTATACAAATACATTTTTCTTACTTACTACTTACTTATATTGCCACCTGTTGGTTTGGCATGCTCTTGACAGCGCTTCATAACGTGTTTTTGCGTTTTTAAGTGGATGCAAATTTATTTTATTCTTTTTATTAAAAATTTTTTTACGGAAGAGGAAAAACTCTTTATAAAAATACCCATGTACGTGTGGACTAGAACTAATTGTGTACTTTAAATTTAACAGCTGATTGGTTGATTGTAATCAATTACATACCGTTCTATCAAAGTTTCTGACTTTATCAAGATAAATGTGAAAAAATGTTGAAGGAGTCTGAATAAATTTTGGTTTGACTGTATGCATGGGATCTGTTTATCAGGAACTAAATAAGATACAGCTGATGAAAATTTATCACAGAAACAAATAGGGACGTAATCAGAAACCAAGGAAACCGAAACTAAACAGCAGGGAAACAGGAACTAAAAGAAACAGAACAAAATATCAAAATAAGATAATATTTCCTAATTTTCTAAGAATGTGGGAGCTCTGATTCATAACTAAAAAGTTTTTGAGGTAAACATTGTTTTTAAAGTTTACATTTAAATTTTTAGCTTACAGTGGCATGAAAAAGTATGTGAACCGCTTGCAGAATCGGTGAAAATGGGAATAATTTTAACTAAATAAGAGGGATCATACAAAATGCATGTTATTTTTTATTTAGTGCTGTCCTGAATAAGATATTTTACATAAAAAATTTTTACGTATAGTCCACAAGACAAAAAAATAGCTGAATAGATGTGAAAAGATGGATCTTAAAATCATACAGTCATTGATGGAGAGGGTTCAAATATGAAAAGAGGCTGGAAAACTGAAGAATGTGCAGGACCTGGAAGATTTTTCTGAAGAACATTGGTCAGTTTAACTGCTCAGGACAAACAAGAGACTCAAGAACAACCATCACAAAACACACACAGCCGTGGATCATCCAGAGAACAACACACAGCACTAAGAATCAATGGTTCATAAACTTTTTATCAGGGTTATTTTAATAAATTCAGCTATTTTTTTGTCTTGTGGACTATACGTAAACATTTTTAATGTAAAATATCTTATTCAGGACAGCTCTAAATAAAAAATAACATGCATTTTGTATGATCCCTCTTATTTAGTTAAAATTATTCCCATTTTCACTGATTCTGCAAGCGGTTCACATACTTTTTCATGCCACTGTATTGTGTTAGCAATTTAAAGATTACTATTAGTATAAAACAATGGTTGTTTTAGGGACAATTGGGTCCATCTTGCTTTGTCTGAGAGCTTTAAGAATGTTCTGGAACTCAAGTTTCAACAAAGGCTCTTCACAGGCATCAACCCTGTTTACATTGTGATCTCGCAGAGCATTGCTGATGGATGACTGATAAGAGATCTTCAGCTTATAGAGCGAGACGAGTGTTTTGAATAGATTTGCTCAGCAGGACAAAACTTCGTTCACTTATCCTTTGGGCTTTCCGTGCAGGTTACCCTCTGTTTGTTTATTGCTCTGGTTTTTGTGTAAATTCTGTGCTCCTGTGAGGACGGACTGACCTGTGGCGTTTCCAGTGGGGGACGATCTGAAGTGTTTTGGAGGGAAAACAAAAGCAGACACCTCGTCCAGTGCCGTACGTGTGAAGAATACACATTCATTTCTAATTGCTAGTTGTCACTGTGAGAATGAACAAGGCTCTGTATTCATTTATTACCCTTTTTTATTTCATTGCCCTTCCACAAAAAGCTCATAAGTCAATAACGGGTTGCACTAATCAAGCTGCCATCTTTACTAATGAGTTTCCCTATATTGGTTAACCTCAGAGTCACTTCATGGAAACATCTCTAAGCTTCCGTTGGCTTCCGTTAACTTCCCACACAATCCGCGTGGGCTCCCAGGGAACGTGAGCTCAGCCAGATGGGCCGCACTAGCGCCACCGCTCATGCTTTATTATGGACGCAATACAGCTGTTGTTTTTCTCTCTCAGCAAATGTGTCTGTCTCCAAACGAGAGCTCAGGGCTGGGGAGAGATTGCCGGCTGTGCCGCTTCGTCCCTACAGCTCTTCCAGTTTCCTCTGAACAATATAATCGTGGAGGCGCAGGCCTTTAGTTTGTCAGAAAACAGCTTTCCTGTCATACTTTATGTGCATGTTCTCTTTGAAATCACAAAGAGGTCGTTAAAAGGCCGTTAGATGGTTTAGTTGAAAATGTCTCTGCATTTGTGGAAAATGACCCTCAGGCTGCATACGCATTCAATAACTAATGCTCATGACTTGTAGAATTCTTTGATAGCTGAAGATATACTCTGTTTTACTCTCTTTTTATTTGAATATTGTGGCAAAACCTTTGTTTTAGACGTGTACTGTGGTAGTACCATGGTATTCTTTTAAGCTGCTTGTAGTATCAAATAAAAAACATACTTGTAATAGTCATTTAGCTATATTAACACCAAACAAAGCATCACAGTCTTTTTGGAATTTATGAAAAAAATGTTTCACATGTTGTACATAAACTAGTGTCCAAAAATGTGGGGTTGTTAAGATTATTTTTTTAAAATGTAGAAGTCTCTTCTGCTCGCCAAGGCTGCATTTATTGGATAAAATACAGTAAATAAAATATTGTGAAATAATATTTTTGCCATATAAAATGCATGCCTTCTTGAATATATTTTAAAAATGTAATATATTATTGTGATCAAAGCTGTATTTTCAGCCTCATTATTCCAGTCTTCAGTGTCACATGATACTTTAGAAATCACTCTAAAATGATGATTTGCTGCTCAAGAAACTTTGTCATAACTGCCTATTCTCAGCCAATTTACACCTTTCTTTATTATTATTATTTATTTATGATCTCAAACATTTAAACGTTATATCAGTGAAACACGGTTTCGCCACAGTACTTTTTGTACAGGTTGCTGCCAGCCTTTTTTTAATTTTTAGAAATATTCATTTTAGGCTTTTCTAGGCTTTTTAGACTTTTAGGCTGAATATAACATTGAGCCCCGTCATGATGTCTGTCTGAAATGTCTCGCATACACGGTGGATAATGCTAATATTAAAGTCTACTTTGAGAATTAACCTTGTACATGTTTGACCTAAATGTGTCAGTATTTGGGAAGTATGTGGATTTATTTTTTTAGCTATAAAGCTCAGTTGTCAAAAAAGCAAAGATTCAAATTTGTCCCATTTCTAACCTCCAACCTCATGCGTCGGGTCAGAGTTCACTCTTCGGCCAGAACTAGACTCGTGTACGATCATTACCGGAAGCCAGTGATTATAGTTTATAAAGTTTTAAATGTGGATATTTTTCTTACACAAACGCGGCACTTTGCTTCAGAAGGCCTTCATTAACCCCCTGGAGCTGTGTGGAGCAGTTATATGATGGATGGATGGATGGATGGATGGATGGATGGATGGATGGATGTGCTTTTTTGGGCTTCAAAAAACAAAGTACCATTAACTCCCATTATAAAGCTTGGACGAGCTTCATAATGGCAGTGACTTGTTGGGTCATTGTTTGAAGTCCATCAAAGTGCATCTATCTATCATGTAACTGCTCCACACGGCTCCAGGGGGTTAATAACGGCCTTCTTAAGCTAAGTGGTTCGTTTGTGTAAGAAAAAAATATCCACATTTGAAATTTTATAGACTAAAATATGTAGCTTCCGGCAGTCAGCGGTACGCAAGTCGACTTGCGCTGAAACAGTAACCCTTGACCCTTGAACCCTTGATGCGTGTGTATTGACGAACGCAGAAGCGCCGATGATAGAGGAAAACAAAACACCAGTCATGAATTAGAGTCTAAAACGAGAATTTTTCAAGAGAAATGGTGGAGGATTTCGATATAAGAGAAGAGGGGCTTGAGTTTGTTGCCCAGCACTATCAGCGAGAGGCGTCAAAGCTTGCGATGCTCCTGTACATCACGTCAGGGGATACTCTTTTAACGGAAGTTGACTTGCGTACCGTTGAATGCCGCAAGTTAGTTATTTTAGTCTATAAAGTTTTAAATACGGATATTTTTCTTACACAAACACGCCACTTCGCTTCAGAAGGCCTTTATTATCCCCCTGGAGCCGTGTGGAGCAGTTATATGATGGATAGATGCACTTTTATGGACGTCAAAAATGACCCGACAATTCACTGCAATTATAAAGCTTGGAAGAGCCAGGACATTTATAATATAACCCCGATTTTATTTGTCTGAAAGAAGAATGTCATATACACCTAGGATGGCTTGAGGGTGAGTAAATCATGGGCTAATTTTCATTTTTGGGTGAACTAACCCTTTAAGTTATTGAGGTTTGGCTCAGTACTTTCAGAGAGTACAAATCTGTATATTGAAGCAAAGAATGTGACACATTTGCTTTTAATGGATTTATATAAGCCAAGAAGCCAGAATGTGAGCAAAATGTGGCTTATTATTCAAATCGTCACAATTGTTTAATGCTTTTAGGTTGTTTTTGTTCCCTGAAAATATAATCCCTCATTAGTGTTTTTCTCATTTGTATGTTACAGTATTAACAAACACCATATATAAAAAAAGTGAGCAGCAGCAGCACAAGCAATGTTTCAAGTCTTAATACCATGGTACTTTGAGATGGACGCGTGGCCTACCAATAAGGTGCTTACTTTTCAGTTCATAAAAGGGAACTGTGGGAAATAATGGTGGGAAAAAAGATTTTTCATCCCTTCCAAGTGATTTGAGTCACAGATTTTGGCCTTTTATCTGTAAACTCTCTAAGTATTTTGTTCCTGTTCCCGAATTCTCACTGAAGCTGTGACTGAATAGTTAGCAGAAAAACAACCTTGAAGATGTTCTCCTGAACAATTCTTGCTTAAATACCTTCATTCAGGCCTCTCCTCATCTCGCAAACACAGATGTAGACACTTGAACATGCTATTCTGATTGTCCACTCGAGAGGCCTGTTTTCTTCTGCTTTTTTGTCTACCGTAAAAGTTCTCCCTCCCCTGCTTACACAGGAAATTGAGGTCTGGATTGCTGGAAAATATTCTCCCCTTGGTTTACTGTTTGGAAGCCTATTGCTGGGATGCCATGAGCTTCTTGTAAGCCGAGTAAGTTATGATAAAAAAAAAGTGTGTCTGCTTTTTCATTTTCTTGTCCTCCATTCGGGCAATTTTTACTGACTGCAAAAATGACAGTAAAGACATTTGTAATGTTACAAAAGATTTATATTTCAAATAAATGCTGTTCTTTTGAACTTTCTTTTAATAAAAAAAATCCTGAAAATATATAACATTTTCCACAAAAATATTAAGCAGTGATCTTCAACTGATAATAATAAGAAAAGTTTCTTGAGCATCAAATCAGCATTTTTAGAATTTGTGAAGGATCATGTGACACTGAAAACTGGAGTAATGGTCTGGAAATTCAGCTTTGATCACAGGAATAAATTACATTTTAAAATGTATTCAAATAGCAAACAGTTATTTTAAATTGCAATACTTCACAATGTTACTTTTTACTGTATTTTGATCAAATGCAGTCTTGGTGAGAGAGAGATTTCTTTCCAAAACATGAAAAAACCTAGTGCAAGTGTAATGATTTATCTCACAATGAATTTTGCATTGATGCAATCCGATTTGATGTATATGTTCCTATTATGTTATCTCCCACAGTCCTTTAAAATAAAGGTTCTTTGTTGGCATCTATCTTTTCCTGAAGAACATGGAATCCATGCAATCTTTCCTTTGCACAAGAGGTCCTAGAGTGGAAAATCAGATTAATCAAATGTTCTTCACACTAAGAAATCATGGTTCTTTTGAGAACTGATCACTGAAAGGTTCTTTGGGGAAACCCCTTTTGTAAACTTTATTTTTAAAAGAGTTAAGACGGAGGTCTCTTAAACAGCATTGGATTGTAAGGTAGATATCTATAACCATCTCTATTCCAATAAATATAAAGTCCAGTACATCAATATACATTATGATATTGTTGTGATAGGAGCCCATGTCATTGTGTATCACAGGAGACCATCCTGAGAAATGTCAACCTGTTTCTTCATTAATTCAACTGTGGGAAATCATATGAAATGGAACATAAACAAGGATCTAAAGTATTGTGAAAAAGCAATATCATGAGAAAAAGAATCGCAATATCGATTTATATGATTGTATCAGTACAGCCCTGATCGGACCTCATGAATTTTTCTTATACGTTTCATCCTTTCTCTTCCCAACATATACACATCTCGCTTGCGTCTCAATCATCTGTCTCCACTATCACCATCGCTGTTTGTCTCAAAGCACTGCAGGGTGTTTTTGACCAAACCTGGACCTGGCTATCTTAAGTTAATTAAAAACTGCATGATCAATACATCTCATTATTCTATGAATGTCTTCCTGCCTGGTTTTTCCATCAACACTCGGGACCAGAATAGGTCTGCAGAATACACCTTTTCTAGAAGCTTGACCATTCCGTATATTGAGAGTTGTTCCAACAATATTACCATTCTTTTTTTGGTGTGGTAGGTAGGTATTTATTTACTTATGTTTGTTTGCTTATTTGTTCATTTATTTGCCTTATTTACAACTATATTTTTTTTCGTTTGCTTTATTTTAATTAACTTATTTGCTGCTCTATTTACTGTAGTTTATTTTTATTTAAATATATTTTGGCCATTTTGCTACTTTTGATTTGACGGTGGTGAGAAGACAGCAAATTATGGGAAATTTGATTATTCAAACTTGCGTTACTCTCCTGAATGCCACATTCCAAGTGCAAATAGCCCATTTTGTTGGCAGAGGCTGCTTACAATGCACAACATTGTCTGTCTGTTTGAGCCAGATACATTTTCAAAAAAAGAAATCCTGCTTATGACCGAATCAGTGGCGTGGAGAGCAAGGCAGGTAGTGTTAGCATTTGACGAAACTGACCCAAGTTCGGACCTTTTACCGAACTCATTCTTCTCCCTTTTCCGATCGCATATCAGCTCGGATTAGTGTTAATTTTAAATAAAAATTTAGAAAATATTTGTAAAGTAGACATGAAGTGCCTAACGGTTATTTAATATTGAGATTTTTTTTTTTTTTTTAAATGGGTAGGTTTGGAGTTGGGGTAGCGGAGTTATGTTGTTGTTATTGCATACTGTTTTGTAATATACTACAATGCACTGAGGTGCAATAGTATCTGCCACTATTTGCTAAGTATAAATAGCATCTTACAACTATTTACACTTAGTACAAATAGCATGTAACTACTATTTACACTATTTAGCTATTTTCACTTAAACTACGTCCCAATTCAGAAGGTGCATCCTTCGAAGTGCGTCCTTTGTTTCTTGGGGTGTAACACACAAAACTGACGGTTCGGTACATACCTTGGTTTTGAAGTCACGGTTCGGTACAGCAGGGGAGAGAAAACTAAATATAAAATAGCTTTTTTTTTATTACTGAACATTATTACTTGGTTTACTGAACAAATTGTGTCTGTCCTTAAATGAATTAAATTATAACTAAAAGTTTCTTAAATATATAAAAATGATTTCTGCTAATGCTGCAAAGTGTAAACTATATAGGGAGCCCTTACTTGCACATTATTATAAATAATATAACAACAGAACCCAATTTAGCCTAAATTCAGTACCTATTTATTTTTAGATATAATAATCAACATTCAAATAACACATTGTATGCAAACATGTAAACTTCACATAAGGCAGTTTTTGCATTAACTTCTAAATCTAATTATAAAATTATGTTTTTACTTCAATTCGTTGTTGAAATAATCATTTAGTACAAAGTGGCTGTCATTTTCATGACATATTTATTTAAACATACATGGAATAATCAAGACTTAAGTAACAGGTTAAATAAAATATAATGCATATAGGCTAATATAGTGCATATATTTAGCGAAAGAGTTGATTTTATCTAGTGAACTAACAGCTGTGGACACTGAATGACTACCTGAGGTAAATGTTATGCTACGTGACATTACAAGCTGTTTTATTGACGTCTTTCCACTGTTGAAACACGGACTGAGCGATTTACACAAGATATAATACGTTTCAGTAAGTTGTAACGTATCCTTCAACGCGTTTATTCTTTGACTAGGAAGAGATAATCGTGTTCACTCGCGAGCTGCCGCATGAACTGACGCACGCACCTATACAGTGATCTGTGTGACGCCACATTAAAGAGCGTTAAAACGGTATTTATCGTTTGAATTTCGTGAAAAAGTGGACTGAATACTTAATATGGTCGTGTGGGAATTCGGATTGAAGTGTGTTCCGCGCTTAAAACAAGCCGACTGTTAACTGTTAAAGATTGCATTCGGAAAGCGTTCGGTACACACATGCACCGAACCGAAAGCCCTGTACCGAAATGGTTTGGTACGAATAGGTGTACCGTTACACCCCTAGATGGATCCTTTCGCTGCCTAGCTTACCCCAGAATTCATTGTTCATTGCCGGTGATGACAGGATTTTTTTGAGAAAGTAATTGCCGGATTATACTTTTAAATGCAAGTATTGGGTTTCAACTTACTCGAATATCTAATGATATAAATGAAAAAAATTAATAATAAAAACCTTAAAGCTGTTCAAATGTTGACAAATCTTACTAAGATGTGGTTTTATGCAGTTTATACTCTTTATTATGTACATAAATGGACCATGGTGAACACATTTAGACAAGTTGTGAACCCTGTTTTGTTTTCAGACATTTGAATATAACTTTTTCAAAAAAGTCCAATACAAACGTTACTGCCACTCATCAACGCCAGCTGTCACAGTTGCCAGACGACAAAAGCAATCCTCTGTAGGCGGGACCATCCCATTTAACCATGCTCTGTCCGACCTTTGCGGACTTCGAAGGCATGAACATTGAAGGATGCAGCCATTGAATTGGGATACAGCTTTAGTGTAAACCGCTATTTTCACTCAATGCAAAGAAAATACTTTTTTATTGCTATTTACACTTAGTGTAAGCATATGTCCTTTTTAAGCCACTTTTTGTCTATTCAATGCTTTACGCCACAATCATGTGAATACCTCTTAATTATCTTCTTTTGGACTTTTATCTTATCGGCTAATCTGGATGTGCTTTTAATGAATTACATAATCAGCATATTATAATCTATACATCTCTAGTAATCAAAACCCCATTGGTCATTGGAAGGATTGCAGGTTTTCAGAAGGATTTGATTCTCTTGATGTAGGAGAGATCCGTATTTGACAGCACGCCGACATTCCTCTGGATTTATGTCTCTCGGAGACACACTGCAAATGTGCTCTCGGTTAATGAGTTACATCTTCACAGCATTCCACATATCTGCTCCACTCTGATAGCACGCCTGCCATTTGAATCCTGTTAGAGAAAGACAACACGCGCAAATTCCACAGGCGCTCTTTGCAAACAAATCGGCATGTTTGTCTTTTCTTCCTCACCTGAGCCTGATTGATTCTTTTGTTTCCTGTCAGACTCATAGACGTTAATTATCAGGTGTTGATAACACATGATAAACAAAACCGTACAACGCTTTGTTGGGCTGTTTGGAGGTTTTGTTTCCTATTTGGCTCCAGGTAGTACTTCCGCTCTCATCAGAGAGTTGTGCACAAAATGAGCACAGCAGTGCACGACAGACGCATCTGTGATTTATATTACATTGATGGTGTTTCTTCAGCGCAGCTTGAGCACTCGGCTCAAAACAGGAAATATGCTGCAAATTTATTCCCCATGGCAGAGAGTGTGGCTGTGTGAAAACAGCCTTCAACTCCAATTAGTTTGAGACGATTTGACTGGCTAGGGGGATAAAAAGGTGTAAAAATTTATTTTTGAGAGCATTCATGCTTTTAACATTTCTCACACAGCCGTTGAAATAATTCAGTCCTTTTAATCACAGCTGAAAGTTGTGCTTGGCTGTCCTCTTTTCAATTTGTGAACTGTAAGAATGCTAAATGTACCGAATGCCATTTTTAGGTAGTCAGCTTGTTTACTGATGTTCAGAGAGAGATGAAACTTCTCATCACTAGACAACCACATGTTCTTTTAAAAGTTTTTGTTATGGTAAATGGTAAATGGACTGCATTTATATAGCGCTTTTAACAGACCTACGGCCATCCAAAGCGCTTTACATTTGCCTCACATTCACCCATTCATACACTCATTCACACACCGACGGTGGTGTCTGCCATGCAAGGCGCCATCCAGCTCGTCGGGAGCAGATGGGGTTAGGTGTCTTGCTCATGGACACCTCGGCACTTGATCAGGTGGAACCGGGGATCGAACCACCAACTTTCCAGTTTGTAGACAACCTACATGAACCGCTGAGCCACTGCCGCCTGCTACATTGTACATTTTGTTATACATTATACAGTAAACTCAAAAAAATGCTGGGTTAAAAATAACCCAAGTTGGGTTGAAAATGGACTAACCCAGCGGTTGGGTTAAATATTTGCTTAAACAACCCAAATGCTGGGTTAAAACAACCCAATTGCTGGGTTAGTCCATTTTCAACCCAACTTTTTGGGCTTTTTTTTTAGAGTGTAGTTGTTATATGGTTTTTTGGACCATTGGCTTTGTTTTCAGTTATTTGTGTGACTGCAATTACAAACGATTTAAATATTTAAATGTCCGTACTGTTGTGAAATGTGTAATATATAATAAATAGTTATAAACATGTAATTGTTAAGATAATAAAAAATGTAGTGCTGTCAAATCGATTAATCGCGATTTAATCGCATATACAGTAACATAAGTTTGTAAATATACAGTATATATACACCATATTGCCAAAAGTATTGGGACACCCCTCCAAATCATTGAATTCAGGTTTTCCAATCATTTCTTTGGCCACAGGTGTATAAAATCAAGCACCTAGGCATGCAGACGCTTCTACAAACATTAGTGAAAGAATGGGTCGCTCTCAGGAGCTCAGCGAACTCAAGCGTGGTGCTGTGATTGGTTGCCACCTGTGCAATAAGTCCATTCGTGAAATTTCCTCACTACTAAATATTTTACACGGTTAACTGTTAGTGGTATTATAACAAAGTGAAAGCAACTGGGAACAACAGCAACTCGGGTATGAAGTGGTAGGCCACGTAAAATCACAGAGTGGGGTCAGCGCATGCTGAGGGTCACAGTGCACAGAAGTTGCCAACTTTCTGCAGAGTTAATAGCTACAGACCTCCAAAATGTGTGTAGTCTTCAGATGAGCTCAAGAACAGTGTGTAGAGAGTTTCATGGAATGGGTTTCAATGCCCGAGCAACTCATCCAAGCCTTACATCACCAAGTGCAATGCAAAGCGTAAAGCACACCCCCACTGGACTCTAGAGCAGGGTTGGCCTCTTCCTGTAATATCATATTTATTTGTTTATTTTTCTCCTATAATACATTTTTGTTAATTCATTTTTTGCTAAATAAATCCATTCAGGCTGATGGACTGATTCTGATCTGGCTTTAGTTTGCATTATTGACCTGCTGACTGTACAATATCACTTATCTACTGTATCATGTAGTATTTGTAACTTGGACACACATTTCTACTTTTGGCTTTGGTTTGGTTAGAATCGTGTTGCTGTTGGCCGTCTCAGTGTTAACATTCCCTTTTCTCCAAAGGTAAGATGTCAGACGCCCGCGCTGTGCGCAAACAACAACAACTCAACAACCTGCTTGCCATGGTGACTGAGCTGGCCCACCCGGGGCACACTGTGGTGGATTTCTGCAGCGGGGGGGTAGGTTGCCTTCTGACATTTTAAAAATGTATTGGACTTGTTTCTGTTTCCTTACAGGACTCGCTGTGTGTCTGTCAGTAAGCATCTGTTCTCCTCCCTTGTCACCTCATGTAATCTTTGGGAGTGCTCTTGTTATTCTGTGCATACATATAAGCCCTGACGTTACAGCTCTTGGGCAACAGGTCAATATTCTGATGGGCGCCTGTATTCTCTAGAGCAGACTCTGATCCGATGAGCTCTTTGAGGTCTGGTTCTTTAGCTGCTTTTTCTTTGTTTGTTTTCTCAGGGGCACGTTGGGATTGTTTTGGCGTACACGCTTCCTAAATGTCAGGTAAGACTTTCTGATTTGTTCAAGTGCTGCAAGTTCAAGTTAACAGAATCAAAGAAAAGAAACTAAATCTGCCTTCCTCCCAGGTGAGCTCATTTGTAGACACTGGAAAAATAAACTGATTCCACTCTATTGTTGTTTTTTTCTCCCTAAGCCCTTGTAGGGAAAATTGTACTTTAAACAATGCGGATAGGAAAATCAACTCGGTACTAGAATACTCTTTGAGTGCTAATACATATTTAATGGTTCAGTGGATTATTAGGTAGTCGTTTAGAAGATGTACTTCGTATTCTCTGATTATTTTCTTTCCTTTTGATGAAATGGCTTTCCAAAGAGCAATTTGAGATGAATCACTGAGCAATTTGGCAATGAACCAGTAAGTTGTAAGAGATATACCATGTGGACTGGTGAGATATCCAATTTTTGTCATCGATCAGGTTATTCTCATTGAAAATAAAGAGGAGTCTCTGGTCAGGGCCAGAGACCGAAGTGCTCAGCTTGGATTGACAAACATTGGCTTCATCCAGACAAACCTTGACTACTTCACCGGAAACTTCAACATCGGGGTGAGAACCGTCTTATATTAAACATACATGCTATTTATGAAGTGCAAGACATGCTATTTGTACATTTCTCTTGGAAGTGTATATTTAGAGAGATTGTTGTTTATGGTGCATATTAATATCCCTTAAAAGTCTTGGTTTCCTCTGGCTCACTAGCAGATTTCGATGGCATATCTTTATTGTGTGCATCTATATTTCTATATTAGTGTGTGTGTGTATTTGCAATTTAATGCATGTTTTTTCTTTTATGAATTAGTTGGCTTGTGAAAATTCATGCATGTTTCTGATACCCCAAACAAAAGTAGTGTGTGTTGAGGACGTTTAAAGTGTGTTATGAAGTTGAAATTAGGATTATAATAATTTTTCATAAGATTAAGAAAGATTAAAATAGCATTGGAGTCTCTCAGAGGCCAAGTAGTACATGAGGGTTCTTGGTTTTACATTTTTTAACATTTTTGTTTTACATTCAGTGTGGTCTGAGACATTTGGATCCCACTGCAGCCTTTCATCGATAATTGATTTTGTTAATGTTTGCTTTCAGCACTTGTTCTTGCTACGAGCAGTTTCAATAATTTCACATGAGGAACGTAGATTTTTGCCAGAAGGTATAGATAGCTCTTCATTTGCATTGCAAAGCCTGTTTAAACGGATGGATTCTGGCAGAGTAGTTGCAGCTTGTTTGATTCTCCCTGCCATCCATATTAATTATGCAGTTAACCCTCGCGTCTGCCCTTTGTTTCCTTTCAAAAGCGAATGGGTTGCTCATTACTGCATTTTGAGTGATGAAATTGGCTTCTCGACAACTTGCCCAAACATTAAGTTTACATTTCATTTCAAATGAGACTTATTGTGGAACAATGATGTTATTTCCAAATAGTCATTTACACGCATTTGTTTGGTGCTCTCATTTTTAATTCGGTCAAATATTGTAACCACAAACATAGAAGTTAGACAGCCAATTTCTTTTATACAAATCTAGTTGGATTGTATTTTTGTTAAGAGCGCTCCCTAACCATATTTGATGTAGACAGAAATGTATTTACTTTTTATATTTTTTACTGAATTATTTATTTTTCCTGGAACACTGGCTAATTGTTTTGGCTTGTTTTTATTACAGTTTGCCAATGTGATGAGAAAAAAAAATGCAATTCAAGATATATTCACTGAAAGCAAGTTTTATCTTGCAAAATGTTGCATGTTTAGGTATTTTTACTGGAAAACAAGATAAAAATACTTATTAAATACTGATTAAAATGATTTTATTTTTACGTTTAATCTTTGAGGGTTACTGTTGTCTCTATGATGAATGAGGAAGTATGTACTTGCTGCAGTTCTTGTGTTTGTTTCTGGAGGTAATGAGATGTTTCGTTCTGCAGAGACCTGCAGCCTCTGGCCTCATATCCACAGAGAGCTGCAGCTGCAGTATTGAGCTTCACACACTGCCCCTGTGTGTGTGTGTGTGTGTGTGTGTGTGTGTGTGTGTGTGTGTGTGTGTGTGTGTGTGTGTGTGTGTGTGTGTGTGTGTGTGTGTGTGTGTGTGTGTGTGTGTGTGTGTGTGTGTGTGTGTGTGTGTGTGTGTGTGTGTGTGTGTGTGTGTGTGTGTGTGTGTGTGTGTGTGTGTGTGTGTGTGTGTGTGTGTGTGTGTGTGTGTGTGGTGGGGGGATCATTTGCTCAAAGGGTCTTTATCAGACCTTCACTGGTTTCCAAAACGAATTCCTGTATCTATGTATAATTTCTTTTGGGCACAGGGCACCTATCAATCATTAAAAATAAGAATGTTCACCGAGATTCATATCAAACAGTCAACTGAAAAAATTGTGGGGGGAAAAAGTTAACCAGAAAGAAGTAATATTTTTCCTCCAGACCTCCATGTGTGGGATGCAATATCCTCCACTCACATTGCCGCAACTCTGCAATGTGATAAAAGTGATAAAAGCTTTCTCTTTCATGTACATCTGACTTTTTTTGCACCTGTGACAAGTGATAGGACATCTTGTTGATCACATTAAATATCATGTATATTGTTAAACATTAGATAACCTCCAATCTGTCAACGGACAGAGATTTGTCTCTAGAGTCTTGTTCTAATGCAACGTTTCGTTTCACAAATAAACAAGGTCATCTAATATAAAATGTGGATGTAGGTGTATATTTATTTTAGTGTCGACATGACACCAACATTAGCCAAGTTTCCATCCATTTTGTTATTGACAAATTTAATATGCGTTTCCATCCAATTGGCCTTTTACTGATAAAAGGTGTATAAAAATGGTGTGCGTAATGACGTCATCCCTAAAAAAAACTGCAGTGTCGCATAAGTTTGGTTGTGTTGCTAAAAAATCTGCCCTCAAGTCATTTCCATACATCATTTTGCGTATATCGCAAATTATATCGTATCTTTCATATCCCAAATATTTGTAGTGATGAGACTATTGAAATTCGCCAGTTTACTACTTACTATTTTCACAAATAATAGGCCTATTACTAAATTAGGAAATCTTAATCTGAAGATCACGGTGAAGTGGGACAGCTTGTCTGACAGAACTGCATGAAACAGCCTTTATGTGACGAAGCCTATGGGTTTGGACACAAGGCAGCTCGTTTGTCCTGTATGCAAAATTGTAATATCCATAAAAAAGACTGGTACAGTAAGATGTTCGGTCATAGCAACAATCTTTAATGTAAGCCTTGAACATGCAGTCAAGCCAGTCGCAGTTTGAAATGGCCAAGAAAGCATGTATTCAGATCATTCAAACCCAAAAAAAGTTATTCGTTCTGGTTTCAGAGTTCAACAACATCAAATCGATCAAAAACATGCTGTAATCTAAACTTTTTATTAGTGTAGTAGCCTATATTTAACTTTTTTATATTCTCTGTAGAGCTGCCATCTTAACAACTCTAAAATTAATTTAAAGCTTTTTGGATTCAACCCACTTTATTTTTTATAATTAGTTTGATATAAAAATATTTTACATATTAATACATTGTATTTATTAAATTATTTTATTAACAAGTGTCATGTTTGTGATTTTTCATTTGTCAAGTAGCCAGATCCTGCCCATGAAATCGTGATTTTATGACATTCATTTTATTTATTCAGATACTGAAGTAATTTGTGTATTTTAACTTTTTTTTGCCAGTATTAGAAACTCCAACAGCCTTCCTTCGTTTGACAGAAGCCCCATTTTTATTTTTGATGAGCTGCCGAGATTTTCACATCGCTATATTTTCCTCATCCATATATCAAAACTTCATCAAGCAATTTTCAGAAACGGGTGCAGCTATTATTTTTCTGATTAACTTTTATTAGATTGTAAAAAACAGACAAAATAAAAAAAATAAGGATGAATGCTGTTTGAGAGGTAACATGTCTTATTCTTACCAATAGTAATACAATTATTTAATAATATGAATATAATAGATTTAATGCACCTTTGAACTACAGAGAAATGTTGCTTCAATGGGAGTAACGCCGCGGACGCTATAGGCTAATTCTGCCATGTGACACCACATTTATTTGCGTTAAAGCCCTTTTTCTTGACAAAAGGTATTTCCAAACTATTTTTTTGCGACATTTGAAGTATCAACATAGAGTTTGTATGCTAAAGTTAAACGGACATTTGCAAAAATTATCGATAATTGCCATTTTTCTATCAGCTATATCGCTAAACATTTTAATGCTCTAAACCTTTTTTTTCCTTGGATGCAAACCTGGCTATTGTATACCCAAGTGAAATGGCTTCTCGTACAAGAAAAAATGTAGGGAGGCACTTGATTTTGTCCATGGGGAATTGATTGGATGGTTGTGGTTTGCTATTGGTGGATCTCATGTGACAGGTTGCCCCGCCCACACGCCAGTAAACACATCATTAGAGAAGAAAAGAGATGAGCTGCAAGAGTGAGGGGAAGTTATTTTGATTATAGATAATGAGGGCATGTAAAAAAAAAAAAAAGGATGTACATGGATAAGTTACTTGTGGATACAATATTCCATAAAAAAAAGAGTTGGCAAGGGTTTGGAACGAACTACATTGTGTTATTTTGTGTTTATCGCGGTCATGAAAATATCAGGGATATTATAAAATTGTGATTTTACAGGCTTTTAAAAGAATAATTAGACATGGAAGTGGTTATAAATATACTGTAAATGATTCACAGGCAAATTGGGGTGAATTTGAATGATTTTATTTAAAAACGTGCAGTGATTACAAGTGAAAGGAAGCATCATAGAAAAGTCTTCAGATGTTAAAAGATTTTTAACATGTTCAAGATCATTTCACCATCGAGGGAACTGTCAGTGTGAAAGCTCTGGAAAGTGATTGTGTTCTCTGTGTTGGTAATTATAGGCAGTTTTGGAATTATAACTTTGAGTTTCTAAGCCATATTGTGTTATCTAGCATAACTGTGCACATACCATTAGCATAAATGATTAAAAGGTTTGCTTGCTAAAGCAGCCCAGTCGGAACTGTTGTTTCCCAGAGGGTTAGATGCGTGAAAATAGCTACTATTCCTTTTTTTAAGACAGTCTGTAATAAGGCTTGCAGCTACACCAGGAAAAAAAATGACTAAACGTGGGTAATGATGTAAAAAGAGAAGTTATGGGCTGTTTGCTCAAAGTTGATTTGTTGTACCTGTTGAATGATGGTGAAACTAGCACACTGCTGTGTTCGGTGGCTGTGAATAATGAACTTGCATCGTAGTCGTGAAGTTGTTCCTTCCGCACCTCGGGCAAACTACTTAATTATAAAGACAGAAAAAGTTTTTTTACCCCCATTGAAACGGAAGAAAAAGAAACATCAGCAAAAAATGAAGACCTACTGCATAAAAAAAAAAAAAAATCTAATAACGAAATATGCTTTTGCAGCATGCTTTATTATTTTTTCCATTGCTGAATGATTTATACAAGAAAAACTGGCATTGAGGATGATGTTAAGCTCTTTGTCAATGTCTTGTATTTTCAATGCTTTTAGAAAACTTCATTTGTTAGATCCTTCAGTACAAGAGACCACACAAAACCATCGCAGATTCCACTTTATTTGCTTGCAAAGGAAAAACAAACTTGGGCTTTGTAACACTGCTTCTTTCCCATGCTAAACAACATTCATCTGATCTCTTGGGAGACGGCCCACCAGCTTTGTCTCATTATGACTGTAAATTCGTTCTAGAGACGGAGCATCCGACATTCCGATGGAAGACTTGGAATGACTGTGATGTGTTTTTTTTCAAGCTCTTTGCATTCGTAAGGAATAGATTCTGGCCAAATTGCGTGCTACCAAATATTAATGCCAAGAATGATTTCATCATTGTAAGCTCAGGTGGGATTGATTTATATTCACCCACAAATACTACTAACAAATAAAATGTAAACAGTTAATTTCTATGGATGTGTTCACACTAAAAATATAAATTCGCCGGTTTTTGTTTTTTTCAAGTTTGTTTTGGATATAATTTTTTTTCCTGTTTTTGTTTTCTCACTTTTGTTCTGACATGGTTTGATTAATTTTTTTTTTTGCTATGAGAACAGTTCCTTGTGTGTGTGTGTGTGTGTGTGTGTGTGTGTGTGTGTGTGTGTGTGTGTGTGTGTGTGTGTGTGTGTGTGTGTGTGTGTGTGTGTGTGTGTGTGTGTGTGTGTGTGTGTGTGTGTGTGTGTGTGTGTGTGTGTGTGTGTGTGTGTGTGTGTGTGTGTGTGTGTGTGTGTGTGTGTGTGTGTGTGTGTGTGTGTGTGTGTGTGTGTGTGTGTGTTCAACAAAACAACTGAGAAACCAACTTTTGAGTTTAGCTTGGTGTGAGAATTATGAAGATTCTCAAAGCATTTGGTAACTACACAATTTCATTAAGTTTAGTGACAACATGTTACAATGTTTACATGGTACAATGACTGGTAGGCTACTATTTTATTGGTGCTTGATACAAATTTCACGATTTTCCTGCGATCTTGATTCAATATCGATTCATTTGGATAAATATTAGGTACAGTAGCTACATGTACATTCATGGACAAGGAAAAAATCTCTCAACTAATGCTGTACAGTACACATAGCTGCCAGCTGGTATTATTATTAAAGGTTAAAATTAACAACTCAAATTAATATAATGTTTTTTTTATAAGAATAACGTTATAATATTTTAATGCTATAAGTAAAAATATAATAACTGTAATATAGTGCGTATATTTAGCAAAATACTCCTCTCTATAGTTAATTTTTCTAGCTAACTAACATGCTATGGTCATCAAAGGTGCAGTGTGTAAGTTTTAGCGGCATCTAGCGGTGAGGTTGTGAATTACAATTACTCACCCCTCCCACAGGACAAAAATTTTGTTGTTGGAGAGAGCAGAGATTGACTAGCGCTCCGTAGACAAGTTTGTCCGTTTAGGGCCACTGTAGAAACACGACGGAGCAAAATGGCGACTTCACTGTAAGGGGACCCGCGGTGTATGGAGATAGAAATGTCTCATCCTAAGGTAATAAAAACATAACGGTTCATTATGTAAGGTCTTTATACACCAATGAAAACATAGTTATGTATATTATATTGCGTTTCTGTCAATAGATCCTCATAAATACTACACACTGCACCTTCAAATGGCTTTCCTGAGGTAAATGTAACAGAACGTGACATTGTTCTCCAGCTGTTTTATTAGCCTCTTTCCGCATATGAAACGCTAATTGATCGATTGCATAAGATATGCTGTTCTGTATCTTTTAACATACCTTCTAATGTTCATTTTATTAACTAGTGGTAAAGAGGAAGAGATAATCAGTTCACGTGCCGCCACTGAGGCGCTACAGCAATCTGTCACATTTAAGAGCGTCAAAACGGAATTTATTGTTTGAATTTTATAATAAAATGAACATGATTGGCAAGATGAGAGTTTGTTTCATATCAGAGTAACCTGCTTTGCCTTTTCTGTCGGTGTCAGTGTCCTCTTTGCTTCGCGATTTTTCACTGCATGAGAAAATAGATGTGAGAGCGTGAGAAAAGTGTCAATTAACTGTGCGAGTCTCGCTCTGAATGTGTAAGAGTTGGCAGCCCTGGAAAATTACATCTGAGCTTTTGATCATGTGCAATGTTTTATATTTAAACATTACCAACCTAGTGACATTTTATTGTGAAAGCTCTACTATTACCATGAGTACACTCTATTATTGTCATTATAGCTCATATTCATTTATCCTGCCATGACTATAGCTACATAAAAGTTTTGTGTATTTTCTGTTGAAGTAATGTATTTTTTTCAGTTGTGCTGTTTCTTTCATTGAAGCATCTGAACTACCAGAATGCTCTTTTTTGTTTTGCCTTCAGTGCGAATAGACTTGCCTGTGATTTGCTACATTTTTCGTTTCACTCGTGTTGTGATAAAAGGCTTCTGCACTTTGTTCCTGAAGTCCCACTGTAATTGTGCAATGATTTTACTCTATAAAGGCTCTCCTCCTCCATTGTCAGAACTCCTTGTGAATTTCATCAGTAAATGGTCATTCAAAGTTGTACTTTCACAAGATATCTTCTGAAAGTTCTCCCAGCGACCTTAAGAAACAATATCTGTAGTATTGTCTATTTGTTGCGTCATTGTCAACTTTAGAAATTCACCTGCTGACGTCCTCGAAGCCACAGGTTTTCACGGTTGATTTTGCTTGTTGTGGTGATGCGGCATTCTGTTGTTCGCTTCAGACGCGAATGCGTGGCTCCATTATGAGATGGTGGTCTGCTTCAAAGAGCTGAAACCCTCAGTTAATGGATTGTAATTAGTACATAAGGGTGGCCCTTGAATGCTCAAACACCTGCCCGGGGTTTTTGACAATGGCTTTATTCCAGATTCTGTTAAAAAGACATTATGAATCATTTTGGTTTAATTAGCGTCTCGAGAACTTAATTACAATCCACACTGGACGCTTTGCCAATATTGCTTTTTCCTAATTTATTTCGTCTCGGCTTAAGGTTGTGTGTTTTCCCACACAGAGTTCACGGAGATACTTCCTCTCCTATAGCAACTCCAAGCAGCGTGTAAAGCGAATTCTCTGAGATTTGGCCACATTTCCCAGAAAACGTCTTATGGGGGATTTGAAGGGTGTTAATCCATGGGTTTGGTCAACTGTGCGCTCGCACTCACTGAGACCAGAGTTTGCATTATTTGTTCCAGTTTCTCACCCTAACGGTGATGGATACAGGCACTGGTGAGCATTGTCGAACGCTTGATCTTTCACAAGCTTCTGAAAGGACATTTAAAGCTTTTCTTTACCCTCCATCAAGCTGTTTGATCTACTTTTCCTGCTAATAGGCAGCGAGGCGTCTGCTGTCATGCAGTGTCATATCGGCGGGGTATGACTGGTGCTCTCTCTCTCTTCCTCTCTGTGCCCGAGTCACTAACAGATCAATGAGAACACGATAGATACAGAAAGATGGGAAGAACTTTGGAAATGTGGCCAAGGACAGGCAAAAAGCAGCATAGAGAGTTTAAACCGTTTTTTAGTCGTCATGCATGGATTAACGCCACTGGGATATAGTCTAATTCACACATTTACAATCATGTAACCAAAATTGTGTTATGCTTTTAGGCATTATACTTCAGATACAACCTGCTGGTTCAAATGCCAAGTTCATACTAATATTTTTTTTTTAATCTTTCATGTTGGCTTCATTTGTTTTGGAAAAAAACTGCAATATATTCCAAATTTGTTTTGAATGTAATTACTTCAAAAATGTTGTACATTGTGTAACTATCAAGTAAGCAAATGTTTTTCCACATACCGTTTTCATATTTTTAATGAGCCATTTTTGTTATGTTCCCATTCCTTGATTTTTTTTATGTAACCCTTTCAGAAAAATCTGAAAATTTTAATTAAGAAAAATAAGTGAAAGACATATTTTTTAAGTCATTGTCTGTATTAATTGCTTTTTTGAGTAAATTAATTTCAAATGCATTTTTTTTTTAACCCTCTGGTGCTCTTCGGTCATTTCTGACCGGAAAATTTTCTGTTTTGAAATGTTAAAAATCACAGCTTCATCGGAATGATATGAAATTTGGTGACTTCTCTTGCATTAGGTATGTAAACACACAAAAAATTGGGGTCATGATTCGAGCATGCTAATTGGTCGTAAAAAAAAAGTAGCGTTCATTGTCTTCGGTCATAAATGACCGACCATAGGAAATGAATGGGAAATCGGCAAAAACACAAAAATTCACAGAATATTTGTGTGTACAATCTACAAATCGGCCACAATGCTGAAAAATAGTACACCACAGTAAAGGGGTGACACTCTAAAACATCAAGAGTGTGATATTGACACATCCGCGCACACACACACACACACACACACACGCACACTTATACACACACACACCTATGAAAAACTGAGCCTATGAACCACATTTGGAATTTTTTTAAATCACCGCTTCATCGGAAAAATATGAAACTTGGTGACTTTTCCAGCCTTAGGTATGTTAACACAAAAAAAACTTCCCACTTGTGCTCTTTGGTCAAAAATGACCCCCATAGGAAATGAATGGGAAATCTGCAAAAACACAAATTCTCAGAAAAAAATCTATATAAAAACTTTATAATAAATAGTCTTTGAGATATTTTTTTTAAATATATATTCAAATCCATCAACAAAAAATAATTTAATATGTTCAAAACAGAACTAGGGAATTCTCCATAGAGACCTCTAGTGATTACACCCACGGGTGCATGATTTCTTAAATAATTTCAAAAGAGGGCACTAATCTGCCTTCAAAAATATATATTTTGAAGGCCTAGTCTCTATTTTAACCTGAAATACTGCAATAAAAAAATAAAAAAAATGTTGTATATTTTCAATGGAAAAAAAATAGACCATAATTATTGCATACATATAAAAAAATACCATCAAATAATCTCAAAATACAAAATTAAAAGGAAAAAATATTATTGAAGAAAAATAAATTGCATTGGTTTTTTCTGGGGTGGAGGAAGTTTAATTTTTAGGTGTCCGGTCACTTATGACCGTGAAGACAACCAATGCAACCCCTAAAGGAAGAGCACCAGAGGGTTAAATAAACCCTTTTATTTTGCAATTAAAGGGCGCCTATTATGCCCCTTTTTACAAGATGTAAAATAAGTCTCTGATGTCCCCAGAGTGTGTATTTTGAAGTTTTAGCTCAAAATGTATAATTAATTACAGAATTTTTTTAAAGCATGTAATAATTTACACTATTTGGGGGTGAGCAAAAATACAGCGTTTTAGTGTGTGTCCCTTTAAATGCAAATGAGCTGCTGCTCCCGGACCCCTTCAAGAAAAGGGCGGAGCTTCAAGAGCTCCTGCAACAAACACAGGACAATCTCATTCACTGAAAATGCAGAAACTGTCGGCAGTAGTGTTCAGCCTTATATGGTATTGTTAGCAGGTATAGTTTAGTTTAAAGGGTTGCTTCACTGATTAGCATTAAAGGGTTAATTCAGTGACATTAAGCTTTGTATTTAAACTCTTTGTATCTAAACGACAAACTCACTTAAATAGGCGCATTTCGCTTTGAAACCAAATCTTTCACGATCATCTGGTCTGTCAGTGGTTTGCTCTCTGATGAATGAAATCTGTCTCCTGCTGCGTTTGTGCTGCGACTCTCGTTCGGCTCATGCTGTATTAGTCAGACACGTTCAGTTTTTAATTGTAGTGTCTGTTCTCTAACTGAACTAAATGGATTTTATTACTATAAAAATGAAAACGATGGTGGGGCGGTGCCGCGGTGGGCAAGTGATGTAACCAGTAGCCGTGGCTTTGGGAGTGGCCTCGTTGGGCAGCGAAGCAAGTGCATTCTGGGAGTTGTTGTCTTTCACCCACATGAGCCAAAAATAAATTTTCTGGCTTTTCTCAGTCTAGAAGGCACCAACTTCAAAAATACCTTCACATTTCTACTACATAAATGACCCAATTTAAATACACATTCATCTTTCCAGCAGTGAAGTATCTCTTTAAATACGGTTATAAATTATGTCGTCATCTTGCTTTTATCCAACATTTGTACAAGCCGGCTGTAGCGGACCCCGTCCAAAACTTTTGAGTTTTATGAAGTTTATTGTTCATCGCACAAAAGATGAAGTGTCTGTTTTCACTGCCAGAAAATCCTCGTAAGAGCTGGATAAAACACAGTACAAGAAGTGTTACCCATAAACTCTCTCTCTCTCTACAAAGCAAATTAAACAAAATGTGTTTACATTACTGCCGTGACCAGTATCGCTCTATAAACTGGGTCTATGCTAGGCAGAGTCTGTGACTTCAGCAGTTGTGGGTGGGGCTTGTGCAAAATGACGTTTCTTTGCCCAGAATCTGCAAACGGCTTGTTCTAAGACACTGCGTAGGATTTATGAGGATTAGAAAAAAAGGAGTGGTTGGATTTGTATCATTATTGGGTGGTTGTGTAGTGTACACACACTGCCGAAACACATTTATGTTCAAACACCATGTAAAAGGGAATTTTGCATAATAGGTGCCCTTTAAATTGATCAAAAGTGACAGTAAAGACATGTATAATGTTATATAAAGATATTTCTATCTCAAATAAATGTTTGTTTAAGCTTTCTGTTAATCAGATAATCTTGAAAAAAATGTATCATGGTTTCCACAAAATATTAAGTAGCTGTTTTCAGAATTGATTCTTATAAGAAATGTTTCTTGAGCAGCAAATCTGCATATTAGAATGATTTCTGAAGGATCATGTGACGCTGAAAATTCAGCTTTGCCATCACAGGAATACATTACTTTTTTGAATATATTAAAATGGAAAACAGGTATTTTACATTGTAATAATATTTCAACTCTTTGTATTGCGTTTTTGATTCAGTGAATGCAGCCTTGAGATAGGCGTCTTTGTCCCCAAACATTGTGTGTATTTGTGAAAAATGACGTTGAACCATTTTGTCCAAAGTGACTTACAGTACACTTATTGCAATGGACAGTCTCACACTCGTATGTTGCTCTAGAACTCAGGTAGTTTGGTCACCAACTTTTGGTTTAGAACCCAATTATCTTTAACCAGCGTGACTGGTGTCTTGTGTGTCTTTCAGGTGGCCCTGCATGCGTGCGGAGTGGCGACAGACATGGTGTTGGATCGCTGCCTCCAGGCGCGGGCGGGATTTGTGATTAGTCCATGCTGCTACGGGTTCATTCAAAACACACTCAAGTTCATTTTCCCCAAGAGGTGAAGACTGTTTCTTCTTTCTCTCTGACTTTTCTTGCTTGCAATCTCTCTCTCTTCATTTGTTCCCCTAATTCCACAGTACACAACGACAGTGTAGATATCATAATCCACAGTATATTAAAAGCTGAGCTCTGCATACTCTGAAAATATACTGACAAGAGTGAATGATTTATGAGGACGATCGAAAATAGTCAACCATAATGGATAAGCATAATAAACATTCATTATTGCATCTATGTATGTCTTTCTCTTCACATGAACATTCTCAGAATATTATGTCCTGTATCAACAATCACACAGCTGAGCCTCATCAGTCCCACGTTAAATGCTGGCAAGAAAATGTAAAAGTTAGGGAGTGTGTTTGAAAACTTCTTAACAGTGACAATTGCTTTCGAACAGTCATCAGTTTTCCCCCCAATCACTCTCCAAATCTGGCATAAACTGTCATTTAATCTCAGGCAGGAATGTTGCCGCAGGCCATGAGCATCAGGGTGGCGAGCGCAGCAAATTATTTTTCTGTGGTTGTGTTCTCGGTGTTGCTATGACAGCAGCCCATTGAGTGATTTGTCAGTTGTTGCATTCAACAGTAGTGCAGGAAGGGCGACCTGATGACAGACAGTTAATGTACCAAACATTACCTACCACACACATAATCTCCAAGAGCTTCTTTATCATGCAAGTGTTACGTGAGACACCTTGTTGTATTTACACACGGCTTATTTCAGTAACCGAAACGCTACATTTGTTTTTGTCCAGAGAAAATGTTTCCAGCGTCGTCTTTGATCCGAATGGACTGTCCATGTCATGTCATTTTTCATTTGCGCCTCAGTGTGTGTTTGAGTTCATTAAGTCTGCCCCCCTCCGTCTCTCTACACAGCACGAGGTTTGCTGAGACTTTGAGCTATAAGGTAAGTGTTTCAGCACTCGCTTTCACTCTTTTCATTATCGCCTGCACAGCCACACGGCCTGATTCTTAATGCACAACCTCCACAGGGCTCCATATGCTTCATGTATGTGAAGCGCAGTGTTTGGTTTAGTCCTGTTTCAGGTCATGTCATCTGTTCAGGATGCACAGTATATCGTGGCTATATCAGTGTTGCCTGTAATTAGAAGAGAATCTTATTAGCTCCATACTAGCAGCAGATATTCAGACCTTGTTTTTCCAACTCAAACGGAGTAGGCCACTCTTGAAACCTGAGTACTATATACTATATAAATACACACATGCATATATATGTTTAAGAAAAATGTGTTGTATATAAAATATTTATATTGTGTGTATATATAATATATATGATATAAATATACAGTATATGCATGCAAATTTTTCTTAAATACACTATATTGCCAAAAGTTTTGGGACACCAATACTTGAATTCATGGCCACAGGTGTATAAAATCAAGCACTGGGCATGCAGATGCTTCTACAAACATTTGTGAAAGAATGGGTCGCTCTCAGGAGCTCAGCGAACTCAAGCGTGGTGCTGTGCAATAAGTCCATTCGTGAAATGTCCTAAATATTCCACGGTCTACTGTTAGTGGTATTATAACAAAAGTGGAAGCAATTGGGAACAACCGCAACTCAGGCATGAAGTGGTAGGCCAAGTAAAATCACAGAGCGGGGTCAGCGCATGCTGAGGTGCACAGTGAGCAGAAGTTGCCAACTTTCTGCAGAGTCAATAGCTACAGACTCCAAACTTTGTGTGGCCTTCAGATTAGCTCAAGAACAGTGTGTAGGGATCTTCATGGAATGGGTTTCCATGGCCGATCAGCTGTATCCAAGCCTTACATCACCAAGTGCTATGCAAGGTGCCGGATGCAGTGGTGTAAAGCAGGCCGCCACTGGACTCTAGAGCAGCGGAGACGTGTTCTCTGGAGTGACAAATCAGACTTCTCTGTCTGGCAATCCCATGGACGAGTCTGGGTTTGGCAGTTGCCAGGACAACGGTTCTTGCCTGACTGCATTGTGCCAAGTGAAAAGTTTGGTGGAGAGTGGATTATGGTGTGGGTTTTCTTTTTCAGGGGTTGGGCTTGGCCCCTTAGTTCCAGTGAAAGGAGCTCTTAATGCTTCAGCATACCAAGACATTTTAGACAATTTCATGCTCCCAACTTGTGGGAACAGTTTGGGGATGGCCCCTTCCTGTTCCAACATGACTGTGCACCAGTGCACAAAGCGTCAGTCCATAAAGACATGGATGAGCGAGTTTGGTGTGGAGGAACTTGACTGGCCTGCACAGAGTCCTGACCTCAACCCGATAGAACACCTTTGGGATGAATTAGAGCGGAGACTGTGAGCCAGGCCAGGTCAAAAATTCCCATAAACACACTCCTAAATCTTGTGGAAAGCCTTCCCAGAAGAGTTGAAGCTGTTATAGCTGCAAAGGATGGGCCAACTCCATATTAAACCCTACGGATTAAGAATTTGATGTCATTAAAGTTCATGAGCATGTAAAGGCAGACATCCCTAAACTTTTGGTAATATAGTGTATATACATGTATGTATGTATGTGTATTCAAATATACATAATACTTATACACAGTACACACACATATATTATGTTAAAAAAAATATATATATTATTTTGGACGTGATTAATCGTTTGACAGCCCTAATATATGTATATATATTACATACATATATTAGGGCTATCAAAAGTGATCCAAGGAAGGAACAGTGGAGAACCAGTGACAGGCTCATGGGCGGCCAAGGCTCATTGATGCACGTGGGGAGTGAAGGCTGACCCGTGTGGTCCGATCAAACAGACGAGCTACTGGAGCTCAAATTGCTCAAAAAGTTAATGCTGTTTCTGATAGAAATATTTCCCGCACTGCTTTTGAATCTAAAGTGTCACTACAAAACTTTTTTTTTTTGTTATATAGTTTTGTTATAGAAATTATATTTGGTGAACATACAGTCTGAATTAAATTGTAGTGGGAAAACTCAACAAAACAATACTAAGACAATAAACTGACAACAAATCAACGTCAAACAGTGCAAGCATTGTCATGGATGAATGACTCTTTTGAGCAGGCCCTTTTAAGGAATTTGAATCATGAATCAGTGTACTAGCCAATTAATGACCACTGCGATCAAATTTGGCTTATTGAAATTCTGGTAGTGTCAGTTTTGAGGCACAGTCCTGTAGTGTGACTTCTCCTACGACCGTTAAATCAAAAACCAGTAGGAGTGCAGAGCCTAGTGAGACCGCAACAAACCACCACTTTCTCCACACACACTGTCTTTTCCGGTTTCCTTTTCAATAGAAGCCATGACCAATATTATTAACGCTAGAGATTGTTTTGGTTTGCTAGCCATCATTTCCATCCCACATGTAAATGCAGCTCACTTCACTGAACGTGTCACGTATTGATGATGTAAAACTCTGGACGAGTCGTCTTGTGTGTGTCCGTTTTGAACACATCTTGACTGCCGGTACAGCCTGACATTAAAGACAATTGAGATCCCACAGTGTGACATGGCTTACAGCGGGGATCATGTTCGTATAGTCTGACAAGCAACAATCATGAAGGACTATTAATAATCGTACAGTGTGCACCCGGCTTTAGTGTGAGAGGTATTTTTTAAGTAAGCAGTATAGATTTGTAATATTGATCATCAGTTATCACCATGAAAATAATTAGTTTCAGCCACACTTTCTGTACCAGTGCATTCCTTGTCATGGCTCATCTTCACTATAGAGGATTTTCAGA